>NC_138218.1:11477189-12077189 GCF_964194415.1 Vipera berus
TTTCACTGAAGTTCAGCTTTGCTAGCAATTGTCTTTTCCTGGTTCGGTTCAGATTCCCAGATCTGTTCCTAGCAAGATTTGAGCTGGAATTATTTTACATTTTTACTGAAGCTGATGCGAATTATTGGAGTGGTTCACTTGGTAACCCAGTTGTTAAATGAATCCACCTTCCCCATTGACTTTGTTTGTCAGAAGGTCAAAAAAGGGGGAGACTGCAACCATCATGAGTACATGCCAAACATCCCAATTCTGATCACGTGACCAGGAGGTCGTAGGTTTTGAAAAACAGTCACAAGCCACGTTTTTCAGTGCCCTTGTAGCTTCGAAGGGACACTCAATGAATTGTAAGTCGAGGACTACCTATGTAGGAGAAAAGCCCAGGAAATGTGCATTTTGAGGGTTCTTGAAATCACGAGCAACTTTACAACAAGTGTCTCTCTGCATGACAGGGCCTGACTACAAAGCCCAGCATGCCGAGCCAGCAAAGAATTCTGAAATGTATTTTCTCAAGTCATCTTAAAAAAACTGCTCTAAAATAAGGCATTGTCAAAAAGGCAAAGTCTTAATTCTTTTTTTTCTTGTCATATTTTAACACATCTATTAATTAACATGTCTGAACATAAGATAAGACTGCCACAAACTAAGAATTTAGATCCTTCCCCCCCCACCTTGTTATTCATTAACACATGCTGAAACATGACAAAACAACTCAAAATGACAGGAGTTGTGCACTTCACACTGAAAGATCGAGTTTATTATTTCCATTCTCTTCCAACTTCACCAGGGACTGGAAACTTGTACCAGTGTTGACGAAATGTCTTAATGTCTTCCCCAAAAACTCACACTGGTTTTTTATTTATTTATTTATTTTAAACTGGGTTTAAAGTGGAATTTAAATGTTCTGGCTTTACCCCAGAAGATAAATAACTGGTGATTGTAATCACTGCCAACTTGGAGGGAAAAAAATTGAACGCAACATTAAAACTAACCCTTTGGTGATTATAGGTAGTTCTCAACTTACAACCATTCATTTAGCGACTGCTGAAATTTGCACCAGCACTGAAAAAAAGTGACTTATGAGTGATCCTCACACTTAGGACGGTCGCAACAAAAAATCAACACAAAACCCCAGTCATGTGATCAAAATTCAGGAGCTTGGCATGTAGGCAGCTGCAGCACCCCTGACTCATTTAATGGCCATTTGCCAGTCTCTGCAGCTGGCTTCTTCCAACCTTGTAACTCACTGAACAATTGCAATAAATCACTTAAAGCCGTGGGAAAAAAAGAGGTTGTAAAATGGGGCACAGCTCATTTCTCAGCTGCCATGCTTAGCCGTGAAAATTCTGATCCCCACTGTGGTCCTAAGCTGGGGACCATCTGCACTTTTCCCTATGATGCCTTTCTGCCTGGATCCTGGATTTATTGTGAGTCGCCTAGAGTAGCCCGATGGCCAGATAGGCAGCATTTCATCATCATCATCATCATCATCATCATCATCATCATCTATGTAAAAAATATGTCGAGACTCTAGAAAGAGTACAGAGAAGAGCAACAAAGATGATTGGGGGACTGGAGGCTAAAACATATAGGGAACGGTTGCTGGAATTGGGGATGTGTAGTTTAATGAAGAGAAGGACGAGGGGGGGACATGATAGCAGTGTTCCAATATCTCAGGGGCTACCACAAAGAAGAGGGAGTCAAGCTATTCTCCAAAGCACCTGAAAGCAGGACAAGAAGCAATGGATGGAAACTAGTCAAGGAGAGAAGCAACCTGGAACTAAAGAGAAACTTCCTGGCTGTTAGAACAACTAACCAATGGAACAACCTGCCTCCAGAAGCTGTGAATGCTCCAACACTGGAAATTTCTAAGAGACTGGACAGCCGTTTGTCTGAAATGGTATAGGGTTTCCTGCCTGAACAGGGGGTTGGAGTAGATGACCTCCAAGGTCCCTTCCAACTACTACTACTACTACTTCTTCTTCTTCTTCTTCTTCTTCTTCTTCTTCTTCTTCTTATTATTATTATTATTATTATTATTATTATTATTATATTATATTACTATATTATATTATATTATATTATATTATATTATATTATATTATATTATATTATATTATATTATATTATATTATATTATATTATTATTATTATTATTATTATTATTATTATTATTATTATTATTATTATTATTATTATTATTATTACTCTGGTTGCCCTGCTCTCCATTCAGCAAAAGTTAAGAACAATTCGAACGACTTGCCTCCAGAAGTTGTGGATGCTCCGTCACTGGAGGTCTTTCAGGAGAGGCTGGACAGCCCTTTGTCTGGAATGGTTAGGGTCTCTTGCTTGGGCAGGGGGTTGGACTAGAAGGCCTCTAATGCCCCTTTCCAATTCTGCTATTCTACGATTCAGAGAAAGTCACGGTTGCTCTTGATTGCTTCTCCCACTTGGCCAACGCTTCCCTGACAACCCAGGACTCCTTGTGGCGTTTCCCTTGCAGTCAGCCAGCCAAACTCCTCCTGGGACTGTCTCCCTGGAGGAATTGCACTCTTAACTAAGATGCTCATTTGCTGGTTTGTCAATTAGCCTCCTTTGCTAGGGAAGGGGTGGGTGGGGAAGAAGGCTTTCTTTGAAGCCTCCCCATCTCTGCGTTCCTCCTCCGAAAGGCTCCTTTATTGCTGAAAGGAAGCAAACGACTATGACTTTGCTTGGCTGACCCGATAAAATTTGTGCTGAGACGGCAGTCTTGGCTTTGCTGACAGTCTCAGTTCCTTATTATGGTGGGTTTCGAGGCGGGGGGGGGGAAGAGGAGGGGAGAAATGGCTGTCTGCTTTCCTCAATTCTCAACCTTCTCCTCCCGGGTGTCTCCTGCTCTGCTATCCATAATCTCGACACCCAGATCTTCCCCTTTGCATTGTACCAGGCACGCAGGTTTGTTGTTTTTTTTTGGGGGGGGGGGAAGCATCGTTTTGCAGAGACAGGAAAGGATGGCGAAGTGCTGGCACTCCAGGGAGATGCTGGCTGGGCTCTTATGGACCGGTGGCAGAGATATATGGCCTATTGACAGAGGTGGTGGAGCCAGGGAAGGAGCTGGGCGATTTATGGCAGCCCCCCCACCCCACCTCATCCCGCTCGATCTGTTCTCCACCGCCAAGCCAGGTAGCAAGACTCTTTGACCAAAATGAATTAGGAATCAGTCTTCAAATAACGCATATAGATGTGGCTCGGTCCTCTTTGTCAAGGACGACCTCCAGCTGAACCTGTTTCTTTTTTTTAAAAAATCATCATCATTATTTAAGAAATAAAATCCTTGCCGTGGCCACCACCAGAGGTACAGAATCGTGATCACATGAAGTGCTAATGCCACTTTACAATGCCTTGGTAAGACACACACCCCCCCACTTGGATGGCTGCGTCCAGTTTGGGGTGCTACGATATAAAAAAAAAGACGTTGAGACTCTGGAAAGAGTACAGAGAAGAGCAAGCAAGATGATCAGGGGGCTGAATGAGGAACGGTTGCAGGAATTGGGTATGTCTCGTTTAATGAAAAGGAGGACTAGGGGTGACAGGATAGCTGTGTTCCAATATTTGAGGGGCTCTCATAAAGAAGAGGGGGTCAACCTGTTCTCCAAAGCAGCTGAAGGCTGCAACAGATGGAAACTAAACAAGGAGAGACGCCACCTAGAACTGTCAAGAAGGAATTTCTTGACCGTGAGAAACAAATGAACCAGCTTGCCTCCAGAAGTTGTGGGTGCTCCGTCACTGGAGGTTTTCAAAGACAGCTACATGACCAGAAGCACATAGGGTCTCCTACAGAAGCTGGACTAGAAGACCCCCACGGTCCCTCCCAATTCTGTTTGTCTGAATTCCGTATGCCCGCGAAAGTGATCTGTTTTCTGAAGGTGGTGAAGAGAAAGCTCGTGCATTATGCATTATTGTAAAAGTCTTTCCCCAGTAATCGTCTGATCAGAAATATTAGAGCAGGTGGCAGTTTGGGGACAAAGCAGAGGTCATTGCTTCATGCTAGCAGACAGCGTTGGAAGGCTTGTCACCGGGAAGAACTATGGCTTACTCCAAGCTAAGATATTAGTTGCTTGAGATTATATTGATTAGGCCTCGTTTCGGTCCCAGGATTTAGCTTGAAGGCCATTTTTCATCCAAGGAGCCCTGGAAAGGAGACACTTCGTCTTAGTTCTGTATCCGAGTTGAACTTTTGAACTACAGGTGAAGTGATTCATCTCCAAGGACCGCTCAGCTCTGCCTCCAGCTGCAGGACGTGGTCACATCCCAAAGTGTTGAAGTTAAGGGTGCCAATACGGATGGGAGAAGCCATTAGTCATCAGGTTGAATGGATTTTTTTTTCCTTGAGATGCAGGCCAGCAAAGACCAAATCACCCCCCAAATAAAATAAAATTTTAAAAAATGGCACGGACCACTTTGTTACTGTTGGGAAAACCTTGGTGGAGCTTTTGTCATCTGCCATTCTAAGAATGGATTTTTTCGAAGGCATTGGGGCTTCCTTGGAAGACATGCCTGGCAAATAATTAACGTGTCAGTGCTGGGCAGGGCACCTGTTTTCTGAACAGGCCTTGCAATGGTTTGATAGCTGGGTTCACATGCTATTCTTGAGTAGTACCCTGTGGGTACTAGCTGGGATGCACATACTCAGCCTAAGAAGAGACTGGACAGCCATTTGTCTGAAATGGTATAGTTCCCCTGCTCGAGCAGGGGGCTGGACTAGAAGACCTCCAAGGTCCCTTCCAGCTATTCTATTCTATTCTATTCTATTCTATTCTATTCTATTCTATTCTATTCTATTCTATTCTATTCTATTCTATTCTATTCCTATTCCTATTCCTATTCCTATTCCTATTCCTATTCCTATTCCTATTCCTATTCCTATTCCTAACAGTGAGGACAATCAACCAGTGCAACGACTTGCCTCCAGAAGCTGTGAATGCTCCATCACTGGAGGTTTTTAAGAAGAGACTGGACAGCCATTTGTCTGAAATGGTATAGGTTTTCCTGCTTGAACAGGGGTTGGACTAGAAGACCTCCAAGGTCCCCTCCAACACTATTATTCTCTATTCTGTAAACCCACCACCACCTTGCCTGAGATGCAGACAGAAGACCTCCTGAGGACCATTTGCTCCGTGTTTCTGGGACCAGGTGTGTGTTTGTGTGTATTTGTAGACGTTCTCTAGCACACACACCCAAGCCAGCAGCCCTTTCTCTGTGCACCAGTTGTAGGAGTTACTGGGCCCTCGATGTCTCTCTCTCTGTGTGTGCATGCATGGAAGAGTGAGCGAAAGGGAAAGGAGAAAAAATGAATTTTCTGGACACCCCAGTGGTGGTGGGGATTGATCGGCTGCAGTTTAGCGAGCAGCCGGCTTCGTTCCCCACTCGCTGCCTTACAATTATCGGAAAAAAACCTGTTTGGCTGCTGTGCTGAAATTACTTATTGATCTTTTGTCTGGGTGACGAGGCGCCACTGCCTCTATGCTCTCTTGCCGGGGAGTCTCTGGGCTGCTCGGCCTCTTTCCGAAGAAAGCCTCCCCCCCCAAACCCTCAGGTGCCCACCTGCCTCCCTGGCTCCCCTCTCTGTTGCCACGGGGGGGGGGGGATTCAGAAGGGAGAGCTCTGCCGGTTCCTCTCAGCTCCCCCCAAAAGCCCGGAAGCAATCCTATCTATCTATCTATCTATCTATCTATCTATCTATCTATCTATCTATCTATCATCTATCTATCTATCATCTGTTTATCAATAGGATAGATAGATAGATAGATAGATAGATAGATAGATAGATAGATAGATAGATAGATGATAGATAGATTTTCTCCACAACAACAACCCTGTGAGCAGGGTTGCATTGAGACTGAGAGACTGGCCCAAAGTCCCCCAGCCAGCTTTTGTACCTAAGATAGAACTAGAACTCACATTCTCCTGGTTTCTAGCCTGGTCAACCAAACTGGCTCTCCAAATCCCAAACAACAGATCAAAATCTCTGAGTTTCTCTGTCTCATCTTGCAGAAAATAAATATAGGTGGGATTAGTTCTTTCTCACACATCCTTCAGTTTGAGGGTAATGTAATCTCTTCTCCAAGTCTTAACGGTTTTCTCTCTCTCTCTTTCCTTCTTTCCTCCCTCCCTTCCTATCTCTCATTCCTACAACCTTCCTTCCTTCCTTCCTTCCTTCCTTCCTTCCTTCCTTCCTTCCTTCCTTCCTTTCTTCCTTCCTTCCTTCCTTCCTTCCTTTCAGCTCTAACTCTCTCCCCATTGGTTTTCCCTCACCCACGAGCATCTTATATTTTGCCATTCCCAAGTGTGCATTGTTTGATATGGCTGGATCTGCCTTGATGGGGATTTTCGTTCTTTGGGAATCGGGCTATTGGGAATTTGGGGGGCGTCTGGAGGTACCTCTGATTCCTTTTTGAGAGACAGGCATCTTTCGTTCGGGTTTCAGGGGCTGTTGTCTGGTGCCGTTTCCCAGCCTGCAGTCCCCACTTCACACTCCTGGGTTACGTGGTGACATTTCTTTGCAAGATGGCCGGCATCCCTAATTAAAAGCCAAACGGGTTCATCACGGTAAGGCTGGCTGAAGATGGATTTCAAAAATAAGAAAATACAGTAGTCCTTGACTTACGACTATAAGGAAGCCTGTAATTTCAGTTGTAAGTTACTGCAACATAACAACTGAACAATAAATTAAGTCCCCCAGAGGCACCACCGACACAAGGACATGCCAGGTTAAGCCTAGTTAGTACTAACAAGTTATGAAAAGGCAGAATGTAACCACCCAACTGTATCATATGAACGAGATGATTGTGTTAGCTTCCAGCCGAGGAAAAGTTCTCTTCTTGATTTTTTACAAAAATTTACCAGAATAACATAATTAGAAGGGATCTTGGAGGTCATCTAGTCCAACCCCCTGCTCAGGTAGGAGACCCTATACCCTTGCTTGTCCGATCTCTTCTTAAAAACCTCCAGTGTTGCAGCATCCACCACTTCTGGAGGCAAGGAGTTCCACGGGTTAATTGTTCTCACTATTAGGAAATTTCTCCTCAATTCTAGGTTGCTTCTCTCCTTGGTTAGTTTCCCTCCATTAAGTGAATCATTGCAGTTGTTAAGTTAGTAACAGGGGGGTGAAGTGGATCTGGCTTCCCCATTGACTTTGCTTGCCAGAAGTTCACAAAAGGGGATCACGTGACCCGGGCACACGGCAACCGTCATAAACACGAGTCAGTTGCCAAGCGTCTGAATCTTGAATGTGTGACTTTGGGGCTGCTACAACGGTAGTGTGAAAAACTGCACGGGGGGGAAAAAAGAATCCCGGTGCAAAATATATGTACAAAAGTGGGGGTTTTTTGCAATGTGTCTGTGTGTTTTTGTTTTTAATAAAAAAAATCAACGCTCAAGAGATGCTCGAGTCACCAAGCATCTTTGAAGATGCAGATGACGGATATATAAAGATTTTGTGTGTGTGTGTTGCTTTTTATTTTATTTTGTTTAATTAACTCTCAAGAGATCCAGTTCTCCAGCAGCTGAAGACGCTGAAAAGATGGGGGTGAACTCGAAAGAGCTTTCCCCGAAGGCACTGGGTGCCCTCCAAATTATCTCTGGCCCACGTGACGCTCAGCGCTACCCCAAACAGGCCTTCGCTGAACCAGTTTCTTATCTTCTAACAAAGGAGGCTGGGCTTAGATATTCGCCTCCCAATTCTGAATGGCCGTTCTGAACTTCTGAAGCTGGTTTTGGGGGGCGGGGGGGGGGGGAGAAGGGGAGCTTCAGGGAAAAGGGCCCCTGCATTTTGCCCCGGGGTTATTCAGTCAGCTGTTTTGTAAAAAGAAACCTCTGGATCTTCACCATTGCAGTAGGGAACCCTTCAGGGCCAGCTCTGATTCACAGCTAGTTTCGACAAGGAAAAGGAGGAGATTTTTTGGGGGGGGGGGGAAATAGAAGTGAGGCAGAGAGGAAGCAGAGAAGGGAAGCGGTCTCCATCTTCCTGACCCTTCTGCCCGGCTAGAGGGGCAGAAAGCTTATGCAGGCAGTTCCTGACTTACGGCAACAGCGGGGAGCAGAGTTTCCATGGCAAAGGAAGGCAGTGGCTGTGAGTGTCTTTTTTGCCAGAGTTATTCAGGAACCTCTGCAGTTGTTAAGTGGCTGTCCATGGTGCGGGGAAGGACTGGGTGAGATCCTGAGGACATTAACAATGACATCCTTGTGTGTGAGAGAGAGATCACCCCAGCTTCTACCAGTCTACTGGGGGGCCACTGGAAGGGACTGGGATGTTCACTTGCAGTGCTGGGTTAGGGGAAGAATCCAACATTTTCCCCAATTATTTTAAAAAATCTTTGTTACAGAGCCATAACACCTTTTTATTCAAGTGATGTTTTTAAGGGACTTAAAAAAAATGAAAATTTGGAGCTGGAAAAGTGTTTTAACATTAATTAAAAGATTGGTTAACACATGCATGTTTGCACAAACTCATGCACGGCTGGTAAAATGGGGCGCACAGGTTGGCTAGGCGGTGGCTGCATCTGGTTGCTTTTTTTCCTCCCTGCCCACAGTCTACATTTTCCCAGCTTTGCCCCCAAGCAAGTACAGGTAGTCCTCGGCTTATGACACAACATTTCTATTGCTAAACAAGACTGCTGTTAAGTGAGTTTTGGCCCATTTTACCACCTCTCTTGCCACAGTTGTTACGTGAATCCCTGCAGTTGTTAAGTTGGATCAAATGTAGTGGTGGGGGGAGTGTTCTTGCTACACCCAAGATTTGTGGGTCCCTCAGTCTGAAAAAGTCCCCAGCTCATGGGGGTCTTCCCTTCCCTTTTCAAGCAAATGTGACCTCTTTATTGCTGAGTGCTTGGATCCAAAACTCAGCCACAAGGAAAATGTGTTGTGTGGCTGTGAACTTCCCCAAATGGACTTCTTCTTGCCCAATTGAGAGTTAAATCTGGAGGCTTTTACACACACACACACACACACCAGCTTGAAACTGGCCCAAGAGGGAGCAGGGGAGAAAGAAAGGGGGCAGGGGAGGAAACCCCCCCCATGCCCCCATCAATCCCCAAAGGAAAAATGTCAGGGAGATCGAGAAAGAAGCAGGAAACAGAGAAGATAAATGCGGGCAAAGAACTTGAATGTGCCAAAGAAGAAGGAGGAACTGACCACAGGGGTATGTGTGGAATTCAGCTGCAGAAAGAGAAGGCCGCTGCTGCTCTGGTTTTTGTGCACCTCATTCCAGACACTGTCTAGACTCCAGCAATTATTGTCAGCAGCTCCAAACACCCAGAGTCTGCCTGCCATTTCGGCTGAAAAGGCCTTTAAGAAAGAGAAGAAAAGAAAAGAAAAGAAAAAAGAAAAGGGGATGAGGAGAAGGAAGGAAGAGAGAGAGAGAGAGAGAGAAATGGACAGCCATTTGATCAGGATGACCTGCTTGAGCAGAGGGTTGGACCAGAAGATGTCCAAGATCCCCTCCATGTTCTAAAAATTCAAGGCAGGAGAGAGTCCACCATAGTCTGGGACAATGTCCAGCACCAGGGCAATCAGGAAATCCAGGCACTTCAAATAAGTATAAATGTTTATTGCAAGCTTATCCTCTCTAGAAGAACCTCAACTACTAACGGTCAAAGCAAATTGGTGGTAGATAAGAGTCAATGAGAGACTCATGACGCATTTGACACCCCCCCCTCTCCAGCTCAGCCTGATCATCTCCTCCATCTGATTTAAGACAATATTCTCAAGCTTCAGCCAAACCTTCTCAGCTAACCTTCATTCCTGTGAGATTTGGGTCCCCTACCTTGTTGAGTAAATAATATCCTGATATAAAATTTACCGGAAACCAATTTCATTCCATGATCAACCACTTTAGAGCTTCAACAATCCTCACCAAATTAGCATTTAAGTTTCAACAAGCCGATCAACAAGCCCAAGAAACTTCCAGATCCAAGTTTTGATGGAGAAGCTTTGCATTCACGCTCAGTCTAATCTACAGTCAAGGCACAAGAGCAATTTAATGTTCAGAAAGCTTTGGATTTTTTATTTTTATTTTTGCTAAGCATCTCATATTTTATGCACCACCTACTGGATTTTTCTTGTTTTGCATCCTGATGAAACAAGAACAAAAATAATAGGTCACAGAGAGTTGAGCTTGGGGGAAAAAAAATAACTGATTGAAATTTAGGAGAACTTACTGAGGGAGGAGAAATTAAATGGGACATTTCCATTTATTAGGATTGGGAACCTGAAAGACAATTTTCTCTGAATATCATCGACTATAATTGCCGAAGACTTTGATGTCACTGTTCAAACAAGCTGTCCAAAGATATTAGGGGTAGAAGGGCAGGAAGAGCTGGGGCAGGCGTTGAGCACATCATCATCTTAGCATCGTTACATTGCCACAAATGATCCAAATCCAACTGCTCACAAACATTGTTGACCCTTATCTGGTGCCAATTTAGAGCTAAAACTTAGAATAATAGGATTGGAAGGGGTCTTTTAGTCCACGCAGGAGGCCCTATACCGTTCCAGACAAATCTTTTCTTGAAAAACCTCCAGTGATGGAGAACCCACAAATTCTGGAGGTTACCTGCCCCTGCCCTAGACTAAACATACCCAATTCCTGCAACCGTCTTTCGTATGTTTTAGCCTCCAGCCCCCCAATCATCTTTGTTGCTCTTCTCTGCCCTCTTTCCAGAGTCTCAGCATCTTTTCTGTATCATGGTGACCTAAACAGATGTAGCCCTAAACAGACCCAGTCATGCCCAGGGATCTTTGCCCATCGGCTCTGGAAGCATCTAATTACACTCTAGTCCTCCAAGCAAAAGAGATGGAGAGACAGAACATACGTCCTTGACTTGGCCAACTAAGACACGCCTCCCTAGCAAGGATTGGCTGGGGCGGCCAAGCTCGGGCTATTCCCCGCCCCTTTTTGCAACTTCTGAAGCCTTCCAGAAATTAGCCCTGGGATTTTTGCTTGCTTTGAGTGCAAATAAATAACCCTGTCTCTTGACTTCATTTCACTTCTCAGAGAGAGGGAGAAAGCAAATTAACCCAAAGCCCCCAACCACTTTCAGAGAAAAACCAAAAATAAAAAATCTGGAAATTCACACAGCCCCCTTTGATAATTTTCCTCTTTCACTGCCCTTCTCATTTCGACTTTAGAATTGTGTTGAACTCTACAGATCCACCTTGGATTATTACAGATTTACGTGTCCTTCCATCTGCAGAATCTCCTGGGAATTTAAGGCCTTTAAAAAAAATGGGTTCGTGGGGAATGGCAGGCCACTTGCTCCAAAGACCCGGAGAATGTTGGCTAAGCCTTAAGCTTCTCTTAACAGACAGGACAGTTACTTGTCTGAAATGGTATAGGGTCTACTACTTGAGCAGAGGGTTGGACTAGAAGACTTCCAAGGTCCCTTCCAACTCTGTTAATCTGTAATTCTGTTAATATTAGCCATGCCTAAAACCCATAAGCTTCCGTTTCCCCCTCCCCAGCCTCTCACTCCCCCTCCCCACAGTGGATGCTTTTTCTCTGTGCCAGCAACTTTCTTTTTTTTTTCCAGCATCGCCCCCCCCTTCCTTTCCTTGGGTTAAAAATAAATGCGAGTTTCTGGGAAGCGGTTTCGTCTACCCCTCCCTTCCGAAGAGCCCCTGAGAATAGACTCTGCTACTTTCAACCCCCAGCCCTTCCTCTGCCTCCGCTCCCTCTCTCTCCCACTCCTCCTCCTCCTCTTCCCCCTCCTACCCAGCTCAGATGCTCAGGCTTGGCTAGCCAGTTCAACCGGGGAAGGAATTTAACCCTTTCCCCACCAGGCAAGATGGTGGGCTGGTCTGATGGCCTAAAGCTGAGCTTCTCCTAGAGAAATCTCAATCCTGCAGGCTGAGCGTTGCCTGCATTTCAACCGCCCGGCTCCTCGGTCTTGTGACTGAATTGCAGATGATTCGTGGATGGCTCTTCCATCCGATGCCATTTCCCTCCCTCTGAGAGCTCAAGGGGTCAAGCTTTTGCCTTTGACAGTCTGTGGGTGGGGAGGGGTCTCCTCTGCCCCATGGTTGGGGAGGCCAGTCCCTGTCCAAGGCACAGCTCAGCATTGGCATGGAAAATGGTGGATCAATATTGTTCATTCAAGGCAACTCAGAACCAGCTCATTGGCATGAAAGCCTAACAATTATTTGCTTAACTTCAACCACGGGTCCATGGCCTTCCGTGGGGCAACAGCAGTGGGGGAGAATGCCACCTGGAGAAATTAAACAGGGGAAGAAAGGGAAGCTCCCTCCTCCCCGATGAAGAGGGGAAGCCTCTGAGGCCTGTTTCGCAACCACAAGCCTGCGAGGCGGGTCAGGCTGAGAGCAAGGTTCATGATCCGAATGGGAAAATAAGGCTCTGGCCCTTTAAGAGTCCCCTCACCCCTCCAAGGGGCGGAGCTAACCCACCACAGGGCCTCTCTGCCAATTGGGGGGCGGGTCTTCCCTGGGCTGAGGTCCTGCTGGGACCACATCCTCCAGGCAAGGGAGCCCCATCTCAGGGCTGAAGGAGCTCTCCAAGGTGCTGATTCAGTTGTTCTCTGCTCAGCGAATCGGGCCCTCTGGCTTTGTCCCCCTGGCTGGACTGTCCGGGTCAGTGGGAGCCCCTCTTTGGACCCGACCTTCCCTGCCTGGCCTGGATTTCCCCTGGCCCAGTCTGTCCCTGCTTCCCCCGGGCCTCTGTTATGCATCCCACAGCTAGTCCTCCAGTTGCAACCACAATCAGGACCAGAATTCCCTTTGCTAAGTCAAGTGGTTGTTAAATGAGTCACCTTGATTTTAGAACCTTTTTTTGTCGGGGCTGTTAAACGAATCCCTGCAGTTGTTAATTGAATCATGCGGTCATTAAGCAAATGCGGCTTCCCTCCCTGACTTTGAGGTTCCAGCCTCAAAATAGCACCAAGCAAGTCTTGGCAACAATATGGCTTCCAATACTTCCCTCCATTTTTACTTTGTTCCCCCCTCCTCCCTTCACAAGGTAGCTATGAACTTGGGATCTCCTTGTGGTCTCCCATTCATACGCTGACAAGGTTTAACGTTCTAAGCTGGTGAGGAGTTACTTGGGACCTCTGCAGAACAGTCAGCTTTCGTAAGGCCTGGAAAGAACCGACATTCATGGAAAAACATCTCAGCGTCTCCAACTGGATGCCTGGCGTTGGGCTAAACATCTGTCCTTAATTTTCAGCTGCTCCAATCAAGGCTGAAAAATAAGACGTCTGGAGCCTGCAATTCCAAGCTTCCCCTCCCAAAAGAGGGATTTTCAATCTTGAACATTCAATCTTCTTCTCTGTCCCACTCTTCTCCAAGAGGACCCACGGCGGTCCTTCAGCTGGATTAGAAGTGACCCATAAATATGTTATGGGTGTCTAGACGCTCCCCAACTTCTCTGTGTGAAACTGCCCACAAGCCTGTTTTTCACATGAAGTGCTTAGCACAGGTGTGCGAGAAGCAGGAGGTCCTACTGATGAGTCACAAAAAAGACGCATAATGGGCTGAGTGGGGAGCAAGTCAGTGGATTAAGAAATCTCCCAATTCCCAGAATCACCTCAGGTTTTCAACATGTCAATGTCCATGAGGGCCGCTTTGCTTGCCTTTATCCACCCCAGTTGGGATCTTGAACTTCTAACAAAATGAAATTTGGCCTAGAGAAAAGTCAGGTTTTACACTTAGGCAAGAAAAAACAAAGGTACGGGTACAGAGTTGGTGAATCCTGGCTCAATAGAAGTAACTGTGAGAGGGATCTTGGAGTCCTAGTCAACAACAACTTAAATATGAACCGGCCATGTGTGGCAGCTGCCAAAAAAAGTCAACACAATCCTAGGCTGCACAAACAGAGGGATAGAATCAAGATCGGGTGGAGGTTTAGTATCGTTTTTACAATGTCTTGGCAAGACCACACCTGGAATATTGTGTCCAGTTTTGGTCATCATATTATAAAAAAGATGGTGAGACTCTGGAAAGAGGGCAGAGAAGAGCAACAAAGACGATTATGGAGCTGGAGGCTAAAACGTGAAGGACGTTTGCAAGAATTGGGTTTGTCTAGTCTAGTAAAAAGGACTGGGTGACATGATAGCAGTCTTCCAATATTTGAGGGGCTGTCACAGAAAAGAGGAGGGGGGGGGCAACCTATTCTCCAAAGCGCCTGAAGGCAAGACAAGAAACAACGGATGGAAACTAGACAAGGAGAGAAGCAACCTGGAACTAAGGAGAAACTCCCTGACAGTGAGAATAAGGAATCAGTGGAACCGCTTGCCTTCCGTGGTTGTGGGTGCAGCCTTTTAAGAAGAGTCTGGACAACCATTTGTCTGATTTCAAGGCCATTTAGCCAGCGTTGTCCAAAGACTTTTCCCTGGTCATGTGACCAGCAGGACTTCACGAAGCACTGTTACCTTCCCACTGAAGTGGTACCTATTTATCTACTTGCCTTTGCATTCTTTCGAACTGCTAGGCTGGCAGGAGCTGAGGCAAGGACAGGAGCTCACCCCATCATGTGACGCTCGGATCTCGAACTTGGGCTGCTGGCTTTCCAGCCAAGCCCAGCATCTTTAACCGCTGAGCCACCACGCTGCCCGAGAAGCACTTGGGAAGATTGAAAAAGACTGAATCATGCCGCAACACCCACAATGTAAAATGGAGATTTCAGGTTTCTTAAATTGGGAACACTGGTTTGCAAAGCTGGTCAGTCAATGCTTCTGGAGAACTGAAAGTTGCAAAGGCTGACAAGTAAAAAGGAGTATCTAAGCACGTACAGAGTGTTTTTTCTCTCCATTGCCTGAATGGACATGTTTCCTTAAACCATACTATTATTTCTTTGCTTTTCATTTAAGAACACATTGCATGAATCAAGACACTGTAGTTTTTAAATCAGGATGTCTGGCTTAACGTTATACACAAACCTGGCTCTTGTGGCTTGTTTGGCGAACCATGGTTAAAAACAATTTTGTCCGAACCCAACTCTTGAGTTGTCTTCTCTGCTTTCTAAAGGTCAGTTGGTTGGTTGATTAAATTTAGATTCTGCCTTTTCCCCCCTAAGAACTCCAGGGACGTTGGTTGCTGAGAATAAGCTAAGAGGAAAAAAATTGGCTCAAAGTCATCTGAAGAACATTCCTGGCTGAGGAGAAAAAAAAACTTTGCTGATTCTGTCCTTGGCAAAACACGAAAGCGCTTGTGAAATTCTCCATCCAAATTACAAGCAGAGAAATTGGGGAGATAAGTTCCCTGCTTCTTCTTCTGTTTCCCCCCCCCCCAAAGAGTCCTCTTAATTGCAACCACAACCCTATCATTAAGAAGATTTGAGAATATTTGAGGGGCTCCTACAAAGACAGGAGGGTCAAACTATTTTTCAGAGCACCGGAAGGCAGGACAAGAAACAATGGATGGAAACTAGTCAAGGAGAGATTCCCACCTCCTGCTTCAGGAGAATGTACACCAGGGGTCTTCAAACTCAGCCCTTTTATGACTCAAGGACTTCAACTCCCAGAATTCCTCAGCCAGCGTGCCTGGCTGAGGAATTCTGGGAGTTGAAATCCATGAGTCATAAAAGGGCCGAGTTTGAAGACCCCTGATCTACACCATTTCAAACAATTGATCGCCTGATCTCCTCTTAAACGCCTCCAGCGATGGAGCACCCACAACTTCTGGAGGGAAGCTGTTACACCGGTTAATTGTTCTCCCAGTCAGGAAGTTTCTCCTTGGTTCTCCTCAGTTCTAGGTCGGATCACTCCTTGATAAGTTTCCATCTGCTGCTTCGTATCCTGCCTTCAGGTGCTTTGGAGAATAGGTATCGGAAGTCGACTTCTCCCAGGTCCTTCTCTTCATGAAACTAGACCTACCCAATTCCCGCAACCGTCCTTCATATGTTTCAGCCCTCAGTCCCCTAATCCTCTTTGCTGCTCTTCTCTGCACTCTTTCAACCTCTCTTTTATATCACGACCAAACCAGAATTCCAAGTGTGGCCTTACTAAGGCACTATAAAGCGATGCTATTACTTCGTGTGATCTTGATTCTTCTGTTCCTCTGTTAATGCAGCCTAGTTTAGCGATAAAAAGGGACGAGGGGTGACATGATAGCAGCCTTCCAGTATCTCGGGGGCTGCCCCAAAGAAGAGGGAGTCAAGCTATTCTCCAAGGCACCAGAGGGCAGGACGAGAAGCAAGGGATGGAAACTAACCAAAGAGAGAAGCAGCCTAGAACTTCCTGAGAGCGGGAACAATTAGCCGCTGAAACAGCTTCCCTCCGGAAGTTGTGGTTGCTCCATCACTGGAGGCCTTTAAGGAGAGATTAAGGTAGCCATTTGTTCAGAATGGTATAGGAACTCCTGCTTGAGCAGGGGGTTGGACTAGAAGACCTCCAAGGTCCCTTCCAACTCTGCCATTCCGTTATTCTTGATCTGCCCTAACCTGCAACTCAGCTAATGGGCCTTAGGTAGTTGGGAAGGTCTCTTGTAGGGAAGGAGGGGTCAAACGGGGAAGTAGCCACTTGCAGCTCCAAAGACTTGAGTGGGGAGGCAGAGGGAAGCGCAAAAGGAACCCCATCCCTGCTGAAGCAGAATATTCTTTTGCGGGTGCTTTTTTAAGCGCAGAAAGAATGGGAGGAGGAAAAGGGAAAAGTAGGGAAAGAAGAGGAAAGGACGGGGGAGGGGGAGGAGGAAAGGAAGGGGAAAGGGGAAGAAGGGAAGAGAAGAGAGGCTGAGAGGAAGAGAGAGGGAAGTAATGGGACAGAAGAGGAAGAGGAGGGAGAAGACGAAAGAGAAGAAAGAAGGGGAAGGGAGTAAATGGATGAAGAAAAAAGAATGAAAGGAAGGAGAAGGCGAGGCAGAAGGAGAGGGGGGGAAGAAGGAGGAAGGGTAGAAGGAGGAAGAAAAGGGAAAGAGGAAAGAGGAGCAAGGGAGGAGGGAGGGGGAGAGAGGAGAGGGAGGGAGGGAGAGAAGGAAGGGGCTCCTGCCCGACTCCCCTCCATTCCCAGCGCACCGAAAGCAGCGCCTGCATTTGTCTTGCTATGTCCCTGCATTTTAATTACCACCTTATTAATATTCATGAGGCTCGGCACTCAAGGGGGATTAGTCTGTCATTGCCACTCGCTCCCCTTCCACCCCACCCCTCCCCCTCCCTGCTCCCCCTCCCCCTTTTCTCTGCTCCCTTTTTCCTTCGCACTGCAGAGGCGGATGGCGGGCGCCAAAGGCTCCTTCCTTCCGCAGAGGCCGGTCCAAGGGCCAACTCCTTCGTCCGGGCCCATCTTCCTGGGCACAGACTCATGGGCTTGGTGTCAGAGAGAGACCCAGAGCCAAAACCCAACCTCCTAGCCTGAAATTTTTCCTTCCACCCCGCCCCGCCTGCTCCTCCTTTCCTCCACCACCACAAGGACCGACAATCTCAAGCTTAGACCCCGGCTGCCTTCACACAATAAACCTCGGGCAGCCCAGCCTCCGCGTTCATACATTACACAGAGCATAGCTGCCGAGCGTTCCCTGACTTACGACCGCAGTCTGGGACCAGAATTTCTGTGGCTAAGCAAGGCGGTTGTTACACGAGCGGCCAGCTGATTTTAGGAGACCCCACCTGGACCATTTCAGAAAAGCCACTGTCCAGTCTATTCTTAAAAAGCTCCAGCGATGCAGCACCCACAATTTCTGAAGGCAAGCTTCGGAAGTTTATTAGTTTATCTGTTTATTTGTGAGTTTAGATAAAATTAGGTGTATTTATGAGAAATGTATGAAAACACCTTTCTTCGTTTCTTCTCATTTTTAATTTTTTAGATTGTATCAGGTTTTTTTCTTTGCTTTCCACAACCATAAATTGTCACGCCTGACTGAACTTAAGTTTTCTTTTTCACTGTTTGCTTTCAAATTGATGTTTTTGACTTCATTTTTCCAAATGTAAGAATACACTTTTGTTTCCACAGTTTGCTTGCTTATTAAATTTATATGCTGCCCAACTTGCAGTCAAATATTTATCCATAACAGAAAGCATTTTACATTATTTTCAAGGACACACACATTTTTAACTGAGATTGTCCTAATTATACAAAAATAATGCCAAGTGAATTGCAACATTTGTAAAAATTTGAATTTTTCGGGGGAAAATAGTTTTGGTTCACAAGCATGAGAATTCAGGTCACCTCTGTTCCTTTTAGGGTGTGCAAATCAACCAAGATCCGAGACTCGGCTTTTGTTTGCTCTGAACAAGCTGTGGCTGACAGAACACAGAAGAACAAGAGTTGGGAGGGACTCCAGAGATCTTCTAGACAAACTCCCTCCTTGAGCAGGAGACTTCGTACCATCCCAGACAAAAGGTTGTCCAATCTGTTTTTGAAAACTTCCAGAAATGGAGCACCCGCAACTTGTGGAGGCAAGCTGTTCCAATGATTAATTGTGGAATTAATAGGATTCTCCTTAATTCTGGATCTCCCGTTGATTAATTATTTTGTCGGGAAATTTCTCCTTAGTTTATTTATTTATTTATTTATTAAAGTTCCAGGTTGGTTCTCTCTCTGAGGAGCTTCCATCCAGTTTTCCTTTTCTACCCACAGATGCTTTGGAGAATAAGTTTTATTTTTATTTTATTTTAATCCCATTTATATCCCGCCCTTCTCCGAAGACTCAGGGCGGCTTACAATCTAAGCACAAATCAATGTTGAACCCCTCTTCTCTGTGTCAAGACCCTCAAATAGCAGAAGACAGCTACCATGTCCCCCTTAATCCTTCTCTTTGTTAGACCAGAGATACCCAATTCCCGCAGCTTGTTCTTCATATGTTTTAGCCTCCAGCCCCCTAATCATCTTAGTTGCTCTTCTCTGCACTCCTTCTAGAGTCTCAGCATCTTTTTTGTATCATGGCAACCAAAACTGGATGTGGAATTCCAGGTGTGGCCTTACCAAGGCAGTATACGGCGGTACTAACACTTCACGTGACCTTGATTTTCTCCCTTTGTTGAAGCCACCTAGGACTGAATTGGGCAGCTGGATTTCAACCTTTGAAGGAAGGACCTGAAACCATCCTGGTGGGACCATTTGAGCTTCAGAGCCTTCTAAGGTCCTTCCTTGGACTTGTTAAGCTTGGGTTTCTTCTCTCTTGTAGGGACCCTTTTCAAGCCTGGTTCTCCAGCTCCTTCTGCCTCCCCCCCATCCTCCTGGCTGCCCCCCTCTAGCCAGCCAGAAGCGATGGCTGCTCCTGCCACCACGATGGCCCTCATCCTCTCCCTCTGTGCGCCAAATCCAATGGTGCCCCCATCGGCATGGCAACGCCACGTCGGCGGCACCACATCAGCACCTGAATGCTGGTCTCTCGCTGTTCCACCAAGCTCCCTGGCATGAGTTTTGCAAGGAGGGACCAATGGAAAACAAAGCTGCTGGGCGGTGGGAAGCCACAGCACCAACTGTCAGGCACTGGAGCAGAAGCGGCTAAGAAAACAGCCCCACACTGGGGCCTTCCCACACTGCCCTAGAAGCTTCAACGGGGCCTCAGAATTCCAGATTGTCGGAATCAAGGATCCAAAACCTGTTTCAAAGCTTCTGAATTACTTCATTCTGCAGGTGAAGGGAAGGGCAACTGCCTCTATTCCTCTGCTCCCAAAATTCGGCTTTCGGAAACATCTCCCCATTTTCCCTGGCCACTTTGCAGGTGTCTTGAAATCTCTCTTTGCAGTTCCTTCCTTGAAGGCGCCCCTCAGAAGGTCTTTGAGGAGGAAGTTGAAGGCAGCGTTTTGTGTTATTCCCCTGCCTCTGCACGATCTGGGTTTGACGTGGGTCCCCAAAGTCACGATGTGCACAAAGCTTTCTTCTTCTTCTCCTTCTTCTTCTCCTTCTCCTTCTTCTTCTCCTCCTCCTCCTCCTCCTCCTCCTGATAAATGAGGACCAGACAATTCTGTCCCTCTTCTCACTCCCCTCCCTGGCTTCCCATCCTTTCATTTAACCCCCAACTCCAACCTACAACCACTAGTGTGGTCTAGTAGTTAAGGCACGGACTAGAAAGTGGGAGACTGTGAGTTCTAGTCCCGACTTAGGCATCAGCCTAACCCACCTCACAGGATTGTTGTTATGGGGAAAATAGGAGGAGGAAGGGGTGTTGGATACATTTGCTGCCTTGAGTTCTTTGTAAAAATAATAAAGGGGGAAATAAACAGACAAACTAAGAAACGAGAAAGCGGACGGTTCATGGCTCTCCTCTTTCCCGCCCTCCACCCTGGCCCTCATCCCAGATCCCAAGTCCCACCAAGGGGATCCATAGGGAAGCCCTCCCTGTGCCTTTCCTGGCGTTCTTGCTAGCTCCGTGCCACAAACATTTGAATTAAGTTTCCCCACCCCACCCCCAGAGTCCCCGTCAGGCAAGCCACTGATTTTGCTTCTCGGTGTAATTTACTGGGACGGCGCACTTGTGCCTCTGATGGGGGGGGGGGGGAAGGAAAAAAGAAAATCGCAGCAGGAGCAGAGAGAGAACTTGCAAATCAGTCTAGGGGGTGGGTGAGGAAAGAGCGCTTGGAATATGAAAAGGGGAAGCAGATTGTGGTCTCCGCCCAAGCCCCTCTGCCTCTCTCTCCTCCAGGGGCTCTTTCTCCCAGGGAGGAGAGACAAAACTGTCCTTTAACACCACATGCCCGGTCTGTATGGAGCCATCTGGACACACCAAAGTCAGCTCCACAAAAGGACGAGTTGCACCGGCAGGCATCCATCCGCACTCACAGCCCTGCTTGGTAGTACGTTACAGGCTCTCCTCGGCATACGACCATTTCTTCAGTGACTATTCACTCAAGTGACAACTGCACGGAGAAAAACCATGACCGGTCTTTGCACGTACAACGTGTTGCAGCATCCCCAGGCACTTGGCAACTGGCGTGTCTTTGTGACGGTTGCAGCCAGCATCACGGGGTCACCGGATGGCCACCTCTGACCTTCCCAGTTGGCTGCCGACAAGTCAACGGGGAAAGGTGGATTTGCTTAAGGATGGTGCGACTCAATTAACGACTGCAATGATTCGCTTGAAAAGGTCGTCAAATTGGGCCGGGCTCATTTAAGAACCAGGTTGCTTAGCAAAGGAGATTCTGGGCCTAATTGTGGCCCTAAGTCCCTTCTCGTGTCTCTCCTGCCCTTCTCCTGCTGCTATGCTGGAAGAGGACCATCTTCTTGTTCCTAGGTTTTCTCCTTCCCCTCACCAGAATCTTCTTGGTGGTCCCACCAAGTCTCCCCTCTAGAAGTGTAAGGATGCTTCTCGAGAGACGCTTCTCCAAGGCAGAAGATCAAACTAGAACTAAGGTTGCTTCCTAACGATGAGAAGAGTTAACCAGTGGAAGGGCTGGCCTTCAGAAGTTGTGGGTGCTCAATCCCTGGAGGAGCAACATTTGTCCGACGTAGTATAGTCTACCTACCGCTTGAGCAGAGAGTTGAAATAGAACATCTCCAAGGTCCCTTCCAACTCTCTTATTGTTATATTAGACAACCATTTAACCAGGATGGTACAGGGTCTCCTGCTTGATCAGGGGGTTGGACTAGATGACCTCCAAGGCCCCTTCCAATCATCCTATTATTCTATATTCTACGATCATGAGGACAGGCTTCTTAGGCCAAGTGGAGGAAAGATCAGATTTTGCAGGCAATGCCGCCTGGGCAACTTAAGAAGTCCACCAGTACTCAGTCATTGGGTTGTGGACAAGTTGTGAGGATTCAGAAGGCAAAGCTGAGCTCCTGACCAGCCTGATGAAGGAGGTGAGGTCTCGGTCCAAGTATTTTTGGAGGGAGAAAGAGGAAGGTTAAAGAGGAGAGGAAGGGTTGGACCACAATCACTGTGTGTCGAAGCTGCCACAAAACTGGGTTGTTCTTGCTGCAAGAGAAGAAGACGGGCTCCTTCAAAGGAGGAGACTGGGCAAGAGAGAGGGAAGGAGGGGAAGAGAGAGGCGAGGAGGAGGAGAAGGAGAAGAATGGTGGTGGAGGAGGAGGAGAAAACGGCAAGGAAAAGCAAAGCCAACAGGAGAGAGCGGGCGAGCCGAGGAACCGCCTGCGCAGCTCGGCGCATCCTCTCCGGATGGGTTTTTTCTGAACGGCTGCCAAGTATTTCAAGCCGGATCTTTGCGAGCCTTGAACCTCTGGCTCTCCGTGCGTGCCTGCCTTTAAAACCCGCTCTTTCCTCCCCCTCCCTCCCCTCCTCTCCCCCCTCCCCTCCCCAGCCTCTCGTGTGCGCTTTCTTGCTTTGCTGCAAGAAAAAATCCGCACCACCAGCTGCTTCTCTCGCCCGGACTCTTTCCCGCCGCGCTCCTCCTCCTCCTCCTCCTCCTCCTGCTTTTCTATAACTCAAAGCTTGTCAGCCCAGTTCCAGACTCCTGGCGCCAAGCTCCTCTCCGGGAAGGGAAAAAAGGGGAGGGGAGCAGAGCGGGGGGGGGAAGCAAAAGCAGAGAGAGGGGGCTGGGGAGCAGGCGAGGCGGAGAGCGAGCGCGCAAGAGAGAGAGCTTGCCAAAATAATAAAATGCGTGCAAAAGGGGGTGGGTGGGAGAGAGAGAGAGAAGCGAAAGCAACCAGGAGAAAATACGAAGCAAGGCTGGCGGGGGGGGGGTGCAGGAGAGACGCGGAGAAGCCAAAGTGGAGAAAGAGAGCGAGGGAGGACCAAAAAAGCATGGAATTCTTTTTTTTTTTAGGTAGACAAGGCAGAGGGGGGGGGGAGCGAAAGGAGGGGAGGGGGGAGAGGAGAAGGCCAGGCGAGGCGGGCAGTGGGGTTGGGGGGGGAGAGAGAAGACTTGAGAGGAAGAAAAGGGGGGGCGAGGGGAAGAGAAGGATGGACGTGGAGAGGGGGGAGGAAGAAAGAGGGAAAGAAGGGAGGGATGCTGAAGTCAAGGCAGGAAGGGAGGAAAGAAAAAAGAAGCGAGAGGAGAAAGAAAGAAAGAAAAATGCATTCATCTCCCCGCAACCTTCTCGTGCGTTTCGTTCCCTAATTCCCTTAACTCACCCCCCCCCCAAGCAAACCGCGGCTGTCCCTCACCCCCCCCCCCGCCCTCGCCCCCGCGCGCTCAGAGAGTAAATAAATAAATACATAAATTAGGGGAAAGTAAGAAGGAACTGCGGGGGGGAGGCTTGCGGCAAACAGCCCCCTCCCTCAAGAAAACGGGCGATTCATTATTTATCGAGCCGATCAATTATTTAAAGCGCAGTCGGGGCGCGGGGAGGGGGGGGCGGGCTCGGAGAAAGAGGGGTGGGGAAGCGGGGCGCGCGTGCCAGCGGAGTCCCGGGAGCGAGGCAAAAATGGGGTGGGGGGGCCACGCTGGTTGGGTTGTTGACTTTCAAAGCGATCCGAGACGCAACGCTGCCGCCCCCTCCTCCTATTCCCCCCCCGCATCCTGCCAACTCCGCAGAAAGACGGAGGGGGGGGGAAGGAACAGCCCCTCCTTGAAGTTCTGCAAAGAAATTGGGGAGGTGTCGCTAAGGCAGCGCCGGGCGGGGTGAGGTGGGACATCCTTCCCGGACTGGGGTCCACCCTTTGGGGACGGGACGGGGGGGGGGGAGCGGCGGCTGTGGCGATGTCCCTGAATAACTTGTCAACTTGGAAAACAAAATGCAGCTCAAGACACTCATTCATTTCCCCAAAGCAGAGCATGGATGGATGGATAAATAGACAAACTAGGATAGAATGGATAAAATGGATGGATAGAGGGAGGGAGGGAGGGAAGGAAGAAGAAGGGAGGAGAAGGAAGGGAAAGAAGGAAGGAAGGGGATGGAGGGAAGAAAGAAGGATGCAACCCATTCAAAGTCACTGAATGGCACTGGGGAAATAAACAACTTTTGCTCCGTCCTCAGACTTACGACTGTCGAAGCATCCCCAGGGTCAGGTGATCAAAATACCAGCACGTGGCAACTGGCCTGCCTGAATGAAGGCTGTAGTGCCTTGGGATCGCCGGATCACCATTTGCGACCTTCCCAGCCGGCTTCTGACAAGCCAAGTGGGGGGGGAGGAAGATTCATTTAACGACCCTGAGATTCACTTAACAACTGCAGCAATCACCCTGTAAACCGCCCTGAGTCCTTCGGGAAAGGGCGGTATATAAATGTAATAAAATAAATAAATAAATTCACTCAGCAATGCCAGCAAAAGTCATAAAATTGGCCAAGACTCTCTTAACGGCTGACTTGCCTAGCCACAGAAATCCTGATCCCAATTGCCGTCATAACTCCGGGACCACCTCTTCTAGGTCCTTCCTTTGAATTCTCAGTGCAATAAATGGATTTTTACCCCACAAAATCAGCCAAGGCTGAAACTGACGGAGCCTAGCAATTCCTGGATTTTTGGTTTTTTCCCCCCCTGCCTCGGATAAGCATGTGCTGAAGCAGCCCTCATGTTTCTGTTTAATTGGGTTGATTGCTAAATACCATCCAGGCACAAAGCAGGGTATGCAAATTTCGCAGGAACGTGGCTTTTCTCCTTCCCTCCTTCGTGATGTATTTCCTTTGCTTCCCCCCCCCCTTCTCCTCAAAGCCACCCTAGTGAGTGAGTGATGCTAATGCCATAGGGGAAAACAAAGAATAGGAAAAGGTTCTTAACGTGTAGAGAGCAAACTCGGGATCTCTGCTTAGGCAGCTGCTTCGGCAAAAGAAAAAAAAAGGGGAAAGCTGCGGGTTTTTCTACCTTTCTGCAGTCCTGCCTTGGCCGAGTATGGAGAAGCCTGTGGGGTGGACGAGCCATGCCATTAAGCCATAATCTGATCAGAATAACAGAGCTGGAAGGGACCCTGGAGGTCTTCTAGTCTAGCCTCTGCCCATGGCAGGAGTGCCAATATCCATCCGAGACAAGGGGCTGTCTAGCTTCTTCTTAAAAACGTCCAGTGATGGTCCACCCAGAACTTCTAGCTGCTTTGGAGAATAGGTGGACCCCTCCTCTTTGTAGCAGCCCCTCAAATATTGGAAGACTGCTCTCGTGTCACCCCTAATCCTTCTCTTTGTTAGACTAAAGGTAAAGGTAAAAGTTCCCCCGCACATGCGTGCTAGTCGTTTCCAACTCTAGGGGCCGGTGCTCATCTCCGTTTCAAAGCCGAAGAGCCAGCGCTTGTCCGCGGACGTCTCCGTGGTCATGTGGCCAGCATGACTGGACGCCAAAGGCGCACGGAACGCTGTTACCTTCCCACCGGAGTGGTCCCTATTTTTCTACTTGCATTTTTACGTGCTTTCGAACTGCTAGGTTGGCAGAAGCTGGGAACGAGTAACAGGCACTCACTCTGCTACGCGGCACTCGGGATTCGACCCGCCAAACTGCCAATCTTCTTGTGAGCCACCGCGTCCCTTTGTTAGACTAGAGATTCCCAATTCCTGCAACTGTTCTTCATATGTTCTTCAGCCCCCTAATCATCTTTGTTGGTCTTCTCTGCACTTTTTCTAGAGTCTCAGCATCTTTTCTGCATCAGGGTGACCAAAACTTGACATACGATTCTAAGTCTGTCCAATTCTGAACCAAGCTTTACTTTTACAGCCAAACCGATTTACAACAGCCAGTTGAAACTGAATCAAACTGCAGGGTTTGCAACTTTTAGCTCCAGAGATTCTCAAATCTGCAACTGTCTGCCTTCCTCTTTTTTTCCTGTAATTCCCCACTCATTTATCTGGCTTGTTCCAGCATCCTGTGTCAGGCCTATTTACATAGAGTTATCTCTTACAGAGTTATCTCTTGCAACCGCCACTGGAGAAGCAAACAAAACTTGGATTTACTAGAAGTGTTTACTTGTTTACTTCGTGACTAAAGCTGTGAGCTCCACGGTGGAAAGTTGTGACTTTAGTGGGCTCAAGTGTGAAAGATGCTCAAGGACCTTAAGATATAATGGACTTCTTTGAATTGTGCTGAGTCCATGAATTAATTTTAATAGCAAATCTGAACTGGGAATTCTTCACTGCATAAATCCACTTTTCATTTTTGCCTAAGCCTTCCCAAATTCAGCTTCTAATTTGGGGATCACACAATACCTTTGTAGCTGATACAATTGCTTTTTTGGGGGGGGTGGAGTGTCACTATCTGTGAGATCAACACAACAGAGGTTTGTGTATACACGAATAGCCATTCTGAACTTCTGGGTGAAGGGGGGTAGGAAATGTTTGTCATTTACATGTCTGGATACACACACATGCACACCCCAGCAAAAAACATTCCTCACCTGAAAAGCTAAAATCTAATTTACCGTATTTATGCCTTTTTGCAGTTGGGAAAAATAGCATTAAAACTAAAGGAAAAAAAATAGAACATGAAGAAATAGTAGCCCAGGAAAGGAATAAAGATAAAACTCTCCATAAGGCACATAGATAAAAATCCAAACTAATATTTCAAATGTTTGGAAGACAAGGAATGTTTTAATCAAGGGCCAAACAGACTCTTGCAGGGCCCTTCAGGCACCACCCAAAAAATTCTCCAACATTTATTTTCCTTCCATATCTTTCTCCCCCTCTCTCTATTTTGCTCTTTTTCTTTGACTCTGTCTCTTTCTGTCTTTTTCCCAGTTCAGAATAGCTATTCATATGTCTCTCCTTCTCTTTGTGTCTCTTTCTCTTTTCTCTTTGTCTCTTTCTATCTCTTTCCTTTTTCTTTCTTTTTTCTCTTTCTCTTTTTTCTCTCTCTCTTCCTTCTTTTCTCCCTTCCTTCCTTTCTCTCTCTCTTACTTTCAATTTCATGAAAACAACGCAGAGAAATTCTCAGGGGTACATGGCTCTGCTCTTTTATGGTTTTTCTTTTAGTGATGGAAAGGCCTGGGTGAAAAGCTTGTAAAAAAAAATCCCATTTTTCTTGGCCCAGTCCATAGAATATTTTGGACCATTTCTTTTCTAGATTTCCATGTTTCCATTCGACCCCAAGACACAA
This sequence comes from Vipera berus, assembly GCF_964194415.1. NCBI lineage: Eukaryota > Metazoa > Chordata > Lepidosauria > Squamata > Viperidae > Vipera > Vipera berus. Next base: position 11,504,022 of record NC_138218.1, read on the forward strand.
AATCTACCAAGAACTTATCCAGAACAGAACACAGGAGCTGTCCAGGAGTGTGCAGAATGATGGAAAGAGAGGAACACAAAACAGCAGTAAAGGAAGGAAGGAAGGAAGGAAGGAAGGAAGGAAGGAAGGAAGGAAGGAAGGAAGGAAAGGAAAGGAGAAAATGAAAAAGAAAGAAAGAGAGAGAGAGAGAGAGAGAGAGAGAGAGAGAGAGAGAGAGAGAGAGAGAGAGAGAGAGTCGGTTCTCAAATGATACTTGAACCGAATAAGGGGTCTTTGAGATCACCCCTCCAATCTTCCTGTGCCCATGCCAGGGACTGGTGTGGTAAGCTCTGTTTTCAAGATCCAGGAACGGGGATTTTGGCTCTGAAGCTTCCTCATCATCTCCTTCCTTGCCCGGCAAAGCCGAGCTCTGATCCTGAACATCTGCATCCTGCATCTCCTGGGTCAGTTTCTCCATCGGATGCCTGGCCCTGCAAGATCACTTCCTCCCATTCTCTGCTGGCTTTCCTTCCGGCTCGCTCTCCGTTTCCATCTAATTCCCCGCTCAGCCACCCCATCCTTTGCTGCCAGGCCTGGGATGACGGACGGACGTCAGAGAGGCTTCTTCAAAGAGCGAGGTGGGGCTGCAGAAAGCCCTCCGTCCTGCATGTTTGGCGGGAGGGGGGGGACTGGGGATCCAGCAGCATCCTGTGAAGCAGCGTTGGACTTCCCAGGCAGGAAGCAGGACTAGTGAATTCAACTTGATTGTAAGGCTACATTAGCAGAGTCTGGCAAGTTCTGAAAGCACAATTCTCCTCCTGCCTCTTTTGCCGCCTGAGCTTCTTTCTTCACCCATTGTGGGGCTCTGGGTTAAAACCTCTCTTATCTGACTGTTCTCTAAAGCTAGATAGACGGGATTTTGCAAGTCTGAAAATACGAATCTCTTTTGCAGCCTGAGTAGTTACGGTGGTTCCTTTCTGAGTTTCTCTGGCTGTTCTGCAGCTCTGGGCTAAGTCGTGTCTAATCTGATTCTTCTCTAAAGCTACATTAACAGAAACTTGCAAGTCTGAAAATACAAATATTTCTCCCATCTCTTTTACAGTTTAAGAAGCTGGGAATGGTCTCTTCTGATCCTCTTTCTCCACCCATTATACAGCTCTGGGCTATGTTATCTCTTATCTGACCGTTCCCTAGGCTGCATCTCTTCCTCCCATCTCCCAAGGTCTTCCCCACATAACCATTTCAAGCACCTTGCTTTTTGCCATCTGTGCCTCTTGGGGCGAGGACATGAATAGGGATTCAGGGCTGACCTCGAGGGAGAAATGAGAAAAGGAGCAGAAGGAAGAAGCTGCATGTCCATAGAGTGAAGGAAGCACCAGAAAGAAACTCAAAGGAAACTCTTCTTGATTTTGTTCTGTACCAGATGGGGATGGGTGTTCGTGGATCAAGGATGTGAAAATAATCTACTTGACTTGCAAGGCTGGGCTGCAGTATACCTAATAGACTCTAGTGGGCAGCAGCATTTTCAATTTGCCCCCTAGTCCAGGGGTAGGCAACCTCGGCTCTTTTATGACTCGTGGACTTCAACTCCCAGAATTCCTGAGCCAGCCATGCTGGCTCAGGAATTCTGGGAGTTGAAGTCCACGAGTCATAAAAGAGCCGAGGTTGCCTACCCCTGCCCTAGTCCAAAGGTTTGCAACTTAGATCTGCCAGAGGGAGGGAGGGGAAGGGACGAAGGAAAAAAAGAAAGAAAAGGAAGGAAGGAAAGAAAGAAAGAAAAAAGAAGGAAGGAAGGAAGGAGAGAGAGTAAAGAAAGAAAGAAAGAAAGAAAGAAAGAAAGAAAGAAAGAAAGAAAGAAAGAAAGAAAGAAAGAAAGAAAGAAAGAAAGAGAGTCCCCATTTCCCCCTCCTGAATCTTCCCATTCTGGTGGGGAGCCAGTCCAGGGAACAGTGCACGACACACACACCCACATTCTTCTTCTCCTTGCAAAGAGCAAAGAAAGAGCTCGCTTTTTTCTTTCTCTCGTACCCCCCTCCTTTCCCCCCTTCTCCCTTTCTCAGCCTCGCCCTCATCCTGTCCGTTGCTGAGCCCTCTTGTGCAACCGGATTGCTGGGAATGAGGAAGCCGAGGGAGGCGGTGAGGCCCGGCTGGAGACAGGCGGCTTCGGCAAAGTTCTGCCTGGAAGAGGCAGCCCAAAGGAGGAGACGTGCCAGGCTGCGAGGAGGGGGGAGGACCAGTTCCATGGCTTCCTCCCCCTTGGAGCGCATTCTTCTGGCGTGCAGGGCGGGCTGGCTCTTGCACGAGAGAGGCGCGCCTGGTTTCTGCGCCTTGGCTCTGGCATCCAAGGGGAGGGAAGGGCTGCCAGGAGGACCCTGATGGGCTGGAATGGCTCTGGCCTCGCAGTGGGGCAGGAAGGTCCCCCACCCCAAACATTCCCACTTACCAGCTTGCTCTCCAAGGAGCCGGGAGACGGTCTCCAGCTTGAGCAGGGGGTTGGACTAGAAGACCTCCGAGGCCCCTTCCAACTCTGTTCTTTTGCTCTGTAAAGGCCTGGCCTTTCCCATCCTTGCAGAACGGACCAGGACACAGCTCTTCCTTCAGAGGGCTTCAGCGGGTTTTAAGAGTCTAGTCCTCTGGAAGGCAGGGAGAAATCAACCTTCTCTCTCCAACAGATGTTAGGTTTCCTGAACGAGAAAGACAGAAAAAACTTGACTGAGGTTAAGTAGCACACTTTTTTTCTAGCAGTGTCAGAAAATGGCCTCCTTTTTCACAGAGTTTACGATTCTAGTCCTCTGTAGGAGAGTTCAAAAATGCCTCTCTTTTCAATAGGGTTCATGTTTCTAGTTCTCCGTTTTGAAGACAAAACAGCCCTTTCTTCAACAAGTCATCTTCCCCTTCCTACCCTTCTCTCTTTCTCGTTTTCCTTCCTTCCTTCCTCCCTTCCTCCCCTTCCCACTCCCCCTTATCTTCCCTTCCTTCCTTCCTTCCTTCCTTCCTCCCTTCCTTCCTTCCTTCTTAACCCTTTATAATAGAATCCTGCATTAAGACATAAAATAAAAGGCAGAGGCCGTGTATGTAAGGTACATTTGCTTTTCCCTGCTTCCCTCCCCCCTTTTTTCTGTTTCCTCTCTTCATTCTTGGTGAAAGGGATTAAAGACCCCCCCTCCATGCAAACAGACTCCTCTCCCTATCACCTACAGCCCTCTGAAGTTCCCATGGAGTCCAAAATGATCCTTAGAAATATTATTGTACTGTTCAAACTCCCATTTTGTTTTCCGGAACCCCAATTACTTGCGTAATTTCTAAAATTATGTTTGGACTCTATGAGCAGGGACAGAGGTTTCTGTGGGTGAATTAATGCCCAAAGACTCACTCAGCTAGCTGCCTTTCAATCACATCCAGGAGGGTCTCTAGCTGGAGAAGGGAGCCAAAATTATTTATTTTTCTCCCGGGCTGTGAAATCATGGCAGGGGTTTTATTCTGCCATCTACCTCCAGATGATTGCTGGGGAAAATGGATTAAGATAGGGCTATCAATTAATATCTTAACTACCCTAAGATAACCCTATCAACACATCCCCGTAATTGCATTAAGTTAAGACTATCAAGAGCCGGTCGCCATGGTGATATATACATCGATCCTGGCGAGTTTGGAAATGAGTTGGAAGAAAATACCCAAGCAGACCAACATTTTTTTTTTGATTGAAAGAGGGGAAGGAACACGGAGCTGAGTTAAGGAATTGCCTCCGTAAAAGGGAAAAGACGCTGAAAGCAGCCACATCTCATTTTGGGGGGGGGGGAAGCTCTCCTGGAAACCAGAAAGGTGGGGGTTTTAGGGAAGGGCGGAGAAGGGCTGCACTGTTACAGAGCTCAAAGCCCTTACAGGGAGTCCTCAAGTTACGACCACGATGGACCCCCAAATTACCCTGGCTAAGCCAAGCATTCGTTAACTGACTTCTGCCCCATTCTACAACCTTTCTCGCTTAAACGAATCACTGTTAAATGAGTAACACGGTCGTTAAGTGAATCTGGCCCCCCCCAATTGATTTTGCTGGTCAGAAGGTTGCAAAAGGGGATCACTGCAACCGTCATAAATATGTGTCAGTGGAACAATTCGCCTCCAGAGGTTGTGAGTGCTCCATCACTGGAGGCTTTTAAGAAGAGACCGGAATGGGTTAGGGTCTCCTGCCTGAGCAGGGGGGGGTGGACTAGAAGGCCTCCAGGGTCCCTTCCAGCTCTGTTCTGATTGATTGATTGTAGCGGTTATAAAAAGAAGCCTGAATAGTGCCTGGAATCCAGCCACCCTCCACACACACACACCCATGTGCGTGGCACAGCCAAGCACCCAACTGGTGTTGTGTTACCAATTAAAGTGCCCCACACAGCTCGACATCAAGAAGGAAAGCAGGGCGGTTGCCAAATTGCTTAGAAGGGGTGCTTTGCTGATGGATTAGACAAGGAGATGGCATCCCCCCCCCCCACGCACACAACTAGAGACACAAATCCAGAGCTCTCTCAGGAAGACACACACACACACACACACACAGGGTCATCCTGTTTTCCATCCATCTGCAGGGCCAGGAGGAGAGCACAGCTGCCTGGTGTGGCTTCCGAAGCGGAGTGAGGCTGAATGAGAAGCAGCAGCAGCGGCTTTTTCCTCCCTCCCTCCCTCCCTCCCTCCCTCCCTCCCTTCGGCAGCTGGCTGGCAAAAAACGAGGGAGGGGTCCCCAGAGGGATGACACAATTGCACGGGGGGGGGGAAAGCAATTTAACTCCTGGCTGGCTGCTGCCCCCCTCCCAGGCTGGGTCCCCCTGTTAGGCCGACCGAGCAACCAAGGGGGGGAAGGGGGGGAGTCATGGCATTGTTGGGCAAGGAGAGGAGATTTTGGGGTTTGGGAAGAGGGGAGAGAAGAGGGAGGGGAGGGAAGGAGTGGGACAAGCTCCTTCTCCCCCCCTCTCTTTTTTTCTCCTTCCTTTTCATCTTCTCCTTCTCTTCTTCCCCTCTCTTTATTTATCTCCTCCTTCCCAACTCTTTCCTCTTCTTGTTTCTATTTGTGAAGAAAGGCAAGAAGAGTTTGAAATAAGAGAGGAATAAATTGCTTCCCTTCCTCCTCCTCCTCCTCCTCCTCCTCCGTGCAGCTCAAAGAGCACCGAGGACCCCACAGTTCAATTCCTCCTCCTTTATTCCAATAAGTCAACCCCTCTTCTCTGGGACAACCCCTCAAGTGCTGGAAGACAGTTTTCACGTCGTCGTCCCCCCTAATCCTCCTCACATCTAAGGGCTGCCAAAAAGAAGAGGGGGGCAATCTTCTCCCCGAAGCTCCTGAAGGCAGGAGAAGAAGCAAGGGCTGGCCTCCAGGAGCTGTGGGTGCTCCATCGCTGGAGGCTTTCAAGGAGAGACTGGGCGGCCATTTGACCAGGAATGGTACAAGACCTCCTGCCTTGTACAGGGGGTTGGGCTAGAAGACCTCCAAGGTCCCTCCCAGCCCGAGGTTCCGTGCCCTGGGCGCTGCCTAGGCTGGTGGTCTCAGCCAGTGGCAGTGGCTCACTGACCTCATCCGATTTCTCAGAAAAAGCTGAGCATGGATAGATTTATCACACCCGGGTGGGCGACCATTCATAAATCATAGGGCTGCAGCCTAAATGGAGACGTCCACGAAACATCCGGGAAATAAGGTAAAGAAGGTAAGCCGTTCCCGTGTTGCCAGCGAGAAAACCACGCACAGATGTTTCATCACCAAGAGTTGTGCTCTGTGGAAGAGAGACGTGATTTGAAAGGCAGGATATTGTTTCACCAAGCAGATGAAGCAAACGTGCAAATTATAAATTAAAAACAAGACGATCCTTTGTGGTTTGTTTTTTTTTAAAAAACGGAATCTGCACCTTGGTCGCCCGAGGCTCTAGAAATAATCTACAGACAGATTAAGAGACATGAAAACAGAAGAATGTCTATCTAGCGCAGGTAGTCCTCGACTTATGAACACAACTGAGCACAAATTTCTGTCGCTAAGTGAGACAGTTGTTGAGTGAGTTTTGCCCCATTTTTATGTTTTTTTTTCACAGTTGAGGAGGAGGAGGGAAAAGGAGGAGGAGGATCACATCTGCAGCTCTTAATGATCAAAGCTCTCTGACTACTTCTTCCTGATGAGCTGGAGTTTTCAAGAAACAGACCAAGAGAGGGATGGTTGTTTTTCCACAGGCCTCCTACCGCCCGGGACTTTCCCCTTGCAAAGACGAATGTAAGGAACAAAACAGAATACATGCAATTAAGCGTCTGATCAATGAATACTGCAAGGTTGATGGTCAGAGCTGTGCTGGAGGAGATCGGAAGCGCCGGCAATAACTGGGATTTACTGTGTCAGCGGCCTATTAACTGAGCAATTGGTTTGCCAAGCTGCAGGATGAGGGATCAGGTATTGCAGCCTGACGTTGTAATGGCAAGTGCTTGAGAGAGCAAGCCTACTCGTTCACCCACAGCATGCACTGGAGCAGAGGAAGTTGCCAACTGACCAGGAGTCTGGCCTGCCTGTCCGCAGAATTTGATGGATGACGATTTCCATCAAAGAGAGAGAGATGGAAGGCAGGAGATTCAGGGGCCGTGATGGAAGATTACCTGGTCTGTTGCTAGAGGCATTACTACCTGAGGTTGAGAAAAGGTCTGCTGACTTCTTCCAGCTCACTTTGGTGAAGGGCTTCCAGCCTTGACAGCTTTGAGACGCGTGGAGTTCAACTCCCAGAATTCCCCAGACCGCATGGACTTCTGGGAATCAAGGTCCCGGCATGATGGAGGACATCTCATTGGAGAAAATGGACCTCCTCTAACTCAAGAGCAAATTCTTACTTTTCTTGCTAACAACTCCTTCTCTGTGGGTTGCCCACTCGCAGAGTTGCAGAGCTGGAAGGAGCCATTAAGGGATGTTTGGGGAATTCTGGGAGTTGAAGTCCACCCATCTTAAAGTTGCCAAGGTTGGGAATCCTTGATACAAGTCAAAGGAAGGGGTAGATTTTCAGAACAGAACAGAACAGAATAATTGAGCTGGAAGGGACAAATGGCTGTCCACTCTCTTTTTGAAAACCTCCGGTAATGGAGCACCCACCACTTCTGGAGGCAGGCTGTTCCACCGATTAATTGTTCTAACTGTCAGGAAATTCCTCCTTAGTTCTAGGTTGCTTCTCTCCTTGGTTAGTTCCCATCTATGTCTCCTTGTCTTGTTTCTCTCTCCCATCCTATGCTAAACAAAATCAAAGCTGGATTGTTTTGATGTTCTTTCTCACCCATCCTTCAGTTTCTGGACTTTGCAACTTCTTCACCTGAGTTTTAAGCACTCATTCCTTCCTTCCTTCCTTCCTTGACTTAAACCCGTCACATCCGAGACCAGGATTTCCGTGGCTAAGCATTATTATTTATTTTATTTGCCATACGGCACATTCACATCCTATCTCAGTTTGGCTAAGCAAAGCGATTGTTAAGTGAGGCTCGCCTGATTTTGCGTCCTTTCCTGCCACGATTATTAAGAGAAACGTGGCAGTTGTTCAGTCAATTAAAGTCGTTAAGTGAATCCGGCTTTCCCTTTTGACCTTGCTTATCGGAAGCCGGCTGGGAAGGTCGTAAAACACATCACCCTGGGATACAAAGGCGCCCCAATTTCAATCACGTGACCGTGGGGAATGCCGTGATGGTCGTAAGTGTGAGGACTGCTCTTAAGTGACTTTTTTCCCCTGCCGCTGTGCCTGGGTTTCGCCCTGGGTTTCGCCCGTCTGCTGAAGAACGGGGCCCCTTTTCTTTCCACCAGCGCTATGGGAGACAAGCAGATGGGGGTCCCGGGAATTTAATGAGCAGGGGCAAAGACGGCAGAGCGGAGGAGGAGGAGGAGGAGGAGGAGGCGTGAAAAGGGGCCTTTTCATCCTGGTCTCTTGGTAACCCTCTCCCGCAGGCAGGCAGGCAGGCAGCGAGCGGAGAGGAAGGCGGGGGCTGCCGTGCCGTTCGCTGCCTTGCAGCAGCCTCTCGCGCTCCGGCAGGCTTGGCGCATCCTGGCTTTTTTTGCTCCCGTTTCCTCTTCCTCGCTGCCATAGCAACGGGGTTGGCTCAAGGAGCTTTTCGCTTCCCATCTTCCTGCGCCTTTCCCTGGACACGTATTTGTTTTTGGGCGGGCGGAGTGTGTGTGTGTGTGTGTGTGTGTGTGTGTGTGTGTGTGTGTGTGGAGAAGAGACATGCCTATTTGCATGTGGATATACCTATTTGTTCATTTTCTTTATTATCCTCCTTTGGCTCTTTTTCACATTCTCTCCATCCCTGTTGCCCATTTGGCCTGCCCACCCACCTGCTGAGTTTTATTCTGCCCCTCTCTGTGTGTGTCTCTCTTTCTGACTTTCTCTTTCTCTCCTCCCCCCCTCTCTCCCTCTTTCTGTCTCTCTTTTTTCTCCTTCTGTCTCTCTTGTCTGTACCCCCCCCCCGCTCTGTCACTCTTTCTGTCTCTTTCACTTTCTTTCTGTCTCTCTCTCTCTCTCTTTGGCTGTCTCTCTGTCTCTTTTTTTCTTTTATGACCTTTCTCTCCACAAAGGAGGAGGTGGAGAAGAAGGAGAAGGAGAAGGAGAAGGAGAAGGAGAAGGAGAAGAAGAAGAAGAAGAAGAAGAAGAAGAAGAAGAAGAAGAAGAAGAAGAAGAAGAAGAAGAAGAAGAAGAAGAAGAAGAAGAAGAAGAAGAGAATTTTAATTAAAATAAAACCATTTGGAGATGGAAGTTTTGAAGGAAAACTCACAGGATAGAAACAGAGCGATTTGGAGCACAATCCTATCCATGCCTGCAAGCTCTGGCTTGTTTTCTGGAAAAGTTTAGACATTTTTAAAATGAGTAATAATAAGACTAATCATGATGACGATGATGGTAATGAGGGTGCAGCTATTACTGTAAGTTGCATTCACTCTTTCTCAATCAAACATACGCCAAGGGGGGGGGGAAACTTAACAAAAGATGTGTGGACCTCCACACATCGGCTGGGGAATTCTGGGGATTGAAGTCCACACATCCGAAGCTTATGGGGGTTGAGCAACATTGATCTAAAACAATCTTCTCCAACCTTCCGGGTACAGTAAGACTACGTCTGAGGTTTCTTTCCCAGCAGAGGGCAGCTGGCTGGGAGTTATGGGGTTTGTGATCAACCTGCACATCCAAGCAAGGGCACTTAAGACAGTCTCTAAGAGGGAGAGTTTCCCCCTTGCATTTGGAAAGCAATCCGGATTCCACCCATTTTCAAAAATTCCCTCCACTTTCCTGGCATCCACTGAAGCAGAACAAAGCTTATCAACTACATGCAGCTGATTTGCTTAGCGACCTTTCAAACTTACAGTGGCACTGCAAAAGAGTGACGTACCACCGTTTTTTACCCTTATGACCGCTGCAGCATCCCCATGGGCAAACAGTCGCCATAGTGTGTGTGTATGTGTGTGTGTGTGTGTGTGAGAGAGACCATTTGTGAAATCGCCACCAGCAGGAAGACCCTCTGGATGGGCGTTTTCTGGGGTCTAAAGGAATTCCTCCTCCTCCCCCCCCCTTCCCTGGAAGGGGAACGAAGCAAAGCAAGAAGCCGAAGCCAAGATCAAAAGCCCGAGAGAGGCGGATGGCGGGGCGGCAGAGCCTGAGACAAAGTCCTAACAGCTGGAAGGATCAAAAGTAAGGGGGTGACCTCGTAAAAAGAGATGGGGGTCACTCTGCTGCTCAGATGTCAGCGCCGAGAGAGAACAAAACTCTTCCACAGAACTGCTTGAAGAAAAAGGATCGGCTGGGAGGAGAAGGAGAAGGCAATACTCTCGGGAGCAAACGTTGGCCAGGAGACCTCGCTTTCAATTTACAAGACCTAAAATGGGGGGGGGGGCAGCAGGAAATGGCACTTATTTCAAGGCTATCCAGTGACCCGCCCCGTGAGCTCTCTCAAAATCTTGTAAGTCAAGGGCTAGCTGTAAATACAGATAACCATAAATTTTGGTAAATACCTGTAAATACGTGGAGTCAGCAGTAATAGTAAAAGAGTTGGAAGGGATCTTGGAGGTCATCCAGTCCAACCCCTGCTCTCGCAGGAAACCCATAATATTTCTATCCAGTTTTTTTCTTAAAAGCTTTTAGTGTTGGGGCACCCACAATTTCCAAAGGCAATTTGTTCCACTGGTTAATTGTCCTTGAGTTACAACAATTAATCTGTGGACCATTTGAAGTTATAACAGCCCTGAAAAAAAATGTGATTTATGACTAGGTTTTCACAGATACGACCGCTGCAGCATCCCCCACGGTCACTTGATCAAAATTCAGACGCTTGGCAGCTGACTCACTTAACGACCGTGTGGCTAACTGAACTGCCGCAGCGATTCACTTAACAACTGTGGCAAGAAAGGTCGTAGAATGGGGCCAAGTTCACTTAGCAAGATAAATTTTGGGCTCCATTGTGGTCGCAAGTTGAGGACTGCCTGATAAGAACAGGCTGCAAAGAGTGGAGGGGATGTTTGCTGAAAGAGATTACCTCGGGGAAATTGTGTTTTGTGTCGATCGCCTCATGAGGGAGGGAAATGGAGCTGTCTAACCAAGGGAGGAGGGTGATTGGCAGGAAAATGCAGACACTTTTGGTTGAGTCTCGTATGTAAATATTATGAAAATATTATGAAAATATCATGTACGTTATGTAAATTGAGGGAAAATGGCGAGAAAAGAACCATATGTTACGGGTAAAACCATGCAGAAAAATTCTCATTCCCCCCCCCCCCCGCAACCGGTTCTCATTCAAGTTTGAGGGAAGAAGAGTTGCTTTTAGAAGGGAGAGAGAATTTCAGGGTGTCACGTGATGGACCCCTCATTGTCTGGAGAAAGAGCCTGAGGGGGAACCTTTAATTGGGGGAAGCTTCCGAACTTGGCAATTTTGAAAAATGTTAAAAAATAATGATAATAAAGGCACGTCGCTTTGCTGTAGATAATTCTTTCGCAGCCTGAAGGGGTATTGCAGCCTGGAAAAAAAAATCTGACTTCAAGAGCTGCCAACAACATGGAAAACGGACGGCCAACTCCCATCATCCTCAGCGAGTGTGATCACCATAGGCTGAAGTGATTGATGGCTTCCAGCCATCTCAAAGTCATCAAGGTGGAGAAAAGCTGGACTCCAGCCTTGACAACTTAAAGTTGGGCGGACGTCAGCTCCCACAATTCCCTGGCCAGCATGGGGAATTCTGGGAACTGAAGTCCACCCATCTTCAAGCTGCCACAGTTGACGAACATCATTGTAGAGAAATTTATGAAGAGAGGCAGATCGGAACATACCAAGAATGCATCGAGATCAGATCCTGGAAGCATCTCAAAATCCGCCACTTGAGAAAGCCACAAGTCCAGCCAAGGATAATAATGCTAAAGTCCTCAGCTTGGGAGGTCTTCAGATATTGATGGTCTACGAGATGCAACTAACCCTGGATTGGAATGTAGGATTTCTCTGGCGGGGACGGACCAGCAAGCAGATTGTCAAAGGCAATAGAGTTTCAAGAACTTTTGCGACCGCAAAGGCAATCCATGAAATAGAAGTTATCTCCTGCACTTTTCAGCAAAATTCCAACTTTCTGGCCAGGAGGAGGACTTGGTGGATTGGCTAGCTGCAAACTCCAGATTTCCAAACTTTTAAACAAAGCCACATTTGTTGCATCTTTTGCTCTGAGGACATCTGAAAATAATTAACGCATCTTGGATCGCTCTCAAAGATTTGCAACTAAACCGAGAAAGGATCAGGAGATGGGTAGATATATTGCAATTGTAGCAGACCTTCTTTGGAAAGAGATGGAGAGAAGATAGCCCAGCCATCCCGCTTCTTCTTGTTTACATGTCCTCAGTCTTCTTAAGCAGCAGCTTAATTTTTTCTTTCTCTGCCTCCTGTGGGTTCCACACCTCCTCTTCTTCCACATAGGTCAGCATCCCTCCTCTGACTCAGCTCGTTTTGACCTTTCATGTTCTTCAAAAGAGTGCAGAGAAGGGCAACCGAGATGATCAGGGACCTGGAGGCCAAACCATACCATGAATGGTTAAAGGAGCTAGGTATATCTAGCTTATCAAAGAGAAGGACTAGAAGTGATATTGATAGCAGTCTGCCAATATTTGAAAGGCTACCACAAAAAGAGGGGGGGGGGGGTGGTCAACTTATTTTCCAAAGCTCCTGAAAGGCAGGACAAGAAACAAGGGATGGAAACTAACCAAGGAGAGAAGCAACCTGGAACTAAGGAGAAACTTCCTGACGGTGAGGACTATCAATCACTGGAACGGCTTACCTTCACAAGTTGTGGGTGCTCCATCATAGAATCCTGGGGCTGGAAGGGACCTTGGAGGTCTTCTAGTCTAACCCAAGGAAAGTGACCCTATACCATTCCAGACAAATGGCTGTCCAATCTTATCTCGAAGACCTCCAGCGATGGAGCACTTACAACTCTGGGAGGCAAGCTGGCAAAATGGCAACCAGGCAACCAGGGGATGCTGCAACCATTGTAAATGCACAATAGTTGCAAAGCAGCTGAATCATGATCAGCTGACCACAGGATGCTGCAACGGTCATAAGTGAGAGGACTGGTCATAAAAGGGGTCACCTCACTTAACAACTGCCTTGCCTAGCAAAATAAATTTTGGAGTCAATTGTAGTTGTCAGTTGAGAACTATGACTAAGGTCTTAGTCAGGAAAGGTGAAATTGAGAAAAAAATTAAACCTTATAAATAAGACTTGTTTACGCTTAATTGAAATTGCTGGATTTTTCTGGTCACGGCTTCCTAAAAGGTAAAGGTAAAGGTTCCCCCGCACATGCGTGCTAGTCGTTTCCGACTCTAGGGGCCGGTGCTCATCTCCGTTTCAAAGCCGAAGAGCCAGCGCTTGTCCGAGGACGTCTCCGTGGTCATGTGGCCAGCATGACTAGACGTCAAAGTCGCACGGAACGCTGTTACCTTCCCACCGGAGCGGTCCCTATTTTTCTACTTGCATTTTTACGTGCTTTCGAACTGCTAGGTTGGCAGAAGCTGGGACAAGTAACAGGCGCTCACTCTGCTACGCGGCACTCGGGATTCAACCCGCCAAACTGCCGACCTTCTGATCGACAAGCTCAGCGTCCTAACCCACTGAGCCACCGCGTCCCTCACGGCTTCCTAGGTTTTGTCAATAAAATAACTTCTTTGTCCAATTCTTGGATTTTCTTGAGAGTTTATCTAAATGATTCCAGTCTCATCTTTAGATGGAGCCTGGCCATATTTTCCATTCACTTCCCCAAATTGGAGCCTCCATCACGTCTTTATTAGTTCCAGGTAGAAAATTATTCTGTGGTTGTTGTTTTTCTGCCTGTTTCTAGTCAGTTTGTGAGTTCACCTTGTTGCCAAATAAATTCTGAACAAATCAACTTTGTGAGTCTAGCTGGCCAGTACAGAGATGCTAACAGCAACACTCTGACTGGCTGGGTGCCTTTCCTATCGTTTCTTCATCCTTTTTCTTGCCATTTTTATTTTTTACCAGGGTTTCCGCTTTATACATCCTTAGTAAGGCCACACCTGGAATACTGTATCCAGTTCTGGTTCCAAAAAAGATGTTGAGACTTTGGGGAAAAATGCAGAGATGAGCAACTAAGATGATGAAAGGCCTGGAGACTAGAAGATATCAAGAACGGCTGCAGGAATTGGGTTATGTCTACTCCAGAGAAAAGAAGAAAGAGGGGAGACATGGTAGCAGCGTTTCAGTATTTGAAAGGCTGCCACAAAGAGGAGGGGGTGAAGCTATTCACCAAAGCACCAGAGGGCAGGAAACTGACTGAAGAATTAAGGAGAAACTGCCTAACAGTGAGGACAAATAACCAGTGGAAGGACTTGCCTCCAGAAGTTGCGGCACTCCATCACAGGAGGCTTTTAAGAAGAAAGTGGGCAGCCACCTGTCTGGAAGGGTCCCCTGCTCGAGCAAGGGGTTGGACTAGAAGACCTCCAAGCTCCCTTCCAGTTCTATTCTGAATTTTCACAACCTTGGGAACTTTAAGAGAGGTGGACTTCAACTCCCCGAATTCCCCAGCCAGATCTCCAAGGTTGAGAAACACGGAACATTTTACAACGACTAGCCAGCATCCAAGGAGATGGCAAATATTGGTTGGGAAGGTAGCTGAAGTTCCACAATCCCACTTTTACCCTCCAAATTCTGAGGGTTTGATCCCATTGCCCTCTACTCAGACACACGTGCACACACACACACACACACACACACTTTGACAATTGGTTAAAGTCACCCCAGGAATCCCAGGCCCTTCTTTCCTTCCTCAGCTTTGGAAGAGAAAGACTTTGGCAAAGTTCTTCGGGAATTTGTTGGCTGTTCTCTTTTAGTGGGCTTCTTTCTCAGCCGTGCTGGCCGAAGAGTTCCCCAACGGAGGGATTTGGGAATTCATCCTTTGGTTGAAGAATGCGTCTGAGCTATGATGGCAGATGGAGCTGACTTTTTTTTTGCCTCTTTCCTCTCTCCTTCCATCCCTGTTTTTCTTCCATCTTGGCTCCTTTCTTTTTTGTTCCTCCATTTCGCTCCCCTCCCTCCCTTGCTTCCTTCCTCCCATCCTCTCCTCTTCCCTGCCTCCTTCTTCCCTTCCCTTCCTTGTCCTTCTCTCCTTTGTTCAATTTCTTCCTCCCTCTCTCCCTTTTCTTTCTTCCCTTCTTCCTTCTTTCCTGCCTCCCTTCATCCTGTTTCTCCCTTCCTCTCTCCCTTGTTTCCTTCCTTTCTTCCTCCCTTCCTCCTCCCTTCCCTCCCTTTTCCTTCTTCCCTTCCCTTCCTCCCTCCCTCCCTTCCTTCCCTTCCTCCCTCCCTCCCTCTTTTTCTATCTTCTTCCTTGCTTCTTTCCTCCCTCCCTCCCTCTTCAGCCCCTTTCATCGTGTGTGTGTGTGTGTGTGTGTGTGTGTGTGTGTGTGTGTGTGAGAGAGAGAGAGAGAGAGAGAGAGAGAGAGAGAGAGAGAGAGAGAGAGAGAGATTTCCCTTCCCTCCCACTCCACAAAGCGCCATAGATGTTCCTGATCCCCAAGCCCTGGATGCCGGCAGCTTCCCCTCTTCTAGGCTGCTGATAATCCCATTTTGCCGAAAGGGTTCAGTTAGCACACAAAGGACGGGGGATCCGTGACTCGTGGCCATCCATTTAATGGCGGCTCAAAGTTACACTCACACACTGAAAAAGTGACTTACGACTGGTCCTCACCCTTATGACT
Source organism: Vipera berus (assembly GCF_964194415.1). Classification (NCBI taxonomy): domain Eukaryota; kingdom Metazoa; phylum Chordata; class Lepidosauria; order Squamata; family Viperidae; genus Vipera; species Vipera berus. The sequence goes on from NC_138218.1 coordinate 11,519,219, forward strand.
GTCACGGCAACCCCACAGTCACGTAATCAAAATTCAGGCCCTTGGAAACCGGCAGGATTGTCATTTGAACCTTCCCAGCCGGCTTCCGACAAGCAAAATCAGTGGGGGGAAGCTGGATCCACTTAATGACCAGGTGATTCTCTTAACAATCATGGCAAAAAGGTTTGCCAACCGCTTTGCTTAGCAACGGAAATTCTGCTCCCAAATTCCCCGCGCTGACGATGTTACCTAGTTGGGTCATGAAACGCTTGCAAGAAGACCCCCAAGCTCAGAGACCCCCAAGGAAACCACAGAAGAACAAAATTAATCGGGGGCGAAGCAGACCCACTTCAATGCTGAAGTCTCCACAAACCCTGATTTTAATGACATCACAGCTTTTATCCATCTGACGTCCTCCAAACACGTGCAACTTCCAGAATTTGGGAGAAAAAAATAATAATTTGCAGAAACGGGCAAGCAATTTGCATCTAGGAGGGTGGGCTGAGCCAGCCATGAGGGCTAGAAACTTGAACTTGAAGGATTACAAAGGACAGGTGAGCAGCTTTAGGAAAGGAAAGGTGGTTTTCATGCCTTAAGTATGTTCCTCTCTCCTTGGCCTAGCCGTGTTGTGGACCCCCCCAATGGGGGCTGGGTCAGCACCCCGCACACCTTGGTTCGGTGGAGGGTACAGGTGGGTCCAAGCTGGAGTTTCTGAGCCTGAAAAACTTTCTCCCAATCTCTTGATCTCTCCGCGGTTTCAGCGCCCGCGTCCAGAGGCGGTTGCCATAACAACCGTTGGCACTCTGGCATGCAAATGAATTGCAATTTTATTAGCGTGCTGAATTTTGATGAGAAGGACAACCTTGCCCGATTCGTGTGCGGCAGGAGCCGTGTGTGTGTGTGTGCGTGTGTGTGTGTGTGTGTGTGTGTGTGTGTGTTCATGCATGCGTATAAGGGGAGCCAAGTTCTAATGTACCTCCCGTGTACACAGACACACAAACTCACAATCCTACGTGCACACTGGGATGTGACTGTGGGCGTGCCCAAACAGTCAGAAATGTTATAGTTTTGCACGGCTGGATTTATTCAACAACAACAGAGGAGGCACTCTGCCCGCGCTCTGAAGCCTCCTCTTCCTCCAAGCCACCATCGCCATGCTACTAGTGGAACAACTGTGGTGGTTCACTTAATAATTGTGGCAAGAAAGGTTGCCCAGCATCCTAATTCTGATCACGTGACCTGGGGATGCTGTGACGGTTGTGTGAAAAATGGTCATAAGTCACCATATTCAGTGCCACCATTAGGACCAGAATCTCAGACGCTAAGCGAAGCGCTTGTTAAGTGCATTGCGGCCCAGTTTTACCACCTTTTGCCACAGTTGTTGAGCAAATCTCTGCGGTTAAGAATCGCCGGTCGTTAAACAAATCCGACTTCCACTGCTGACTTTGCCCGTCAGAAGTCTGCGAAAGGGGTCATAAGAGCGAGGACCGATTGTAAGTCACTTTTTGGGGGCTGTTTTAACCTCATCCGGTCCTAAACCAATGGTCGTCGTAAGTCAAGGATTATCTTTATAGATGTCCCTGAGTTGTTCTCCAGGGTCACTTCCGGCCCTTCCTCCCAGCCAGCAGGAGAAATGATGTGGGCTAGTTTATGATTAAGTGGATTACAGGAACCCAGTTTATTAACTCAGACAGTGGTTGACCGGTTTGGCACCCTTTGTTCCACAAACACAACCCTGTCATTCATTAAGCCAGGTTGAGCCACCAACCAGCAGATCAGCAATCCATCCGGAAGGCTTTTGAGCAATAGCTATGCAAAATACGCTCCTAAAACAAGGGAAAGGCAGAAGGATTCAAGACCGACAGATCACTCTCTTCCCTGGCTCGCTGTTAGGCAATAATTGGGGCTGAATTCCAAATAATTTAAAATAAGAGATCCTCAATTCATCGGCACAAGCTTGGGGTAAACAGGGCAGACTTCAGTATGGAAGCTTTATAAACTGTGTCAGGGGATTTTAAGCCAGCCATGACCCAGAGTGTGTGATTTGATTAAAAGAGGGAAATTGATTGGATTTGATGGGAATTTGGGTTTGAATGGGCCAGTCTGAATTTATTCCATTTTAGCAAGAGGGGGAGTGTACGCACAAAAATCCAACTAGCTTTTGAACAGTTCAGATTCAATTAGCCATTCAAGCTGAAAGTTTATCCAATCCTGAAATCCAGCTGCCTGGTTATCGAATCCCAACTAATCAGCTATCCCTTTTCTTATACTCACTGTATGCTGGATGGATAGAAAGAAAGAGAGAGAGAGAGAGAGATGGAGGAGGGAAGGGAAGGGAAGGAAAAAGGAGGAAGGAAGGAAGGAAGGAAGGAAGGAAGGAAGGAAGGAAGTTGCTTCTTCTTCCTCCCTCCTCCTTCCTTTTTCCTTTTGCAACATGACTTTGGATAAGCGCATACATCGTTCAGTGACTCTTCTATACACAAAGTAGGAAAAACCCAGAGATCCGTGCTGGATCCCACCACAGAGGGGCTCTGAGTGGCATCCCAGGTCCTTTCCAGAGCATCCCCCAAATGCATATTATAAATACATGAATGCGCAGCAGCGAGAGGGACATCATGCGCACACCCATCCCTTCTCATCCCTGGTTGTGCCCCCCTGGCGAGGGGGGGCTTTGAGCTGAATGCAGCGGCCGACGAGGCGCCTCAGTCTCGCACACAACAACTACAGGGACACAGAAACGCACACCCCCATCCTTTCAGCTGCCCTCTCCCTTTCTTGCCTTGCAAGGGTGAGTCAGATTTTCCAAAGCTGAAGTTCGCAGCTTTGCAAGCCAGCCGGCGGGGTGACGAATGAGTGAGTGTGTGTGTTGCCTTTTTTTTCCATGTTAAGGATCCGGGATCAAGTTGCCGGAGGGAGCAGCTGGGAAGGAAAGATTTCAGCCCCAGAGATCAGCAGAGCCAGGACCAGACAGTAACCATCTCCCCGGAATTAAATTGGTTTTAGCTGCAAAATTCCACATGGACCAGAGATTCAAATTAAATTATATGCATTACAAAGGGGTGCTGTCATTTGTTCATTTTCAAAGTTAAAAATGGCATTGAAAATGGGAGTTATGACTGTTTTCACAGTTACGACCTATGATCAGGTGATCAAAATTCAGGCGCTTGGCAGCTGACTCGTATTTATGATGGCTGCCGTGTTCCGGGGCCACGTGATCCCCTTTTGTGACCTTCCAATAAGCGAAGTCAACGCGGAAGCTGGATTTACTTTTCAACACGTTATTAACTTAAGAATTGCAGTGATTCACTTAACAACAGTGGCAAGAAAGGTCATTAAAAGGCGCAAAACTCAACCTTGCTTAGCAACAGAAATTTGGGGCTCAATTTTAGTCTTAAGTCGAGGACTACCTGTACAGCATACAATGTTTAGACACTTGCTTCCTAGCTGGGGTGCAACAACATGCCAAACCAGGGAAAAAGTAGAACATGGGCTTTTCTGCAATGGATTAAGTTGGGCTTGTTTTAACCTGGGTTAGTTTGTTTGGGAATTTGGGTTTTATTCAGACCCGGCCTCTTTCTAAGCCAGAAGAGGAAAGCCATTTCTCAAAAAAGATGCCCCTTTCCCCAAAGCCTCCTTGCACAATATTATTTTCTTAGCTCGTGTATGGCCCATTTTTATTACCTTTATAAACAACTCAAGACAACAAACATATCTAATCTTCCATTTTTCCCCCACAACAACAACAACCCTGTGAGGTGGGCTGGGCTGAGAGAGAAGGACTGGTTCAAAGCCACCCATGTGGCTTTCATGCCTAAGCAGGACTAAAACTCCCCATCTCCCCCTTTCCAGCCTGGTGCGTTAACCAATAGACTAAACTGGCTCTATATGAAGAAGCAGAGGCTGAAGACATTTATTTCTTCCTAACCGCTCCCTCCCCCCCCCAAGTGATTTTCAGGTTGACTAATTTAAGGTGCCCCCACTAATGTTCTCCTCTTACAACTGTTGGACCCTGTCCCGAACTTTTCCAAAAGTTTCTGCCAGCCCGTCATTTTTAACGTGCAAAAACACGGTTCGAAGCCTGAGGGGGTATCTCTACGAACGGTGTTGCATTCCATTTTCAGTTCGTAGCCAGGTATTTTTTGGAGAGACATTCCGGTTGCATCCGACTGGGTGGAAATCTCCTTAAATCCACAGAGAGAACGAATGTTCGAATCTCAAAGTTTGCTGAGCATTTCTTCCTGGTGAAAGGGGGCTGTGAGCTTCAAGGGAAGAAATATCTCTAGGTAGCTCTCAACCAGAGGAAGTCCTTGACTTACAGCCATTTGTTTAACGACTGTTTGATGTCACAACAGCAGTGGGGGAAAAGGGACTTGCACGAATGACTGCTGCAGCACCCCCAGGGTCACGTGGTCAAAATTTGGGCCTTTGACAACAGCATCCTGGGGCCACGTGATCAAAATCTGCAACCTTCCCAGGCCGTTTCCAACAAGCAAAGTCAAGGGGGTTTTGGAAGCCGTTGTAATTTCAGACGGTCACTGAAAGGGCTACCTCTATTGTACAGCCGTTATGCTTGCCCATCCTGTCTTTAAGCAATTCTTTCAGCCGTATGCTTCCTGCAAGTTCTCCTATTGATTGTTGTTTTTTTTCAGCCAGGATTCCCAGCTGGAAAGGAAGAGAGGTAAAAGCAACAGGCTACGATAAATCAGTGGCCCTCCAGAATAAATTAACATGGCAAACAGGGTTGAACAAATTGGAAGAAACCAAAGCAGCATTAGAAGTTGAACTTCAAGGCACGCGATATTAAACCAAAAAAAGGAGAGAGGAAGAGAGAGAGGGAGAGAGAGAGAAGGAGAAGGAGGAGAAGGAGGATTTAATCAAATGGGTATGTCTAACCTAACCGAAGGGTGAAGAATGAGCTGGAATTGGAAGGGGCATAAAATACAGTTGGGAATTGAGGCAGTTGGAAAACAAGGAGAATCTTTTTAAAAATCTAAAAGTGCCTGGAAGACAATAGGTTAGCTCCGGCCATCTTTCCTGCCTCAGTTTCCTCATCTGCAGAGGATGAAATAGGAATATTCACTTCTCTTAAATCAGTTTTTCTCATCCAAGCTGTGTGGACTTCAACTCCTAGAATTCCCCAGCTAGCACGATCTAAGGGAAATGAAAATGATGGATGTGGATTTCTGGGCACTGAAGTCCACCCATGCTGGCTGGGGAATTCTGGGTGTTGGAAGTCCAGAGAGCATAAAATTGCCAAGTACTGAAAAACATCTGCCTTAGATGGATGCCTACAAAATATTTTGAGAGCGCACATGTTCACACTGCACACACCGAGTAAGTCTGCAGCCAAATCTGTCAACATACTGCAGCATGTCCTGGCTTGTGACAAACCCAGCCTAAAGTTACTACTTGAAAATCAGGATAGTATTTGGAGCAGCCCTTGCCCATTTAGCGAGTGCGGGATTGCAATGGAACCGTTTTCGAGTTCCTCGCAAGAGGTGAACCTAAAAGGGACATTACAGGCTCAATTTTGCTTGGTGGATTTATCATGTTCCAAAGGAATAAACAATGATTCACATCACCAAGCTGAGATGTGGTCTGAATGGAGCAACTGGGTTTTTTTTAACTAACCTGATGGCTTCAGGGCTTTTAGACAAAATGCACCATCCAGACTAATGCTAAAAGGTGAGGTCTTCTTGGAAACTACACATAGTCCTTAACTTACAACAGTTTACTAATAAAGGAGAATATTTGTAGCTCGGGGTGCTACAAATGAGGGGTCCCTGGTGCTCTCTGAACTTGTTTGTTTTCTTGCAGATGTTTAATTACCCAAACTAGGTAACATGATCAGTGCTAGTCACCAGCGCTGATGGCGTTACCTAGTCGGATAATGAAACGTCCGCAGGAAAACAAGCAAACTCAGAGAGCACCAGGGACCCCACAGCCCTCCTCCTCCTCCTCCTCTCTGCAAACCCCCTTTGCTTCTAAACCGCGTCTCTCTCTCTCTCTCTCTCTCTCTCTCTCTCTCTCTCTCTCTCTCTCTCTCTCTCTCTCTCTCTCTCTCTCTCTCGCCAAAGGGACCTGCCCCTGCCTCCCTGGGAGGCTCAGCCTGCAGCCAAAGCCCAGCCAAGATCCATCCCCGGCAGGTGGGGTCTCCTGGGAGGGGCACACCGCTCGCCCCCCCCCTCCCTGGAAATCTGCTGCAAGTCTCGGTCCCGGCAGGGTTTGTTTCCAGCCTCATTTTGGGGAGGCTGGCGGTAATAATTACATGCCCTGGGAACGTGGGCTTCGAAGCTTGGCTGACCTACGGCTGCAGAGTTCCTCCGATCGATGAGGAAGAAGCACATTCGTTTCCCTCCAGCGTTCCGTTGACGGATGGAAAAATCAATGGCCGGCAGAAGAGAGAGAAAGCGGAGGGGAAGAGGGAAGGGAAGGAGAAAGGGGGCAGGGAAGAGAGCAGAAGGAGAGTCAGAAGGGCTGAAAGGGGAAGAAGGTAGGGGGCACCCAGGGGTGGGGAGGGGGGTGGTTGACGTCAAGTCCTTCCCCTCCGGGTCTGGAGACTCGGGATTACTGGACCTATTATCCACAGGGACAGCCAGGAATTTGAAATGGGCTAGAATGGCTGGAGGACCAGTTTGGTGGAGTCAGTAAGGGACCGGTCTAGAATCCAGGAGACCCAGTCCTGCCAGAGGCACAGGGCCAGCTGGGTAGGCAACAGAAAGATGACAGACAGACAGACAGACAGACAGATGACACGTGCGCCCGCCCCCCATACATATATATGTATGTGACTGCTTGGCAGAAGGTCACAAAAGGGGATCACGTGACCCCAGGACACTGGGTCCTTCCGAGACGGTGCCCTTTCCTTCTCTGGGCTGAACTGCCCCTTCTCTGATCATTGTCCACTCTGCAGCTCTTCTTCCTGTCTCCCAGATCATGGCCGCATCCCTTTACAACGAACGGACAGGGCTGCCTTTCAGTTACCATGTGCACCTGGGGCCGATACTCTATCACCCAGCATCCTGCACAGGTTATTTTTTTTCACACCCTATCCACGCTCTCTCTCTCTCTCTCTCTCTCTTCCATTTTTGAATAACCGATTGCTTTTTTCCCCCTTCCTCTCTCTCTCTCTCTCTTTTATAACTCAACATTTGCAGACTCTTCCCCAGCTTCCAGTGCCTGCTTTGCATGCATGGTTTCTCCCCGTCATACAAGACAATAAATTTGCCCTGATAAGCTGGCTCTACCGTTGTAAATTTTCCTGCAAAAGGAGGAGAGGGTAAGAAAAGAGAGAAAGAGGCAGCGGGGTTTTTGAGCATCCCTAGTAAAGCTACAGCTTCTGATCAATGGCTTGAGGTGGGGTTCAATTATTTTTATCCTGACTCTAAAAACGGACCAGCTTTTCTCAATTCTCCAATAGGTTGGGACTCTTGCTTCCATCATCCCCAGCCAGTTAGCTATGTCCCTGATTGCCTGGGCGTGCAATGGGGAGAATTCCCCTCATTAATTTGAAACTCTTCTTCGTTTTCCCAAAATGTAGGCTGTAACAAGAAGGGCATGGTGTTGGGCAGGAAAAGGCACAATGCGGTCTGCAACTTATTCCCTTGGTCAAAAAAAAGAGGAGTTTTCTAGGGTGGGGTCGAAGTTTTGCAGTGACTGCTTTTACCCACAATGCCCTAGGAGGACGGAGCTTCCAGGCATTGCATTGTGGGAAAATCCAACTGGGCATTTTCCAGTAGCCACAGGTCTCTCTAGTTCCAGAGAGAGATGTTGTTAACTAATGAAATACAAGCATCAGCCAACCTTCTCCAGAACCCTGATGGTCTTCTCCACAAGTTCCACCTCCAATTCTGGAAGAACGATGGGGCCAGGAAGCTGAGATGAAGCCATCAGATCTCTTAAGGAGGCTGAATTTAGCTAAAAAGCAGCAGACACGGGTGGAATTATTCCTGTCTTGGGTGTGGTCCTTCCCTTCTGGCGTGGCGGATTGTGTTTCCGTTAGCACCCCACCGAAGAGGGTCCCAGCGGCTTTCTTCCACTGCCTTTGGTAGAAGGGACTCTCTCTGTTTTCCAACAGCCATGAAAGAAGCTTTTGTTTTCCCGGCCTTATCTTGGATATGCTGGAAACGTTCTTTCCCTTTTCTCCTGGGGTGTCTTTTGGCTTGTGGGAAGGTCAGAGGTGGAAGGAGCGTGTGTGTGTGTGTGTGTGTGTGTGTGTGTGTGTGTGGTTGTTTCTTTCAGGACATGCCTCGTGCATATTTTCTTCGCTTTGCAACCTCATTTGCAAAAGTTTTGGATGGAAGGTGCTGTTTCTCTCAAACTTGGCAAGTTGAAAAGACTTCGGCTCCCAGAATTCCCCTTCTTTAAGAGAAGTTGTGGGTCCTCCATCAAAGGAGTTTTCCCTAATTAATTGTTCTCGCTGTCGAGAAATTTCACCTTAGTTCTAGGTTGCTTCTCTCCTTGGTAAATTCCCATTTCTTCTTAAAAGCCTCCAGCGATGGAGCACCCACAGCTTCTGGAGACAAGCCCTTCCACTTTGGGCCATTCACCAGGAGACGGTGAGTTCTAGTCCTGCCTTAAGCATGAAAGCCAGCTGGGTGACTTTGGGCCAGTCCCTCTCTCTCAACCCCCCTCACAAAGTTGTCCTTGTGGGGAAAACAGGAGGATGGAGATGTGTTGGACACGGGTGTCGCTGTGAGTTATTTGTAAAAATCGTAAGGGCGGGATGCAGATCAATAAATAAACAAAAACAAGGTTTGCAGCTCTGCACTGGGGAGTCTCAACTAAGAGCTTAAGGAAAGATAGTAGGAGACGCGTTTCTGGGAAGGGCTGAGTTTTGATAACCGGATCAAAGAAGGGCAGATTATTTCAGCCAGTGGGAATTTTCATGCCCAAAGCGGGTCATCACATTTGGCCAGAAGCTGTTTCTGCATTTTATGAGCCTATGTTGTTGACGTCCAGCACCTCCAGTTCTATCTTCCCAAACGTTACAACCCATCGTAAACCTTGAGCAGCTCCAGAGAAATTCGTCTGAGCTCTCTGCAAACAGCCTCTCCAAATTCCTGCGGAGAGGAAGGGGTTTTTTTTTTCCTGCAGGAGAGAAGATCTCCAAGGTTTGCAAAGCCAGAGTTTAGATTAGCCATGATGGGAAGGGAGCTTTTCCCCTCCGCACATGCACGAACCAGCGTACGCACACACACATACACGCATGCACAAATGCAGGTTATATTGTCAACATCTCTTCTGTCAGGTCTCCCTCAATGACGGGCTCTTCTCAGATATTGTGGCACACAGTGATGGCTCCACGCAGATTAAAACGACAAAAAGAAAAAAAAATGGGGACGGCAGTTTGCTTGGGGGGAAAAATGAGCAAACGTGGCTTCTTGCATGCCTGCGTGTGCGTGTGAGTGGAGGCAAAGATCTATCTGTGCAAAACACACCTTCCTCCCAAAATGGAGGGAGGTGTGTTTTGCACATCTGGAAGCCCATGGAGTTGCTGCATCGCAAGCCACTGGATGGAAAAGACCAAGATGCTAAACAGGCCTTCTTGCACAGGGAGGATCTAGCCAGGATTTGGGATGAAAGCCACCCTGGGTCCACTCTATAGTACTGAGCCTCTGTGGTGGAGGCAGGCGGGTTGCGAAGTGGAAAGCGGGGAGGCTGCACAAAAATCCATTTCTGCTAAGAGGGAGATTCCTGAAGGGCTGTCGCTGAGATTTTTTTTTCTCCAAAGCAGTTTGGTCTAGTGGTTAAGGCCACTAGACCAAAGAAGAAGGGGTCAACTGGTTATGTTTGTCTAATGAAGAGGAATGACAGCATAGCCGTCTTCCAATATTTGAGGGGCTGAACCTATTCTCCAGAGGGCAGGACAAGAAGCAACAGATGGAAAGTTATCAAAGAGAGAGCCAACCTGGAACTAAGGAGAAATTTCCTGACAGCGAGAACAGAACAGAATAACAGAGTTGGAAGGGGCCTTGGAGGTTGTCTAGTCCAACCCGCCGCTCAAAGAGGAGATCTTACACCATTCTGGGCAAATGGCTGGGTCATAGCAATCCTGGTCAAAGGGTTGTCCGGTCTGTTTTGGAAAACCTCCAGTGATGGGAGCATTAGTGGTGGTCTTCAAGAGGAGACCGGACAGCCATTTGTCTGAAATGGTGTGGGGGTCTCCTGTTTGAGCCGGGGGTTGGACTAGAAGACCTCCAGGGTCCCTCCCAACCTTGGGATTCTTCTACCTTTCTTCCCCCGCCCGCCTCCCAGCCAGCTTTGCCTGAGCTCCTGGCCAACCTGAGCGGTGAGGCAGGTGTGCGAGGAAGAAGGAGCACGAGGAGGAAGCAGGCACGGGGGGGGGGGGCTGAGGAAGAGAGGGCGGGCGGGAGGGAGAGAAAGTAGGACTGCAAGAACAACAAAAACCCAAGCCTTCAGTGCAGGAGGAGAAGCCTCCGCCTGCTCTGGCTGCCTGCACAGCTCAGCGTTGGCTCATTAATCACCCAGCACACAGCCAGGAGGACGGAGAGGCTGGGGCGCCTCCGCCAATCCGGGCCCTGTTGCTGCAGCAACGGCCTTTCGCCTTCGGAGGCTTCAAAAGATTTTCTCCCCCCCCCCGCAACACACACACACACACACACACACACCTCCTTCGCTTGTTGTGTTGTGGAGGGCCTCTGCCAGGCTGTGCTTGTGTGCGTGCGTGTGTGTGTGTGTGTGTGTGTGTGTGTGGCTGAGTGTGCGTGTGGGCAGGCATGCACAGTTTCCCTGGGAATGGCTTGGCAAGCAGTGAGGAAGAGGAGGAGGAGGAGGAGGGCTCAGATGATGGGGAGGGAGAGAAAGAGGAAGGAAGGGAGAGAGGGAATAGGGAAGGGACAGGGAGAGGGAGAGAGGGAATGGGGAAAGGAAAGGAAAGGAAAGGAAAGGAAAGGAAAGGAAAGGAAAGGAAAGGAAAGGAAAGGAAAGGAAAGGAAAGGAAAGGAAAGGAAAGGAAAGGAAAGGAAAGATGGAGGAAAGAAGAAGGAAACGGAGGAGGGAAGGAGAGAACCAAGGAAAATATTCTCTGGTAGGAAGAACGTTGTCCGTGAATACACACAGCTACCATTTTCCAGCCCCCTCCCTGCTCGAGCGGGAGACCCCAGGCCATGGCTTGTCAGAAGGTCCCAAAAAGGGATCGTGACCCCGGGACGCCGCAACCGTCATAACTGTGAGACAGCTGCCAAGCGTCCAGATTTTGATCCCGTGACTTTGGGGATGCTGCAGTCGTCGCGAGCGTGAAAAATGGCCGTAAGTCACTTTTTCCAGTGCCGTTGTAACTGCAAACCAGCTGTTGTAAGTCGAGGGCCACCCCTGAAACATCTGTTTCTTGGGTGACCGTTTGAAGTTACAACGGCACTGGAAAAAAGTGACTTACGAACAGTCCTCACGCTTACGACCTTAACAAAATTCGGTTGCTTGGCAACCGGCCTGTATTTATGACGGTGATAAAGTCAGGCGCAAGTCGCTTAACAACCCCATCGCTTAGTAATGGACGTTCTGGTCACCGCGGTGACTGTCACTCAGGGACTATCTGCAGTTTCTGGCTCCAGGACATATTGCCCCCCCCCCATGACAGTCATCCAATGGAAATCACAGGGATGTCACTGGTCCTCCTGCGGGACAGCTGCTTTGTCGGAGGAAGCAAATCAAGCTAAGTGCTCGGTGAAAAACTTAGATTAATTGTCATGCTTGTCTTCCCTTCCTAAAGCATTAGAAATTCCCCTGCATTTTTTTTCTCTTTTTTGAAACTCATTTTCATGAAAGGCGCTTGCTTTAGAAAGTCAGACAAAGGAGAAGAGAAAGGTGGTGAAATTCCCATGGAAAAATCAGATTTATTTTTCTCTCTCTCTCTCCCGATGCTGAACCGCCAGGCAGGCGAGGAGCGGTGAGAATCCCCCGTGATGCCCCAATCTGAACGATTACTCTGAGCGACCGACCGTCCTTCGGAGGGACGTGTCCAGCCTCGGAGGTGATGAGGACACCGCAGCCGTCATAACTACAGGCGTCCGAATTTTGATCACGTGAGCCAGTTGTGTGAAAAGTCACTGGTCCTAAGTCACTTTTTTTAGTGCTGTTGTAACTTTGAATGGTCACTAAACGAATTAGTTGTAAGTCAAGGGCTGCCTATTTTCATTCATTTCTGCAGCTTCTCTGATTCCTCCCTCTTCAGTTGAACGGCACCCCACCCTGGGTTTTTTCCTCCTGCAACATTTCAACGTCCAGGCCTGGCAGGGAAAAAAATCCAGAGAACTGACTCAAGGTGTTTTTTTCCTTCCTTGTGGAAATTTGGAGGAATCGTCTCTGCAATTTCCCATTGCAGAATGAAAATTAGGGGAGAAAAAAAGTTATCTTTAGCCATCTGACTTTCCACCCAATGGACTTTAAATTCTTTAAGAAGAATCTTCTGGGAGAGGGAGGGAAGGGAAAAGAAACGTGGGCTAAGAATGCAGAACCAAAGCCACCGAGGTGATAAAGCTGCTATATTCCCATTTTTTTTAGGTCAAAGAATAATCAGGGGACGGGCTTGAAGGAATGGGCAATGTAGAAGGCTATGACTCAAGTCAAATTCCCTAACGGCGAGGTCAGAAGCAAAATTCTCCCCTGAAACCAAAGTCAAGACAGCCCTGGTGATTATAAAAGACAGAATCGGTCCAAAAGCAGAGGTCAAAATAGGTTGTGGGAAAGAAGAATGGAGTTATGTGGAGTCTTTGCTTGAGGAAGCTGTGGACCTGAAGGCTGAAATGGCCAAGGAGACAAAAATGGAAGGTTGTTGAGAAGGTCGGCTGAAGATCAAGGGTGGAAATGGGAGGGATACGGTGCAATTAAGAGACCCAAGGTGGGATTGGAGGGTGAACTGATTCTGGAAATGAAAGAAGAAGGAAGAGAAGGGTGCATCAGGCAGGACTTCAGGAAAGACCAACTTCTCTTGGCTTCTTTTCGTGGGTTGGCTGGTTTCAACCAAGATGTCCCTCAACTCTACAACCACCGTAATGATGTTAAGACATAAGGACTGGCTCAGAGTGAGCTTCTGCACCTCCATGAATGAAACAAGACTTAGGTTTCCTTAGTTCTTCTTTACTGCTATAACCACTGCTCCCCACTCTCAAGGTGGTCCTCAGCTTATAACGACAACTGGGACCATATTTATGACGTAACTAATATATTCCTTGGGTACAGTGCTATTTATTCAGTATTGACTAGTGATGATTAACCCTCTAATGTTTAGATAAATTAATCCTTTAAAGATAAAGAAAAAGAAGAGCTTTAGATCAATATTAACCACTTTTTTAAAAAATGTCAATGTTGATAAGCGTAAAGTTGATTGAATTTTTATATCTGTAGCGAAATTTGACTGTTTGTGATACACTAAAGGTTTTTTTCTTAAGCTGAATACTTAATATGAAGGTCTCCACTATATTACATTTGCTTGTGCTTATTCAAGAATAAAGAAGAGAGAAAACTAAAACCACAACAGAAAGCAAAAATGGTAAAAAAAAAAGTTATATGATTCCTAAATTCCCCCTTTCTACTTCTACAAGTCTGCAGTATTTGTAATCATTTCGACCATACTGTGTTTATACTGGGCATGCTTTGTGATGTATTTAATACAAACTTGAGTCTTTGGTACAGAACATATTTTTCCCCAAGAAATACACATGCGCATTGAATGCGATTCTGCAGGGGAGGGCTAGAGGCTTGATTTTAGCAATGTATCCCTTGGCATTCTGAGTATGGACTGGATGGAAGGACAATTAAATGGATAACTACAAGAATTACATATAAAGAGTTCTTCTCCTCCAATTCCAAATGAGAACTGGATGCCACTAAGCTCAATTCTAGATCTTTTTTTTCTTCGATATTTTTTTAATGGCTGGGATGAAAAGGTAGAGGGAGTGCTTGTCAAATCTGCAGCTAATACAGGAAGGCAGAAATTAAACTCCTTCTTGTATATTCGAGAAATAGGTTGGGGAGAGGGGGGGAGAAATCACACTATAGTATGTGATTTAGCACAGACACACATGCCAAAAGCCTCTCTTAGGAAACCACGATAAACACCCAGGTGTAGGACAGGGCAGATCTTGCTCGATAACGAAAAAGAGAGAAAAAAACACTCCATGCAAAATAAAATAAAATAAATAAATAATGAATCTGGGCATTGCAACCGATCACATGCCAAACATAAATCAGTCGGGCGATGCATTTGCTGGAGAAGCCAATCCCTCGGCGGGGCTGCTGAGAAGGAAATTTGTCCGGCTGTGCAAATCTTCACCCTGAACTTTTGCTTGGGGTGAACATTTCAACGGCTGCTTCACTGCCCCCGTCCTGCCTGCTGCCGTTGCGGGTGCCTGGACTTGCATCGCTTGGGATGGGGGAGCATCGCAAGGAATCTGTCATCCCTTTTCCTCGCCCGCCCAGCGTGAGCTTCACGGCTTCGCCTCCCTCCTTGCCCGGGCCACTGCTTGGCTCAGCAGCTTCTCAACCGGCTCTGGTGATTATGGGCTTTAGTTTGTGGGTCTGCGTTGCACTGACTGTGGGTGGTGGCCTTTGGGAGTGTTTGGGGTGGAGCTTTACACTGTGGTATGGCCATTCCCAGATAGCAGAGCAGTAGGCGACCTGGGTCATAACAATCCTGGTCAAAAGGTTGTCCGGTCTATTTTTGAAAACCTCCAGTGACGGAGCACCACAAGTCCACCACTGGAGGCTTTGAAGAAGAGGCTGGACAGCCATTGGTCTGGAATGGTCTAGGGTCTCCGGTTTGAGCCTGGGGTTGGACTAGGAGACCTCCAATGTCCTTCCAAAGCTGATGTGTCCTATGCTCTGGAGGCAAACTGTTCCACTGATTAGCAATATCACTTAGACTTATATTCCCCCCCCCCCAATTCTTTACAGCCCTCTCTAAGCAGTTTACAGAGTCCGCGTCTTGCCCCCAACCATCCGGGTCATTTTACCGACCTCGGAAGGATGGAAGGCTGAGGGATGGGTAAAATAGGAGGAGGAAGGCAAATTATTTGTAAAAATAATAAAGGCAGGATATTAAACAAACAAATAAATAAATATTATACGCTGCCCATCTCGCTTCGATGCTCTAAGTTTGCTGGGCTTTTTTTGTAGCATCTGAAGAAGAACTTCATTTTTATTTTATTTTATTTTACTTTATTTTATGTTTTATTTAGTTTGCATTTTATCTCATTTTATATTTTATTTTTCTGCTGAAGAGAAACCTCTGCAGCCGGCCTCGGGAAAAAAGGTTAGAAAAAGGGAGAAGAAATACTTTTCGAGCCAGTCTCCCTGTTAGGCAATCCCAGACTGGATAAGAACTGTGCCAGCCGCTCCCTCCGTCTCTCTCTCTCCCTCCCCTTCCTTCCTTCTGCATTGCACACATTCCTAGCAAACCTCCCAGGCACCAAGGCAAGGCCGGCCAACGTTCTGCACGTTTAACCCCTTCGAGGCTCCGATGACCAGCCCTGCTTGAGCTGAGAGAGGAAAAGAAACGTTGCAAGGGAAGGGCTCTTCCAGATTTTGCAAAGCCCGCTAGCTGGCCCGTTTTCCGGTTCTCTTCCTCTCCTGCCCAACCTCTGAGCCCAGCACTTGGTGAGGGGGGAGGGGAACCGCCTGGACACGGCTGCTTTGAAGAGCAAATGTTTGATGCCCCCAGCCATTGAAGATATCCAGCGCTTCTGGAGGAATACACTGGTCCTATCTGTAGGTCTTTTCCAGTTGCAAAAAAAAATGGCATTCGGTATTGTATACAGCTGGAAGAACATAGATTCATAGGGCTGGATGGGATCGTGGAGGTCCTCTAGTCCAGCCCCCTGCTCTAGCAGGAGACCCTAGTCTTTTCCAGACAAACAGCTGTCCAGTCTCTTCTTAAAAACCTCCAGTGATGGAGCACCCACAACTTCTGGAGGCAAGTCCTTCCACTGATTGATTGTTCTCCATGCCAAGAATTTTCTCCCTACTTCTAGGTTGGATCTGTCTTTAGGAAACTTCCACCCATTACTTCTTGTCCTGCCCTCAAGTGCCTTGGAGAATAACTCAATCCCTTCTTCTTCACGAGAGCCCCTCAAGTACGGGAAGAAAGTTATCATGTTCCCCCCACCCCCCTGCTCTGCAGTAGACTAGACCTCACAGGCTTTAGCCTCCAGTCCCCTCGTCCCCTTGGCTGCTATTCCCTCTGCGCTTCCAAGAGTTTCAGCATCTTCTCTCTATCCTGCTGACCAGAACTGGATGCAAAAGCAGCGCGTGGCTGGCATGTGGATTCGAGAACCAGCGAAAGGCCAGGATGCCGTGAAAAGGACAGAAACGGGCTGCTTGCCTAGCAAGAAGCAGCGAGGGCACCTGGAGCAAGGCCGTCACAGAATGGATCCCACCTGATAAAAAGCGCCCACAAGAGCGACCTAAAACGGGATGGGGCGAAGACATCAGCAAGTCCTCGACTTATGGCCACAGCGGAGCCCAGCATTTCTGTTGCTAAGTGAGACGTTTGTTAAGCGAATTTTGCCCCATTGTACGACCTTCCTTGCCACAGTGGTTAAGCGTGTAACACGCTTGTTAAGGGAATCTGGCTTTGCTTCTCAGACGGTTGCAAAAGGGGATCGCGTGACCCCGGGATGCTGCGACCGTCGTAAATATGAGTCAGCTGCCGAGTGGCTGAATTTTGATCACGTGACCAGGGGCCTGCTATTTGATGGGCATCGATGGCGCTCAATAGGGACCGGTGCACCTTGGCGTCACGTCAGCTCCTGCCTTTGGAGAAAAAGCCATCTCATAATTGTTTTCCGGAGGAGGCGTAGGGGAGGCAAATCCCCCCCCTGGGAGGAAGGGGGAGAACGAGGGAGGGGCAGGGTCCCCACTCAGCTGGTCTGGGTCCCCTTCCCTGGCTGCTGCTGCTTCTTCTCTCTCTGTGTGTACACATTCACCATCCCCATACCAGACGCCCCCTCCCCAAAACAGAGGGGGGTCTTTTCCCATCCACTCTCTGCCAAGAGGCCAAAGACTCCAGAGGGGCCAGGAAGGCACACGCCTGCACACACATGCAGACGCCCAGAGCCCGACAATGAGCTGCAGCGTGAAGATAAGCGGCATCTCGCCCAAAGAGCTGGCGACACACACACACACACACACGAGCAGCTCCACGATTAATTTCAGCTAATTTTCCTGCAAGTGCTGCCTTGGTTTGGAGGTTATTGGGGGGGGGTGTTTCCTCTCTCCTTCTCCTTCTTTCTGCCTCTTTTCCTGTTTCTCTTTCTCCCTTTCTCTCTATTTCCATCTCCTTCCCACTTTCTCCCTCTCCCTCCTTCTCTCTCCCTCTCCTTTCTCTGTTTGTTTTTCTCCCTTCCCCCTTTCTCTCTTCCCTTCTGCCTTTCTCTCCCTCCCTTTTCTCTCCTCTTCTCGCTGTCTCTTCCTCTTCCTCTCTCTCTCTGCCCCCCCCCCCCCGTCTCCTCTCCCAGAAGCGGGACTAACCCAGGTTAAAGCATAACTTGTCTTGCTGTTTAGCGACTCTACCTACCACTCGGTAATTATATGCACTGCCAGGGATCCAATCCGACGTCAGCCTGACAGATAACGATCTTCCCGTTTTATTTTTAGCTCTGTGCTACCCCCTCCAGATTCAAAAAAAAAATCTGTTTCTTCCATTTCTCTCCCCCTTCATCCTCCCCCCCCATCCTTGCTTGGGTTTCCCCCCCCTTCCTTTTCTGACAGCAAAGCCAGAGAAGCCGGGTGGAAGATGTGCCAGCCACGCATGGCACAAGCCCTGCCGAGGTGGAGCCGGCATTCGTTTATTTTGCAAAAGCCAGCCTGCCTGCTTTGCGCCTTCCTCCTCTGGGGAGGGAAAGGGCGAAGGGGAGAAGCTGGTGAGCGATAAATCGGAGCCCATAAAGAGGACGGAGGAGAAATAGGAGACCAATAAGCTTGGATGGCTTTAGAAACCAGCATCGGACCAGCCACAGTTTGTAGGAGAGGAAAATAGGACATAGTCCTCGAGTTACGACACTCCATCTAATGACATTTCAGAGTTACAAAGGCACTGAAAAAAATGTGCCTTTGCAGACCTTTTTTCACCTTTACAACTGTTGCAGCATCCCCAGGGTCACGCGATCAAAATTCAGCCACTCGGCAGCTGTCTCATATTTACGACGGTCGCAGCATCCCAGGGTCACGTGATCCCCTTTTGTGATCTTCTGATAAGCCAGATTCACTTAATAACCAGGTTACTAACTTACCAATGGCAGTGGTTCACTTAACAACAGTGACAAGGAAGGTCGTCAAATGGGGCAAAACTCACTTAACAGCTGTTTCCTTTAGCGACAGAAATGTTGGTCTCAATTGTGGTCATAATTCAAGCACTATCTGTACACCTGCCCACTGATATTGGTGGGTCAAATTTCAAAGGATTGGAGAAAAAGAGTGTGGGGGGGGGGGAAACAGAGTTCTCCCCCCGGGTGGCTGGAAAGGGGAGGGAGATCCTCGCAGGGGGCAGAAAAGTCAAAATGGCCAGCATGGTTACCCAAGCCTAAACATGACTTTCTTTTTTTCTGTTTTGTACGATGTACCTTTTTAGTTTTTATTTTATTTTATTCAGAAGTTAAAATAGAAATTACAAAAAAACAACCCCCACCACCACCACAACAAACAAGAATACAATGTCTTTTTTTGATTCATCAAGGGATATCTAGTTGGAAAGTGGGAGAAAATAAAATGCTGGAAAAAGGGTGCCTCAGGTAGGGAAAAATCCTTTAACAAGGGGGCTCAACAAGTGGCCAAAATTACATCAGTTTATAGGAATGCTGGCAAGGAGTGGGAGGGTTCCCCCCCCAATTTTGCAGAATTTAATCTGATCTCATCAATGGCCACCTACCCAATTCCTTGCAGAAGAACTTGGAAGGTTTGGCTGAGGGAGGTGCTGACCAAATGGATTCTGGAAGGGGAACAACACAGTGATATCTTTAATCCTGAGGACTAAAATGGGGGAGGGAGGGAGGGAGGGAGGGAGGAAGATGGGAGGGAGGCAGGGAGGGAGGAAGGAAGGAGATGGGAGGGAGGCAGGGAGGGAGGGAGGGAGGAAGGAAGGAGATGGGAGGGAGGCAGGGAGGGAGGGAGGGAGGAAGGAAGGAGATGGGAGGGAGGCAGGGAGGGAGGAAGGAGATGGGAGGGAGGGAGGGAGGGAGGAAGGAAGGAAGGAGATGGGAGGGAGGGAGGGAGGGAGGAAGGAAGGAGATGGGAGGGAGGCAGGGAGGGAGGGAGGGAGGAAGCAAGGAGATGGGAGGGAGGCAGGGAGGGAGGAAGGAAGGAGATGGGAGGGAGGCAGGGAGGGAGGAAGGAAAGAGATGGGAGGGAGGGAGGGAGGGAGGGAGGAAGGAAGGAAGGAAAGGCTGCTACCTTCTTCCTACACCTGGTTCCCCCAGGAGTTTGGAGCACCTGAGGATTTTGCCACTTTCTGATGCCCGTCTTTGCAAGGAAGCAGAGCAATTTCGCTCGCCCTGAAGAGCCCTGCAGCTGTGTTTCCCCAGACCCCCCCAGGCCCTCCAAGCACCTTCCCCCAAACCAGGGACAGTCTGAAGCCAGCAGACCGAGCAGCTGTTCCGGGCACAGGAGCTGAACCTCACCTGCTGGGACTTGTCTTTCAGGGAAGACTCAGTCCGCCCTTCACCGTCTCACCTTCAAGAGAAGGGGGAGGAGGAGGGGGGGCAGAGAAGCAGAACCCCTCCCCAAAAGAGCTTTGTAGACATCTAAAAATGCCAGCAATCTGAAAGCTCAATCAGGGAAGGAAAAGACATTCAAGAGGGCGAAGGAAGTAAAACAGCCAAGTGAAAAGAGCAAAAGTTCCTTCCTTGGCTTTCTAAGAAGTCCGGCTGATCTCTCAAAGTGGTTATAAGTCAAGGGTTACCTGTCCTTCCTTCCTTCCTTCCTTCCTTCCTTCCTTCCTTCCTTCCTTCCTTCCTTCTCTCCTTCCTTCCTTCTCTTTGGAAATTTTAAGCTTTTTCGAGCACTTAGAAGCATCCCTGAAAGAAGAAAACCCAGGAATAAACCTCAGGCTGTATCTCGCCGGAGAGGCACAGTGCAACAAACATCCTGCTTTGCAGCCATGCCAAGAGTTTCTGCTTGGGCTCTTTAGACTTTCGGGAGCCTTTCAAAAAGGGTGCCCTAAAAATGAGGGGGTCCCCGTAATTCCCCTCTGGAAAGAGGGGAGAGAGAGAAAGGCCCGAACTGGGCTAGATGTAACACCTTGGCAAGGAGTTCTCCAAAGTTACCACGGCACTGGAAAAGTTTTCTCACACCTGCAACCGTCGCAGCCTCCCCCGGGGTCACGGGATCAAATTCAGACGCCGGCGACTGAATTCACTTAAAGCACTCCGGCAAGTCAGGTCGTCAAATGGACCCAAGCTCACTTAACGACCGCCTCGCTTAGCAGAAGAAAGGTTGGACTCAATTGTGCTGGGAAGGGCGGGACTCCCTATACTTTAAAAAGAAAAAAAAATGAACTCTTTTCTCCCAGCTTTCTCTTTCTCTCTCTTTTCCTTTCCCTTCCTTTTTTTTCCTTTTGGCTTTCTGCCTGCGGGAGGGGGCCTCCCCTCCCTCCCCCCTCCCCCCAGGACCCCCTCCGGGGAAGGCAGGCACCCCCCCACCCCCCCCCCGGCAGCCCGACTGCAATTGCAGGGCACTCCGCACAGGCCACCGCGGGTACTTTTCGCCGGGATTTTCCGCGCGGAGCTTGTTCGGCGTTTAACCTGTTGGGGGCACAACCCCGCCGGTGGCGGTTCAGACGAAGCGCCGGCTCCCCTTCTCGCCGCGCGCTCCTCTCCTTTGTTCCTCGCCTTGACACGCAACCTCCCTCCCCCGCCCGGGCTGCCAGATCCGGAGGCAGAGGGGGATCGGCTCGCTCCGGACCGCCGGCAGCTCCCATCGCCGGGCTTGGGGGCGCCCCGGCCGCCCCCCTCCCCAAACCAGCATCCTCACCCCCCCTCCCTGCGCAGAGCTGCCGTTGCCATAGAAACGCCAGCCAATCCGAGAACTCGCCGGCAAAAGAGGGCCGGGGGGGGGTGAAGCGAGGAAGGTGGGGTTCCCCTAGCCCCCCATCCTTTTGCCAATCGGGAGCCGCCTTCACACAACCTGCCTCGAACGCAGCTGCTTCCCGCCTCGGGTCAACGCCGGCCCGAGCGCAGTTCTCACGCTTCGCGAAGGACGCGGAGTTCCGCGCGCGGCGCCAAGGCGGGCTGGGGTGGGACGGGGGGGGGGGTCTGGCGTCAAGGGTCGTGGGAACGCAACCCGGGGAAAGGAAGCCGGGCAGACTTGGTGGGCGAGGGTGCGAGCGGGCGCTTCCAGCCCTCTCCTAGAACAGATGAGCCTGGGAAAATGTAGGGCTCGTTTCCCCACTCCCCCCCCCCAAATACAAGCGAATTGCTGGAAATTGTTGGAGATAGGGAAAGAGACAGAAAGAGAGAGGGAAAGAGGAGAGAGAAGGAGAAATAAGAGAAAGAGAGGGGGGAGAAAGGAGAAAAAGAATGAGAAAGAAAGGAGAGAGAGAGAAGACAAAGAAAGAAGAGAACAGACAGCAAAAGAGAGAGAGAACTAAAGATAACAGAAGGATGGATCCCTTTGTGTCACAATAGTTTTTCTTTAAAATGCTGCTGCTGCTGTTTAAAACCACCTCTGTCAAAACTAAGAGTGGACGGTCCGTGGCAGGGACAACTGTGGGGACGGGGTGGCAAGAAAGTCAAAATGGCGGCCACCAGCAGGCAATTGGAGCCCTGCGTTGGCTGCAGCTGAAAAGGGGCAGAATTACTCGGCTGGACCAGCAGGAGTTTGGGCTCCCTTGGGGCTTTCTCTGCTCCTTCCCGAGGACCCGGCAGGGGCAGACGTGGGCGCTTGCTGGGGTCAAAGGCCACCCAGAGTCGCCGGGTACGAGACGGGCAGCAAATAAATGTCACAATAAGTACATACAGTAAACACAGGCAGAACTCAACTTAGGACCACGAGAGCCCAAAATTTCTGTCGCTAAGTGAGATCATTAAATGAGTTTTGCCCCATTTTACAGCCTTTCTTGCCACAGCTGTTTAAACGAATCACCGCAGTTCTTCAGTTTGTGACCCGGTTGTTAAGTGAATCTGGCTTCCCCATGGACTTTGCTGGTCAGAAGGTTGCAAAAGGGGATCACGTGATCCCGGGACACGGCGACCGTCATAAGTATGAAGTAGTTGCCAAGCAGCTGAATTTTGACCACGTGACCACGGGGGATGCCGCAACAGTCGCAAGTGTGAGAAAGGGTCATAAGTCCCTTTTTTCCAGTGCGGTTGTAACTTCGGGCACTAAATGAAAAACTAATTCGAGGACCGCCTGTCTTTTGACAATTAGTGGATCACCGTGGTTTGCAACAAGGCGTGGATTCGTTGGAGAGGACTCCAAGGGACCCATTTTAAATTCTTTCAATAAACAAACACTTTTATTCTATTTTAAAGAAGCTGAAGCGATGGCGAGGAAGGAGGAGTGGAAGGCAAGATTGCTTTCTCCCCCCACCCAGGAGACACACACCCCCCTCCCCAAGGAGCCGTTTGCACCGCCAGATGGGGGGAAAGCAGACTGAAGCGAGCGGGCAGATTTGCAACTGGAAAACTGACACTTAGGCTGAAGCACTGCAATTTCGACAAGCTGTTTCCTCTTTCGGATGGGGAACCAGATCAGAAACACACCCACACACACACACACACACACACACACACACACACCCCGTTCCGTATTATCACAACGGACGGCTGTAAAAGAAAAAACACCTTCTCGAAAAGGCAGGGAGAGACAATTTGGAAATTTCAGTCCTGGCTTCTCACTTTCCACCCCAAGATTGTCTACTAACCACAATCCGACATGCCGATGTCCCCCGGTGATGTTTGTGCTCGGTTGTGCGTCGGTTTGGCGCCCTTTCCTTCCCCTTCGTTTTATTTTCACAACAATCCTGTAAAAGAGGCCAAAGGGGAAAAGATCAAAAGTCATCAAGCAACAGAAAGTGTAACCATAACTCAAGGACTGTAACAACATCAAGCCAGTAGGAAGTGTTGGGGGGGAATGAAAAAAAAAAAGATTGCTGTTTTGCAAAAAATTATTTGTCTTCTGCTTTACGGGAATTCCCCGTGAAGTTGTGTTTTGCAAGAAAAGTGAGTTTGCAGCTTTCCTCATAATCTGTAAGTTTTGAAATTCTGGAATTCTCATTTCAGCCTCTTTAAAGTAAAGGCACTAGAAGGTGCCCTCATGAGCTCCCGCCAGCTGCCTGCAAATAACCTACTTAACAGGGTTAATGAGAAATGAGTGGTTTGTTTAAATTTGGGCTAGTTTTGAGCGAGGGGACACACTGGAGAAGAGGAACGGGGGAAAAGGTAACAGGCATCTTTGAAATCTTTAAAACAGTTCTGCTCTGTGGAAAAAGCAATTCATTATTTGTCTGTGGATCAATTTTCACAATAGTGTTTTTCTATTGATGATGGCTGAAGACTTCCAGGAGTTTTGGGGAAAATATATTTTATTTTATTATTATTATTAAATGTATAGGCCACCCATCTTATAATCCAAAGCCAATCTGGTCTAGTGTTAAGGCACCAGGCTAGAAAGTGGGAGGTGGCGAGTTCTAGTCCTGCCTTAGCCATGTAAGCCAGTTGGGTGATATTTTGGGCGAGACCCTCTCTCTCAAACCAACCCACCTCACAGGGTTGTTGTTATGGGGAAAAGAGGTGTGTTGGATATGTTTGCTGCCTAGAGTTATTTGTAAAAATAATAAAGGTGGGATATAAATACATTAAATAAGTAAATACATACATACGTACGTACAAAATATACTATGGAACATCCGGAACTCCAATTTTGCTGACTTAAGTGATTCGGGATTCCCTAGGCATGTTTTGCCAGGGGGAAAGGCATCCCCAACTGCTCAACCTGGGATTGGAGAGGAGTTTTAACAGATGGCCAAAACATCTGTCAAAGACCAGTCCGGAACTAGCTGATGGGGAGGGGGTGACTGGCAATAAAACAGTAGGCTTGATTTATTGAGCGGGACCCCCCACCCACTCACAAATTTAGCTCCGATTTTCAACACAGGTCTAGCGGTCTTGCACAGGAGCACAAAAATCGGTGTTTGAAAGTGGGAAAACAGTAGTGAACTGGCTTCTTCTGTCCAATGGCATTTCTCTCCCTCTACCCCCTCAAAGCCCAAAGCCGATGTGATCAGAATAACAGAGTTAGAAGGGACCCTGGGGGGGGTCTTCTAGTCCTACCCCCTGCTCGAACAGGAGAGTCTATACCATTTCAGACAAGTGGCTGTCTAGCCTCTTCTTAAAAACCTCCAGTGAGGGACCACCCACAACTTCTGGAGGCCAGCTGTTCCACTGGTTAATCATCCCCAGTGTTAGGAAGTTTCTCCTTAATTCCAGGTTGCTTCTCGCCTGGATTAGTGGGGAGGTTCCAAGCATTATCCAGTGTTCTTGCATGCTTGGTAGTTTAAACACCTTTCCCATCCCCTAAATGCCAAGATTTAGAATTCTGCGGTGTTTTACCTCTTAACTAGTCAGTTTCACCAGCCCTAGGTACAACTGCAATCTAAAACTTTCTAACTTGCTTCTTCCTGTCTAGTTAAAACATCGTTCTTTCCTAGACAAACTCCCCCAACTTGGACCTCCTCCAGCTGGGGGGTCCAAACTCCCAGAATTCCCCTGCCAGCCTGGCCAACTCCAAAGAATTCTGGGATTTCCAATTCACACAGTGGGAGGCCACCCACGTTGGGGAAGGCCAGTAAAATGGAGGGGCCCCGTATTTTTGAAGCACATTATCCTCAGCAGGATGCAGAAACCGGCAACATCAAAAAGGCCTCGTAAAGGGAGGGAATGTTGGGGGGGGGGAAACTGGATTTTTGAGGGGAAAAAGAGCCTCGGGAGGCAGATTGGCACAAGCATCGCACGGCTGCCGTGAGACAATTGTCACATTGATGGGATGTCATGTCCCTTCTGCGTCTTCCCCAGAGGCTGCCGTTCCCGTCTCTTTGTGCCACCCTTTCAGAAGGACCCAACTTGGTGACCAGAGGAAGCCAGGCAGATTTTAATGCTGTCCGAATCAAGCACAAAAAGACATCACCAAGTCTTTAAGATCTGATCAGCAAAATTCCCCAGACCTTTTGGCTAGAAGACGGAAAAGTTGCAGCAGGAAGTTGACGCCTTCCTGAGCAGAAAAAAACATGGCTAGCAGAAAGTTATTTATCTCGCCATAAGCCTGCAGTAAAAAAGATTGGAGGCTGACACACTTCCTCCCCACCCGCTCACCTCAGATTCTGTCCCTTAGCACAAGCAAGGACTGTGAAACGTTAATGCTTTAAAAAGCACCCAGCAAGGAGCCAGCCCCGGCCCCAGTCTTCTGGAATTTCAGAGAGGAGGAGGAGGAGGAGGAGATAAATAAAGAGGGAAAGGAGAGGAAGAGAAGGAGAAGCAGAAGAAGGGCAGAGAGGAGGAGAAGGAAGTGATAAATAGAGGGGATGGGGAGGAGAAGGAAAGGAGGAGGAGGAGGAGGAGGAGGAGGAGAAAGAAGGACCGATGATGATGATGATGATGAAGAGCCCAACTCACTTCGCGAAGTATCTTCCACTGCTTGTGTTCGTGCAACCATCAGATGCACATGCAAAAGGGGCTGAGCTCACATTGCAACGGCCTGATGCCACTTACGTCAATTTCTGTCAAATCCATCCATTTCTGTCAATTCCTTGTCAATTTAATTCCATCAATTTTAGTCAATTCCACCAATGTGTCAATTCTCCATCAATTTCTACCAATTCGCCTTCCATTTCTCACCCCAATTTCATAGCCTTTAATCAATTTCACTGCCCTGAAGAAAAGCAAGCTAGATAGATTAATGTCCTGCATAAAAGGCGCCTCCGTTCATCGTATGGTCTCTCATAAGTGACTCCTGCAATGGACTTATGGAGATGGCATGCAATTCTTTACATAAACCACAAAGGAAGTCTGGTTTAAGCCTTCCCTTTTTCTAAAAGTAAGGATTCTTCTTTTCTGGTCTGCAACCTCCAGATAAATCCCAGATGTTACTTCCTGTCATCATTCTAGAGGCCACCATCCAGATGTTTTGCACCCAGAAGTGCAAGGTTCCTTAAACTTGGCAAGTTGAAAAGATGTGGACTTCAACCGCCAGAATTCCCTAGCCAGCACACACACACACACACACACACACACACACCCCTATTTCAGGTAAAACCCAGCAACTGGACATATCCTCCATGTGGAGCCGTTAAAAAAACTTCTACAAATCCATGACTTACTATTGGTTTTCCTTTCAATTGTCTTCCACTAAAAAAAAACAGCTTTAAATTGTTTCACATAAAACAGCAAATATATGAAAGAGCGGGTGATATTAGCCAAATTATATTGAGTTGAGTTGTGTCACTCAGCTGGCTTTTGTGTCTAACGCAGGACTAGAACTCGCCATCTCCTGGTGATTGGCCCAAAGTCACCCTGTGCCTAAGACAGAACTAGAGCTTTTTGGCCTGGTACCTTACCTTAACCGCTAAACCATTTTAGAAAAAAGAGATGATTGTTTTGCCCTGGTATCGCTGCTCCAGCCCATCTCCCCTCAGATAAAGCAAATGAAGGCACCATTGTCCAAGTGTGTCCTTTAAACTGGTTATTTAATTACATCTTGTGCAAAACGTTCAACCAGGAATCTCGCCAAGGGAAGGTGAGGGATGTGAAGATGGTGCTCACAACTGCCATTTTGACTTTTTTGACCTCCGATCTGCTTCCCATGGCGGCTGTTGAACTGAGCCAGAACAGGCTGCATTAAATCAACAGAATAAGCCACAGGAAAACAAACCAAGGTTAAGATTAATCAAGCTTAGCTAGCTGTCCAAACACATCTGTTAGTTCTTGACCAGGCCAGGTTAAAAGACGAATGGGAACACAACATTTTTCTACTATTTTGGGCAAACAGTCAAATCATTTTTATTTGCTTAGGCAATTCTAGTGCATTATAATGTCGGCCGGGATAATTATATATCCCTCTGTCTTATCATATTAATTTAACTGTCATTGTTTGTGGCAATATCTGTAATTTCCTACATATTGCAAACAGACAATTTCTTAATGGACTATTTTGCATGGGGCGTTATTTTTAATTTTGTGATCAGCGTACGCAGGGTAGGTAAAAATAATGGTCTTATGAAGTGATGGGGAAAATTCCAAAATCTGAGCCTGGCTGATTTTTAAAATCAATTCAAAATGCACCAAGTTTCTAGATCCCATTGTAGGGAATGTTATTGAAAATGTCTAAAAGGATGTTGGATATAGGCATAACAAGAGGAGGCGTGAGGGAAATATGAGCAGAGGATGAACAGAGATTTGAAAACAATTATTTTAGAAGTAAATATAGGTAGTCCTTCACTTATGATCACAGTCGGGAGAATTCCCTTTGTTAAACAAGGTGGTTATTAAGTTAGGCAGACATCATCACCATCATCATCATCATCATCACCATCATGTTAGAAGGGACCTTGGAGGTCTTCCAGTCCAACCCCCTGCTGAGGCAGGAAACCCTATACCATTTCAAAGAAATGGCTGTCCAGTCTCTTCTTAAAAACCTCCAGTGATTTCATGACTTTTTTGCCAGTGTTATAAGCAAATCATTGCAGTTGTTAACTGAATCCTCAAAGGTCTTATAGTCCAACCTCTGCTTGAGCAGGGGTCTTCAAACTTGGCCCTTTTATGACTTGTGGACTTCAACTCCCAGAATTCCCCTGCCCTATACCTTTCCAGACAAATGGTTGTTCAATCTCCCCCTAAAAACTTCCACTGGCTTGGCAGCAGCTTAAGACCTCTCCCAAAATTCCCAGCCCAGCGGAGTCCAGATTTGCAAGGGGGCTGAATCTGATTCTGCCGAGGTAGCTTTCAAGACACCGTGTATGTCGACAGATTAAAGAAGCTGCCTTGAAATAATTTTCAGCTCATCAGCCAATTTCTTTTTCAAACCGTAGCTTTTAGCCCGCAAGTCATTCTTTTTCGCTTGCATATTCTTGCTGGTTTCTCTCCCTCCTTTTGGCTTCTCTCTCTCTCTCTCTCCTCTCTCTCTCTCTGCCCTGTAGACGGCTGCATGAAAGATACTCATTCACATAAAAAGTTGGATTGCACGATATTATTGAAAAAGTGACCTCCAGTGGTAACATTCACCCATCAGTTACAAGGCAACTTAAAAGACGATTGTCACAATATTTTGAATTTCTTTGTCATTTTTTCCCTCCTCGTTTAGGGGACGGTTTTGACGCATGCATCGTTAATTCCAAAGATCCCTCGATGCCAACAAGGCAAATTCCCCAAGATCAAGGGGGGCAGGGGGGGGGTTGTCTGTATTTCAGAAGATCATTTACAAATGGAAACAATCAGACCTTTGATATAAATCACCGAGGGGGAATAAGTGGAGGAATGCCACTTGCTTCCAAGGGAAAGGGCATAATTATTTATCAAATATTTATAATTATATCAGAGTGGGTTGATGGGGTCCAAATAGGGTGAATGTAAATAATTTAATCGGTGTTTTTTGATCTATAATCGTTCCCGACTTTGATCACCAGATATTTCTAATATTAATACGACCTTTCTGGTCGATGAGTCCTTAATATAAATACTTAATTAGCGCAGCATTTTAGGCTTCAAACAAACGGTTGTAAAGCCGAGGACCAGCTATGTATTCTTTATAAAAAATGATAAAAGCAGTCAGCAAGTAACAGAAAGGCCCGCCGTCTAAAGTGATGAAAGAATCAAAGTTTAAAACAATTCCATTAAATCTAAAGCTAGCCTGACTGTAAGAAGCGATGTAGAGTGGTCGAAAATGTTTGGAAAGGGGGATTTTAAGAAGAGGCTGGACAGCCATTTGCCTGGAACGATGTAAGTTATCCTACCTGAGCAAGGGGGGTGGACCACCGGACCTGTAGGGTCCCTTTGAGTTCTGCTATTTTGTATCCTGCCATTGTCTGCCTATTTTGTTTTACAGCAGTTTGTGGACCCTGATTCACCCATAAATTCGTTTATTCCGTTCAAGCTCTCCCTTGAGGACCATCGCGGGTTTAACATTTCTTTTTATACTTAAGAGAACTGTATCTTCTGTTACAAAGATGTCCTTTCGGAGTACCTGAATTCTAAGAGTTACTGAACTGAGGAGGAAGCCCACCAGCTCTCCAAGAGATAACCTTCCCAAGGCAGGCCCATTGAAGACCCCTTCATCTCCAGAGGATCCATAAATTGGCCCTCCCCACTTCTGAAGCAATCCAGCGGGGTGGCTACCACCCCACCCTTGCAAAGGTCTGGTTACTCCACCTGCACACTGCTGACCCAGAGCAAACACCCTTAGCCCCCCTGCAGTCCTTAAAATGTCTTGCAGAATATACTATCTGCAAAGTAACTTCAAAAAGTAGTTTCTTTGCATGACTTTGTATTGGGTGGGAGGCCACCAGGAGATCTTGAGAAGGAGCAATGAAGGAATAGTCGCGTGGGCGCAGCCAGGGGTCTGGCTTCCCCCCATAGTGCCAGCCCCACATGAAATCCTGGGCAAGGAGATAAAATTAGCAGCTATGGCATCAAAGAAGTGGGGGGGGAGGACCAGCAAATCAGGGCGTTTGAACAGAACCACGTAACCGGGTCAGGGACAATGGAGTGGTTGTGTTCTCTGTAAACCCTGGTTAGCTTTAGTGGCTAAGCCCCGGTGCATAAATCCAGCTTTTGAGGGAGGGGGGCTTGGGCACACACACCCCCAGGCCAGGAAAGTGGCCGTCTTATACACAGAACGGGCAATTCCCTTAGAAATAAAAAGCCTGAAGGCTGAATTCTCACGATAGGTGAGAATCCGTGTATTCCCCAGCCCACTGCAACCAAGTCATTCGGCCGGTTTCGGGGTAGCCCCCAAAGGTTTTTAGGGGGCCGCTCCTCCCTCCCTCCCGGGCAGAGTCTCCGCCAGAGGGAATCGCCGTGCACGCCGCCTTCGGGCCTTCCACCGCCAACCTTGCAGGGTCCAACCGTAAGTCCCATCATTCCCAGCCAGCAGAGGCCACCCTGACTGGGGACGAGGGGAGCGGTGAGTTAGGCTCGTTGGAAAACCCCGAGAAAGAGCCGGGGTGAATATCCAAACGAGGCGGAGGGCCCAGCAAAGGCAGGGAGGGAGGGCTTCCTCTGGGTCTGGCTGGGGAGGGGCTCCCAGCGTTTGCACGCACACACACACACACACACACACGCACACACAGACCCTCGCAAATCACCTTTTCCCCTTTGAAAGCGCTCCGGTGACCCACCCGCTGCTTCTGCAAACGCCTTTAACGTCCCGCCGCCCCGTTCCCAACTTCCCCCCCCGGCTCCGCCCCCTTCCTCTTTGCAACCCCCCCTCCAGGGATTTCAGGATGGGGCGGGACGCCTGATTGGGGATGGGGGGGGGGGTCAAGAACTACGTTGCCCAGAATGCCTTGCTCTCCGGCTGGTCTAGGAAGCGAGGGGGGGGGACTCCTCTGGGAATTGTAGTGCTGGGGGGGGCGAGTTGGGCTCTGGGACATCAAGAAGATAATTTGGAATTGTATCATTCCTTGGTGGGGGAACCTAAGGGGACCGTCCCAGGCGCCCCCCCCCCCGAATTTGGTAGCTTCACCTGTTTTCCTAGTTAGAAAAAAAAACACTCGCAGCCAGCAAAGGGAGTGTGTGTGGGGGGGTGTTCCCAGTAACCGGCACCCCGCAATCCCCCTCAGCCCCGCTCCGCCTCCTTTGCGGGCTTCTCCCTTAACGGAGAGTTAAAACCACCCACCTCTGCCTCCCTCAAGCGACGGTCGCTGAAGCTTCGCCGGTCGCTGCTCCGGGAGCCTCGGGAGCCACGCGGGAACTTCGGGGCCGCAAAACCGGCGGCGGGGGGGGGGGCGGGCGGTGGCTGGATGGCTTTGAAAAGAAGTTGCAGGATCCATTTGATCTTTCCGCAAAAAAAAAAAGTCGAAATTCGCACTGGGGTCTTTGGGGAGGCAGAAGCCCCTAAGGGTTAGGGAATGCCGCATCCAGCTTTGGTCGCCACAATATCAAACGTTGAGCCTCTGGAAAGGGTGCAGAGAAGAGCAAGGAAGATGATTAGGGGGGCCCGGAGGCTAAAACATATGAACAACGGTTGCGGGAATTGGGGAGGTCTAGTCTAGAGAACAGAAGGACTAAGGGTGACATCTTCTAATATCTCGGGGGCTGCCCCAAAGAAGATGTTGGGGTCCACCTCTTCTCCAAAACGCCCGAAGGCAGGACAAGAAGCAACAGATGGAAAGTAACCAAGGCGAGAAGCAACCTGGAACTAAGGAGAAGCTTCCTGACAGGGAGGACCATCAACCGGTGGAATGACTTGCCTCCAAGAAGGTCCCGGGTGCTCCATCACTGGAGTTTTTCAAGAAGAGACTGGACGGCCAATTGTCCAGTATTGTCTAGGGTCTCCTGCTTGACCACGGGGTTGGACTAGAAGACCTCTAAGGTCTCTTCTAAATCTGACATTCTACGTTGTAACTTCAGGAATTCCCCAGCAGGCACAGCTTTGTAATTTTGTTTTGGGGTGGAAGGAAATTTGCCCTGTGCAAAATGAGAAAAAAGGGGGTTGATTTGGACGCTAACGGAAAAGTATCATGGGAATGCAACTATCAAAAAGGTACCCAGTGCTATTTGATCCGTTAGTATTTTGCTTCTGTGGTCAGAATAGTTCAGTTCCCAATTCTCTCCTGCACTGAAATAAATACCTAAGGTCTCCCTCCCTCCCCTCCTCTTCCTCCCTTCCCTCTGTCCCTGAAATTTTTTTCTTCTTTTCCAACCTCTGTGCTGCTCAAAAAATATTCACCAAATTTGATCCTGTGCCAGCAAGCCATTCCGATGTCTCTGCGATGGTCTCAGTTGATTTAAACCCAGAATTTAAATCTCCTTGGTGAAGTAGCTTGAACAGACCGGGAGGGAGGGAGGGAGGGGGCATTTTAAAAATAAAATAAAATAAAAAATCCCTGATTAGAATGTATTGCCACGAGTCCGCTAATTTAAGCATGTTTAAGTGGCTTTAGCCTGGCCTTGAATGAGCAAAGAATGACATTAGTTTCAACCATGTATTTGTATTAATATCCACTTCGATAACCAAGCTGTGAGGATGGTCGAGTGGGAAGAGGGTGAACGGTTTAATTTTTCAGAGTATCCCCCCTCCTTTTGGGAAGGGAGGAAGCTGCAATGCATGCTGGGAAGCAGCATCAATTAAGGTGGTGCGAGAGCTTAATTCACCCAAATCCAAGCAAAATCAGAAATGCAGAAGGCTAAATATAATCCCACCTGAACAGCACATCTTGAGAAGACCTAAGCCGGTGTTTCTCACCTTCGGCTCTTTTAAGATACGCGGACTTTAACTCCCAGAATTCCCCCAACATGCCGGCTGGGGAATTCTGGGAGTTGACGTCCACATGTCTTAAAGTGGCCAAGGTTGAGAAATTGGCCTAATCGCTCTCAGTTGAACCCTTTGATCTACAGGTAGTCCTCGACTTAATGACCACAGTTGAGCCTCAGATGTCTGTTCGAAAGGGAGACCATTGTTCAGTGGGTTTCGGCTCATTTCTCCTTTTTTATTCTTGTAAGCCGGCTAGAGTAGCCCCAGGATGAGAGACCGAGCAAATAAATTTAACAAATAATAATAATAATAATAGGCACCTCGGGTGCAACCCCAAAACAACTGGAGCACCACTTGAACCCCTTCGGCATTGACAACTTCAGCACCTGTCAATTGCAAAAGGCAGCTTTGCTGGGAACAGCTGACATCCTGCTGTGAGACCTCTAACCCCAGAAAGTTCAGCTTCTGCCTATCTCAGGCCTTTGGGAAGGACTGGAGAGGTGGACAAAAATGCCGAATCCAGTGGGAACATCTGGCTGACTGGGCGACAAACCAGAACATAAACGCGAAATCAACCCTCCATCCGTGCAATGTTGGCGTTACAGCCAGAGTAAAAGTGGGCCGAAGCGGAGAGACTCTGCGGCTGCTGTTCCTCCCTTCTCTTCCTCCGCCTTCCTTTGCAACCGGCTCCCTCCTTCTCCAACTTCGGGGTGCACACCCCTTCCTTCCTTCCTTCCTTCCTTCCTTCCTTCCTTCCTTCCTTCCTTCCTTCGTGACAACCCCGTCTTGTTGTTCCTCCGGCTGTGGGTTGTTTTTGCCTGGTCCCACAGTGCTGGGTTCCAGCTTGGGAGAAGGCTGGCTTTTGCGCAATGGGGAGACAGATGTCCTCCGGGCTGTTTCCACCAGTTTCTTTCCGTGCAACCTGGAAACCGACCGGCAGGATTATAACTGAACAGGTTTGGGCTCGGATGCACGTTCAGACAAATTTAATTCTCCCCTGACATGTTTCTTTGCACCTTCCTGGCTCTTTCTGGGCAGCGCGCGGAGGGTGATTCGTGCAGAAAAATTCTCCTACAGGTTTTTATTTTCCTGCTTTCTGTCTTAGCACGTCACGTGCTTTGAGGAGAGGAGATTTGTTTGCGGGTTTCACTCCAATAAAATAGATTTCAACGCAAGGCAGGGTTTTGCTGGTTTTTTTTAGTGGGGAGTTATTATTTTTCTTTTAAAGGTGCGATCTTGGCAATTGAGGTAGTTCTCGACTTACAGCAATTTCCATTGCTAAGCGAGACACTTAAGTGAGTTTTGCTCCCTTTTACGACCTTCCCCCCCCCCCGTGGGCTCTGATTGTCAGATGGTCACAGAAGGGGATCACGTGACGCCCGGAGAGTGCAATTGTCATAGGTATGAGTCAGTTGCCAAGTGTTCGAATTGTGATCACGTGAGCACGGGGATGCTGCAATGGCCGTGTTAAAAACGGTCATAACTGGCTGTTTCCAGTGCCTTTGTAACTTTGAATAGTCACTAAATGAGCTGTTGTAAGTTGAGGACTATCTATATGCTCTTTGCAGCCTGTCTGGTTTACCCAGCCTTCCGAGTCTTCAATCTTGGGAACGTTAAGATGGGTGGACTTCAACTCCCAGGATTCCCCAGCTAGCATTCCAGACCTCTTAAGGCAGGCTGGCTGGGGAATTCTGGGAGTCAAAATCAAGTCACTGATGGGCTTTTCCAATAGGGAAGCATTGGCAAAGTCACAAGCACACCCTTCAGGAGCTCTGCAATCGGATCGCCTTGACGACCAGTCACAGCATCCCAATCAAGTGACTGCACTTTTCACAACAGTTTTCAGCAAAGCCATACCCACAGTAAACCTTCAATTCGCTTAATGACCATTGATTCACTTAACGACCACCACAAAAAAGGTTGGTTGTGCGACTGACCTGTTTTACAACCGTCACAAGTTACAACTGCAGTAGGCAGGCTCCGTTACAGTCGTAGCTCAAGGGCTACTTGTAATCCTAACGCATCTTTAGCAAGCTGAGGTCCCTCAAAAATATGTATTTTTCATTCACTGTTAATTTCTCAGATTGGTGATATCATCCAACATACTAACAGGTTACTTCTTTTCCCACAGAGCAGGGAACCCCAAATTGCTCAGTCCCAACCCAGCCGAGTTGAAAGCGTCTTCCCAAATCCCATTAAATGCTTATTAATTATATAGCAGAAAACAAAATCCCCTTTTTGAGTCAAGCTCAACTTTCTAGGGATTTCAAGGACAAGACTAGCCTCTTCCAGCAGTGTCAGCTCAAAACTGGTAGACTTTTTCCCCCCCTTCCTCAAAGCCTTTTTTTATTTCCCAGTCTCTTTGTATGTCTTGAGATTTCTATTTGCAGGCCTTTGTATTTGGTAACCTTCTCCAGTTCTTTCTCTTCTCGTCTACTGCCTCCAGGTACTGACTGCCACATCCATTCTCCAGACTTTCCCCCCCCCCAACTTCATATCAACCATTGTGAAGACTGGGGTGTTACGTGGCAGATGCTTACCTGTTTGAATTCTAAAGTCCCAAACTCCTAACCTCCTTCATATGCTATTACTTTGTTTATTTCGTGATCCCATCAGTTATTATTTTGGTTGGTCACACAGCCAGATGTTTATACTAGATTTGGCATTTTAATCCACCTACTGAATCCTTCCCAAGAACCTGGGATAGACAGATGCTGTTTTTGTTATTTGTATTCCTATTTTAAAAACAGGAAACGGAAGCTAATTCGAAAAGCTTCAAAAAAAGCGCCTTATGACTCTTAACTTATATAGAAAACTTTCTATACATATAGTTGTGCGGTACGTAAGATTGCAAATAAAAAAGAAAAAAAATGTGGAAAGAAGCATCAATCTGTCCAGATGGCAAGAAAAAAGGGTCTGGTGAAATAAAAATTGAAATTTTGGCGGTCCCACTACACTAGACGGGAGCATCGGGAAAGAAAAACGCGCTCCGAGGATCTTTTTAAAACGAAGCCCAACCAATCCGTCAAAATGCCCTCGCTGCTAACGCGAAGCCAAGGCGATTTCCCGCGGGGAAAGAGGCGCAGCCAAGAAGCAGGAAATCCTACGAAACTCCCGGAGACTGGAATGAACCGGAGGAGGCGCATCTGGGCTGGCGCGCAATCGTGCTTTCTGCACCGGGCATTTGGGGATCCCCAGACAGGCGATTGGGGAGGCAAAGCGATTCAAATCGAGGGCCGATTTGGGGCGGCGGCAGCCCCCACGACCCCGCACCTGCAGCAGGGGAGGCGGGGACTCGCCAGACGCCGCCCCCTCGCCCGCCACGCCCCCTCCCGGCCCCGCACGTGGCGAGCCAGCCCGGCCGGGCTCACCTGTGCCAGGCAGCGCCGGCCGCCCCCGCCCGCGAGAGACCCGCGCAGCCCCCGAGGAGCGCCCCGGCCCCCGCCCGCCTCTCTCGGCCCCGGCCCGGCCGGCTCGGCCCGGCGCCCGCCTCTGGCCCGGCCTCCCCGGAGCGCCCCGCTCCAGCCGGCCGCGTCAGCCCGATCGGTATTTGAATAGCACAAAGGAACCGCCTCGTCTGGATTGGCGGGTCGGGCCCCAGGTGGGCGGGCGGCGGCTGCCAATCCAAGGCCAAGGTGCCCGCCAATAGGTCCCCGGCGACGGGGGCGGGCCGGGGGAGGGGGTATAAATAGCGGGGGCTGGGCAAAGCCGCGCTTAGTGCTGGCCCTGCCGAGCGCGGACGGCCGGGCGAGACGGGGAGGGCCGCGCGAGCGGGCGAGCCAGCGCCGGGCGTCGGGCGTCGGGCGGGGTTGCCGGCTGCTTTCGCTGCCTTTTCCGAGCGGGGGCATCCATCGCCGGGCAAGGGCGATCCTGCCCGTCTCTGCCCGCCGCCCGGCGCGGCCCCCGTTGGAGCAGCGGGTGGATGCGGGCCCGGGGCGCGGGCGGGCGGCCGAAGCTGAGCGGCCGGCGAGGAAGATGGAGTGCGCGCTGGACGCCCAGAGCCTCATCAGCCTCTCGCTGCGCAAGATCCACATGTCGCGCACGCAGCGCGGCGGCCTGAAGCTGCACAAGAACCTGCTGGTCTCCTACGTGCTCCGCAACGCCCGGCAGCTCTACCTGAGCGAGCGCTACGCCGAGCTGTACCGCCGCCAAAGCGGCGCCCTGCCCGTCCAGCCGCACCCGCTGTACCCCGAAGGGGCCGGCCTCGCCCTGCCCTTGGCCCCCGCGCCCGCCCTCTGCGCTCCCCCGCCGCTGGGCGAGCTGGCCGGCGCGGACTTCCAGGCGCTGCCCCCCGCCGCCGCCGCCGCCGCCGCCGCCCCCGGACCGGAGGGCCTCCAGCTGCGGAGCTGCGCCCTGGCCAGGCCGGATCCCCCGTCGATGCTGCCGCCGCCGCCGCCCGCCGACGACGCTTTGGGGCTACCCGGCGTGGCGGGCGTCTGCCGGGACTCGCCGCTGCCCTTCTACCCGCCGCGGGGCTACCCCGGCCCGAGCTCGGCGGCGGCGACAGGAGGCGTCGGCGTCGGGACTGACTTCGCGGGCGGCTCGTGCGCGCCCTCGGGGCTTCCGCCGTCGGGGCCCGCCGCGCACTGCTCGAGCCGCACCACCGTGCTGGATCTGGACACGCACGTGGTGACCACGGTGGAGAACGGCTACCTGCACCAGGACTGCTGCTGCGCGCCCTGCCCGCCAGGCGGCCTCGTCCCCGCCGTCGTGGCCTCCGCCGCCGCCGCCGCCTGCTGCTGCCCGCCGCCGCCGCCGCCCAGCCCGGGCGCCAAGCGCAAGTACGAGCCGGCGGGCGGCGCTGGGGATCTGCCGCCTCCGCTGCCCGGTGCGCCTTCGCCCTTCGCCTCCTGTGCCAAGCGCGCCCGCTTCGAAGGCTTCTCCAGCGCTGGACCGGCGCCCTCGCCTTCCTCCTCTTCCTCTTCCTCCTCCTGCTCCCATCCTTCCTCCTCCTCTTCCTCGCCGGACGCTTCCAACATCTCCAGCCTGATCTCCATCTTCGGCTCCAGCTTCAGCGGGCTGGTGAGCCGGCCGCCCCAGCCGGCGCCGCCGTCGGACTCAGAGCAGCTCTCCAGCGGACAGCTGTGCGGCAAACAGGCGCTGGCCAGCTTGGGGGCTTGGACGCGGGCCATCGTGGCCTTTTGAGAGCGGCCGGGGGCGCCGCTCGGCCCCTTTTGGGACGGACCGGTTGCGGGCGGGAGACCCTGAAACAAAGACGGGACTGGCGGGGCTCTGGGCCGAAGCGGGCGGAGGGCTGGGGAGGGAAGCTTGGGGGGACGGTGGGCGTCGAACCGAGCGAATGTTTCCTAAACCTGGACCGCGGACTTTCCCCGGGGCGACCGGAGCTCAATTTTTGCCGCGGACGGACGGCCGAGCAGAGGCGAGACGATTCGGGCAGCGAGGAACGCGGAAGACGGGCGAATAACTTTTCCTTTGTTTCTTGATTTCCCGGCGCTTTTGAGTTGGAGGGGTGGGTTCCCCCCCCCCGGTTTTTTCTGGGTTCCAAGCCTTCTTTGATTTTCTTGCTTTGCGTGTGTGTTTAAGAGGAGGGGAAGGGTTTTTATTTCTTTGTTTTTTAAAAAAAGGGGGAAAAGGTGGGACCGTGAGCGAATGCAGCATTGGGGGGGGGAAGGCGAAATTTTGGGGGTCTCGGTGGAGGAAGAGTTGGTTCTGCCTACATGGAGGGGGCGGTGGGGGAAAAAAAGGTTAAACTGGAAAATTGAGGGGAGGTCCCTGCCTGGAAAGGTGGCGATTTTTCCTTCCCTGGCTGTAAGGCTGGGCAGACAAGTATTTTTCAAAGCTTCAGAGTTAGGATTTATTTTGAAAGCCCCTTGAAAATCTGGGTTTTGAATGGATTCCGCTCTAGAGTCACTGCCCCCAACTCACATGTACTGTATGGATTTTTTCCACTTCTCTGCAGCTGCTTAGGGGTTTTTTGGGGGGTTAGGGTCACCTTTGGTGGGCATGGACCTCCCCTCCTCCCCTTTTTTTAAAAAATCCCCCATGTTTTAAGCTGCAGAAAGAAATATTTCTTCAGAGGGTGATTTTTGTATCAATTGACCACGTTGGAAATGGTTACTAGCGTGTACACAAACATGCAGTACACACTCTTGAACCCCTCTTAAGTATTCCATTTGCAGATGGGTTTTGGGGGAGGTAACAGCTCCCATCCTGCACAGCCGCCTGCTTCCTCCCTCCCAAGAGAGGTGTGTAAGAAAGAGAGGCAAACGGCTCTTAAGAGCTTCACTATTTTCGTGTCTTTAACGTGTTGAATGACTCCTCCAATTTTTTTTAAAAAAACACTCCTCAACCAGCCAGCATTGTTCAGTCCTGTGTGCAGGAAAAATAATTTAAAAAATCTGTGTTTTCTGTAACCCTTTTTTATTTCTTGGAGAGGACGGGGTGGGAATTAAATTTGTGTTCTTTTTTTTAATTATTATTTTGCAAGGGAAGGGAGGAAAATAGCCTTTTGTTGTAAAAAGGTAGTTTTTTTTCAATCTGCCATCCACTTCACATTCAGCACTGTGTATTAAAGGACTCATTGCCAAAACCATTATTTTTTCCCACCCTCCCTTTGTATCTCTGTATATTTTTGTGTGTGTGCGTGTGTGTGTGTGCATACTGAATTGTATATCACCGGGTAAAACTGTTGAGATTTGTTTAAATTTATAATCTTAATAAAAAGGCCAATTATAAAAGGGGAAAGCATGTGGCTGTGTTGTCCTTACAAGAAGGAGCTTGGGGGGGAGGGGGGAGGAATTGCAACTGACTTGCTCTTACTCCTGAGTAAGTCAGCTGCATGACTCACCCGGGGCTGATGAGATTTGCTGCCAGCTCAGCCTTTTAAGTTGAGCCTGCCCTAAAGTTCATTGAAACGAAATAAGTTGACTTGTTTTAACTGAAAATGCCCTTGTCTGAAAGCATTTAACTCCCAAGTTATCTTTCACATTTTTAAGATTTTGGGGAGGTTGTGGTGATGTCAAGCCTTATTCAAACGAATAAACAAAAGGAAAGAGAATTATCTATTTTCTTAAGAAAACCAGATTGGAAGAAAAGAGCATCTGCTATCTTCCTTTTTTTAAAAAAAAACTTTTTTTTATTAGTAGCCTTTTTAGTGTTTGGAGCAAACTTGGCAGTTGTAAAAAAGTTGAATTATTTATGCTTATTTATTTTAATTTGGCTTTCTTTTTTAATTTTTTAAACAGAAGGGTGCCTTTGACAAAGGGCTAAAAGTTTTTTTTCCTTGTGGACCTATAAAACATGGTTATGTGGCTGCATTCCTAAAGTTTGTTTTCTCCTCTTTCCTTTATCTAGAGCGGAGTTTGTTATCTATACTTTACGCCACTTGGTGGTGTCTCCCACACACCCCTTTCTTTAAACCAAATGAATGAAGGTAATAAAAAGATTTTTCTGACCAGCTACAGGCTGGCCTCAAAATTAACGGGTGTGCGTGACTGTGCACATGTGTGCCTAAACAAACACATTTTTTATAGGAGCTGTTACTAAAACATAGCTAGAAACAAAGATTCCCAATCCCAGGCAAAATTGGCATAATAAATGAAAACCTTTTGACAACCCTTATTAGAATTTTTAACCGGAAAGGATATTTACTTTCTGACCTCAAATACATGGCCATTTTTGTTTCTAAGGGTCACTGATGGATTTTAATAAATTTGTGCACTTGCCACTATCATTTTTTTCATTTATTTTTTCTTAAGTAGGAAAAGCATTTATTATGGATCATGTTAGTTCATCTTGGTTTAAATTTTGAAAAAGCGCATTTTAGATCTGAATTGAAATACGGGAGAACAAAGTGTATTGAAATCAGAAGTTGATACTTAAACAAACAGGAGTTCCCTTCCATTTTTTAACTTTTTCTTAAAAGAATGTTTATAATTTTAATTCATTTTTTCCAAGTTTAAATTTACAACCTCGGTAAAGTCCAGCTGAAAAGGCAATTGCCAGAGCTCACCCTAGTGGTTAATGTGGGCATTGCAGCATTATGCTGTAGTGTAGCAGATTAAAAAATACACTGACCGTCGTCAGAATGACAGTTGGAATCTTGGGTCTGAGTTGAGTCCAAATCCAACTCATTTGGGAGGGGTTTATATCATTACTGGGGGTGGGTGGGAAAGTGGATTACTTCTCTGTCACAGTTTACTGCCTCTTTGCACAGGCATTCACATATAAGCATACACAAACACATATACACACATCTAAATGGGCTGCATAAAAAGATTAAAACGAAAAGGCTATTCTAGAACTTGAATAACCCAGGCTAATTGCTACAGGATGCTAAGCCATGGTTTTAATGAACAAACGCCAACCGAGTCCATGTGATGCACTACATACATCAGGATTTACCAACTACCATCTGGGCTTA
Organism: Vipera berus; assembly: GCF_964194415.1. Classification (NCBI taxonomy): domain Eukaryota; kingdom Metazoa; phylum Chordata; class Lepidosauria; order Squamata; family Viperidae; genus Vipera; species Vipera berus. The sequence goes on from NC_138218.1 coordinate 11,559,993, forward strand.
TCTATATCCTGGCAAACATTCAACACACTTTCTTCCTCTTTTCCCCACAACAACCCTGTGAGGCGGGTTTGAGCTGACTGGCCCAAAGTCACAGCTGGCTTTCACGCCTAAGACAAGACTACAACTCACTGTCCTCTGGTGATTGGCCCAAAGTCATAGAGTGGGCTCCCTTCCTTCTCATTTTCCTGACCCCAGGATCTCCAAAACCTGACCATGATCAGAAAATATACTAATGCATCCAAATCAGCACAGAGGTCCTGGCGAAGGCAGATGATCTACGCACCAAGCTCCTTTCCCAATGGTGGGTGGCTACAGGGGTCCAGAGAGGGTTAGGGATACTGTGACAGGTTGACCGAGTCCAAGTAGAGTTGGGCTCTGCCAACTGTGTGGGTTATCCGAAGCAAAGAAGTGAGTGAATCTACATTTTTAATTCCAAAATTAAGACCAGGATCAAATCTGGACAACAGCTGGAACAGAAAAGTCCATTTCTTCCCTCTTTGTGGTAGAATCTATTTTTTTTAAAAAAGAGCTATTTTCAGCCTCATTTCAGCCACTCTTTCTATCTATCTCCTTTTCCTGGAGGACCCACAGGGCAAAACCAAATTTTCTCTTGCTTTTCCTCCCCCAAAAGGGCCCAACCGCTTTGAAAGAGAGCATGCAAAAAAAAAAAGCTTGTAAATAAAGCAAAACCGTTGTGTTGAAAACAGCACTGACCCCGTTTGCGTGTTGTGGAGGGCAGAGAGAGGAGAAAATGGAATTAGCTGAAGACAGAGTTTGTTCTGGGCTAAATTTAAACCCCTGATAATTAGCAGATTGGCTCTGCTGGACCCTTCTTGGTATTCCCACAAGACAGTTAACCTCTCCATGAACCCGGTTAAGTATGTTGTGGGAACCAGGCCAATGGACAGGGCGAACCTAAAAAAACAGGTTAATTTAGCAACCGGCTTGTGGGTTGGGCAAAATGAAGAGTGTCCCTTAACGCACCCAGAAAACCAGATTTTTTCCCCCACTCAGGTGCACAAGAGTTGACTATATTTAAAAGGGCGGGGGGAAATGAGGGCAAATGAAAACCAGACCAACGTCCCAACCAACCTACGTGGGATAAAAAAATATTCGTGGCCCCAGTGCTTAAGGTTCGTGCTAACTTAATTAATTTATTAATGGTTGATTAACGGTATCCTTGCTTTCAGTTAAGATTAATTCATATTTAATTCCATGCAGTTACAATCTTACCGCCAAATGCTCAAGGCAACTAACGACATAAAAACTCAAATAGAGGCTTTTTAAAAAGCAAGTTAATTAGAACTACCTTCAAATTTAAGCCAAGTCTCTTTCAAGAATGGACACGTTCAACATATTCTTGGCAACGCTGAGAAAGGGGTTGGAAGGGTTTGTCAACTTCACCCTTTGGTCTGTGGCACCGAGATTGCCTGGTGGTGTCTCATTCAGGCCCAAAGCAGTTTGAAACCTGCTTAGGTGTTTGGATATCAACCCAAATTAGAATAAAATTGTGGTGACATCATCAACAAATCCAGCTAGTTTCCTTGTTGAAGCCCAGAAATGACTTCCCACTACTGTAAGATTTTTTTTAAAAAAAGCTTCATAACTGGTGGTCTCCTGTCCATTTACTAACCAAATGAGTTTTGCCCCATTTTATGACCTTTCTTGCCACAGTTGCTAAGCGAATCAGAAGGTCGCAAAAGGGGATCACGTGACCCCAAAGAGACGCTGCAACCGTCATAAATGTGAGTCAGTTGCCAAGCATCTGATTTTTTTATCACATGGCCATGAGGATGCTGCAGCAGTCGAAAATGTGCGAAAACGACCATAAGCCACTTTTTCCAGATCCTTTGTAACTTCAAATGGTCGCTAAACAAATTGTACCTTGAGGACATCACCAGCAGATGAATCTGTAGCTGGCTGGCAAGCCGTACTCAACGAGTAGTCCTCAACGGCACTACATCCACGTGGAAAGAGGTAAGCAGTGGGGTACCACAAGGTTCCGTCTTAGGCCCAGTAAATCCTTCAACATCTTCATCTGTGACTTAGAGGAGGGACCTGAAGGGGAACTCATCAAATTTGCAGATGACACCAAACTGGCAGGAGTAGCCAACACCCCAGAAGACAAACTCAGGATCCAAAAAGCTCTTGACAAACTCGAACAATAGGCTCTATCCAACAAAATGAGTTTCAATGTGGAGAAAAGCAAAGTCTTACTCTTAGGCAGGAAAAAAATCAAAGGTACAAATACAGATTGGACAAGACCCGGCTTAAAAGGAGTAACTGTGAGAGGGACCTCGGAGTCCTAGTGGACGATCACTTGACCGTGTGTAGCAGCAACCAAAAAAGCTAACACAAACCTGGGTTGTATAAAGAGATGCATAGAATCAAGATCACGTGAGGTATTAGCACCGCTTTATAAAACCCTAGTAAGACCACACCTAGAATACTGCAGTCAGTTTTGGTCACCATATCACAAAAAAGATGTAGAGAGTTCGGCAAAAATTCAGAGAAGAGCAACCAAGATGATCCAAGGCCTAGAGACTAAAACATATGAAGAACGGCTACGGGACTTGGCTTTGACTAATCTAAAGAAGAGAAGAAATTGGGGAGACATGATAGCAGTGTTCCAGTATCTGAGAGGCTGCCACAAGGAAGAGGGGGGCAGGTTGTTCACCAGAGCACAAGAGGGAAGGACGAGAAACAACGGTTGGAAACTGATCAAAGAGAGAAGCAACCTGGAATTAAGGAGAAACTTCCCAACAGTGAGGACAATAAACCAGTGGAACAGCTTGCCACCAGAAGTTGGGTGCTCCAACGCTGGAGGCTTTTAAGAAGCGACTGGACATTCACCTGTCTGAGATGGTATAGGTTCTCCTGCTTGAGCAGGGGGCTGGACTAGAAGACCTCCAAGGTCCCTTCCAGCTCTATTCTATTCTATTCTATTCTATTCTATTCTATTCTATTCTATTCTATTCTATTCTATTCTATTCTATTCTATTCTATTCTATTCTATTCTATTCTATTCTATTCTATTCTATTCTATTCCATTCCATTCCATCTATTCTATTCTATTCTATTCTATTCTATTCTATTCTATTCTATTCTATTCTATTCTATTCTATTCTACTGAATGGAAGGCAAACCTTCAACTGTTCACTTGGATGCCACTGTCGGCTCCAAAGTGGGTCTTTTATCCTTTTTAAAATTAAAATTAACCAGATGATGCCCCTCATCCCCTCTCCTGACCACTGTGCTGGGGGAAGAAAATTCACTCTGCACCTTCTCAGAAGCCAACCCTTTTCTCATTATCATCCTTCGCCCGACTCTCGACCTCACGGCTTGGAAGCTGGGAGGATGGATGGGTTGCAAACCGCAGCAGAAGGTTCAGCCTTTGAACTGCCAAAGCTCGGCTCCTTTCATCTTTTCTCCTGGGCTGTCAGTTCAGCAGTTTCTTTCCCAGGGAGTAAAACTCAGCAGAGCAGCAGAATAGAGAAGAAATTGGGGGGGGGGGGTTTAGGGGAGTAAAGGGAGAGGGGACTTTTGCTGTCACCCTGAAAATTTACCGACAGCAGGATTTATTTATTTATGGCTGCTGATGAATATGCAGATGGGAGCCAAGGCAGCGAAGAAGCAATCTTTGTAGCTTTGCTTGGTGGAAAGGCATCTGGGCATGTGCAGAGAGCCGGCCAAAGTTTAAGGGGATGGTCTAGTCAGAGGGTTGGCTTATGCAAGGGCTGGGAAGAGATGTCTCTCAGATCTGGAGCTTTCCCTTTTATTGTGCCAGATTCAACTTACTGAGTTTCTTGGAAAAGGGAGAGAAAGCACTAAGATGGGTTGGACTTCCATTCCCAGAATTCCCTAGCCAGGCATTTTATTAGACATATCAGCCCAGATGCTGACTGGGAATTCTCCAAGAAGCTTCGTGTTTTGTGTGAATGCAACTGTTAGGGGAGTCTGAACACAGTTCATATGGTTTAGCTGGCCAATCCTTGCTAACTTCTATTCAGTGTTTCTAGATCCCAGCAACTTTCAAGGTCTGTGGACTTCAACTCCCAGAATTCCTCAGTCAGCCACTTCAGTTGTTTCCCAGGTTGCCCATTTTCCGCCTGCAAAGAGGCTTCGCTTCTAACCACCATTCCGCAATTTAGACGTGGGTTTTAAACAAATGACTCCCCACCCTGCCCAAACATTTCCTGGAAGACGCAAAATTCAAGCAAAAGCAGACTGCTCAAGATCTAGAACCACTGGCCCTTCCTTCCTCCCAACCCCTGGTCCGTGGATCAGTACCGGGCCGCGGCATGCCAGCAAACAAGCAAAGCCCCATCCGTGGGATGCAGGCAGCACACAAAACCACGCGGAAAAACCTCTCTCCACGTAACCAGTCCCTTGTGCCCAAAAGGTTGGGGACCTCTGCCCTAAAACGTTCTCCAGAGTGACTTTCCCCAAAGCTTAAATGATCCAATCCCACTAAGTTCTGGAAGGAGAGTTCCCCAGATCCTATGGGAGAAGAATAAACGTCTTAGGAATCGGGTGCCACCCTGATCTTCTCCAAAACATATTATCATTATCGCATTGTTCAATTATATTATTTTACTCTTATTACTAGGACAGGTGAGTGGTAGGAAACACAGGAAGCCGTTCTATTAACTATGTAATTTCACTGATCCCGCATCTGGCCTAAATGATAATTTACTTTAGCTTCAGCCCGTACAAAGCAGTGTGCCCCAGAATTAAATAGTTCTTGAAAAGTGAAAGAAAGAAAACACGGAAGACCAGCGATCAGTGATATCCCTCTAGAAACATTCAGGGGGTATTAAGAGACGGAGAGCGACGTAATCTAAGCAGTAGATAAACAGATTTGATGGTCACAAGGAGCTCTTTCAAAAGGCTGTTTGGTCAGGAATTCAGTTTGCTGACTTGGCCTTAGATTTTTGTTGTTCGAGAGATCCATGTTTGCCATCTGGAAATCCTCAACTTACAACCATTTAGCAACCGTTGGAAGGGATTTATGACCGGTCCTCACACCTACAATCATTGCAGCATCCCCACAGTCAAAATCTGGCATCCCAGGGTCATGTGACTGACATCTGCAACCCTCCAAGCCAGTTTGGGGCAAGCAAAGTCAATGCAGGAAGCTGGATTTCTTTAACGACGTGATTCACTTAACAACTGTGGCAAAAAAAGATTGCAAAATTGGGTGGGCATCTCCGAACACAAATTCTGCCCATTAAGTGGAGGACTGCCGTACTCGCAAGTTAAAAAAATTGAGAGGGAAGATTCACCTTCACCCAATCCTTGAGAAAAGCTCAACAAATATATCAATCAGACACTGAACAAAACGTGGGCAACTCCAGGCAAAATTCAACAGGTTTAATTCCAACCAACAGGCTAAGAGAACTGGGGAACAGGGTCAAGTGGAAGGCTTATGGGCCCAGAATGCCAGATTGACCTTTCTGGACATAGACACACGTATGTATGCAGAAGTACAAACCGGAGGCTTCCAAACTTGGCAACTTTACCACTTATGGATTCCCAGAATTCCCCAGCCTGTATGTGGGCTGATGTGTCTAAGAAAATGCTGGCTGGAGAATTCTGGGAGTTGAAGTCCAGAAGTCTTAAAGTTGCCCGGTTTGGAGACTCCTTAGGCTGGGCTATTGTACTGTAAAACCTAAGAGATGGTTCAAAACCCCTGACCGTCCAGCCGAAGGAGCACTCTCTGCTATTAAGAAAAGCTCTGCCACACAGAGAAAGAGTCCAATCCTATTTAATGGAAGGTGCAGCTCTCCAGGCGCCGATGTCATCTTTGGGGCTTCACGTTTGCAGGAACAGGAAAGACGGACATTTTGAGGGGGAGGGAAGAGGGGGTGTCTCCTCCCCAGGGCTGAGTAGACACATGCAAGGTTTGCAAGATCCCACCCCCACCCCCGTCAGCAAGCTTGCCTGGGGAAGCTGCCACTTGCTTTGATCAGAGTTTCAAAAGGCATTGGGGGGGGTGTTTGCGTGCAGCCATTTCAAGTGCAGTTGCAAGAGGGCCGTCCAGGAGTAAACTAGGTGAAAGCTAGGAAAAGAGATCAGCCGACAGAGGAGAATATTGGCAGCTCAGGGTTGAAATGAGGGGTCCTCGCTGCTCCGAGCTTGTTTTTTTCTTGCATCACGTAACTAGGTAACATCATCGGTGCTGTCAAGGAGTGGGGTTTGCGTCTAGCACTGATGGCATTACCTAGCTGGGTAATGAAACTTCTGCAAGAAAAATACTAAGTTGAGAGAGCACCAAGGAGCCCGCATTTGACCTCGTCTTCCTCCCCCTCCTCTTCCTCACTCTCTCCAAGCACTGGTGACCTTACCTCAAAGAGACCAGCAGTTGGAATCCACTACTTACTGGGAATGGCCCTTTGAAGTAACTCGCAGCCACCACCTCTTGCAAATTCCTCTCAGGCTCAACATTTTTTTAAAAAAAAAAATTAGGGGGTTCCTTTAAAATGGAATAAGGCTTCACCTTTCCTGCAGTATGGAAGCGTCTCTTGGAATTCCCCCCAATTTAGGAGAAGCAGGGTGGACAAGTTTTTGCAAGGAGCCAAAATAAATAAATAAATAAACCTACCGAACCAGTTGAATTAGAAATGAAGGCAAGCCTATACTAGGAATGGAGACCCCCCCCCCACTTCTTTCAAATCACTCCAAGGGTGGGGGAGGGGCAGGTAAAAAAATGTGTTCCCCATAAACCTCAACTGGGCTTTAAGAGACGTGGACTTCGACTGCCAGGATTCTCCAACCAGCATAGATATTTCCACTTTAGTTGTTTCCCGTTTTGTCCAATTTCTGCCCACAAAGAGGCTTCGCTTCTAACCATCATTCTCCTATTTAGATGCAGGTTACATTTTTGCAAATAAATACAAAATGCTTTTTTTCTTTTTTTGCCCTCTGCCCAACCATTTCCTGGAAGAAGCGAAATTCAAGGAACAGCAGACTGCTCAGGATCTAGAACCACTGCCCCTTCCTTAAGTCAATTTCAAGAATTAGTCAATTTCACCTTCCTGTCTGGTCAATTTCACCAGGCACTGAGCAGAGCCTGGGGTTCTAAACCTATTTTTTTCTTGAGGCAGGCTAGCAAGAGGCAATGTTTTTGCTGCTGTTCTGAACCCTTCAAACATGGTGTCCCCAAGTGGAGATGCCACATGCTGGCTGGGGAATTGTGGCTTGCCAGAGCTTGGGAAATGGTGATACTTGCAAGGGGAAGGATTTATGCCCCACTAAGAAAAAGGTTTCTAATGGGAGATTGATTCTATCTGGATATGGAGACAGAAACACAAGATATTACTGGAGTATGCAGGAATGGGACAGAGAGAGAGAAAAAAATAGAGAAGATTTAACAGGAAGAATTGCATTTGAAGAGGCGTTCTAGGGCTAAGAAAGAGATAGCCAAGATAAATATTCAGTAAATGTCTGAAAAAGTACCATTGCTGGGTTTGGGGGGGGAGGGGGAAAGGAGGCAGTTTGGGGCAGCATCCCAAACTTCAGACAGAAGAGGAATCCTGGCAGGAAAGGATTTATGCGTTGCCAAGTTTACAGTGCTGCGCTTGGTGTGACTGTAAAGGCAGGAGAAATTTCAAGCAGACTTCAGTTTAAGGTCCCTTCCTAGGACCAAGCACAGGAAGTCAAAATCTACAGATCTGGTAAAGGTCCTCACACCTGCAGCTTGCAAATCTGAATTCCACAGCAGCGTCTTTCAGCCATAGCAACTTTAACAGGGCTGGACTTCCTCCCAGAATTCCCCAGCCGGCAATTCTGGGAACTGAAGTCCACCCCTCTTAAAGTTGCTATGGCTGAAAAACAGGATTCAACAGACCTGCTGCGAAGGATGGGGGAGCCAGGCTGGATCCCCAGTTGCTCAGAGTAGCACGTACACAACCTTTTGAAACGGGGGGGCACTGTGCGGTTTCAGGTTGGCTTCCAACCCCGCCCCTTGGGGGGTGCTGCCCTCCATTTTGCTCCACCAGGCCAAAAGGGGGGAGGTTTGGCATGTGAGAGATCTGAGATTTTGCACTGAATTTGGGGGGTAAAGCCACTGAGAGCTCTGACATTCCCACAATTTCCTATCTTCCATGTTTCGGGACTGGGACAAGAGGCTGCAGATGCCCAGGCCTTCCCCTGTACCCCAAATCTATTGAGGGGGATGTTTCAACCCAGCTCAAGTTTCCAGATGAAACCGGGACTCACCACGGCTGAGAAATTAAGGTTGTCACTCTTTGGGGGCGGGGGCTCCAGATGCTTCAACTACAAGTCCCATCCCCTGACTATGCTGACAGGGCAGGAATGATATGGGCTGCGGTCCCACAGCTCTGGAAAGGGCCAGAGTGGGCTGCTGCTACACAATAGCGATGCATCTGGATTCAAAGCAAACTTCCACGCCAGTCAAGGAACACCCTGCTTCAATTTTTACTCCGTTCCTGACTGCTGCAAAGAAGCCTGTTCAGCTCCCTCCATCTTTGCTTTGGGCTGCAGAAAACCTACCAGCTAACCCATTGCACCCCCAAAAGGAAGCCGATCTCCTTTTGCAGAATGGGGTCCTCAGGGCCTCCGAGGACAGGGCTCTCCAGACCTGGCAACTTTAAGACTTGTGGACTTTCATAGAGCTGGCTGGGGAATTCTGGGAGTTGAAGTTGCCCAGTTTGGAGACCCTCGTCCGAGGGGATCGAGGCAAAGAAATGGAAGGATTGGGAAGGGACCTTCGGGAAGAATGCAAGCACGGCTAGCTTCTCTCTAAATTTAAAGCGTGTGTATTTGCCCAGCAAAACGTACACCCCCCCCTCCCTGTCTTAAGAGCACCAACCATCCAGGGGCAAACAAAAGACGGGGTGCAGAGGAGGGGGGACAGTTGTGTGGCCTGACTCAAGTCCACCTCTTGCCTTTTTTTGTTTTTTCTTGCTGCGTCAATGCAAGGGTCTTCTTGGACAGTTGTGCCCCGCCGGGCTGCTGCCGGAAGGGAGGAGCATCAAGGCCGGCAGGGGTGTGTGGGGTGAGTGGGAAGGGGACCCCTCCCGTCGGTCCCATCACCAACAGAGCTCCTTAAGGTGAGACGGGCTGGATAGGGAGCAGGCTGCCGAATTTGAAGTGCTGAATGACGGGGAACTTCTCCAGGCACTAGAAAAGGGGAGGGTGGGGGGAAACAGAAGAGGGACAGAAGTTTGACATCGGCGTCCATCATGGGCTGGAGTCACCAGGCAAAGGTAGTCCTCGACCTACGACCACGACTGAGGCCAGAATTTCCATCACTGAGCAAGTCAGTCGTGCCAGGTTTTACGACCTTTCCTTTCCACGGTTGTTAACGAATCTCTGCAGTTGTTAAATGAACCAGGCCATCGTTAAGCAAACCCAGCGCCTGCTGTCAATTTTGCTGGAGGGAAGCCGGCTGGGAAGGCCGCAAATGGGGATCACGCAACCCCCACTGTAAATACACACCAACTGCTTAGCGTCTGACAAGGCAGCCGGCAAACCCAGTCCTGGCCTTAGGTGCAAAAGTCCAGCTGGGCAAACGCCACCCAACCCGGCCTTCCTGAGCGTCTGTATTTATTAATTTATGAAACCATTTTATCTGGGCAGTATATAGGTGACCCTTGACTGATTACCTGTCAAAGTTACCAGAGACATTTTTAGGCACTCTGCAACCAGCCTGCTTTGCAGCCCTTTGCAGTGTCCGGTGGGTGCAGGACTGCAATTCCCAACATTTTTGCTGGAAACCGACGTCTGCTTCCAGTTACGGGTGAAAATAACCCATAGCAAATGGTGGGTTTGCTTAGCGACCACGGCACCCGCTTAATGACTTGTGGCGTTCCCTTAATAACCGCTGCAAACAAGGTCGTACAACCAGGTGCATTGACATGATGATCTGTTTAACCGCCACCATAACCTACGACCATAATCGCTGGTTCCATTGTACGGTCGTAGGTTGAGAACTAGCGGTACAAGATTATCAGCTTAGAAACAAAACCATTGTTATTTTAAGGAAATCAGGCAGAGAGAGGACACCAGAAGTTAACAACAATACCGGAGCTGCCTCAATCTCTCTCAGGGCCTGATGGTAGAGCTGACTGGCCCAAATCACCCAGTTGGCTTTCGTGTCTAGAGCGGGACTAGAACTCACCGTCTCCCGCTTCCTAGGCTGGTTCCTTCTCCACCAGGCCAAACTGGCTGTCTAACTATCCCATTCCGTGAAAGGTCCGAGGGGACCGAGAAATACCAGGTCTTCACCTGGACTGCGTAACAGCTTCGTGTAGCCTCAAGCTCGGACAGATGTTTGATCCAGAACTATGACAGGTGCAGTGTCCCCCCCACTCCTCTGCCTTTCCTCACCTCAGCTTTGTACATCCGGATGAGCCCCTGGTTGACTTTGGACCACGAAGGGACAGCGCTGATGTTCCACAGCTGGTTGGAGTGCTCAGGGAAGGGCCCTGTCTTCATCTGGAAGGCAAAAGGAACCAGGGTTCACTTCCGGGCACATCCCCACAACCAAGTGGAGCCCAAAGCGGTCTCAAGAAAGCCACACACGGTCCCTGTGGGAAGTTGCCCTCAACTTTTCTTTTGCACGTCTGGGGATGAGAATGTTTAAATCCCGGATGGGATTTTTCCGGTTTGCTACGGCTGCAGGCCGTTGGTAGAGGGCGGCCTCTTTGGAAGCATTGAGAAAAAGTCCTGGGAGAAAGAGAGTGCCTGAAATTTGGAACACAACTCCCGGTAGCCCTCTGGCTTACAACAGTTCATTTAGCGATTGTTACGGCACAGAAAAAAGTGACTTCTGACTGTTTTTCACAGTTACGACCTTTGCAGCATGATCGTGTGATCGAAATGGCCACTGGGTTCATATTTATGACCGTTCCAAGGTCACACAATCCCCTTTGGCGACAGTCTGACAAGCAAAGTCAGTGGGGAGGCCAGGTTCATTTAAAAGCCGGGTTAACTGCATGATTCAGAAATGCCAGAAGTTGGAAGTAAAGACTGGAAACTGGAGAAAAGCATGGACGTGTGACACCCCCCCCAAGGATGCTGCAAATGGCTGACATGCGAGTTACACGCCAAGCACCCAAAATGCTATTTTCAGAGTTATGACGGCTGCATACCAGCACGCACACACCCACAGACTCTAGAAAGAGCCTAAAAGATGGTAAATGGAGCCTAAATCCTAAATCCTAAATCCCACCATGATTTCAGGGAACCAGGTATGTCTAGCTTAGTGAAGAGAAGGACCAGGGGTGACATGATAGCAGTCTTTCAATACTTGGAGGGCTGCCACGAAGAAGAAGTGGGGGGGAGCAACCTATCTTCCAAAAACCAGAAGGCAGGAGAAGAAAGAATGGATGGAAACTAATCAAGGAGAGAAGCAACCTGTAATTGAGGAGAAATTTCCTGAGAGTGAGAATAATAAATCAGTGGAATGGTTCGCCTTCGGAAATTGTGGGTGCTTCAACACTGAAAGTTTTTAAGAAGAGATTGGACAACCGTTTGTCTGGACTGGTTTAGAGTCTCCTGCTAGAGCAGGGGGTGAGACTAGAAGACCTTCAAGGTCTCTTCCAACCCCGTGATACTCTCATTTATTTCCTGCCTGCCAATCTGCGCCCAGCCCAACCTTGCTTGCCCAGGAGGCCAAAAGACCGGTTCTGCTGGCTGTCTGGGTATCGGAGCCTTTCGGAAGGCTGAGACGCCCGGTTGAAGCGCTCCGATTTCTCCAGCAATCTAGAGTGGGGGAGGGGGACTCCCCCCAGAAGGCTGCACCCCGACCTTTCCGACTCCAGCCTTCCTCGTTGCCTGAAATCTTTTGCAAGGAAGAGATTCAGATGAATTCCCAAGCAAAAGGCACAGGGATGGCGGGGAGGCGCAAAAGCAGCCGAGTTACTTTTCCTGGACAGGATTCTGGGGCACACCCTTCAGAAGAAAGCTGGTTCTGTCTGGCGGGGGGGGGGGGAGAGAGAGAGAGAGAGAGAGAGAGAGAGAGAGGAGGAGAAGGCTGGGAGAGAATGCAACTCAACTTGCCGAGAGGGAAGTTTCCATGACATCATCCACCACAGAGCTGCAGCGCCAGCTGAAAAGCAAGCCTGGGAAGAAGTCAACAGCCCTTGCAGGATGCGGATTTTAAAATAACTCACTTCCTCCTCCTCCTCCTCCTCTCTCCAGACCTAAAGCACACAGAATATTCAAACTGCAACCCCCCAGCATCAAAAACAAAGAGGGGTTGAGAGGAGAGGAGAGGAGGGGGGAATTAAAATGGATGGTGGAAGGGGGGGGAGATTGCATTTTAAATGCTCCGAAAATCACTACACTCAGCCCAAAGGTATTTTGGGGAAGAGACTGGCAACACCGTGGGGGTTAGAGGGGGGGAGAAAATAGGTGGTCAGCCCCCTCCCCCTCCTCTGGTGGTCAGCCCCCTTTCTCCACCCTTTTGTATCAAGGCCTGGATTTCATTTCTGCCCCCAACAGCTGCGGGAAAAATTCCCCATCCTCAAGAGCAAAGAACAGGAGAAGGGGTTGCTGGTTTTCCCTTGCTAAACCGACAAGGGTTGAGGGTCTGGAGCAGAAGCACAAATTTGGGGTGGGGGGAAAAAAAGACAGACTGGGTTCCCCATCCCCCCATCTTTGGGCAATCAGCTGATGCAAACCTAAAGAGGTTATCAGGTTCTTTGCAGAATTTCTTCGGCTCAACTGCGGACAGAAACCGAGGAAAAGCCTCACCCCAAAAGACAGGAAAAAAGCCAGGACAGGGGTGGCGTAAGGAATGAAGGGACACAAAATGTGTGTTTTTTTGGGGGGGGGGGCGAGGAATCTGCCACACCTGCTTTTCAAGCTCCTAGTCCTCAAGGGCTCCAGCAGGGGTGGGAAAAATGCAGTTTGTGAGCTAGAGGTTGACCTTTATACAGGTAAGTACCACACAATGGAGCCCAGGATTTCTGTTGGTAAGTGAGACATTTGTTAAGTGAATTTTGATCCATTTTACCTCCATTCTTGCCACAACTGTTAAGTGGATCACGGCAGTTGTTAAATAGTAACACGGTTGTTAAGTGAATCTGGCCTCCCCATTGACTTTGCTTGTCAGGTGGCAAAAAGGGACCACGTGACCCCGGGACTCCGCGACCGTCACAGTCAGTTGCCAAGCACCTGAATTTTGATCATGTGATCACAGAGATGCTGCAATGGTTGTAAGCGTGAAGGGACCTCGGAGGTCTTCTAGTCCAACCCCCTGCTCAGGCAGGAGACCCTATACCATTCCAGACCAATGGCTGTCCAGTCTCCAGTGTGGCAGCACTCGTAACTTCTGGAGGCAAGTCGTTCCACATCCTATTTCCAATCTGCAAATAGGCGAGGAGTTACCCTCCAGACAGAAGGCAAAAGGCTGGATTTCAAGGGCCTCAATCGAAGGACGGGGGACTGGAGCCGGGGCAGTTGGGGGGGGGGAGCAAGGCCCAAATTCGGAAAAAGCCAGAGGCAGCATGAGCTGCAGAGGCCCCTTCGTCACGCCCAGCCAGACCCTCGAAAGGGAATTAAGTGTGACTCATCCAGGCTGCGTCAGCCCCAGCAAAGCTGGTTAGCTGCATTTAAGTTCTTCCCAAGAAGCATCGGAGACTTCAGAATGTGGCGCTCACCCAGAGCGAACCACTGGGCTGTTGGATCGATTGATTTTTATTTATTTATTAGACTGTTAGCCTTCTTTTAGAGGTGGCCCTCGACTTACGACCACAATTGAGCCCAAAATTTCTGTTTCTAAGCAAGACACACACACACACACACACACTTTGCTTGCCACAAGCTGGCTGGGAAGGTTGCAGATGGGGATCTCACACACACACAGGACCCTGGGATGCTTTTATTTTATTTTGCTTTGAAAAAAGGTTGCAAATCACCTTTTTTCCCCCTTTCCTTCTCCTCCCCTATTTCCCTACCATCTTCCTTTGCATTTGAGAATGACAGAATAACAGAGTCGGAAGGGGCCTTGGAGATGTTCAAGCATTCCAGACAAGTGGCTGTCCACTCTCTTCTTAAAAGCAATAGTGGTGGAGCCCCCACAGCAGCTGTTCCACTCACTGTCAGGAAATTCGATCTTGTTTTCCTCCCTCCCTCCCTCCCTCTCCCCCTCCCTTCCTTCCCCATCTTTATTTTTACAAGTAACTCAAGGCGGCGGTACGTTGCATTTTATACCATGATCAACTTCAATAAAAACTATATATTTCTCAAAAAAGAAAGAAGACGGAAAAACATTCAGAAAGTGACCAGCGCTTCCAGAAAAGGGATCTGTGAGCCAGACAAGGAAAGCCTCTCGCCTGCCCCTTCCCAGCCAGGCTCCCAGTGTCGCTTGGGGCAGATGGTGGTTTGTGTTGTGTTCCAAAGAGATGACCTTCCGCGCAGCCTCGGTTACGAAAACCAGAGTTTGGCACCCTGAAACTCCACTCCGCCCAGGCAGGTGGGCATGGCCAAGGTGCCAAACGGACATCTGCTGGAGAGGGGAGACCGTGGACGAAGTGGTGGAGTGTTGGAAAAAAGAAAAAAAAGCAGAGAGAGGCAGGAAAAGAGAGAGAGAGAGGAAGAAAAGAGCTGCAGCTGGTTCCACCCACAAGAAAAGACGGGGGGGGGGGAGAGAGAGAGAGAAAGAGAGAAAGAGAGAGAGAGAGAGAGAGAGAGAGAGAGCCCTGCACTGACCCCAAGGGAACAGAATGAGTCAGGGTAACCATATTGAGCAGGAAATTACTCACAGACGCTGCGTTCCTGCCTCTCTATTCCCAAGAGAATCGGCCTTTTGTAAATGGTTCCTCTGTCAGTTGGAAAAAAAAATTGGTGGAGAGGAGATGGAAAAGGGGAGGGGGGAAGGCAGCTGAGCCCAGCACCTTCCTGTCCGTGGCTTCCCTTCCAGGCAGGAAAAGGGCTTAGCAATTCCTGCCTTTTTTTCCCCCCAAGCCCCAAACCGGCAAAGCAAAGCTTTAAAAAAAAATCTTTCATTTCACCTCAACACCCGCTCCTCAACCCCCACCCTGCCCCAGCTCCTTTATTTAAACTATTAAATTATTCTGTTATTCTGAAATCGGATGCTGGCCCTTCCCAAAACTTCCCCAAATTTAGAAGCCGGATTTATTTATCGATTTGTAAAAAATTATTAGCCGCCCATCCTTACTGCAAGATGAAAACTGGGGAGAGAGGGAAGGGAGCCGGGGCGGGGTAGGGGTCGAGAAGCGGGTGTAGAGGGGAAAAAAATTAATAAAACAGTTTTAAAAGCTCTGCACTGCATGTTTGGGACTTGGGGGAGGAAAAAGAGGCAGGAACGCTAAACCCTTCCTGGTTTTTTCCAGGCGTGGAATTTGAGAGTGGGAAGGCAATAGTTTTCTGGCCCAAGACTTGCGCCTGTTCACTGACCCCCCACGCCACACCCCACCCAGGGGTGGTGGAGCCCTGCTTTGGAAATGGGGCGGGGGGGGAACCCCACAAGAGACAGGGAGATGCTCTTGCTGAACAAAGGAACAAAGCCGTGGGCGGGAAGGAAGGAGCGCTGCCTGGGAATCAGAAGCCTACGCTGGGGGAGAGAAGGGAGGCCGTGCACGGACTGCGGTGCCCCCAACAGGGGCTGAACGTGGTCCCTCTTTCGGGGATCTCCAAAGAGCAAAGGTGCTCCTGTCAGAAGGTCGCAAAAGGGGATCACTGACCCTGGGACGTTGCAACCGTCATAAACCTGAGCCAGTTGCCAAGAGTCCAAATTTTTGACCACAGGGCCCTGAGGATGCCACAACAGTTGTGTGAAAAACGGCCATAGGTCACTTTGTACATTTGTCACTTTGAACAGTCGCCAAACAAAGTCAGGTCCACCTTTCTCAGGCAAAGCAGACAAGGCCAAACTGAACCCAGCTTAGAAGCAGAAGTGGGGCTCCTGCAATCCGACCTTTTTCATAAAATCGAGACATCGCCATCGCTAGGTGGAGCTGCAAGAACGCAACTGGAGTCCGGTTCACAAATTCTCCTAGTCGAGGCTTAAGGGAAACCCACCAGGAGTTTCTCCGAGGCTGCTGCAAAAATCCGGCGTCCTTCCAGAATACAAAACGACAGAGTCCTTGAAGTGTAACCACTTGTTTAGTAACCCTTCAAAGTTATAGCAGCATTGGAAAAAGTGGCTTAGTCCCATTTCCCCTCTTTGCAAGCGTTGCTGCGTCCTCAGAGGCACGCGATCAAAATTCAGACACTTAACAACTGACTCATATTTACGAGATTCCCTTTTGCCATCTTCTGAGGAGCAAAGTCAGTGGGCAAGCCGGATTCGCTGAACAAAGGTGTGACTAGCTTAATAACTGCGGTGATTCTCTCAACAACTGAGGCAAGGAAGGTCATAAAATGGGGCCAAACGTACTTCATTATCTCGCTTAGCAACAGAACCTTTGGGGTCGTAGACCGAGGACCTGCCGCTGCATGGCAAAAGTCCGGCTAAAGGGACCGGGAAGCCGGGTGGGATTCCAGTCTCACCTCTGTGATGAACCGGATGCATTCGAGGAACATGTAGTCCTTGTGCTGCTCGTTCACCACCTTCTCGTCCACAAAGTGACGCGGCTCCAGGTTGGGGTGATCTGAAAACAGGAAGTGAAACCCTGGAGGAGATTTACTGCTCCGGCTTAGCAGGGAAGTGGAAAAGAGAAAGAGAGAAGCAGGAAGAGAAAAGGAGAAAGGGGGGGAAGCCAGAGAGCAACGGAGGCAAAGGAAGAAGGAAAGAGAGGAAGAAGAGAGAGGAAGAGAAAAAGGGAGGGGGGGGGGCGGAGGACATGCCTGCTTACCAATCAACTGGGAACTTCCCCAAATGAAGGGGAGGAACTGAAAGTCGTCCAGACCCCAGACCCCCTGACTGCCAGCTGGCTCCATCCGATAGGTTTTCTGCAGCTTCCGCATCACTTCCAAGTACCTGAAACCAAATAAAATTGGATGGGCCCTGACCGAGCGGCAGCTCATCCTTTTATTACCCCAGTCTGCTACTGACACCCCGACAAAGCCACAAAACAAACCTCCACACGGAAACACCCCCCCACACACACAATTGGGAGGAATAATGGAGTGACCAGAAGCTGAAGCAGAGGAAGAATCTGGGGAGGATTTGGGATCTCAGTCAAAGCCATAACATGGGCAGAGCCTGGGGGCTGGACTAGAAGACCTCCAAGGTCCCTTAAAACCCTACTGTTCTATGTCCTCTGCTCACTCTTCGGGGGAGGCCTCCTCACTTTCCCAGGAAGCAGATCTTCTGCCTCTCCCCTTGCAGAAGGGCCCAAGAGGGAGGGTGCAGAAGTAAAACAGCATCAGCCCTCTGAGAACTTGTTCCAAAGCGGTGCTGTCAACCTCGGCCGCTTTAAGAGGCGTGGACTTTACCTGTTGAAGACTTTGAAGACGATGGCCAGCTGGTCGTCCACCCGGAGGACGCCGATTTTACAGAGGCAGCAAAGGAAGGCAGCAAAGGCCGCTTCGTGGCCTGTGGGGAGAAAGGAGATGCTCAGGATGACGAATGAAGAGACAGTTTGGTTAAGGCTAGAAGCCAGGAGACAGCGAGTTCTAGTTCCGCTTTAGTCATAAAAGCTGGCTGGGTGACTTTGGGCCAGTTCCTCTCTCAGCTGAACCCACCTCACCGGGCTGGTGTGGGGAAAAGAGGAAGAGGAAGGAGTATTAGGTATGTCCACCACCTTGAGTTATTTGGAAAAAATAATAAGAGATTGAAATAAATAATTAAAAAAATAAATAAAAAAGTCACTCTTGTTTGGGCTACTGAGAACTCAAGCCATCTCAGGTGAGGCACAGGTGAGATTGGAACTCTTTCAAAACTCATTATTTTGAGAACGCCTTAGAAAGAAGGTGCTTTGGGCATTTCTGCTTCCCCCCAGGAATTCCACTCTCTGTCTGCACGAGAGTGACCGGTGTGTTTCTCAATCTTTGCAACCCTAAGATGCGGGGAGTTCAACTCCCAGAATTCCCCAGCCAGATCCTATTTTATTATACAATTGCATCCGTACTGAAGAGGGTTGGAAGTAATATTTTCATGTTGTCTTTGTTTGTTTTTCCTTTTGTATCTGTGTTCTCTTTTTAAACTTTCCTTATGTTCCCTTCAAGTTGTAACCTTGTATTTTAATTATTCACTTCTGAAAGTTAGTAACAAAGAATTTAAAAATATATATATTTACGGAGCCTCTGCATGTGTCCAAATACATGGAGCTAATCTGGGTCTGTGAACCTCCGAATCTAATTTAACATTTCCAGAAAACTCAAAAAACGCTTCACTCAACGCGGTTAAACCTCGCTTTAGCTCTCTCGCTTGATGTCACACGAAATGACAAGCCTACTGGTGGGTCAGGCTGGCTGGAAATGACGGGGATTGTAGTCTAGGGCAAGAGCTACGAAAAAGGCACAGCAGGGAAAGTGAGTTTTGTGCGCCTGGGTGAGCGTGAATACCTCAGGTGATTCCTGCTCCCTCCAAGCTAAATTGGGATTTAGTTTTGAAGTACGAGGAACAAAACAGGAATTGGAGCTAAAGGTAACCAGGATGAGACTGCCGACTGGTGGCTGATTGTGGCTTTACTGCGGGTTCTCTGGCAGTCTTGAATTTTTCATGCATTTTTTTTTTTAAAAAGGAAAAACTAGCTTTCCAAAAGTTCCTTCTTCGGCTCAGCAGCGGCTTAGAAGATGGGCAGCTGTATAAATGTTTTAAATCAATAAATAGATACCTGTGCCATAGTCGATGCGAGTGGAGTTGCCAACGGACTCTTTCAAGTACACAGCCACCTCGGGCACGGCTTCGGCTTGCTGTTTGGGGACGACAGTTGCCACCAAGGACTCTGCCCCCTACGGTTTAGCCATAATCAAGCAATTACAGACCCCATCGTTGCAATCCCAGCCAAAGAATAAAACTACAAGCCGAGCGGGGGCCCCTGTCCAGCTATTATTCACAGCAGCCAACCCCAAGCGAACTACAGAGTTGTGGACTTCAGCTCCCGGCATTGCTTCTCGTGGCATTTGCCTGTGGCTAAGGATTCTAGGAAATGGAGGCTGGGCAAGGGATCGTGTGGCTGGCTGAGGAATTCTGGGAACTGAAGTCCACAAGTCTTAAAGTTGCCAAATTTGCCTAAACTGACCAGCAAAGACAGGTTTACTTCTGACCCTCTCTCTTTCAGCTCCCCTCCAGCCTACCTGGTCCACTTTCGCATACCACGTCCGGAAAGCTTTGTTCCCAAAGCGAGACGGCTGATCCATTGGAGGCGTCTCATCGATCCACTGATCCAGCGTGTTGAGGAGCGTGACCAGCTTTTCAATGGGCTGTCGGGAAGAAAATACAGCCATCATATTGGCACACACTGTTTTGCCACGTTTACCACTTTATAAGATGCTAGAGAGGCCACACGTGGAATGCTGTGGGCAATTCTGGTCACGACACACACAAAGATAATGGGCACTATCCCTCAGAGCCCAAACACACAGCCAGTTTCTGAACCGTCTCCTGTTTCAATCGGTTCAAAAGCCCCTTTTGCTAAAGGCCTGTGGCTGCCTCGGTGTTTCCACCAGCCTCCCCAGGAACAGGGCAGCCCAGATGCCTGTGATCTCTCCTTAAATCAATTTTTGCTGTGGTTGGATTAGCAGCCAAGATTGGTTTGCCTGCTGATCCGGCTCTCTGGTCTGCCTACAGCTGAGATCCTTGCCGTTTCTCTCTCTCTCTCTCTCTCTCTCTCTCTTTCTCTCTCCCCCTCCCTCCCTCCAAGGAAAGGAAGAAAGGGAAGCCCGTTTGGTCTGGTGGTGAAGATATTAGGTTAGAAACCAAGAAACTGGGATTTCCAGTCCTACCTTAAGTATGAAATCCTCCCTTGGATCTCAAGGCAAACCTGAGATTTTAGGAGACACATAATTTCTTCCAACCACATCAGGATAAATCTTAATGTCCATCGAGATAAAAGCTTTCTAAGCAGTGCTTTGTTTTTAATACAGATGTGCAAAACAGGGCTATTAGCTGCATTTATAAATTATAAATGCACCATTATAAATGCATAATCCTACATTTTTGTTTTGAATCTCTCCTTTTCTTTCTTCTCTAGAACTGGTCAGTCTGAATATTTCATAAACGGCATATTTCTGGAAGCTGAACCATCAGGAACCAGAAATTGTTCTACGTTGGATCACTCCAACACCAAATATGGTACCCATTTCTAATCTGAATTTGCAATCACATTCTGAATTAGGAAACAAAGTCATTTCCCCGTGAGGTGTATGTAGGTTTTCTAAACAGCTGGTAGTCAAACCAGATACACTGGAAGTGTCTGCCCAACTTGCTTAAGAAAAGACGAAATTGTGGGTGCTCCATCACTGGAGATTTTCAAAAACAGACTGGAGAACCATTTGCCTGGGATGGTGTGCGATTCCTACCATGAGCAGGAGGTTGGGCTAGAAGACTTCCAAGGTAGGTCTTCTGTGTTCAGTCAGAGAGCAAAACAAGGCCTACCTCCGAGACTTTATATTCTGAGGTCAACTTCTTCCCCTTGATTCCTTCATTCAAGCTGAGGATGAAGCCCATGTAGTCAGCATACGCCTGTTTACAAATACACACATTCGCAGAATGTCAGAACCAGCAGTACGGGCAAGTCCTCGGCTTACAATGGTTCATTCAGTGACCATTCAAAGTTAACAACCGTGTCACTGACTTAACAACTGCAGCGATTCACCTGGCAACTGTGGCAAGACAGGTCATAAAACGGGGCAAAACTCACTCTGCATCTACTGCCCGAGCCAAATAGTGCCAAGCAAAGCTTTTCACCCGTACCTGCGACCGTTTCCACTTGGCCATGTCAGGAACCATGTTGATTTCCTTCTTAGGGATGATGAACTTTTGGGACAGAGGAAGCTGTGTCTCCTCAGAGGCGTCTGGAAGAAGAAAAAGCAGTCAAATTGAAAGTTACAACTTCCGTCAGGGGGAGGAAAATCTCTTTAGAAGATTTTTAAATCCGTCTCTCAGTTGTGCCTCAGTGAGATGCAAGGGATATACAGTCAAGAGGCAATAAATGCAGGAGATTAACTGTTATCACCGTGGAGTTAAAACCCTCAGGAACCTCGCTTTTAACTGTTCCAATGATTAAATCTGCAGGCAGGCAGAGATAAACGGACTGACGGTGTGGGTCCACATGAAGTCAAGTGAACTTTTGAAAATAAGTGTTGCATTTCACCGAGAAAATCTTTTAGGTTTCTTAAGAAGGAGAGGAGAGAAAACCCAATGAAATCACTGCAAGCCCCCAATTTTGATAGCTCTAAAAGCATGAAGGAATGTGTATACAGGTAGTCCTCATCTTACAGCACTTCACTTAGTGACTGTTCAAAGTTACAACGGCACAGAAAAAGGGACTTGTGGCCATTTTTCACACTTAAGAAGGATTGCAGCATCCTTGTAGTCATGTGATCAAAATTTGGATCCTTGGCAACTGACTCATATTTACGACCACTGCAATGTCCCAAGGTCACGTGATCCCCTTTTGCGACCTTCTGACAAGCAAAGTAATGGGGAAGCCTCATTCACTTAACAACCGTGTCACTAACTGAACAGCTACAGTGACCCACTTAACAAATGTGGCCAGAAAAGTTGTAAAATGGGGCAAAGCTCACTTAACAAATTTCTCACTTAACAACATAAATTTGGGCTCCATTGTGGTCGTAAATCGAGGACTACCTGTCTTAATGGTCACAGAGTATCAAAACCAACCAAAATAGAATATAACAATATGACACTCTAATACCCTACTTAATATAAGCAGTGATCAATACCAAATTAATTTAAGAATGCGATTAAGCAAAAATGCTTCAGACTTTGTATGCGACCCAAAAGGTTTGATGTGAGGAACCCCTTTTGCTTTTTTTTTTAGGGATTAATGCAACACAGCCTTAGAGATTAAACAGCACATCTCTCTCAAGACAGCATTTAATGATTGGAGGTTTTAGAAATTTCCACATTAAAGCCACCAGCCGTTTGTTTATACATGTGACACACTATTCATCTGTTTAAAAGGTTTCCTGTCAGTTCAAGCTACTAAGAAATCAATTAAACCGCAGAGGTTTTCCAGAAATGAAGATTTTAAGCTTCAAAGGGGTCCCAGCTCTGAAGAGTTATGCTTGGAAGTAGATTTCATAAATATGGAGGCCAAAACTGCCCCAGCTGAGATACCCACAATTTTAGTTCAAGGGCAGGACAGCTGATTTGCTGCCAATTTATTCGTATCCCAAGAGCTGACAAGTTGGGAAGAAACTGGAAAAATAACTCAAGGAGATAAGAATTCAAGCATCTTGCCCCCCTTACCCTCCATCATCCCAAAATACTACATTCAAAATGTAGTCACTTGGCAACTGGCATGTATTTATGACTGTTGCATTGTCTCGGGGCCACGTGACCACCGTTTGTAATCTTCCTTATCGGTCAATTGCAAAAGGCAGCTTGACTGGAAATAACTGACACCCTGGGATGAGACCTGTAACACTCTAAAACATTAACAGCTAACCATCCCAGGTCCTTAGGAAGGATTTGCTAGGTGGACAAAACATCCAAATCCTGAATAAGCATTTGGCTGACTATGCAACAAACCCTAATAAACAAACAAGCGCCTGTCACATAATACCCCAGGCTTCACCACTGTTGATAAGAAAGATGGTCCCTGGAGACAGAAAGAACTGGAGAAGATAACCAACCCAAAGATTGGCAAATAGAAATAGAATGATTGTGGCAAAAGAAAGCAAAGGCAGGACCAATAAACGCCTTTGGTGCAATCCCAAAACAACTGAATCACTACTTGAACACCACCAGCACCGATAAAATCCTCACCAGTCAATTGCAAAAGGCAGCTTGATTTATAACAGTTTACATCCTGCACTGTAATGCCATCGAACAACAACATCTGCCTGTTTTAGGTCCTTTGGAAGGACTCCATAGGTGGACAAAAACGCCAAATCTAGTCTGAATGTCTGGGTGTGTGAAGAACCATAATAGTAATTTATTATTTGAAAACCCGAACCCCATCGGCATTGACGAATTCACCCTCGGTCAATTGCAAAAGGCAGCTTTGCTGGGAACAACTGACATTCTGCAATGATATCTGCAACCCCATCAAACATCCACATCTGTCTAATCCAGTTGCTTAGTAATAGGTGAAATGGCAAATCCAGTCTGAACATTACAAAATGTAATAATTTATTTATTTATTTATTTTATTTTATTGCATTTATATACCGCCCTTTCCCTGTATTACTTGGACATTTGACTACTATCAGCATCGACACAGTCCCTGTCAGTCAGTTGCAAAAGGCAGCTTTGCTTCGAACAGTTTACAGATAGTCCTCGAATTACAACAGTTCATTTAGTGATCATTCAAAGTTACGATGACACTGAAAACAGTGATTCATGACCATTTTTCACACTTGTAACCATTGCAGCACCCCTACGATCATGGCGATTGAAATTCAGACACTTGACAACTGACTCATATTTATGATGGTCGCATTGTCCCCTTTTGCGACCTTCTGACAAGCAAAGTCAACGGGGGAGCCGAATTTACTTAGCAGCCGAGTTACTAACTTAACAAGTGCAGTGATACACTTAGCAACCGTGGCAAGAAAAGTTTGTGAAACGGGGCAAAACTCACTAAACAAATGTCTCCCTTGACAACAGAAAATTTGGGGGTCAGTTTTGGTCATAAGTCGAGGACTCCCTGTAACCGTAACCCCCTCAAACATGCACATCTGCTTATTAAGGATAGATGGGTGAATAAAACGCCAAAACCAGTCTGAGCACCTGGCGGAGTGTGCCAGGAACCCTAATTCCCAGCCTTATTATTATGGGATGAGCCCATCCAGGCCTGAGACTTGCCCCCTCCCCACAGAAGGAGCAAAGCCCCCTAGAGATAAGACCCCCCACACACACACATTACTTTTCTTATTCTCCTCCCCCAGAGGAGCAAAAGACCCCCCGGAGACCCCTGGCGCACGCGGGAGGGCGTTACGACGACCCTGCAAGGTAGGCCGCTCTTCTTCTTGGAGGGGAGGCGAAGTCCCCTTCCCCCGCCCTGCCCCGCCGGGGGGTGGGCAGGTTCTTCTCGGGGCTGGCCCTTACCCGGCTGTCGCTCGCTCTCGGCCATCTTCTCGGGACTGAAGAGAAACCGCCGCCGCCTTTCAACTCTCACCACCTGACGGGCCTGAGAGACCGCCGGCCCGTCATCTTGGAAAATGGCAACGCCGCCGCCGGCGAATAGGAAGACGCGAAGAAGCCGTCGCGGCCATGTTTGTTAAGGGCACGCCATCTGGGGCCAGGGCGTCAATGGACGACGTCCCTTCGGCCATGTCGGCGAAGGGCAACGAAGCCGACAAAGGGAGAAAAGGCCGAGGGGCCACGGTTGCCACTCTATACATACAGCACTGCATCGAGCGCATGACGTCACCACGTGCGCCTGTCTAGTTAAGACGTTACACTAGTTTGGCCTCTAGAGGGCGCTCCAATGATGCTGATAATTTTTCCTTACATTTATATATATAATAAATGACTAATATATATAGTCCTCAGGGAAAGGGCGGTATATAAATGCAATAAAATAAATAATATCTATATATATATAAAACCAAGACAGCGAAGCCCAAATTTATATTATTATACTGATATTATGTTTGTGCATTGTATTGTATTGTATACCAGTAGTATAGTATTAGTATAGTATAGTTATTGCCTACCGTACAAGGTTCCATCCAAAAAAGGTGCCAGATCTCCGTTCTGGGCGTTCTATGACAAAAAAAGTATATTACAATACATTGCAATGCATTACAACACGTTACAATACATTAAAGCATAGCATAGTATTATACTGTATATTGTATTCTATTCTATTATACATTACATTACATTATATCATACCATAGCCAAATATACTATGCTATACTATTCTATTTAGTTTAACTTGCATTATATTTATTGTATGATTATTGAATTTGCAAGCCACCCAATCATTAGTTGAGACAGGCACTACAGAAATTGAATAAACAAACAAATATTTTTTTGTTAGGGATTTATTCCTTAGCCTTGGATTTGGCTTTTTCTCCAAGAACACATTTTTAAAAATTGTATCACCACCATGTCCATGCTGTTCTAATCCCAAGCTAAAATAAATTTGACTTTTCATTTGTTCTTATTCCTTCATTCCATACAGAGCCCAGAGCAGTAAGATTGGGGCATTTAGCATACAGTTGCCAAGGTGCAAAAGCAGTGAGCTGGCAAAGTATTTGGAGTTCCTTTGGGCACAGTGTTTAAAATGCATAAACCGCCCTTCATTAAGATACAAAGACAATATACATCGCCATTGCAGGAAAAAAATGCTCAGGGTTTGTCTCAATTGCCTCTTTAAATCGTTTATGCCCTGTGGTTGATTCCATTTGGAGTGGCCAGGCTTTGGTTAATGAATGAGTCATATTGATTCTTTCAAGGGTGCGGACTTTGGCAACTTGCAAAATAGACTTGAGGACAATGGCTCAGGCGGTTTTTATCTTTGACCCACAAAAGAGCTGCCTTCCTTGCTAGCTTTCATTCACCTGTTGGATCCAGGTCCCTTTTGGGCATTACATAATCCACATCCCTGAATGCTGATCTCTTTAAGCATGCATCCATCCTTTGCTTCCACCGTCCTGCTCCCTCCTTGCTTTATAGTTGGAGCAGCCTTTCGCAACTTGGCAACCTTAAGATGCGTGGTTTCATCTCCCAAAATTTCTCAACCAGCATGATTTAGGATCCCGGAAATCACCAGACAATATGATTTAAGATGAGTGGATTTGCAAGAATGCTTGCTGGGGAATTCTGGGAGTTGAGGTCCACCCATTTTAAAATTACCAAGGTTGAAAAACGTTTTAGTCAATGATGACTTAGCATGTTATACAACATTGTCTAAGTTTTCTTAATCCTCTCCTAAAAAGATCCACTCAGATTCTTTGGCAGTCTAACTGAGTGATTTGCCAATTCCTGCCCTCTCATTTTTTTTAAAAAAATTGATTTATTGGAATATTATATGACTTAAGTACTATAATATAAGTACTATTCGGGAGATAGGGTGGCATATAAGTCCCAAAAATAAAATAAATAAATAATAAATAATATATTATGTTGTTTTGTTTGAGCGGCATCTGTAGGGCGCTGACTAGAGATGATGTAACATTCTATTGTTTACCTGACTTAAAGACTAAGCGGAAAAAGATTTACATCAGCATTAATTATGATTTGCAATGACAGTATTAATAAACATGAGACTGTTTAACTTTTGCATCCAAAGCTAAATATAGTACCGTACAGCATCAACCAAGAGCTGCCGATGACATCAAAAGATTTCTTGCCCAATAAAGCTGAATCCTTAAGAGCAAGGATGGGGATGCGGTCGCTCTTCCTTGTTAGGGTTTGTGCGCGTGAAGAAAAAGAGGGAACAGACCTAGCGCAACAGGCAAAAACAGCAAGAAGAAAAATAGAGGGGGGGGAAGTATGGGGGGGGGAAAAGAGGGAAAAGGGGGAAAAAATAAGAAAGAATAAAAAAGAAAGAATAAAAGAGGAAAAAGAAAACGGAAAAGAAGAAAAAGGAAAAGAATGACAGAATAAAAGGAAAAGGAGGAGGGAAAAGTGAATGAATAAAAGAGGAAAAGAATAAAAGAGGAAAAGAAAAAAAGGTAAAGAACGAAAGAAGAAAAAGAAAGAGGAAAGGAAAATAACCTGATCTGGTTTCCAACGTCCTCCTTCCTTTGCTCCTAACTAATCTGACTCACTTCTAAACTTTCACAAGCCAAACTTCAAAGGTTTCTAAGATCCACTTTGATCTTCCGGAGATCTCCTAGTGGTCTCCCATCCGCGCCTTAAACTTGCTTCCAATCCCTTGGCATCGCGGGCGGGAGGGGGGGGGACCTTGCCCTTCCCAAGCATGGCGAGACCTCCCATGGCATGCCCGGGCCAAAGATGGTTGCGTCTGGGACTCCGCCCCCGCCCCCCCCCCAGCAGCTGCAAATTCTTGTTGCAGCAGCCGCGGGCGGGGCCGAGAGCCTCCAGGTTGGGCCGGAGCGCGGCTGCCCTCGCGGACTTGGCTCGGTGGGCAGGGCCTTGCGCGGGTTTTGCAAAAGCCCCGACTCTCCGCCGGCGCAATGCTCGCCTTCCTAGGCAGGAACATGGTGAGTCCTTTGCAAGGATTGCGCGGGCGCCCGGTTGGAGAAGCGCAGGCTGGCCGGGGGATCCTGAGTGGGCGCTGCTGCTGCTGCTGCTGCGCGGGCGGGGTGGGGATCGCGGGCAGGGAGAGCCCTCCGCCTCCCTCCGGCTTTGGAAACTGATGGGCTCCGTTGACTTTCGCTTTTGCGCTTGAGAGATTGTCCAGCGAGGAAAACAAAATTGTGTTTGTGTTTTTTGGGTTTTTCCTGCTTGGCACCACTGTTCTCTCTGTTTGGGTTGGGTCCCTTTGGATCCTGGCCTTTTTCATTTTCATTTTTTATTTTTTGGAGCGGGGAGGACAAGAGGGGGTCCGTGAGCCTTTGGGTGGGACGGAATATTCTCCTTTGCAAAAGGACGGGCGTCCAATCTTGACTTGTCCACTCCGGAGGAGGAGATTTTTCATTCCACCCCCTTTAAATAAAAGAGGGGAAACGTCTCACTTTGGGGGCTGTTTCCGACAGGGCTTTTGTTGTTGTTGTTGTTGTTGTTCCAGTTATGAATCCAGGAATAAGAAACAGATGGACAAAATAGTTGCTTTTTTATTCAGCAAAAAATAACAAAAAGAATCGCAACAGAAAAAACAGGATCACAATTTTGGCAGCGGTTTGGGAACAAGTAGGGGGGGGGAGAGGCGGCTCTGACTTAGGTTCATTTAGTGAAAGGGGAAGCAAAAATTGAAGGAAGAATTCTGTTTTACAGTTAGTCCTAAAACAGCCCTTCTGATTCAGTGTTTTTGGCATGGATTCCCTGGTAAGATAAATATTTCTATTTAGTTATGTGCTAAGTCTGGTTTTGGCTGCACTCTATCTATCAGTGGAAGCAAATGCCACTGACCTCTCTCGGGTTTAATGCCCTGAAAGTTTGCACTGGCTGGCCTTCCTTTCTCCCTTTAATAATGAGCTGTTTTATTCAATGAACAAAGCGTGAAGGTGGAGCGTGCTTAATTAGCTTCCTCCTTCCACTGGACAGAGTCAGTTTTGGGACCGTTCCGCTCATATTACCGTTCTGCTCATAATAACTTTATTAGCACGACTAGTGCAACCGATGTCTTGCAGAGACGATAGTCCTCAGTTTACGACAGTAATAGGGGCCATGACATTCATCCTTAACCAAGGCACCGCATGACTACAACTGCTTTTATAATTCTTCATGCCACGGCCGTTAGGCAAATGGCTGCATTTGTCAAGCGAATTGTGCAGAGGTTCAGCGAACCCAGCTTTCCTCCATGGACGCTGCTTGTCAGGAGCTGGCTAGGAGGGAAAGTCGTAAATGGAGATCCTGTGACCCCAGGACAGAGCAACCGGCATAAGTACATGTCAGTTGCCAAGTGCTTGAATTTCAATCAATGTACCTAAGTGCCAAGACCAACCGTAAGTCAAGCTTCTCATCACCCACATTTGGAAGGATCACAATTCGAGGAGCTGTGTAGGGCAAGACTTGCAATGGAAAATTTGAAAGCTCAGGGGCTGGTTAGACCCCCACCCACCCACCCCCACCCTAATGGGCCCCCTTTGCAAACTGCAAGAGTTCGATCAGAGGCAGTCCTCGGCTTGCGACCGCAATTGAGCCCAACATTTCTAAGCGAAACATTTATTGAGCAAGCTTTGCCCCGTTTTATGACCTGCCTTGCCCCGGTTGCTAAGTGAGTCACTGCAGGTGTTAAGTTAGTAAACACGGTTGTTAAGTGGATCTGGCTTCTTCCCCCTCGACTTTGCTCATCAGGTCTCAAAAGGGGATCACGTGACCTCGGCACACTGCAACAGTCATGGGTACATGCCAGTTGTCAAGCATCCACCTTTTGGTCACGTGACCATGGGGGGGGATGCTGCAACGGTGTGAAAAACGGTCATAAAGTCACTTTTTTTTTCCAGTGCCTCAATCTGGCACTAAACGGACGGCTGTAAGTCAAGCATTGCCTGTGGAAGCAATCTTGTTGGATTTGATGTGTGTTTAGCTAAAGTAGTTGCGTTCCACAACCCCGTTGACAGGGCCAGGTTCCTGGAAAACTTTTGCAATAGTAATTTTGCTAATTAGGCATTGGAGAGGCACGAAGCGCTAAGAAGCGTCCCGGCCTGAGTTAATGAGGGGTGTGCTTTAAGGAGGATGCTGAAACCGGGATTCTGCTTCCTGAAAATTCGCTTCCCGTGTATGGATTTCGTTTCAGGCATTTTTATTGCCATGCAGGAGGACTCCGACCGATTTCAAGCCCCCCGAATGGTGAGAGCTGCTGGGCATCAAAGCCGTGAGGTGGCGATTTGGGGAGCCAGGCAGCCAACTGGCACGGTTGGTTTCACTGGGTTGCTGCCCTGAGCAGAGGGTCAGACTGGAGGTCCTCAAGGGGACCCTTCCTCCTTTGATAGAGGCTCGCTCTCTATCAAAGGAGATTATTTCTTGCACGGACAAGCAAGGAAGCTGCAGAGCGAGTTGGTGAAAGAAGCACAGGGCAAAATTAACAACAAAAAAACAGTGGAGGAATCACACGCCCAGAGGCTGAACAGTTTTCCCACCGTTTCAAAAATCGTTTGCCGGGGAAAAACTGCAAAGTTGTTCACCGCGTCAGGTTGGCAAACAGAAACAGGTTGAACCTTGCTTTCAAAAATTGCACCTTGATCTGGAGAGAGATCGTAGAAGCAAAACTGGTTGGGTCTGTGGTGGCAAAAAAAAAGAAAAAAAATCTGATTTCCCCCCCCCCCTCCCAATTAAACTAATTTTATTAAATTTTGTGAGGAGGAGCTGGCTTCAAACACTGGCACAGGGTGGCTAGATAGGATTTAAAATGGGGTAGGGTAGTTTTTAATCTTGTTTAAAATTAATCTGTTCAATCTGTTAACAGTTAAACGTGTATAATTTTAATTTTTTTTTCTATTTGCCTTTTTTATAATTCGTAAGCCGTCCAGCTTCACCTTAATAGGGGATATGGGCGGCACAAACATTTAGTAAATAATCAATAAATCATAATACAATAGAATACAAGCCTTGTATTGTAATAAAATTTGATAGTTAGCAAAGAGGCTACCGAGCTCCTAGTTTTGAGCTTGTAGGTACTGTAATTTACTTCCTCAGATGCCTGGGAAGGCTTTGGGTGTTTGTGTGTGCTTGTGTGTGCTTGTGTGATTAGTCAAATTACATAACAGGGCTGGTTGGTGCCAATTTTATTACTACAGGTAGTTCATCTATAAATAAATTAAGGTGGATATTGATTGCATTGCTTTTTTCTAATTGCAACTGTGGATTAATTTTGCTTGTTAATTTCAGTTGGGATTAGGCAGTGACCCCCGTTAGAGAAGGGTGCCTTTAAAACAAAACTTTCGTACCTGTCTTTTAGTTGGCTTTCTCCAGGCTTTGGCTGATCAATTACCAAAGTAAATAATTAGCCGGAAGTAAAATGTATAAGCATCAAAGCGGGATTACTATTATATCAAGAAATCTTTTAAAGGTTGGCTTGTTTTGTTAGGGGATTATTTGGGGGGGCTTTCAGATACGTGGCAGGGAAAAACAGTGTTGGCATGAAGAACAGAGAGAATTGCTTTGTGCCCCCTTTGTGGAGAAATCGTGGTGAGATACAAACTGGACATTTTGGCTTATATCAGCTGGTCGATCTGAAGAATTTGAGAAGAAACCATGATCTGGGTTGAAAACTACAGGCCTTGGGGTGGCATCTGCGTCTTTCCCAGTTCTAAGGGGCTGCCCCAAAGAAGGGGGGTGGGGGGGTCAAGCTGTTCTCCAGAGCACCTGAAGGCTGGACAAGAAGCAACAGATGGAAAGTCATCAAGGGAAGATTCAACCTAGAAATCTCCTGAGAGTGAGAACAATTAATCAGTTGCCTCCAAAAGTTGTGGGTGCTCCATCACTGGAGGTTTTTTAAGAAGAGACTGGACAGCCACTGGAATGGTCTGGGGTCTCTGAGGTCCCTTACCACTCTGTCATTCTGTTAAGACCGTTTGTGTTTTGAAAGGCGAGCAAGTAGCATCTCTTCCTTGCCTGCCCGCTTTTCAGAATCCAAAGTGGAAGTTGGCAGTCTCCCTCAGCCCTCAGGCTGCTCAGGGCGTGAAGCCCAAAGGGTCGCCTACCACGTGATGCGGGAAACGTGAAATTTACCGGAGAGAGAATCTTAGCACCAAAATGATCCTGTTGTTTCTGAATTCTTTTTGCATTTCTACGAGTGCTGACCAGCTTCAGTATTTCTTGACCTGCTCACCTTAACTGCTGAGTATGGATTTTGCAGCACGTTGTCAGACTATTTCATCATCGATAGGTTAGGAAACGTTCGGTGTGTTAAAGGAACAAAACAAACCCTAACCTGAAATGAGAAACAAGAAAAAAAAAGACAAAAATGAGAAACCAGGAAGAAACCAGACCACAAATAAGAAATATATATATATATATACGTATATACAGACTTCTGTCTTCCATACTTTCCTTGTTCCAGGCAAAGCCGTCCACCTGGTTGAAGCCGGTGGCGTTACGGAAGCTGCGAGGTCGCTACTTGACCCACCAGGAGGGCCTGCCCCACCTGCCCGTCCCTCCCCTGCAGCAGACTTTGGATCGGTACCTGTTAATGCTGGAGCCCATCATTAGCGAGGAGGAACTCAGCCACACCAAAGATTTGGTGCGGGATTTTCGGAAGCCAGGCGGCGTCGGAGAGCGGTTGCAGAAAGGGCTGGAGAGAAGAGCTCGGAAGAACGAGAATTGGGTAGGTGGGACCCCGGGCCCTGGGGGGATCCAGGTCAGGGTTGTCCCACAGGTGCTTTTTTCGGGAGGCAACTGAATTTCCTTGATTTTTCCTTGTTTCGCTTCTCATCCAAGAAGCTCCTTTGGCTCAGAGCTGAAGAAGCTTCCAGGATGAGAAGCGAAACGTCTTCAAAGGCAAACGAGAAAGTCCAGTTGCCTCTTGAATAAGCACCTTTGGGGTTTTAGAGATCCTTTCTGATCAGTAACTGTGAGAGGGACCTTGACGTCCTAGTGGACAGTCACCTAAATATGAGCCAGCCGTGTGCGGCGGCATCCCAAAAAGCCAACACAATCCTAGGCTGCATTGTCGGAAGGACAGGATCAAGATCATGTGAAATTCTAGCACTGCTTTGTAAAACCTTAGTAACACCACCAAGCTCAGAGAGCATCCAGGACCACACAGTCCTCCTGCTGCTCTCCTGACATCCCACTCCTAGCGCTGATGATGTTCCCTAGTTGGGTCATGAAACGTCTGCAAGAAAACCACCCAGCTGAGAGGGCACCCAAGGCCTCCCTTGAGCCACAAATATTCTGTCGATACGTCGGTGCTGCCACTCATTGCATGCTCTCCCTTCTCAACCGAGCTTTCAGATTGGTGGCTGAAAACAGCATATCTGGAGTATCGGCTGCCGGTGGTCATCCATTCCAGTCCTGGCGTGGTGCTGCCCAAACAGGATTTTCTGGATCGGCAAGGTCAACTAAGGTGAGCCTCCTTAGTTTTGTGCTTGGACCTCATTGCTGCCCAAGTCCACTTGCAGAGGGGAAAATTGCAGTTTTTCAAGCAGGGCCTTCCAAGGGGTGTGTGGGGGTCCTTGAGATAAGGTTGGCCCCCACCTTGCCGCTTTTTCGGAAGGCCCTGTAACTTTGAGCGGTCAACTAAATGAAGTGTGGGTAAATGGGGGTCTGCCCGCACAGTCTTTCAGTCGCTTGACGGTACAGTGGAAAGCTGCTGCTTGTAGAACCCAGGGCGTTTCGAATCCGGTTCTTCTTTCAGAGTGGAAGGCAACCTCCTCGTAGTATGTATTTTGGATGCCGCTGGTTTGCAAATCATCTAACTGCTGCTAGTATTTTTATCTTTCCTCTCTGGGCTGCCCGATTGAGAACGCCCCCCCCCCAAAAAAGGGCAAGGGGGGTATATTTGACCTTTGCAGAGGAGGGGGGTCACCTTTCCCTCACTAGCCCCCCAGCTCCCTTTCACCTTTCCTCTCCTTCTGGACTGCGTTTAAAAATACCAGCCAATGCAAGGAAAGAGCCAGCGGTGAGGGCATCAAAAAGGAATTTTCCTTCCCCTGCAGCGTTCTTCCCTTCTCTGACAGGCCCGGCTCCAATTGGCAGCAGGGATGGACGCACACACACACACACACACACACACACCCACACACCACCTAGCCGGGCCCTCTCTCCCAGCGAAAGGTCACCCAGACAGCAGGGTGCTGCTTGGGCATGGCTAGAAAAAAACTGAGGGCATTTTTTGCAAACAGGCAGGCATTTTTCTGGGGGAAAGGAGCTCAGCCTCTCGCTTCCAGCCTTTAATCGTTGACTGGGGTTGATGGGAGTGGCAGTTCGAGAGATCCAGAGGTGTCATGTCAAAAAATCTGGAAAAATATTTGGATACCATAGGGATGGATAAAATCTTAATTCACAAGTTAGAATCCTGTCTAGGTTACAAAAAATAAATAAATTACACGGCTTGGAATAGCTCATCTGTTGCAAAAATATCTGGAGCATTGGGCAGGCGGGGGGAAATCTAGTGGTCCAAAGTTCCAAAACTGCATGCAGACTGGGCTTAACTAACAGAATAACAGAGTTGGAAGGGACCCTGCAGGTCTTCTAGCAGGAGACTCCATACAATTCTGGACAAATCCAATCTTTCCTTGAAAACCTCCAGTGTTGGAGCATCCGCAACTACCGGAGGCAAGCTGTTCCCAAATTTTGGGAAACCGCTGTCCTAACGATGATGGTAATCATATTACAGTAGCAGCCTCTTCCTGGGAGCGTTTGTCCCCATTGACCTCTGCGGAGATTTCAGCCAAACAGCCCCGTTCCATTTGGCAGAGAGTCTCAGGCTGTTGTCACATCGGGCAGCTGAGCTGGGTGGCTTCCTCCACCCCAGCCTGAAACCAGAGAGCCCCTCGCCTCCCGCCAAGCCCTCCTGACCTCTTTGCTTGTGACTCCTTCAGGTTTGCAGCCAAGATGATCGAGGGGGCTCTGGACTTCAAGACGATGATTGACAAGTGAGTTGGAAGGCCTTGTTCGGTCTCCGAGGGGCTTAACGTCCTTTGCGTTCATTCCGTGGCAAGGAAGGTCATTAAATGGGGCAAAACTCACTTAGCGGCAGAAATTTTGGGCTCGGTTGTGGTCGTAAGCTGAGGACTGCCGAGAGTTGCTCTGCTATCCCTGTAGACCTTGCAGCTAGTAAGACACGAAAGACGTCTCCCACTCCCCGCTGCCACATGTATGTGATAGCTCAGTTGCTGGAATTTTTATCATCCCTGTCGTGCCCACTGCCTGGCCTGCAGCTCTTCCTCCTGTCTGCCTAGGCCATTCCTGCAGACTCTTAACCCCTGATGAAGAGTCCGGTTTAACCAAAAAATGAAGCCTATTGTTTCCTCTTCCGTGCTTTTCCCCACCCCTTGCAGCTGCCCCAAGCAAACTCTTTTCAAAAGCGTTTCCAAATTCCAGATGTTTGTAGCGTCGACACGATCGTCAGCCATGTCTCACTAGACACCTTGTTTCCTGCTACTCTCTCACCTTTTTTCCCTCAGCGAAACTCTACCTGTGGAATATCTCGGTGGGAAGCCTCTTTGCATGAACCAGTACTACCAGATCCTCTCGTCCTGCCGCATCCCGGGCCCCAAACGCGACTCGGTGGTGAACTATGCCAAAGGGAAGAAATCGCCCACCCACATCACCGTGGTTCACAATTTTCAGGTAGGCAGGTGACCCTTTGAACTTGGTTTTCGTTTCTCGCAGGTGTTTCACGACCCAACTAGGTAACATCATCAGTGCAAGTGGATCTTGCTCCCGGTTTGTGTAGAGCAGCTCTGAGTTTGGTGGTTTGCCTGCAGATTTTTTATGACCCAGCCAGGTAACATCACCCCAGTTTATCCTTTGTTCTTTTATGGTGTTTCATTCTTTTAGTCATCAGACAGATGTTCCTTTATCCGACTGGGAAACAACATCAGTTTGACAGAATGTGGTTCCCTGTTTATATAAGATTAAACAGAGTTTCGACTGGGAAACTGAGCATCCTAGACCAAAAATGAACTCCTGTAAGCCTGACGCTTCAAGGAATCAACCATCAACGGGCACATGGAATAAATCACATCTACCCATCGTTCAAATGAAAAGCCAAAAGAAAACAAAAAAAAGCAAAACTCCACCTTTCCAGCAATCAGTACCCAGATAAGCAGGTTTAATACCAGACCAACCATCAAGCAGTGAACAATACCCCCATCAAAGAACTACCAAGAAGAAAACAACACACGCACACCCCACCACTTATATATAAACAGACAGCAAACACACCACTCCCTGCTAGCACCGATGATGTTACCTAGTTGGGTCACGAAATGACTGCAGGAAAACACTACATGCCTCGGTCGTTAAACAAATGGTTGCAAGTTGAGACCTCCCTGCACTTTCAAAGCAGAACAAGCCTAGCAACAGGAATACAGAGAGGAAAGGATTTGGGGAGATAGCCTTTTTTTGTAACATTCTTCCCCCTGCCCTCCTTAAATAAATAAAATCAAGATACAAATAAGTCGCCTATTTATTTGCCGTTTAACTGTAGTAAATAACAATTTGCCACTTGATCCCTTTGTTTCTCCTTTTTCCCCAGTTCTTTCAGCTGGATGTTTACAGCAGCGACGGGAGCCCCCTGACCACCGATCAGATTTTTATCCAGCTGGAGAAGATTTGGAACACATCCCTTCAAACCAACAAGGAGCCCATCGGGATTTTGACAAGCAACCATCGCAACAGTTGGGCTAAAGCCTACAACAACCTCATCAAAGGTCAACACCCACCCCTTAGTCCCGGGGAGACCCCACATGGGTTACCGTCAATTGCTTGTCATGAACAATCCCTTCCAGCACTGTTGTGCTGTGTGTGTTGGTGTCTTCCCGGCTGATGGAGCGTTTCCTCCCTTTCTAGACAAGACGAACAAGGAATCGGTGCGCACGATTGAAAAGAGCATCTTCACCGTCTGCTTGGACGCCTCGGTTCCTCGGGTCTCAGACGATGTTTATAAGAGCCGAGTGGCTGCCCAGATGTTGCATGGAGGAGGGAGTCGTTGGAATAGTGGAAACCGCTGGTTTGACAAAACCCTCCAGGTAACTCGGCAAGGGTACACCTGCCCCCACCTTGTCTAAAACTTTGGGATGAGTTGTGAGATTTTTGTGGAGACACGGGGAAATTGTGGGTGCTCCATCACTGGAGGCTTTCAAGAAGAGACTGGACAGACCTTTGTCTGGAATGGTGTAGGGCAGGGGTCCCCAACCTTGGCCACTTTATGACTTGTGGACTTCAACTCCCAGCATGGCTGGCTGAGGAATTCTGGGAGTTGAAGTCCACAAGTCATGAAGTGGCCACGGTTGGGGACCTTTGGCGTAGGGTCTCCAGCTTGAGGAGAGGGTTAGATCCTTTATAGCCCTAGGAGTCTATGATTCTAAAAGAGTAAAATATCAAGAAAGAAAGAAAAGCCATGTATTGCAGCAACAGAGCCAACAAACCACGATTCCTTATTTGGGCGCCTGTGCCCAATTTCATCTGGATTTTTCCTTGCAGTTTATCGTGGCGGAAGATGGATCCTGCGGATTGGTGTACGAACACGCTCCGTCTGAGGGCCCCCCCATTGTGGCTCTGCTGGATCACATTGTGGAGTACACGTAAGGCAGCTTGGCTTTGAGACAGCTTTATTTTCTTTCTCCTGGCAACCGATCCAGGAGGGTCTTCGAATAAGCCAGCATGTCTTTGTTGGGAGAGATTCACTCTTCAGTCAATAGTTCCCTGCCTTTTCAACACGTGAATCCCTGATTCTCTTTCTTTAAAAAATCCATTTTCCCCGCTATGTTTCAATTATATCCTTGCTGCTTTTGGTAGAAAGAAGCCAGAGCTTGTAAGATCCCCCATGATCCCATTACCGATGCCAAAGAAACTACGGTTTAATATCACCCCGGAAATCAAGAACGATATTGAAGACGCCAAACAGAATCTCAACATGTGAGTAATTCAGTCGTGGGCGTATGTTGTAAAGGATCCTTCAGGAGCCCTTGTGTGATCCGTTTTCTGTCCTTTTTCTGCAGCATGGTGCAAGATCTGGATATCAAAGTGACCGTATTCCACCAGTTTGGGAAAAATTTCCCCAAGTCAGAGAAGATCAGTCCGGATGCTTTTATTCAAATCGCTTTGCAGTTGGCTTATTACAGGTGAATAGGGAGCTGGGTTCGGTTTTCCCAGGTCTGGTGATCTGAATGGCTTGGATGGATTTATTATGTTATAGAATAACCGGGCTAGAAGGGATCTTGGAGGTCTTCTAGTCCAACCCCTGCTCAGGCAGGAAGCACTATACCATTCCAGACAAATGACTGTTCAATCTCTTCATAAAAGCCTCCAGTGATGGAGCACCCACAACATCTGGAGGCAGGTTGTCCCACTGATTAATAGTTCTGTCAGGAAATTTCTTAGTTCTAGGTTGCTTCTCTCCTTGATTAGTTTCCATCTGTTGCTTCTTTTCCTGCCCTCCTTCTCCTTCTCCTCCTCCTCCTCTTCGCATCTGGTGGGAGTGGTGGATTTCCTTGAACAGCTGGTGGGCCACTGTAAGAACACATCCAAGTCTAATCTAGCAGGGCCCTTCTTATATTCTTAACCAGCTGCCCAAGAGAGCCCGCCAATCTCCCAGCAGATGTCTTCAGAGGTGGCCCACCTCCCTCAAGGCCAAGAGTCCCGGATCCCTGGCCCCTTCCATGAATTGCTCCTTCCCTTTTCGGAAGCCAGTTTTAAGTTATGGTGGGGGAGGCCTACATTTCATATTCCCCGTGTTTGCTTTTGTTTCCTGTTGCATTTTTAGGATGTATGGGGAGCTTTGCTCCACGTACGAGAGCGCCTCGCTCCGCATGTTCCGTCTCGGGAGGACAGACACCATTCGCTCGACCTCCGTGGACGTGCTTAAGTTTGTACAGTCCATGACTGCAAACAACATACAGGTAAGCTACTCAGCATCCATGTGTTCATCCGCTACGCCTGTTTTCTGGAATCCTTGAAGTTCTCAATGGTGAGAACGTCCATTTTTCTAAGCATGGCTAGGTGGGAGAAGAGACCGTCTCTTGCAGATGATAACAGAATAACAGAGTTGGAAGGGACCTTGGAGGTCTTCTAGTCCAACCCCTTCCTGCTCAGGCAGGAGACCTTATACCATTTCAGACAAGTGGCTGCCCAGTCTCTTCTTAAAAACCTCCAGTGTTGGAGCATCCACAGATTCTGGAGGCAGGTTGTTCCACTGGTTAATTGTCCTCACTGTTCAGAAGTTTCTTTAGTTCCAGGTTGCTTCTCTCGTTCATTACTTTCCATCCGTTGCTTCTTTTCCTGCCTTCAGGCGCTTTGAAGAATAGCTTGACTCCCTCTTCTTTGGGGCAACCCCTGAGATACTGGAACATTGGCTACCGTGTCCCCCCTCGTCCTTCTCTTCATTAAACTAGACATACCCAATTCCCGCAACTGTTCATGTTTTAGCCTCCAGCCACCTAATCATCTTTGTTGCTCTTCTCTGCACTCTTTCTAACCATCTGTTGACACACTGGAAGATGTCCTGCACTTGTAATATTTTGCAAATCTCCACCATCTTTCTGAGGGTTGCGTTTTGCGGCTGTTTCTTCCTTAGAATCAGCAGAAGGCAGAATTGTTGAGACGAGCCACCCAAGCACACCGAAGCTATACGGACATGGTGGGTATTATTATTATACATTGTATATAACAGTTACTAATATATGGTTTATTACGTACGACATTATTTATAATTTGCTGTGTTGTTTGATAACTTAATGTGGGGACATTTTGTTGTAGTTCTTGTTACCGTTGCCGTGTTTTCTTGCCCGGTCAGCCAGATGTTCAGGCCAGCTTTCCAAGCAAAACCTCCGCAAAGGAGGTTAATGTCAATTAACCAGGCCAGATTTCCAAGCAAAGCAGGTTAATGTCAATCTTGAAAGCCTGAAAGTCTCTTTCCCCTCCTCCCCTTTTCACCTTCCGAAAAGCTGGGGCGCTCTTTTCTTCCCCCATTTCCTTCTGTGGGCTGAGAGACCTTTTCTCTCCTTGTTGTCCGGTCTGCGGCTCTTCCCGAGGCCGT
Source organism: Vipera berus (assembly GCF_964194415.1). Taxonomy (NCBI): domain Eukaryota; kingdom Metazoa; phylum Chordata; class Lepidosauria; order Squamata; family Viperidae; genus Vipera; species Vipera berus. Next base: position 11,599,292 of record NC_138218.1, read on the forward strand.
CCCCACAGACCCACGACATCAAAACCTTGATCGGTCTGGAACTTAACTCTTATTGGGCACTGATGGCGTTCCCTAGTGGCGATAATGATGCGTCTGCAAGAAAACTCCCAAGCTCAGAGAGCACCAAGGGACCCCTCCCTTGCCCTCACAGTGTCCCTTTCAGTGGCAGACCCCTGAGCAGCGATGACGTTCCCTTGCGGGCTCCTCTCTCTTTCCCGTAGGCCATAAGGGGAAACGCGATTGATCGTCATCTTTTGGGCCTGAAGCTTCAAGCGATCGAGGATCTGGTGAGCATTCCTGAGCTCTTCATGGACACCGCCTACGCTGTGGCCATGCACTTCAACCTCTCCACCAGCCAGGTGAGCTGGTGTTGCCGTGGATCGGGCCCTTGGGGGTTGGGTCTTTCGGCGTTATCGGGTGCTTACGCACGGCCTCCAAGCCATCCCTCGTGGTGGGTTTTTGGAAGTTTGCAGATGCTCCTTGTCTTATGACCATAATGGAGCTTGCCCATCATGGTTTTAAGTGGTGATGGTCGTACATGGGGTCACCGGCTTGAGGGGGTGGGAGAGAAGGACTCCCAATTTAAATCATCCGTGTTTCTTTATTTACTTTTAATTTTGTATCCTGCCTTTATTATTTTTACAAATAACTTGAGGCAGCAGGCCTATCCAACACACTTCCTCCTCCCATTTCCCCACTACAACAGCCCTGTGAGGTGGGTTGGGCTGAGAGGGATTGACCCAGTTACTCAGCCGGCTTTCGTGCTCAAGGCGGAACTAGCACTCGCCGTCTCCTAGTGATTGGCCCAGGATCATCCAGTTGACTTTCATGCCTAAGTTGGGACTTGAACTCACCATCTCCTGGTTTCTAGCCTTTAACCACTAGACCAAATTGTCCTCCCGGCAGGTTCCCGCCAAGACAGACTGTGTGATGTGTTTTGGCCCGGTGGTGCCAGACGGCTACGGCGTTTGCTACAACCCCATGGAGGAGCACATCAACTTTGCCGTCTCAGCCTTCAACAGCTGCAGCGAAACCAACGCTGCCCGGATGGCCCATTACTTGGAACAGGCCTTGCTGGACATGCGGCTTCTGCTCCAGTCCGCCCCCAAGTCCAGACTTTAAGAGGGGGAAGCCCTGGAGAGGCGAACTACCTGCTCAACTGTCATCTGGGTGGGCTTTATCCTGACCCTGGACTCCCTGAAGGACAAAAGGCTTTCTGTTGTTGCGCCGAGTTTGCGGGAGGGAAATGAACTCCACCACTCAACAGGGGAGATCATCCGTCTGTGCCTTTAAGAGCAGGGAGAATGGGGAGGGGGCTCCTGAACTGAAGGGAATCTTGGTTGGATGCTGGGTTGAAAGAGGTGGTCTTGGTTCAAAGCCTCCTGAGAATTTGAGCCCGGGATTTTGCACAATGTTTGTTCTCCGCGTGAATATACAAGTCAGTTTCACAGCCTCCGTCAGTATGATGGGTTTCATGACAGAGCCATTTTATTGTCCGATGATAAAAGTTTGCTTCCCCTTCTTCCTTCTTCTTCTCCATCATTATCATCCTTTCTCCTCCTTCTCCATCATTATACCTTTTTGTTGACTTGCTCACAACCCTTGTCACACGCAGGGTCCAATTTGGGCCTCATGCAAGTCCTAGTTAACCCATCCACCTTGCTGGGTTACCTGGACCAATGGCGGATTCTTTGATCTGACAAAACTGGTCCAGAGTTGTCTTGCTAGAGTTGATGTCGTACTGAGGAGCATTTGAAAATGCCAATATTGTGTTTTAAGTTTCTAGGATGGGGGAAAACCAAGATGCAGCTACTTTTCTTTTTTTCTTTCTTTTCCTTTCTTCCTTACATTCCTTTCCTTTCTTCCTTCTTCCGTGTCTCCTTCCTTCCTTCCCTGCTGTGCTACCAACACAGCTCGGTGGCTAACGTGTCGTAAGAGAATTCAGAGTGCCAAATTAAGATTTGGGTGATGACTTCCTTCCAGAAGGATGAGGGAAATACTCCCCACAGGCAGCATTTGCCAGGATGTTCATGAGATCCGGCGACTTGATGGAAGCGCATTAACCGAAACTCTTCAGTCACAGAAGTGCCTTGTATTGCCTGCTCCCAGGGATAAAATGTAGTGGTTTACAAGTTGTAAGTTGATAGGTTAGCTTTAAAGTTTTTAACGTGCTGTACATTGAAAGAAAAATGTGGTGGGTAATTTTGAATACAGCTTTTAGAACAGTGTTTCTCAACCTTAGCAGCTGTAAGATAGGTGGACTTCAATTCCCAGAATTACCCAGGGGAATTCTGGGAGTTGAAATCCATCTATCTTACAGCTGCCAAGGTTGAGAAACAACGCTTTAGAATGTTTTTTTTAATAAATATGTAAAAGTAATGAGAATTAGAGACAGGACAAGGATGATCCCATCCTTTGTTTGTGCCACATTCGTACAACATAAGCTTGCCAGGTTCAGCCTTGTTTTGAGTACTAGCAACCGTTCCTGTTGTCTGAATTCAACCTGTCAGGTTCGTCTTTGATTTTTGGCGTTTCCGTGCTCAGCATATGGGTTAATTCGGGCACTCCTGAAATAGGAAGAATCCCAGGAGCCCCAAATATGGTGCCAGCTAAGAATTCTGGGAAATGTTTTTTTTAAAAAAAATACTCCTGAAAAATCCTATGGAAGCTGGTCAAGCAAGTTTTAAGGTCTTAAAGCAGCCAAAATGTTGCCTGTCCTAATATTCTCCTAATGCAACAGAGATTTTGCACTGTTTAGCGAAGAATTGCCAAATTCTTGCTTGTTTGGTTTTGTAGCACTTTGGCCCAATGCTTGTGATTGGACTGTAAATTGTATGACGCGGATTTTTGGCAAGATGTCTTGCTCTGAAAAAGGCAGAGGCATGGAGCTATATAATAAACATATCCCAATTAAAAGACGGGAAAAGAACGTTGTTCAGATCTTTCTTTCCTGAGTGAATGCAGTCCTCGGCTTACGTGGATGCTGCAAAGTGCAAGCCCCTTTTTTCAGTCCCGTTGTAGATTTGAACCGTCACTAAACTGTTTTAAGTCAGGGACTGCCTGTACTGTCTTTGTAAAAAAAAAAGTCACTTGTACTAAATGGGGAAAAAAATAGTTCTGTAAATGTTTGAAAGTCAGATGCACCCCACCGCCCTGAAGCATCCCAAGCAAGGCTAACTTTTGATCGACACTGGCCACCGCTGCTTCGCTAGCTGAGATTCCCCTCCTGGTTTATGACAGCCCACGATATGATCTCCCCAATCAAGGCTTGCAGAAGTGTCCATCCCGTCCCATTAGCTGGAGGAAACACACATTCCCAGGCGGAACGCGACCATAAAAACATGTTTATTGAGTATTTAAAAGTTTTGAAGGAGTGGCGGGGGGGGGATCATTTTAAACTAGCCTTTTAATTCCACTGGACTACAACCCTCATCGCTCGCCACCAAACATGGGGGGTGTTCCCATTGGTGGGCCTTCCTCAAGCCAGCAAAAACGAGTTTGAGATAAACTCTGGATCGGAGGAGTGGAGAGAAAGGGAAGGAAAGGAGTTACAGTCATGGGAATTGGCACTGAGAAAGACCCCCAGATTTGGTTAAGTAATCTCAGTGCCAGGGTGTGATTAAAAAGAAAAAAAGCATTGTGGATATTTTTTTTTTGCTGCAGCTGTATTGATCAGCACATGCAGATCCTTTAATTAAGGTTGTCGGGTTGCTTTAGTGTGTAGAAAAAGCACTTTTATGCAAAGCAATCTGCAGACTGCTTAAGCCACGAGGTCCAATCTTGCAAACTTTAAGACCTGTGGACTTCAACTCCCAGAATTCCCCAGCCAGCTTTGCTTTGCTGGCTGGGGAATTCTGGGAGTTAAAGTCCACAGGTCTTAAAAGTCACCAAGGTTGGAAAACCCTGGCTTAAACAAAATGCAGAATTCCCCCTCTCTCTTTTTATTAATTTTGCCCCCGACTCTCTTTCAGTGGCAGTGAGCTGGCCGCTCCCCCTGAAAACCAGTCTCAAACCGGCCTCCACCGTTCCCCTTCGGCAAACTGGACAACCCAGGATTATATAAATAGTGCGTGGATTGCATGCTGCAAATTGATTTTTTTTTGTTCATTAAAAAAAGAAATTCAATAGAAAAGTCACAGAGCTGTATCGGGCGTGTCCCCCAAGGCGTATGTGGTCCCTTCCAGGCCCCAACTTAAATATTCACAGGTATAACCTACCAACCGATGTCTGAATCTAGCTCGGCTGAAGTGGATGGACTACGCCCACGGCCCGTTTCGCCCCCTCAGGCCTCTCTGCCCCCATCCGAATTAGCGGTGCCTGTGCCCCCCCTCCCCAAAATTGCTTCCTGGTGCTTCCCAGGGTAGCATCCGGTCTAACGCTATGCGCCTGCGATATATAAATGGGGTTTTGCTCGTGGATGGACTCGGCATGCAGCAGGATTGATCCAGCGCATTGGAAAAGGCCTCTGGGGTCTTCGGTGGTGGTCCCTGCCCGATCGCATCGATCCGTCCCGTAAAAAGGCGCCTTGCTACATCCCCAGAGATCTGCGCAGGTGTCTCCATTCCAGCCTGCCGGGATACAGAACTGCGTAGTCGAACGCCGGAGACGTCGACGCTCATTGTAGCTTTGTGCCCAGCTTACGCTGCCGGTTCCTAGGAGAGAAGCAATGGGACGAGGGTCAAAGGTGTTGGGCCAAACCTAAGCACCGCTGGATGCACCTAGTTTTTAAGAAGAGACTGGGCAACCATTTGTCTGAAACGTTATAGGGTTTCCTGTCTGAGTAGGGGGCTGGGCTAGAAGACCTGGGGGAGGCCCAGCTGGAGGCCTCTTTCGTGTCCCCAGCAGGAGCTGGATCGAAGGACGAGAGCTCACCCCACCGCAGTACTCGGGTCTCAAACACAGGGCTGCTAACCTCCAACCAGGTGGGCCACCGTTCCAGATGGTAAAAGGACAGGAGGGGAAGAATACTTTCAGACATGCACGTTTCTGTTAACGTGACCTTTCCGTGACTACCTCGCAGGGCTGGCGGCTGCTCACCTGGCTTCTGCTCTGCTGACTGTGTATTCGAACCATAAGATATTGGGGATGAGGCTGGTGTCTCGGATTAAGAAAAACTCGGATAACGGCCTTAAAGAGAAAAGGCAGGGAGGTTGAGCAGGGACGGAAGGCAGGAAGGCAAGAGAGGAAAGTAAGTTAGCCAAAATGTAGCCAAATCCTTTAAGTTCTCCCACTGAATCAGCACAAAAATCAGTGCTAGAATTCAAGGTAGAACGTCTATTGTGACGAGCACCAACTGTTCAGCAAGCTTGACAATTCGAGGCTTGAAAGAAGCATCCCACCAAAATCACATTTGTGAGAATCGCTTGAGTTACAAGCATTTGTTTAGTGATGAGTAGTATCTGAAAATAAATCCTCATCTCAGAAAATTCCAGACATGGTGTTCCAAACAAATCAGACCTGGTTTGGGGCCGGATTCTGATAATACCACCTCAAACTGCCTCCCCTTTGAAGGATTCCCTCTGGAAAATGCCAGACTGGGAATGGCTTGGTCCAGGAAGAGGCTGGCACGATCCAGGCAGAAACGGAATGTTCTGGAGTCCCCTGGAATATTCCCACCATTCCCTCGAATGCCCCATTGCTGAGTCAAATAACTTTGCACATCCTCACTATCTACATGGAGAGGCATTTTTAGTTCAGAAGAACTGCGGAGCAGGGAAAGACGCACTTACCATGCAGCTATCCTCGGGAACAAGGGCGTTAGGATTTCCTGCGTGAAGAGAAACCAAAGGCCAGCCATGAAGCTTCCAACAATCCCTCCGTAGACAACTTGACTCCAGGTGTGGTACAGTAAGTAAACCCTACCAAGGGGGGGGAGGGAAAGGGTTATCAAGAAGGAAGGAAGCAAGGGAGCCATTAGCTCTATCTCTCTCCGAAAAGACGAGAGTTTTCAGCAATAACCCCAGCCCTCTTTTTCCCTAGAACGCGCTACAAAGAGCAGCGCTTCCAAACTCGGAAACTTTAAGACTCTGTGGACTTCAACTGCCAGAATTCCCTGGCTGGGGAATTCTGGGAGCCCACAGACCTTGCTCTCACCATCACAAGATGCCCCAACATACCTGCTGCAGGAGACTAGGCAGGCCAAGGTTAAAAGGCAGACAGACAACAGGTGTCTCCACAGCAAGTCCAGGAACCTGGCATTGTTGGTTTGGTGCATCCTAGGAGAGGTGAAACAAGCCTCCTAAGAAGCGGTTAAGAAACACCCCATCCGAGTCCAGAAAGAAAATGCTGGATTATCTGATCCTGTACCAAAAATCCTACTCAATCAAATTTTTCTTCTTCTCCTCATTATTAATAAAGGGCTTCCTTGTGCACCTGTCGATCAAGACACAAACTCCCCCCAAAAAAACAAACCCTTTCCACTCCCAGACTGACAACTCACCTTAAATAAAGAAAGAGGAACGAATAGACAGAGAAGAACCACATAAACTGAGAATGGCTGGAAGGCATGGCGTACTTGGAGTAGACCGACGGGTGGGCTTCTGCGGAGACCAAAAGAAAACAGTGGGAGTCAATCCCATTTGCGGGACGTCACACACCTCTGCTACCAGTCTGACACCAATGTGGCTCTAGCAGACACCCTATAATATAGAATCCTAGGGCTGGAAGGGAGCCTGGAGGTCTTCTAGTCCAACCCCCTGCTCAAGCAGGAGACTCTACACCACTCCAGACAAATGGCTGTCCAGCCTCTTCTTAAAAATCTCCAGTGATGGAGCATCCAAAACTTCTTGTGGCAAGCCGTTCCACTGATGAATTGTTCTCACTGTCAGGAAGTTTCTCCTTAGTTCCAGGTTGCTTCTCTCCTTGATTAGCTTCCATCCATTGCTTCTTGTCCTGCCTTCAGCTGCTTTGGAGTAGAGGTTGACCCCCTTTTTTGTGACAGCCCCTCAAATACTGGAAGACTGCTATCACATCCCCCCTAGACTGGCCATACCCAATTCCTGCAACTGTTCCTTATATGTTTTAGCCTCCAGCCCCTTCATCATCTTTGTTGCTCTTCTCTGCCTCTTTCTGGAGTCTCTGCATCTTTTCCGCGTTTTGGTGACCACAATCACGAGACCACGTTACCTGCATAAACGTGCTGGTGAGTGTGCAACTGGTACTCTACCTGGGCAAGGCCTCTGTTCCTGGACAATGTTCTTGATTAACCAATTTACGCCTTCGTTGAAACACAGCCCTCCCAAGAAAGAGATCTACAAAAGAGATTTAAAATCAGATTAACCATTCGCAAGAGAGCCAATATCATTCACTGTAGTGCTTATTGGCCAAATTTTATCTACTATTTCAGACAATAAATATAAATCAGATCCTCCTCAGGGTTGAGATTAGGGGCGAAGATTGCACAACCGTGTTACTTAACAACAGTCTTGCTTAGCAACAGAAATTTTGGGCTCCACTGTGGTCGTAAGTCAAGGACTATCAGTAGATTATGACCGTCTTAGTTCTTCAAAAAGAACCTGATGCAAAATGATGGCCAACGCCAGCTAAAGAACTGGCAATTGTGGCTTCACATTGTGGTGTGCCTAGTAACACCACCAACCCTTCCAATAGTCCCGTTGACTCCTGAGGCTTGATGTCCATCATTCTGGGGGGCTCTAGACTTGAAGAGAAAACAAACCGGGCTGACTCACCGTGTGTAGCTCTCTCTTAAAAACAATGAGGGTGACGAAGCCCACGATGATGAAGATGGGGCTCAGGCTAAGGTAGGCGAGAAGACGGCCAGTGAAGTCACCTGGGAGACAAAGAAATCAAAGTGTGGAGTCGGAAGTAACTTGCAGCCCACTGGAAGGGCTGCTAGCAACAAGGCTGTTTCATGACCCAACTAGGTAGCCTCATCAGTGTTAGAAGGGAGTGGAGTTAGGAGGACGATGACTGTGGGGTCCTTGGTGCTCTCTGAGCTGGGTGGTTTTCTTGCAGACGTTTCATGATCCAGCTAGGCAAGAACATCAGTGCTAAAAGGGAGCTAGTTTCTACCTACTGCTACATTCCAGCATTGATGAGCTTACCTTGCTGGGTCATGAAATCTCTGCAAGAAAACAACTAACCTCGGAGAGCATCAAGGGCCCCATAGTCCTTCTCCCCCTTTCTCCTCGAACCCCACTCCCTTCTAGCACTGAATTTCTGTCGCTAAGTCACATACATCACTTTTTCCAGAACAGTTGTAACTTTGAGTGCACACTAAACAAACGGTTGGGACTACCTGCCCTTACAAACTCTGTGTCCTGAGAAAAACCAATAGGAAGGCAAGAATTCATACCCAACCCCTCTGCGACTGGGCACCAGCTTCCACCAAGTGCTGACGATCATGGAGTACCACTTTTATTCTCCTAGTTTTTAACTACGGCATGCGAACCGATGTACGGATAAACATGTGAACGGTAACTTTCCTTTACATGTGGGAAGATTTAAAGACAGGCAAAAGTGCAGCTTCCTCCTAAAACCAGTTGAAAAAGTGAGGTTTACCACAGGAGCTTTGCCTCGTACGAAGCGAAGCACGTCAATGAATGGAAAGCAAACCACATCCTTCTTCGCCCAGCCACCAACACCGTTTCCTCTCGGATCTCAGCTTTGGCAGATGCTTCAGAGGTGAGAATTTCAGCCGCTTGGTCAAAATGGTTTAAGATGGCTGGTTCGGCATCAGTGCAGGTAATCCCTGAACTCCTTTCTGGCACTGATATTACCTAGTTTGGGTCATGAAACATCTACAAGAAAACAATCAAGCTTGGAGAATATAAAGGACCCTTCAAATCCGCTTTTGTTTCAAGCTCTGCCAGACAGGTTCTTTCGAGCGGCTGGTTGGGAGGCCCTTAAAAACCCCCTTACATCAACTCAAAACCAGGAGACCCACTAACAGTAACGTTAGGCAAACACATACACAAGGGGTGACAGCCTGCAGGCATTAAGCAGCCCAGCATCATCCAGGAAACAGGAGAGGAGGCCGCTAAACATCAGAGGAGATAAATAATACATGTGCTTTATTGCTACAATGCGCCCATCATCCACAGTGCTGATTGCCTGGAAAGGAAAAACCCGAAGGACGCCAAGACGAAGCTCTGCTTGGAAGTACCACGCCCTGTTACGAAAAACCCTCACTCTGTTCCCAGAGGCCAAGGGCTGATTTGGGGAGCTGACCGAGAAAAACCCACTCTGCGCTGCCTCAGAGGCTAATCCTGTTGTGAGTTGCAAAGACAGATCAGTTCTGCCGTATGAGCTCAAAATTCCCATGACATTTCTTAAGTGAGCCTTGCTCCATTTTACCACCTTTCTAGCTACAGTTGTTAAGTGGATCACTGCAGTGGTTTAGTCACACGGTTGTTAAGTGAATCTGGCTTCCTCACTGACTTTGTCAGAAGCTCGCAAAAGGGGATCACATGACCCCGGGACACTGCGACCGCCATAAATAGGAGTCAGTTGCCAAGCATCTGAATTTTGATCACGTGACCACAGGGATGCTGCAACGGTCGTAAGTGTGAAAAACAGTCATAAGTCACTTTTTTCAGGGCTGTTGTAACTTCGAACAGTCATGAAATGATTATAAGTCGAGAACTCCCTGTATTATATTTTAAAGTCGTTCTGTTTCCATCCATCTTTGACTGTGTTGTGACTTCTCCAAAAGGGTTAATATCTCAAGGAAGGGGAGATATTAGAGTCCCCCTACCCCTCCTCCCTGCCACTTTGCTCTAAAGTTGGCTTCCTCACAAATAAAGCTTAAAGATAAATTGAGAAAAAAGCCTACAAGGCTGGCTGTGTCGTAACTCCCTTGCAACGCAGGTCCGATTTCAGACTTTGCTCTGCTACTGATAAGATAAAGCATGAAGCAAACAAACCTGAATTCAACATTGCAACAGCAGATACGGCTTAATGAAGGCATTAAAACAATGGGGAATTCCAAAAGAAAGAGAAGACAAGCCTGCTTTCTCATAGGCACAAGTATCACTCTTTCTCAATCCTCCAACTCATGGTTGACTGAGAGATGCTCTTCTCTCTGAATTGAAGAGGTTTCTTGGATGAGAAGCAAAACATTTTCAAGGAAACAACTAAGAGCGTCCAGTTGCCTTTTGGAAAAAGCACCTTTGGGGTATTAATGGTACATGGAAGCGAAAACCAAGTTGGCCACTTTGTGGTTCAGGGTGTTGTGTCAACTTGGCCACTCTCTTGAGTGGCCAAGTTGACTCTACCAAGAGTCTTGAAAAGAGGAGGACTCAAATGGATTTGGCTTAAATAATAGAATGAAGGCTATTGCTAAGCACATTGATTTGTGCTTTAGGTTGTAAGCCGCCCTGAGTCTTCGGAGAAGGGCGGAATATAAATGGGATTAAAAAAAAAACATGCAACCAAACCAGGGTGATCTTCAAGCTTTGCCAGTTTGGTTACTTAAGGAGCTCGGATGGGGTTGCGGAATTTGGCCTTTCTTAGCACTTTATATCCAGTTCTTAGCATTTTATAGGGAGCAGGCTGGACATCACAGCCCAGAATTTACTGTCTGGCACAGCACATTAGGTAAGCAAAGTCGCTGGGTTTTGGGAGATCAGCTTGAGGGCTGTGCAAAGCCAGCTTGCACGTTTGGCAAAGAAAACACCTTATCCACTTTTGAGTCCTGGAGGAACTCTTAATTTTTTTATTTGAAATGTTCAGATAGCTGTCCATCTTATAACCAACTCTGTGCAGCTCCCAACAGAAAGCCAAAACAGCATGAAAGCCATTATTTAAAACTGTCAAACTAAACCCATTTAAAATAAACGTTGTAGTATAAGTAAGGAAGCCCCTCCTTGCTTGGAAACTTGCAACGCTGTTTCCAAGACAAAGGGAGGGGTCTCCACCGTGTTATTCCCTGGCTGGGGACCAAGGGTCCTTGCACTGTTTGGCAGCATAAATTGCAAAGTGTGCAAAACTGGGGTCCCTGATGCAATAAGGGCGGGATATAAATGGAATTAAAATAAATAAATAAATAAAGTGCTTTGTCCGGGGGGGGGGGCACAGCCCTGGCTTAATCAAGCCCACCATCACAGCTGAGGGATAAGAGGAGAAGACGGCTCGCAAAAGACCCGGGAAGCAATTGCAATGGAGGGGGGAGAAAGGAGAAAGAAAGGCACCCCCGCCCCAATTTCTAGGCTGTGTACTATCAAGGCAAAGCCCGAGAGGTACCGCGCACGCGCACTACGGCAACCAGCGGCTCCCTATCTGCTAGCAGCAGCGTCGCCGCCCCAATACGCATGCGCGCCCGTCCGCCGCTCATCAATGGCTCACTATTTGGCAGTTCCCGCCTCACGTCCCTCAGGCCTGGCTAAAGCTAAAAACCACCAGCGAAGAAGAAAGCACGCTTTTTACCTGCTGGATACTCGACGTGAGTGAGAGACACCGGATTCCACGGAACAGGGATCGAGCACTCTCCGACTGCGGCCATCTTACCCGGATACCGGGCCGGGCGGCCACAGCCAATCGGCCGGCACACACGGGGCGGGGCGGCCAGCGGGCGTGCCTGCGTGGCCCGCTCGACCAATCGGGTGGCTCGCCAGGTGAGGCCTCCAACCAATCCTCGAATACTACCACACCCCCGCGTCCTGTCCTTCCCTTGGAATCAAACAGCCAATCATAAAGCCCGGTCCTTGGCCGGACCCAGGTATATGAGAAAGCCAATGGCAGGAGAAGCGGGGCGGGGCGGCCGCCGAGGATTGGCTGGTTCTGCACGCCAACTAAGAAGTTGCTCCGCTGGTCCGCCCCTCCCTCGCTGCCTCTTCTCCTGCCTCCTCGCATGCCCCCGCTCAGAGCCAATCAGAACCTCGGGAGAGGATGGCGGGCTGAGGAGCGATTGAATGGGAGCGCCGTGCATTGTGGGACTGGGCTCAGCCTCTATTGTGACTCAGGGCTATCATGGCCAAATGATGGCCTGTGATGTGCTCAGCCATGCCTTATTCTAGATTGTTGAATAAATCACAGCTTGCTAGGCTGAAAGAAACTGCTACGCCCTGTTTACAAACAACAGTGCCAGTGCTTAGGGCACTGCTTCCTAACTTTTGCAACTTTATGACTTCAATTCCCAGAATTCCCTGGTATGAAAGGCTGGCAGGGGAATTCTGGGAGTTGAATCCATACATCTGAAAATTGCCAACCTTATGGTCTACGCAACCCTACATTACTGAATAAACTACAATTCATACCTTTAATAAATTGGGAATAACACGAATAAATCATCACATTCGATAAATATGCCCTGAATAAAATGAAATAAGATCTGTATTAAATGCTGGCTGGGATATAAAGACGGAATATATATAAATAATAAAGTACCGGTAAGTCTTATCTGACTGACCCATCTTTGTCAATTTGAACCGGAGAAAACCTCGGCCACCCTTTGTGTCTTCTCCATCTGGTGTGAATTCATTAAAAGAAATCTGTTCAGACATGAAACAAACATTAAGACCACGAGATTTTAGAGCCAGACATATTTCAAAGCTTTGCAATAACCTAATAACAGCTTAGTGAGTGATTTAAAAAAACCTCCGTTCTTCTAAAGATTAGTTTTTTTGTGCGTTCACATAGCACAAAGACTTCAAGGTTTGTAACAGAGAAGAAAATTAATTTTTCTTGCTTCTTCTCTCTCTTCCGGGCACCATCTGCACAAGATCAATTCCCCGGAGATAGTAAATACAATTAGCAGGCAAAAGCCAAGCCAAACCAGAATGCAGTAGAAGAAAACAAGATGCAGAAACAATAAAAGCAAATTACTTTGGGTGGTTTAGCTATCGTATTATTGACCCCAACTCCTACGGAAATCAGAAACGTTGGTTGTTTACCAGAAGTATTTAGTGCCATTTTTAAAAAATCTTTGCTGAACTAGAGGTCAATCAATCCAGTAAATATACAAATGGAGAAACACGAGAAGTCTCTCTGGAAAATCAAAGTAAGAATTTCATCACCAGCAGCCTGCAGAGACCCGGCAGAGAATAAAATAAAATGGAGAAATTCTGTGTAATGAGATTTGCCTAGCTGTGTTGCACAAATCCAGCCAGTTGGTTTTTGATCCACTACGGGTAGTTCTCAACTTACAACCCTTCATGTAGTGAACATTTGAAGTTACAATGGCACTGAAAAAAGTGACTTTTCACACTTACGTTGCAACATTAAGCAAATCTCCACTTCCATTAAATTGAAAGAGGGGAAAAGGAAAACACTCCAGCCCACCTTAATAGTAAAGGAAATATTTATTTGATTTTTTTTCAGTGCCAAAAGTTCTAATAGGATACAAAAGTTTTAATTGCCAAGGGGATTGAGAGGCATAAGCACATCAATCACGAAGGGGGGGGAGAGAAATAAAGTCCAAGCAAACCAAAATAATGAGGCACAAAAATTACATTCAATTCCTTCCACATTTTCAGGCAATATCCCCCAAAATGGGTTTCCTCCTCTTTTAACAAGGAATTCTCCAGCCAGCAAAGCTGATTACGGAATTCTGGGAGTTGAAGTCCACACATCTTAAAAGTAGCCAAGGCTGAAAAACACTGCTTTAGATGTCGATCAACTACCGTATGTAATTCCCAGAATATTGCTCTTCTCAATCCACCTCACATCCCATGCACTCAGGATGTTCAGGATTTAGCAATATCCAAGGATCACAATCTCCCCACCACCCTGATTTGCAGGCAGGAAAGTCCATTTTTCCCAGGCTGAAAATGTCCAAATCTGTAGGAAAAGGTAGCCATGACAGTCGGGAACTCTACCAGCTGCTCAAAAAATGTCAAGGTCAGTGGTCAATTGTCATACCAAGTGAGGGAAAACGACTTGGGCACAAGAAGCTGTTAGAGTTTTGTGTTCCATTTCCCCCATTTCTGGGAGAAGAATGTGCCTTCAGATTGAAAGAGAAAATTCCCAGTTTTTGAAATATGGCCATGAAGATGCCAGAGAGAAAAATAAAAAAGGAAGTTTGTCTCATCTATGAAAGTGGATAAGCTCTCAAGCTAATTGGGATTTTAGAGTAAAGCATTTCTTGCAAGGCTTCACTGAAACATTTTATCCTTTCCAGAAAGCCAATGAGATCCAGCCTTTCCTCCTTCGTTCCTTCTTCCGTCATTCCCATCTCTCTCTCTCTCTTTCCTTCCTTCCTCCCTCCCTTCTTTCCTCCCTTCCCTTCCCCACCCATCTCCTTCAGAGGATCTTCCATCCGAGACCACCATATGTGTGACAATCTTTACTTTAATATTATTGTTAAATATATTAATTATTACAAGTTTACAGAGTTTTTCAACCTTGCCCACTGGATGGTGAGTGGACTTCAACTCCCAGAATTCCTTAGTCAGCATGCTTTAAGATACATGAACTTCAGTTCCTAGAATTCTCCAGCCAGCATGCTGATTGGAGCTTTCTGGGAGTTGAAGTCCACCCCTCTTCAAGTGGCCAAGGTTGAAGAATGCTGATAAGACACACAATAAAATAAATTCAGTTTAAAAAAAAATAAAACTGAATTTTCCAAATCAAATGAGCAAAAGGTCCCTAGAGCTCAATCAGGTCTCTCCCCACTTGTATTTATTTTCAGCCATCACATTTCACAGGGGAAAAAAGTGTCCTTGTGCACTAATCTCAAAACTGGAATATCCGACAGGGCTCGGCCACAGGTTCTGCAAGTATTAAATAACTAGAAACAGGCAGGGCTGGTTGGCAGAAACTTCCCATCTGGATGATGCTGGACACATCTGGGCCGTTAAATAATCTCTAAATCAGTCTTTTTCAATCGTGGCGATTTTAAGATGGGTGGACTTCAACTTCCAGAATTCCCCAGCCAGCACAGCTGGCTGGGGAATTCTGGGAATTGAAGTCCACCTCTCTTAAAAATTGCCAAGGTTGAGAACCACTGCTCAAAATTGCTTTTAGGTTAGACAATTCAAATAGAGAATGTTTTGCTGCCTTCCGTCTTCGGCTTCCGAAATAGGGAGGCCGGTTGCCTTTAAAAAGGAAAAAAAACCACATCCATTTATAAGCCCCCAACGGTCTTCTCCGAGCAAGAAAGCTTAGTTGAGGCTATCGAAGGAAACACTGTCACTTCCCAGAGTCCCATTGACCTCTGGGATGGTCTCCACGCCTAAGTAGCCGAGCAGGATGTCACTGCGACGCCGTGACAGCTGAAGGACGTCTTCGGCTAACAAGGACACCGTTGTGTACCTTACAATGTCCAGGTCAAACATATCTTTCAGATATTGCATAATCTGATGCTGGAGAAAGAGAGAGATGATTACAGGCAGTCCCCGTCTGACGACCACAATTCGAGCCCCAAACTTCTGTTGCTAAGTGAGACACTTGTTCAGAGAGCTTTGCCCCGTTTTGCAACCTTCCTTGCCCCAGTGGTTAAAGGAATCGCTGCCGTTCTTAAGCTCGCAACCTGGCTGTGAAGTGAACCTGGCTTTGCCAGGATCACGTGACCCAGGGAGACTGCGACCGTCATAAATGTGAGTCAGCTGTCAAGCATCTGAATACAAACCTCCTGACCCTGAGGATGCTGCAATGGTCGTAAGTGTGAAAAACGGTCATAAGTCTCTTTTTTTCAATGCCGCTGTCACTTCGGTCACTAAATGAGCTGTTGTTAAATCCGAGACTCTCTGCCGTAGGCTCTCTACATTCTATGTTGGACACAGTTTGGGGACAACAACCGTTATTCCTTAAGTCACCCACGTCCCCCGGTGGGTGCTAAAGAACAGTCACGCCATAAGGGAAAATATCTGGAGCCTTGGAAATACAACAGCCACTTAATCCTGTCAATCTCCTGACTATATCACATATTAAAGAGAGAGAAAGAGGGACAGATGCCAAGAGCCATTTAAAAACAAAAATCACATAAAGGTTTTTTTCCTCTCTTTTTAAGTGACCGCATATCCTTTGCCCACTCTTCCCGGATTTTTATTTTTTTAAAAAAAAGAGCATTTACCTTGAAAAAGCTGCAGACTTCAAAAAGATGCTGTTTGGGCCCCAGGAAGCCAAAAGCCAGGATGGGGCTGACGTGCTCCGATACGGAGTAAAAATGAGATATAAAACCATCCGGAACCTGAAACCGAAGCGGAGGTTGAGAAGATGGGAGGGTTGCCACTTGCAAACCACACACCACACACAAAAACCGCACACTCTCAGCCAGGAAAGATCGCTATAAAAACACAGAAACCAAGAATATAAATTCTTGGAAAATCCACTGGGGTGTATAAGAGGAGTGCCGAATCCAGATTGCAGAAAACACTTAATCTGGCCCAACTATAGAGAAGCGAATTCAAATTTATTTATTTCTTGAGAAGGAATTTTCTTTGTCAACCAATAAAGATAGTCCTGGAACTGGTTTTGCCAGAAACCAGAAGCCACTGACAGTTTTTATTAAAACTATCATAAAATGAGGTAACACGATTATGGGATGCTGCAAAGGGCCATCAATGGGGCCTCAGAATTGCTGAGCTCCGGGTCCGATTACGTGACTATGGAGGAAGGGTGACCCTCATAATTTCAAATCCCTAAGTAGGTCCATCAGAGCTTCAAATGGTCACTAAGTGAACATCATGTGTCCATGGGATGTGGGGTGGGGGGAGAAGAGCAATATTCTGGGAATTAGTTGATCGACATCTAAAGCAGTGTTTTTCAACCTCGGCTACCTTTAAGATGTGTGGACGAACTATCCGGCAAACTGCCACCTGAAGAGGGCTAGGAAAACCCCTCTAAATAATTTTAACAGACCCTGCAAGGGACGGAGGAGTAGACTAGATGGCCACGAAGGTCCCCTCCCATCCTTTCATCAAATCCCAACTGCAAAGAGGTTTGTAAGGGGAGAAAAAAAATAGAATCGGGATTGGGTCATTCTCACGTACCATCAGAAGCCGCCTCTTCGCCTTCAGAACTGACCAGCAGGCGGTCGCAAGAGCCTGCAATGAAAGACAAGAACAGGTAAACCTGCTTGGTTGGTTTTCCCCTCACTGGAAAGTTCCAGAAGACCGGAAAGGTAGGAGGTCCTCCCTAAAACCGAACCCTCCCTAGTTCCTGTGCCTAAACCAGGCTGGCCTGGGGCTATCGGCCACTCTGCCTCCGTAACTCCGAAGAGCCTGTTCGTCTCCAGACCCCACCCCCCACCCACGGAAATGCACCGTCTCCTTGAAGCTGTCGGAGAGCCAGCGGTTGCGCAGGATGGCCAGAACGGAGGAGGGAGGGTTCTCCAGGTCTTCTAAAGCATCCATGAGGATGAAGTCCAAGGCGATGTCAAAGAAATTCATGCAGACCACCTGAGAGACGGTCAAAAGGAAACAATCCATGTTTATTCACCCAAATCGCAGCAAACCTCCCTAATTCTGCCGCCTGCAGGATCCAACCGGTTTTAGTTTGATTGATCGTATTGGTATTGTTCCCCCTCCTCTAATTGGAGGGGGGTGCTGGATTAAGGTCGGGCAAATAAATCAGTGAGAAACTTGATCCCAAAGCTGAAAACCTGGATGGAGACAAAGATCTGCCTGTGAAGGTTTCAAACGGACAAAGATTTCTTATTTAGTCAATCTGGGGTGTTGCCACCAGAAAGGCCCTGCCTTGCTACCGCAGGTGGTCCTCATTAGTGACCACAATTGGCACCAGCAACTCCATCATTAAGCAAAGCAGGTGCTAAGTGCTTTTCAGACCCGCGAAAGGCATACATGCAAACTTCATCCTCGCTAGACGACACAGTCACTAAATGAGGAGTGTGTGCACCCCTGAGTCAGGCTTTTTGTAAGACGACCAACACTCACCCCTCGGCCTTCCAGTTCCTTCTCTGTGGTTGGCCAAGTCTCCTGTCTCAGCGTGTAGAGCAGCATCTCCTTGTAGCTTTCAAGGAAACCCTTTGTGTTCTGGAAGAGCAGAAATCAGAGGAAACCAGCCCAAAATTCAGGTGAAACCAGCCAGACTTGCTTCTTGCTTCTCAATCAGTTCCATGAGGTTTCCTCAAATCTAGTTTGCTTAGTTAACCCTGATCTCTCAGAGACACTCCCGCCCAAGGCTTTTGTTTGGGGCAGGTCCTCAGAAGATCTTTGGTAGACCACTAGAAGATCTCAAGATGATGATGATGATGATGATGATGATGATTTGGATTTATATACCGCCTCTCTCCCGAAGGACTCGGGGCGGTGTACAGGGCAATTAAAACACTATATACAACACATAATATACAAAAATTAAAATAAATTAAACCAAGTAGCCCTAAACAATAAAACACGTTCTAAAATTTAAAATCTAAAATCTAAAATCCCAGTCCCTCAGTCCAGGCCAACAAGTTCAAATACTCAAGTCTTCAGGTCGCGGCGAAAAGAGCGAAGGTCGGGAGCCATCCGGAGCTCAACAGGGAGCTGGTTCCAGAGGGCAGGCGCACCCACAGAGAATGCTACCACAGATAGCATTCTTACTCCTTATCCCAACCCGAATGGTGCCAACACAACTTTCTTTAGCTAGAGACTTCCAGATGTTACTGCGAAAGCAGTTGTCACACTACACTGAGCAGACCCTGTGGTAGATCCCAACCAACCTCCATGGAGATCCGTTATCTTCTCCCCCGCCCCCCAGCACAATCACAGAGCCCTTTCATGGCTGGTCCTTACCTTCTCGGCCTTGGTCATCAGCCCCATCACCATGCGCTTGCCCACCTCCCCAAAAAACGTCTGGTTGTTCTCCACCAGCAGCAGTTCCTGTGAAGAGATCAGCCCGTTGGAAACCACGGTTTCCTGGATGAGAGTTGAAGTTCAGCACGTACTCACATGGAGGTCCATTGTGGCTTGTCAAGCAAGCCAGTTCTTTCTGGACCAGACGCAGCAGTAAAGCCAACTTCCTTCCACCCCACAATTGCCATTCCTCAGATTGAAGGACTCCAGAAAGAACAGGCATCAGGGTAGAGTTGGCCCA
This sequence comes from Vipera berus, assembly GCF_964194415.1. Lineage (NCBI taxonomy): Eukaryota > Metazoa > Chordata > Lepidosauria > Squamata > Viperidae > Vipera > Vipera berus. Next base: position 11,618,228 of record NC_138218.1, read on the forward strand.
AGCCTTGAGGGACAACCACCTTCAAGAGAGGACGAAGTTCCAGGGACTCCAGGCACCCACCTGAAAAGCTTGTCTGATGCAGTGAAGCTTTGCCAGAAAATCATCATCACTGTAGCACCCCAAAAGCTCTGTGCTGGAAGAGGAGGCAGTTAGGGGGTGGGGTGGTAGGACAGAGAACATCTAGGCCAGTTTTACCACCCTGATGCCCCCACCCACCCCACCCCACCCACCCCAACCTTGAAATTAAAAATTCTGAAAGATGAAAGCCTGGGAATCTAAGATGCATTACAGACTCCTGGAACAGGGAACCAGCTAATTCCCAGGGTTGCCCTTAACATCATTTCGGACAACCAAAGGCTACAGTTGGCAGACCCTTTATCATCATATCTCAGAATTATACCTCAGAATTCTCTATCAGCTCAATCAAGAACTGGGAACTTTGAGAACTGTGATTTGAGCATTCTCCAACTATCTCAGGATTTCAACTCCCGGAATTCTCTACCTACAGAACCAAGAGCTAAAAACTCTGCCCTTTATACATCTGGAAGTCTCTAGCTAAAGAAAGTTGTGTTGGCACCATTCGGTTTGGGATAAGGAGTAGGAATGAGGAAGAGGCTAAAACCTCTCCATGAAGATCTAAAGGTCCATCAGGTCCATAATGACCTTGATGCCAGCATGAGAAGATAAATATCCTAAGGCCCGCTTGCCCCGAGCTCACCGGAAGGTCCTGCACGAAACCAATCCATCCTTCACCAGCCGCAACGCTTCTTCGTAGGCAACAGCTGGCTTAGAAGGCTGGAATGGCATCTTCTCAATTTCCAGGGAGTCAAAGATCTGAGAGCAAAGCAGAAACCACAAAAGGATTTCTTAAACATTAGAGGTCCCCAAGAGGCTCATCAAAGACACACCTCAATTATAGACCGAGCAGAAAGAGTTTATCATTTGTAGCCTTGACTTCTACATAGACATTTCGTGCGGGACAGCCCTAGGAGACTGCTCGGGGTCACGTGATCCCTTTTGCAACCTTCCGACAAGCAAATCAATGGAGAAGCCAGATTCACTTAACAACCCTGTTACTAATATAACTAGTGCAGTGATTCGCTTATGAACTGTGGCAAGTAAAATGGGGCAAAATTCACTTAACAAATGTCTCGCTTAGCAACAGAAATTTTGGACTCAATGGTGGTCGTTAGGTTGAGGGTTTACCTGCATAATGAATGAATAAACAAGGCAAAGCACTGTGCGAGGTTCAAATTACCTCCGCGGCCGAGAAAAAGGATTCCTCGGAGGTCACACTATCTGCCTCCTCATCTTGCTGGCGCCTTAGAGACTGCTCCGTCAGTGGGAACATCAGAGTTTGCTCTGAGAAAGAGGAAAGGTTTTAGAGGTATAGTGGTGATTTATTTGGATTCCAGGCAGCATAAAACCGGGAACGTAACAGCCCTTCTGAGACACAGACCAACATTTTAGAAACCATCTTGGTACAATAAAACACAGCGAAAATAAAACGGTTAACCTACAATTACAACGTCAGGGTCAAAGCCGGGGAGGGACCAATACAATGGCAGCCGATCTGACCATGGTTTGGAGAGCCCTGGTCTTGAGCTAGGACAAGCCCACTTTCTCCCAGCATTAGCAAACCGGCTCGGCTCACCTAAATCAAGCAGGAGGCTGTCGGCCGACAGAGAGGACCCAAACTCCTCCTGCAGGTTATACGCCCGGTACAGGAGCAATTCCAGCTTGTCTGCAAATTCTTTTTTCTGAGATTCCTGCTTCAGAGAGACAAACACGGCTGCATCTGACATAAAATGAGGATCAGGTACCGAAGAACCAGAATCCCGAACTGGCTTCTTAAACCTCTGTTAATGTAGCTTTACAACAAAGCGAAATTTGCCCATTCCTGAATAGTTTCCCCAGCCCATCTGCCAGGAAATAACCCCGAAAATAACCCCAAAACAACTTGGGGAGTGTGTGCGTGAAGCCCCCTCAAAGGGGATTCCGGATTTTACCAGCTCTGGGGCACCGGAGGGACTGTACCTCACAGAGGTCTTCAGGCAGCAGCAGATCCTCCTCCCTGGGCACGATCCAAGAGGCCGAGAGGCTGGGGGGGTCCCTCTGACGGACCGTCAAGGCCTGCTCCCACTTCTGCAGCGCCTCTTCAAACAGCTCCATGCCTGCCAAGGAAGAGAGACCCCCAGATGAGCAGCAACAACCAGAGTTGAGCCTCCTCTTGGCAACCTGCATCCCACTAAGCTGATGCCTGCTAGGCTGGGGATTCTGGGAGCTGAAGACGCCCCCATGCTGGCTGGGGAGTTCTGGGAGTTGAAGTCAACACATCTTGGCAAGATTGAGAAATACTGATCTTGCTAAATCAAGGAAATTTCTATTTCCTTTGTGGTGGCATTATTATTATTATTATTATTATTATTATTATTATTATTATTATTATTATTATTATTATTATTGATGTCTATGCTGCCCAGCTCACTAATACAGCGACTGGGCAGCTTACAATATAATAAAAATTAAAAAGTGCAAACAAACAAAGAAAATAGATTTTCAAAAATAGTTTTATTATACACATGATTTTGTGTTGTTTTATTCCTTTTAATATTGCAAGCCAGCCAGAGTCACCTTGCGGTGAGATGGGTGGCAAACAAAATGTAATAAATAAAAAAACATTATAAATTAAAATTAATCTTCTATGTTTCCTACAGACCGAATTAACACAGTACACTAACTTTCAAGCTGTGTTCACATGCTACAATGAACCATCGAGTGTCTGATGACCTTTTAGGGTCACATGCTATGATCAGCAAACTAAGGCAACTCCGTAAACCCTCATTGCATGGTTGATGGGAAAGGGGGCTGCCCAAATGCCACCGAGGAGCACTGAGCACACGCACCCAACTCAAGAAACAATCTCAGCTCGGGGAAAGGTGTGATGCTCATTTGCATAGCAACCCCTTTACCTTGAAAGTAAAGGTTTTCCGCGCTACAGTCGCCAGCAGCGCCCGGATCTTCTCCCCCCAGGTGGGCTTCCCAGGGGCCCGCAGAAGCTGGGGTGGGGCTGGGGGAGTTGACGACCGCCATCTGGAATGAAAACCAGGCAGATCCCAGGGAAATATGAATATCGGCTGTCAATCACCTCAAATGCACTAGTAAATGACCTCAACTGCAAATTTCTGTTGTTAAGCAACACAGTTGTTAAGTGAGCTTTGCCCCATTTTACAACCTTCCTTGCCACAATTGTTAAGTGAATCACTGCAGTTGTTAAGTTAGTAACAAGGTTGCTAAGTGAATCCGGCTTCCCCATTGGCTTGGCCTGGTCGCAAATGGGGATCACCTGACACCCACCCACCCACCCCCGGGTGCTGCAACCGTCATAAAGGTGAAGTGCCTAAATTTTGATCACGTGACCAAGGGGATGTTGCAAAGGTCATAACTGTGAAAAACAGTCCTAAGTGGAAGTTGTAAAACTCTGAATGGTCACTAAACGAAGTAAGTCGAGGACTGCCTGTAGCACCTGCTTCCCCCCCCCACCCTGGGGGGCTCAAGGGCCCCTCCCCGCGCGTCTCTTACGGAGGCCAGGCTGTGCGAAGAGCTGGAATGCTTGCTGGGCTCCAGGGAGGAGATCCCGCTCAGTGTGTCGTTGCTCTTGCTGCTGGGACTCTGCAGCCGACGGCCGGAATAACCTGAAATTAGAGAAAAAATGCAAGTAAATGAGGGGGAAAGAATAGAATTTTCGGCGTCCGTTGTAAATTCAAACCGTCGCTAAGCAACCGGTCATAAGTTGAGAACTGTTCAAGCTAGTAAAACAGTCCATGTCTGATGTCATAATGTGAAATCACTACCCCAATGTATGTGGACTCCTATATAAAGCCATACTTTTTTCTCTTTCTGTTTGATCCATTTTAATTACCTGATCATTAAACAAAGCTACAGATTCTGGGCTGCAAACAGAATTAAAAAAGACCATTTTAATTACTCAATGCTGAGGCCCCAATAAAACTTGCATTCACCTCTCAAGCACCCCATAACGGCTCTGTCTACATCCTGCAGTAGCTAACAAGACCCCTAATTTTATTCTTATTATCACTGGATATAGGCAGCTCTATTCCCACTATAGGCATGAAAGCCTGCTGGGTGACTATGGGCCAATCACCCAGAGACGGTGAGTTCTAGTCCCACCTTTGCCATGAAGGCCAATTGGGTAACTTTGGGCCAGTCACTCTCCCTCAGCCAGAACCACCTCACAGGGCTGTTGTTCTGGGGCAAATAGGAAGGAACATTAGGTATGTTTGCCAACTTGAATTATTTAATAAAGGTTGAATATGAATGAATAAGAAATAAGAAATAAATTTATCAATCAAAAAGCAAGCTTTGATCACAATCACCTTTTTTCACCGAGGGGGCCCGGCGGGTGGGCAAGATGGGCACCGGAACCACCGCAGGCTTGGCGCTGGACTTCTCTGGGGCAATTCGTTTCTTCCGCCGTCGCCGCTTCAACTGGTGGGCCGTCAAGGCCAAAGCTACCGTCCCAAGAGCCGTGGCAAAGAGCACCTTCCGGAGGCCGGGCGTGACCCTCAGCGCGGAGAAGGCCGACTTCAAGAGCAGGAGGAAGCAAGACAACACAACGTTACCATCTGACATCCCTCTGGACTTCGGTATGGCATGCAGAATCACGCGAGGTTCCTTACACAAGCCAACACCATGCGCTTCAGCTAGCCTGCTAAGCTGTAAATCATTGCTAAGAATCTCTGCACGCTCTAAATGTTTTCTTTCGTTTACCTGCCCAAACGTGGTGTAAAGGAACACGGGGATCTCTGCTATGGTCATAGCCAAAGCCTGGATAATGGACATGCCCTCCGTCCTCTGAAACGCCATGTTGGAAAAGTGCTCGGGTTGTGCAAACAGGCGTTGCGAACGAGGTTGTGCTGTTCACACGGCGGTCCAGCGTCAGGCAGGATCCAACCATCAGCCTTTGGAAGTGCATCTATTTCCTGGAGCAGAGACAAAAAAAAAAGTTGGAAAAATGGTGGGAAACTCAGAGAGAACAAGCCAGAAAACATATATGGAAAAGACTCGCTTAGATCACACAGCCTAATATAATCTTAGATAACTTCAAACCTATATAATATAAGAACACAATTCTTGTAATGGGGTTTTAATGTGCTATCATTGCATCCCTTAATTGCAAAATTATTACTTTGTATTTGGGGGAACTTCATCACTTTTTTTCCCAATTGTTAAAGTGAAGCTTGGTGTGTAACTCAAGGAGTTTTCGATGCAAAACTGCCACTCAAGATATCAAAATTATACTGGTTAGGATTTTTTCCTCCAGAATATTTTTCTTTAGGAGTTTTTTCCCCTCCTGGCTGGGAAGCCGGAGCAAACTGATGATCTTAAGAGACCTGCCACATGCAATTCAAAGATACAGTGCCTCTGGAAGCTCTCCTTGAACCCCATGCTCTCCATAAACACAGTCAGGAATTCGGGATTGCAATAACTGCCTTGCCCCTTATTATAGATCAATTTTTAGATCTAGCCTTTGGCAAATACCCCACACCCAGACGCTTCCTCCCCATGCACCGCCAAAGCCATTTAATTTCTGTTAATTTCTCCAAACCTCTCCCCTCCCTTCACCTTGTAAAACCAGGCTTGAAGCATCCAACCTATACAGAAATGGCATTCCAGGTAGACTGCTCCTGAACCTGGAGGCTCCAATTTACCGTTTCCCAGGCTAGGAAAGGCATTCCCCCCCCTCCCAGAGGTTTGCATGTACTGAGATCGGCTTGCACTCGCGAAACCGGCTGGTGCTGCGTCCTACGTGGGTTTTGCACATCATTCTCTTTGCTATCCTGTCGCCCGCCTGTCAGCAAACCCGCTGGGCGTGCTTAAATTATTAAGCAGTTGTCAAAATCCAAGGCGCCTCTTTGGGAGAGATCCACTTTCCCAGCCCCGGCAGAAAGCCGGCTATGCAAAACCATCTCCATCTTAAAACATTGTTTCCCCCCCCCAATCCATAATGGAACAGTCCGCCGCCCGTCTCACCTAAGCCAGGTAGCCAATACCATTCTCCTAATCGAGGGGAGCTCTCACCATACCGCTCCGCTCGCCATGGCTGCAGAAGGACAGCGTCTCCTTCCCGGTTCGATCGCAGCCGCGCAGACTACCCTGTCTAATCTCCGCCTAGCGAGGAGACCGCAGACTGGCAGCCATCTCAACCAATTAAAACGGCAGCCCGTCCCAGAGCGCCCCAATAGCCACTCTTTCGTCGCTTACTTACCGCAAAAGAATCTAGGGCTAGGTTGAACCACCAAAGCCGCCTCCTTGTTTTCCAAGGGGAAAGGAGGCGTTCTTTAGAGCTGATTGGCTCCTGAGCGACGTGGAAGCGGAGGGGCGGGGCTCTTCTTAAAGGGGGATTGCCTTCTGTATTTGCCTTTTAGGGAAATGAAATAAAAACAGGGACTAGAAACGTGCACCGCGTCTCAGCCCTTCTCTTTTCCGTCCATATTTGAATGAGAATTTATATCCTGTTTTGAACGCTGTAATAATTGCAATTTAAATTAGAATAGGAATAAAAGGTTTTATCTCTGGCTTCCTACAACGCAAACCAGACCCACCAGACCCGATAAACTGATTGACTATTACATTTGTAAGAGGCACAAGCCTGGAATCTGAAAGCGGTGACGATACATTAAATCTGGTTTTAGCTGGTGAATCTAAATCTGTCTCTAGGCAAGAGTGCCAAGCAGGTTCCCACGGCCCCGCTTCCTTTGCAACCGGAGGGTGACCCTAATCATCCTTGTGGCAGAGAAGAGCAGGAAGGATGGTTAGGGGGCCAGAAGCTAAAATGTATAAAGAGCGGTTGAAGGAACTGGGCACGTCTAGGCTAAGGAAAAGAAGGACTAGGGGTGCACAAGAGCAGTCTCCCAATATTTGAGGGGCTGCCACAAACTGCTCTCCAAAGCATCTAACGGAAGACAAGAAGCAATGGATGGAAACTAATAGAGAAGCAACCTGGAATTAAAGTAATCGGTGGAAGAGCTTGCCTCCAGAACTTGTGGGTGTTCCATCACTGGAGGCTTTCAAAGGGAGTGGACAACCCTTTATCTGAAATGGTCTCCTGTTGGAGCAGGAGCTTGGGCTAGATGACCTCTGAGATCCCTTCCAAACTCTGTTATTTTATTAGTTTCTATGCTACTCCGGGGATGCTTTCCCCGCGGGTGCCCGGCGGAGCAACCGGTGCGCAAAAACGCGGCGCTTTTACGCGCGGCGCTGGAGCGCTCCGGCCGGGCCGGCTGCCTTTAAGGGGCTGCGGGGCTGGCGGGGCGGGGAGGGGCGTTCGCGGCGCTCGAGGCTGGCGGCCGTTCGCTGGCGTTGCTCTCCGCCTCCTCGCCTGCCCGCAGCGCCAGCCCCGCCCCGCCGGCTCGCTCTGCTGCGGGGAGAGCCAGCCAGGCAGCCGGCCGTCGCCTCGCCGCTTTCCCACGCCATGGATTTCAACATGAAGAAGCTGGCATCGGACGCGGGCGTCTTTTTCACCCGGGCGGTGCAGGTGAGGCGGGCAGGCGGCCAGATCGGGGCGCGGGGGCTCTGCAAGCGGGAGAGCCGCGTCTTTCCCCGCCTGATCGTCTGAATCGGACCGTTGTCTGAAGCTGGAGGGGGTGGGAAGCTTCTTTGGGCTCTAATAATGACACTAACGACCGTAATGCACGCCTGCAAGGAGTGTCAGGGTGCAGGAGGAAGAGGAGGAGGCGGGCAGGCTGCCTTGTTTCGCCCGCGTGCCAGAGAAGCGTGGGAAGGGAATGCCAGGCAGCAAAAGAAACAGGTCGTGTTTACAATTCTTCCCCACCCCCGGAAACCCGGGATCTGACTTAATGCAACATGCCTGGCTGGGCCAGTGAGGACGGATGCATGGATGGGTGGATCGGGTTGCAGTTGGTTGGCTGGATCGGTTGCGAGCTTCGTGATTGTGTGAACGAGGCCTGCTTCTGCTCGGACGCTACAGGTCAGCTTCCCAAAGGACCACCCAAACAGGCTGAACCAGGATTGGGGTGGGGGGGGGCGTCCTGCAAAACTCGCCTTGGAGCCTCCCCTTACATCTCTCCTTGTCTGAATGAAGACAGAGAGCAATGTTCATGTTTGTTTTTGTTCCAGCTGGGTCGTGTGGATGGGGGTGCACTAAACTAGCTGGCTGCTTTCGCCCACAAAGGTTTAAGCTATTATCTGGCCCCGTGGCATTTTGCAACTGACTATTTCCTTAAAGACTCCAGTGGGTGACTGTGCAATCTTGCGTCCCTTTCACCTTTTTAATTTGGGGGTTTGTAAATGCTACTTTCCCAAAGGCTGCAGCCAGAGAAGGAAGCAAACCCTGGTCTGAACACACCTCAAACATATGGTACCTGTCCTACTGACCTTGCAGTTTAAACTTGGAGGGGGAAAAAGGCAGTAAAGATTACCTGGAATACCACAACCCGGTCCTTTGGGAAGGCCATCAAAGAGAATTTGTTCCGCAGATGTCCCTCTAGGTTGCATCTGATCCTCCAACTGATGGGACTTTTATTTCTGTTCACTGGAGGTGCTTGCTAGACAAATGGACGTCTTCCAAAGATTGGGCTCTGTTGCAGAAGACATAATATATAAAGAAGTAGATTAGAATGAAATATGGCTGGTGTTCGGAAGAAGAGGAAAAAATTATAGATATTGGGTAGGAATTCTTTGTCCCAGCCTCTTTTTCTGACTTGTTAATGAGGAAGGAGTGAATTGAATAGCTTGTATAAACTCCAAATCCAAGCAGAGAGCCAAACTGGCTCCTGTTGTTTCTGAAAGCAAACAGGTTTTGCCTTTCCTTCTGGATTTGCTCAGCTCTGCCATTAAACCATCCCACAGTCTGCTTCCCCCCCCCCCTTGCATCTTGTTAAAAAAAACTGGACTAAAGGTGCCTCCAGACAGATGGTTTGCAGCTTTGCCATCCAAATTATTTATTGCGGATCGTTTCTCTTCTGTTTTTTCAAGATGTCACAACTTCAGGCAGCTTGGGGGTTGATAAGTGTTGATGAAAATGCAGGATTTTGTTTATTGCAATATATATGTATTTTTATTATACTGAAATATATATACAGTATATTTTATTTAAAATGTATTCACACTGTAATATATATTTGCAATGTTATACGGCTATTTAATATATAAATTTATTGCAAAGCATATTTGCAATTTTAGATAGGTTACTATATATGTATATAAAATATATATACATACATAGTTACGTATACACACAGGCAGGCAGTCTGGGACAGTCACTCTCGGCCTAGCTCACCTCACAGGATTGTTGTTGTGGGGAAAATAGGATGAAAGAGTATTAGGTACTTTTGCTGCCTTGAGTTGTTTATAAAGAGATGGGATACAAATAAAACACATGCAATAAGATTAGTATTTTATTTTATATATATAGGCAATATGTTTGCAACATTAGGTTAACATTTAGGCACAAATTGCAATGCATGTTTACAATTTTATATTATTTCATAACAATATGTTGCAATACATATTGTTGTCTTTATGTGCACAAACTTCCATCTTATAGAGTCATTCAGTCCTTTGTTTTTGTATTTTAAAAAGGGGGAGGGGGTGATCTTTGGAAAGAGGATGAAAGAAAGGGGGACAGTTGGGGTAGAGACAGGAAGTATTGTTCCCCTGTTTGCTTCGCAGCTAGTGCAATTCAGTGCAAGGCTTGGCTGAAATCAAACATTAGCCCCTTCGGGAGTTTGCATTGTTCTCCTTTTATAGCCGCTGCATTGACCGTGTTCTGGAAATAACCCTTTGCAGAGTTTGAGCCCAGAGAGTTGCTTTTTTGCAACCAGGCTTGTTTGGGGGGAGGGGGGATTTTTATTTTCTAAATACGGTAAAAGAACAACAACAACAACAAAGCTTTCTAGCTATCATCCATTGGGGTACTATTTAAATTCAATTAACTTCCAAGCAGGGCAGGCAGCCTGACCTGCATTTAGGGAACCTCGAGATACAGGTATTCCTTCATTTACTGAGCGTTTCAAGTTACGATGGCAGTGAGAAACAGTGACTGATGGTGGTTTTTCACACAACCGTTCCAGCATCCCCAGGGTCACGTGATCAAAATTCAGGCACTTGGCAACCAACATGTACTTACGATGGTTGCAGCCTCCTGGCCGTAACCGCAATTTTGGCCCCTGAAGACCGAATCTCCCCCAGGATGGGAGAAATCCTTCTGCGGAATTCCTAACCTTGGGGTTTGGAATGATGGGTAAGCTAACACACTGTGCAGTTTCCTGTTTCCACTTGACTGAGCCCCAACCGCAGAGGTTGAGTTTCGGAAACCGGGCCGGCTGGTAATTTATCAGCCAGCTGAAAGCTGGTGAGGCTCTCTGGGTGCTGAGTCACCAATTAGCTCTCTTGGGTGGGGCTGGCTGGTCAGTTCCCAGGAAAGCTTCAAGTTGTTTTTGTGTACCCTTTCCAGGAAAATAACAATACGCATCGGCATCCTCATTGCAAGTGGCGTTTAGCTTTTAAAGGTAGCATTTGGATGTGGGAGCCGTCCAGCGTCCAGCTGGCTTCAGAGGAGTGGAGAAAAGATCTTCAGATGTGAGGCGTTTTTGGTTGTCCTCCCCCAAAATGGGGCAAAAACTCACTTAACAAATTTAATTGAATATATCCAGTGAGGGGATTCAAATAGGTGAACAACCGGTTCTCTGTGTGGATGCCACTTCCATTCTAGGCCTGGTCAGCAAAAAAATGAGCTCCCAGTTCTGCCGAACTGGTGCAAATTGGCTGAATCCCACCACTGAACGTGTGTGTGTGTGTGTGTGTGTGTGTGTGTGTGTGATCAAGCCCCTGACTTCATGAGTAGCTCATTATCCGCCCTCTCCTGCTGTGGAGCGATCCGTTTAGCTCGGCAGTTACAAGTCTCTCTGCTCCTTTGGGGAAATTTTCCCTCAAGCAACTGTTTTTGGCATAAAATATTAAACTGGCATTGTTTGGAGTTTGTGCCAGGTTTTTTTTCTCAGTTCCTAATGCTCAGATATAAATCAAGGTCAGAGTTTGCAGACCTTAAAACATCTGCAGATTCCCCCTCCCAGCCACGCCTCTGGATCCCATTGCGCCCTCTCTCCAAAAGCGATCAGTGTCTGCTTTTTTTCTTTATCGATTTTCTTCATTCATTCATTCATTTGGCTTCTACATCTGCCCATCTCAATAAGTGTCATCTTCCTGTTGCAGAATCAAAAGACAAAAAACATGCAATATTTTATCGCGTGTGTGTGATAAGAGCAGGGCGTTTCTCAGCTTGTCTTTGGGTCTTCCATGGCAGCCATTTTTGTGAGAGCGCTGACAGCAGCATTGCAAACACAACCATGTCCGTACCTAAAATACGGTTTGGTGAAATCTTGGGGACCACAGTGCCTCAGTAAAAAATTCCCAGTATCCCAAATTGAGGAGTTTTATTTAAATAGAATAAATTTGTAAAATTAGTCTTTGGGTCAAGATTAGAACTAGTCCTTGACTTACGACCACAATTAAGCTGAAATTTTCCATTGCTAAGCAAGACAGCTAAGTGAGTTTTGACCCATTTTATGATTTTTCTTGCCCCGGTTAAGTGAATCACTGCAGTAGTTAAGTTTGTGACACGGTTGTTATGTGACACCGGCTTCCCCATTGACTTTGTCAGAAGGTCACAAAAGGAGATCGTATGATGCTGCAACGGTCGTAAATCTCAGTCGGTTGCCAACTGGGTTTTGATCACGTGACCCTGGGGACCGTGCAGTGGTCGTAAGTGTGAAAAACGGTCATAAGTCACTTTTCCCAGTGCCGTTGTAACTGAACAGTCACTAGACGGTTTCTAAATTAAGGACAAGCCGTATCCAGAGGCTACTTTTCGAAATACGGTGTGAGGAATGGGCTGTTTCATGCCTGCTTCTCCTTCTCTTCCTGCAGTTCACGGAGGAGAAACTCGGCCAGGCGGAGAAGACCGAGTTAGATGCACATTTTGAAAACCTCGTGGCTCGAGCAGACACCACCAAAAACTGGACCGAGAAGATTTTACGGCAGACGGAAGTCCTGCTCCAGCCGAACCCTAGTAAGCAGAAATTAATTCCGTCATTTCCTTCGTCCGAAATGGGGACACTTGACCACTGGAAGAAAGCTGGCCGTGCACAGTCACTGGAGGCTTTCGAGAAGAGACTGGACTTTCCTACTTGTGCAGGGGGTTGGACTAGAAGACCTCCAGGGTCCCTTCCTACCCTGTTAATCAATCAGAATCCACAGAGATAAGTAACCATTTTCCCTACTGTTCTGCTTCTTCTCAAAATTATTCACAGACTCCCATTTTAGGATAATTTCAGTTTGGTGCTCTTCTGAAGGCTATGGAATGGCAGCACCCAGAATCCCCCTGCCTACGTGTCTGGGGGATTCTGGGAGTTGCAGTCCAAGCATCGCTGGACAGTTGAAGGGCAATAAACAGTTTAAATTGGGCCTTTTAAGACCTGTGGCACATGCATATCATATGTTATCATGGTATATAATAAAAAATATAACTAACAAATAACGTCTACTGTCGAACATTTTACCTATCGACTTATTTAACAGATTTATATAGCCCTTCGCTTTAGGCTGATTGTTTTTTGGAAGAAAGGAAGCGGAAGTTCACTTTCATTTTTCCGGGCGACATAAGCAATAAAACGGGACAGTTCTCAGAGTCGCAAGGGGTGGCTTTCCTTCTCCTTGTCCAGACCTGCCCAGCGTGTAACACAACCGTGTCCGTCCACTTTCTTGCAGGTGCCCGAGTTGAGGAGTTCCTGTACGAGAAGCTGGACCGGAAGGTCCCGTCTCGGGTGACCAATGGGGAACTTCTGGCTCAGTACATGATAGAAGCGGCCAGCGACTTTGACGCAACCTCTCCGTATGGTGAGTCCTGGCCGGGGGAAAAGCAGGGGGTGACCTATCCCTCCTCTGCTTGTCATGGTTCCCTTTCTCACGTACTCAGCCGTCCGTCGGAGATGTTGAGCTTTGCATTGTTTGAGGGAGGGGTTGGGCTGGATGAGCTCAAGAGGGCTAATAAAAGGAGAAGATTGCAGGCAGCGTTGACTCCCTGCCCAGAATCTGATTTAGTGTTGGGAAAGAACAGAGGAATTTGACAAGCAAGAAAACTGCTGTTTTGTGGCGGGATGTGTCCACCCTGAGGCTGCTTTTCCATGGGATTCCTGCCTCGAGTGGGGGGTTCGAATCCGTGGCCTCAGGGGTTCTTTCGAATCCAGCAATCCCACCTTTGGGAGGGGAAGAGTTGCATTACTGGGGGTTCAGAAACAGAGGCTCGGCAGCTTCCTTCCACTTAAGACTTTGAAATTCAGCCCAGCTTGGATGGGAGACCACCAGGAAATGCCAACAGTGCCTTCTCTCGCTAGGCAAAACTCTCATCAAAGTTGGGGAAACTGAACGGCGCCTAGGAGGAGCTGAGCGGGACTTCATTCACGCGGCTTCCATCAATTTCCTGACTCCTTTGCGCAACTTCCTGGAAGGAGACTGGAGAACCATTTCGGTGCGTACAAACGGAGGGCAGGAAGGATCCTAATTCAAAACCGCCAAAGCACCAGTTTGTGGAATCGGAATACAGAATGACATCGTTGGGAGGGACCCTGGAGGTCATCTAGACTGACCCAGGACTTCCTCCATTTTTCCAGAAAGAGCGACGGATCCTGGAAAACCGTCGGCTGGACCTGGACGCTTGCAAAGCTCGGCTGAAGAAAGCAAGGGCTGCGGAGGCGAAAGCCGCGGTAATTTTCTTCCTCTCACCCCCCCTCCCCCCCCCGGCCTGCCTGCCCCACCACTCTGAGCACATATCTGTCAGCATGTGGCATGCGAGCCCCCGGCCTCCCTTCTCTTTCTCGCCCACCGGATGGGCTGTGTTGTGCCTGTCTCTGTTGAGGAAGGGAAAGGCTGAATACGTTTGCTATGCCTTCTGCCCCCCCTCCAAAAGAAGACATGGTTTCCCTTGTGCAACAGAGTGCGGGGGGGGGGGGGGAGAGAGCTGGCCCCATTTGCAAAGTATTTCTTGGGGATGAACGGGTGCAAAAACCCAGGACGACCAGCCAGGGAGGGGAAAGCCCCTGGATACAGGCACTCCTCGACTTAACAACAGCTCGTTTAGTGACTCTTTAAAGTTACAATGCACTGAAAAAAGTGAGTTATGATCTTTTTTCACACTTACGATCAAAATTCAGATGCCTGGCAGCTGGTTCATATTTATGACGGTCGCAGGGATCCCCTTTTGCGACCTTCTGACAAGAAATGGGGCAGCTGGGTTCACTTAACAACCAGGTTACTAACTTATCAGCTGCGTGATTCACTTAACAACGGAGGCAAGGAAGGTCCCTGCGATGGTGGTACGTGCGAGGATTAGTCAAAAGTCCCTCTTTTCAGAGCCCCATTGTAACTTTGCTCATAAGTCGAGGACTGCCTGAATCGGCCTCCTAACTAGGCGATCGCTTGTTTAGACATTCTCTTAATGACCACTGCAAAACCCTCACCAGTTACGACCGTGATGCACAAAACGCCATTGCAGTCGTAAATCGAGAACCAGCTTTACTCGCCCCAGCAGGAACTGCAAAATCCTGTGCAAAAAAATAGCCAGTTTTTCCGGCACAACTTTTTGCAGAGTTTCCACCCAGTTCCTCAGTTCAGCTTTCTTTCTCAAAAGCTGACCTCCTAGTCCTCATCGAACACTTAGACCTTCCAGGAGCTTAACCAGCATCCAATTAGGAACGGTCCTGGCCTATCCAGGGGGGTGATTTAAATCAGCCGGAAGCGATTTAACAAACTTGGTTGGATGCCAGAGGTTTCGTTCCTTCCTGCCTGCCTTGCTTCGTTTCCCTCTTTGCTCTTCTGACTATTTTGTCCTTCCTGTGTCTGCTTTCCACTAACCTCTGCTTTTGTTTTGTCCTTTTTGTTTGATTATTTTGCTTTCGTCTGTAATTTTGCTCAGTGTGAGGGAACTGTGAGTATTACTTGTGCTAGTAGTGCTGTGACATTATTATTATTGTCGTCATCATTATCGTTATTTTTGGACGGACTGCTCCTTTTGGATTGAACTTTTGGGTGCATGGAGAGAATGGGGGTGCGGATTGGGGAGGGTCTTCCCTGCAACGGGGGCATATAGCCCCTTCCTCAAACATGGAGCTGGGTGTCAAATGCAGGATTGCTGGAAACAGGACTGTGTGTACACCGTGCTGGCAAAACGCTAACGTTTGGTTTTGTTCTTTTTTCCAAGTTAAGTTTCTAGTCCTTAAGAGGTACGAAGAAATGGTTGGAAAGGAGGAAATGGCATCTCAGTTTTCTGGGCTGATCTCTTTTTTTGAGCTGCCTTCCATAAGAAGAGGTGGTGGCTTTTTTTTTAAAAGGAACCAGGTTACACACAGCCCTGTTTGGGTGTGGGGGAAGGGGTGTGAGAACAGTGTGCATGGGGAAACAAGCCGAGAGGGACATGGGGACCTTTAGCAAGGAATGGTGGTTTAGGCCTTTGATTGACTACCATGGACTTCTAGCTGAATGTATTGCATTTATTTTGTTTTATATCCTGCCTTTATTATTTTTATAAGTAACTCAAGGTGGCAAACACGCCTAATACTCCATTCTCCTCCCACTTTTCTCACAACAACAACCCTGTGAGATGGGCTGGGATACACTGCCTTGGAATGTGGAGGTCTCATTTCCTAAGCGCCTTGTTTCATGCAATGAGTTAGAATAGATCCTCAGTTTTATCCATTCCGCACCCCCGCTCCCCCCATGCACTTTATTTATTTATTCTATTGCACTTTTAAACTTTTATTTGACTGTAAACTGCCCAGAGTGGCTGTATTAGTGAGATGGGCTACATAAATGTCCAATAATTTCATAAATAAATAAAGTCATTCTGAAGCCAGGGCCGTTACAGACATCTCTTTAGAAAAACGCTAAGGCTCCAGCAGCTAATTATTTCCATCTAGCAAGAAATCGGTGTGCCTTTTGCACCCTTGGGCACCCGTGCCGGTCGACTTTTGAGCGTGCAATATTTTTTTTAAGGATTTATTTTGTGGTGCCATCCTGCCCATCGGATTCCGGCCCCTGTCCGCAGAACATTTCGTCCACCTCCTCCTCCTCCATAGGCTGGCCTACAGGGATTTCGAAAGCATGAAACCTGCATGGCTGGTGTGGAATTCGGCACTGCCTTTTATTTTATTTTATTTTATTTCTTCCGCCCCCAAGTTTCTGGTCCTCATGTTTTTGGAATGCCGTATGTCTGTGTGAGCAAGCAAGGCTGAGAGCGGGAAGAGGAAAAGGCGCCGGCTGGGTGACGTGAATTTCTGCGGTGTGGCTGCTCCTCCCTGCTTTTTCTGGCCTGCAGGATCCGTAATTTCATTTTCTGCCCTCCAAAGAGAATCGGGCAGCTTCCGAGGGTTTAATCAAGTCATTATTGTTCTGCTGTTCGGAACCAAAGGGCATCTCGGCCTCGGCTCCTTTGAGACTGGGGGGAATTTCAGATTCCAGAACGTTCCAGCCAGCATGCTAACTGGGGAATTCTGGGAGTTGAAGTCCACCCATCTTAAACCAGGCTGTCTGGAGAACGTTGGGACCTTTCTTGACACGTGCCAAGCCCTGAGGACAGGTGGAAGAGAATTGGGAGGACCCTCGGACTTCAGGAGACCCTCCCAACCGTCCCCTTTGGGCCTGGGGGACCCAGAGGGGGCCCCTTCCTCACCAGTTCCCACGCCCCTCCTCTTTTCCCGACGCATGCTGTGTATGTGAACTTGTATTCCCCCTCCATAGGCGGTGCCCGACTTTCAAGAGACTAGACCTCGTAATTACATTCTCTCCGCCAGCGCAGCCGCGGTAAGACCCGTCCCCATTCTCGCCCCCCCCCATCTGTCCTCGGACATCCCTTCTCCCCCACCCACCCCCTTCCTTGCCAACCTGGATCGAGCACCGGCTGCATCCAGCATTTTAACGTGAGCCAAGCGATCCTCGAAGCACTCGGGGCGACATGACGGCAGTGTTCCAATATTTGGGGGGCTGCCACGAAGAAGGGGGTGCAGCTGCTCTCCAAAGCACCTGCAAGAAGCAACGGATGGAAACTAATCAAGGAGAGAAGCCAGCTAGAGGATCTTCTGCGTGAAACACCAACATAGGTGGTGAAGTCCCAAAGGTGCTTTTTCAAAAGGCAAAACTGGACTTGCTTAGTTTTCCCTTGAAGACGATTCGCTTCTCATCTTCAGTTCGGATTGCAGTTCAGTTCTGACTCCAGTTCAGTTCAGTCAGAACTGAAGAAGCTTCTTGGATGAGGAGCGAAACGTCTTCAAGGGAAAACCAAGGAAGTCTAGTTTTGCCTTTGGAAAAAGCACTTTTGGAGCAACCATGACCTGGATCACTGGGAATATCCATAGAAATACATGTAGGTGGTGCCTCCTGCTCTCCCCCCTCCCAATTAATGGGAGACATTTAAAGAAGAAAAAAACCAGTTGCCACTTTAGAGTACTTGGCTTTCACCCAACCCACCACAGTGGGGTTCCTTCCCAAAGCAATTAAGGGGTGCCAGCATTGTCCACCCATTCAGACATTCGTCTGGTTCCTCTGGGTTTGCGGCTGTGCTTCTGCCTCACGTTAAAATGTCGGAACTTCAAAACAAACAACCCTTCCCCATGTCCATGTTCTGCCTTGCTGACACTCCCGTTGGGAAGGAACCAGGTTCAATCTAGATTCAGGGAGATTGGAGGGGTGTGATGCAGCGGGTCCCCTGGGGCTTTGTAAAATTTAATCTCTTTTAATATTTGTATTCATTGTTTTTATTGTTGTTTTATTGTTGTTAGCCGCCCTGAGTCCTTCGGGAGATAGGGCGGCATACAAGTCCCATAATTAAATTAAATTAATCCTGGCGTTCGCTTTGCAGAGGAATTGCTTTCTTTTCACACAGCCGTGCTGGGGTGGCATGCTGGCTGCTCCCCTAAATCGTCACCCCAGGGGGAAGGGGGCCTGTCTTTTCCACGACGGTGTTTCTGCTCCAAATTGGCAACTTTGGGGAAGAAGCGCCGGCTTTGCTAATTTGGCCAAAAGAAGGAGGAGGCAAAATGTTGGACGTGGATGGGGGACATTCAGTGCTGGTTTATTCTGATCCAGAGAAAAGACCGGGAGTCTGTAGAGTCTTTTGAAACCATGGTTCCTCTTGTTTGGCCCTGACAGCCAAGCCGGATCACTCTGCTGGGAGCCAGCCGTGTGCTGCAGCCGCCCAATAAGCCAACGCAATCCTGGGCTGCATCATCGGCTTCTCACGGTCACATGACCGTGCTTGACGATGATTCTTTTCCAGCAAAAAGAACGCAGACAATGGGATTGGTTAATGACCCCGGCGTGGTGATTTATTTAACGGCCCCTGCAAAAAACAAAGTCATAAAATCAGTCCCCGATTCCTCCTTATTGACCTGCCCGACTTAAAGCTTTGATTCCAAGCGGAGTCGAGTTCTCCCATCGTTTTCTACAAACGTTTTCATAAATGTCCTTGTGAATAGACAGGGCTGGCTGGGGAATTCTGGGAGTTGAAGTCCGCAAGTCTTAAAAGTTGCCACGTTTGGAGTTCCCTGGTTTACACCATTGGTTTCCTGTGTCTCTCCATCCAAAATCTGCAGTTGGGACGTGGCCCACCGTGGGGGAACGTTTTTGCTGTGGGAAAGAAAGGCACCCACTTCCCCCTCCCTCGGAACTGCTGCTTTGCATGGCGTGTTGCATTTTGCAGTGAGCTTTTGTGCCAGAATCCCACCAAAGTGAGCAGATGGCCTTGCAGGACCCTTGATGGTCCATCGCGAAGAACGAAGACTTTCTCATAACGCCTGGGACAGGACGGGAGGTCTCCAAGCCTGGCCACGTTAAGACTTGTGGACTTCAACTCCCAGGATTGCATGGCTGGCTGGGGAATTCTGGGAGCTGAAGTCCACAAGTTTTAAGTGGCCAAGGTTTGGAGACCCCCGGTCTACCTTAATCCCAACACCTGGGGAGGGGGAAATGGAATGGTCTCACCATCTGGGGAGGGGGCTGCTGCCGTCTGCCACTCTGGCTGGGGGACGGGCCAGCTGCATTCCCACGGTCCCCCCTGTTGCGGCTGCCCCCGAGGCGGCTTCGCGGTGTCGAATGTTGGCGGTTTGGTGTCTTCCGATGTTGACCTGCTTTTCCGTCTGTCCTGTGGTTCCCCACAGCTTTGGAGTGACGAGGTGGAAAAAGTAAGTACTACCAATATTCTGGTATTCCTCTTTTTAAAAAATAAAAAAATAAAATCCAAAAATGTTGGTAGCCAAAAATAAAAATCCCTGGCAGTTAAAAAATAAAACAAAACGGTGTTTGGTCAATAAAATGCAG
Organism: Vipera berus; assembly: GCF_964194415.1. Taxonomy (NCBI): domain Eukaryota; kingdom Metazoa; phylum Chordata; class Lepidosauria; order Squamata; family Viperidae; genus Vipera; species Vipera berus. Next base: position 11,637,635 of record NC_138218.1, read on the forward strand.
AAAACGGGCTGAAAAGTCTTATCGGGGTAGCGTGGGTGGGGGTGGATATATTTGGAATATTTGGAATATTCCCAGCAGCCACGGTGCCCTCATTCGAAGGATGCTCCATGGTTTGGTTTTTGCAGGCGGAGCATGAACTGCGACAGGCCCAGACGGAGTTTGACCGACAGGCCGAAGTCACCCGGCTTCTCTTGGAAGGCATCAGTAGCACGCACGTGAGTTTTTGATTTGATTCTTACGTTTATCTGCCCCATCTCGCCCTAGGACTGTCCTAGGTGGCTTCCAAGATACAGATAATCCTCGCCTTAGTTCATCTAGTGACCGTCCAAAGTCACAAGGGCCAGGGAAAAGGCAGCTTATGACCTTTGTAGCGTCCCCATGCTCACGTGATCAAAATTCAGATGCTGGGCAATCGATTCGTGTTTACGACGGTTGCAGGCCAAAGAAATACAGGCAGCCCTCAACGTACGACCACAGATAAGCCCCAGATCTCTGTTGCTAAACAAGTTGTTAGTTGACGGAGTTTTGCTCCATTTTACAACCTTTCTTGTTAAGTGAATCACTGCAGTTGTTAGCAACAATTAAAGGTGGGCTGTCCCTCGTCTCTCCATCCCTCTGCAGCCTCCCTGCTGGCTCCCGTCCAAAATCTCCCTTGGGGTGGATTGAGAAGGGGTCCAAGGATGTTCTAAGCACTCAGTTTGTATCAGTGCCATCTTGTAAAAACACTGAGGACCTGCTGCTTGGAATCGGCTTCCTTGGACAATGAGCTGGCTTTCCTTCCCCTCTCCAGGTCAACCACCTCCGGTGCCTCCACGAGTTTGCAGAAGCTCAGACCACGTATTTTGCGCAGTGCTACCAATACATGTTGGACCTCCAGAAGCAACTGAACAGGTAGCTAAATGGTCGGGGGGGGGTTGTTGCAGTTGTTGTTTGGTGCCGCTCAGGGTATATTAAAGGGAGGATATTTGGTGTGTGTGTGTGTGTGTGTGTGTGTGTGTGTGTGTGCCATGAATGGGATGCTAAGGGCCAGAGGTAGCCCTCTTTGGAGATTCCTGTCCCCCGCTGAGTCAGCACTTGACAAATATGGCCAAACTTAAAAGGTTTTGGAGGGTCTTCAGAAAGGTTGATGGTCCTCAGCAGTTTTCGGAGAGTGAGAACAATTGTGGGTGCTCCACCACAGGAGGCTTTTCAGAAGAGACTGGACAATTATTTCTCTGGAATGGTATAAGGCTCCAGCCTTGAGCAGGAGTTTGGACTAGATGACCTCTGAAGTCCCTTCCAACCCTATTATTCTGTGTTCTGTTCATACTGAAGTTCAGAAATTTGAGTGGATTTTTTTTTCATTTGTTGCCTTCTGTTCTGTCCCTCCCTGGCTTTCAGCTCCAGAGGAGAAATGTAAGTAAAAAAAAAATCTGATTTTTTTCCCCCCAGTGGTTTATTTTTAATGGAAACCATTTCAGGGTTTTAACCTTCCTATGATTCCTGTGTTTGTCCGCTTGTGAATGCGCCAACACTGCAGGTTTTCAAGAAGAGCCTGGACAGCCATCTGTCCAGAAGGGGGTCTGCTTGAGAAGGGGGTCTGGACTAGAAGACCTCCGAGGTCCCTTCCAATTGTGTTATTCTGTCGTTGCTTGGTGGCCCAGTTCACACAACTCAGTTGCTAAAGCTGGCAGTGAGAATCCCGTGGCTTGGCTTAGCAGAAGAGTCTGTGCATCCTCAGAAAACAGCCAAGTTGATGTATTGCGTAAACAGACTATCTCTTGTTCCCACGAGTCCCCCACTCACACACGGCGGCTGCAAGGGCTGGAACTGAGTTAAGCGAGTTGAACCACCCGAGCCGGCCACTTCCCTGCCTCTGTTCCTTCTCTCATCCAGGCTGCCGGGGACCTTCGTGGGCAACACAGAGTCCACGTCGCCCCCGCCCAACGCTGCTTCCCCGACAGGCATGGCCGCTGCCACGGGGCCCGCCGTGCCCACCCTCCCAGTGGTGCCCACGATCGCCGGGGCACCCAACTCAGCTCCGGGGGTTGAAGCGCTGAACCCCAGCGAGGTGAAGCCCCCCACCAGCGGGACCCGGAGAGCCCGGGTGCTGTATGACTACGAAGCAGCGGACAGCGGCGAGCTTTCCCTCCTCTCGGATGAGGTTGGCACCCCCGTCCTCTCGTGCCAGGCGCGGGTAGAACGCCCGGCGCCTGGGCAGCCCTGCAGAAATCCACAGCCCCCGGCTCGGCTGTGGCTAACGTAACCCTCTGGACGTTTGGTTAGGGTTAGGGCAACCCGTGACCCCCTTCCGTCTCTTCTCTTTCAGATGATCACTGTGTACAGCCTCCCAGGGATGGACCCTGACTGGCTGATTGGAGAGAGGGGGAACAAAAAAGGCAAGGTCCCCGTCACCTACTTAGAACTGCTGAGCTAAACACGCCACCTGGCAAGGACTCTTCAAGCAAAACCCTCGTCTCTCTTTTTTTTTTTTGTAACGGCTGAAACTGATTCATTCCGAGATCACTCCCGCTCGCTATTTATTATTATTATTGCTGTTATTATTTTGGGTTCTTGGGATGTGTGGATTAAGGCCCCCAAAGGAGTGAAGGGGTGAATCCCTTCCGTTCTCCAGGGCTTCAGAGACTCCCCTCCATTCATCCTGGTTGGCTTTGAGAATTGTTGGGAGTTGCTGGGAAGGCATCCCCAGCCCCGTTGGGGATGGCGAAGTGGGGCCATGAGGACTAGCCACTTTACAGATCCTTCCTTCCTTCCTCCTTCCTTCCTATCTTCCTCTTTTCTTTCCCCCTCCCCCCTTCCCTCCTACCTTTCTCCCCCTCTCCTTCCTTTCCCTTTTTCTCTCACTATTTCCCTCGTCTTGTCTTTTTTGGAGTCTTCAATCGATTTTAGACATTCCAGGGGGGTGATGTAGAGAAAGGAGTTTTTTCCCTGACTGCAGTCCAAGCCCCCCCCCCCCCACCGTGCATCCAATTCCATTCCAAAACTTCGAGCCGGTTGGAGAAGAAAACTTTAGCTTTGGACGCAGAAATCACACACACACACACACACACACACACACCCTCCTGATCCATCTTGATAGAAAGATCCTAAGAATTTAACCAAATCTGCAACTCGGCTGAAGTTTCCTTAACGGTTAAGCTTTGATTCCCTGGCCGTGCACCATTTCCACCTCTTGCACTGCCTTCTTATGTGGAAACACACCACACAGACAGACGCACACACATCTGCCTGCAGATTGAGGAGCCCGGACTTGTCGTATCTCTTCACGCCCCACAGCTCAATCTTTGGGTGCTTCTCCCAAACTCGAAGCCATATGTAGAGCCAGTGTAAACCTAGCACAGAGCATGGAGCAGATTCAGCCGTCGCTGCCCGACGGCCTGGGGCTGTGTGGCCCAGCGCTTGGCCGGCCTCCCTGTGTGCTTTTAGGCTGATGTCGGGTCGCAGAGCCCTTCCGTAAATGCGTTTATTTCGAATGACTTGCAAACGTTTCTTTGCTTGCCGGTCTGTTGTGTCGTTCTCCCAGTGGGCTTCATTTTATCCCCTCCGAGTTTCTTCTTAAGAGAGCCACACGGGGCTTAGGTAATTCTGCTCTTTCTGGAGATGTGTTCCGCACTGGGAACAGAAATTCAGGATTTCTGAACCTTTCCTGGAGGAACAAGCTGAGTGTGGGACATTGCCAAATCTATTGGGCGGAGAGGTTTGGTAGGTGAGAGACTCCTGCTCGGTATAATCTTTGGGCAAAGGATGTGGCTTTCATAAGCCCGTTGATTTGAAAATACTTCCCAATAAGATCCGGTTCCACAGCAGGAGCTCGGAAGCTGCTTGGGGAGCCGAAATCATGAATCCTAGAAATGAAGATTGGATCTTAAGCTGTTTAGCAGCAGGGGGATCCACCACCACCACTCCCAGTGTAAAACATTTTATTGTCCTTCCTAAGTTATAGATGCTTTTCCTGTGTGCTTGGTTTAAAGCTTCTGCACGGTTTACCCGTTTGAGCGGTTTCTTTTTTTGCGTTCTCCGGTGCTTGGCACGTATCCCTGGTCTGGGTCAGGAAGGCCTCTGCCTGCTGGGACCACGGATCTGGGAAACCTCACCAGGAAGCGGCAGCAAGTAACCGAGGCCCATTTTTCTGTGCGGGGGCCTCTGGGGGTGCACCCCATCTTTCCTTGCAACTGTTTGTATTCTGCAAAGGTTCTGCTTTTTGTTTTCTTTCTTTAACTGCAGACTTGGAAGTGGGCCAAAAGCTCAGATGTAAAGGAAATGCCTGAAACTCTTGTTACTGCTGTTATCTTTGATTAATAAAAAGTTAGAGCTGCTATTCGCTTCGGCTGACTTATTCCAAAACAAGCAGGATGTCCATGACTCTTGAGCAAAAGGGTTTTTTCCAGGTTAGGCAGAAATCCAGGACTCCCCCCCACCCCAGCAGTTAGGGAAATGCAAGAAGTCCTCAGCCTTAGGATCACGACAGAGCCTAGGATTTCTGTGCTAAATGAGACATTTCTTAAGTGAGCCTTGCTCCATTCTACAAACTTGCTTGCCGGCTGTTCAGTGAACCCGGCTTCCCTCGCTGACTTTGCTTGTCAGGTCCCAAAAGGGGATCAGGTGATCCCGGGACATTCCAACCGCCCTAAGTACATGCCAGCTCCCTGGATTTTGATCACACCATCAAGGGGATGCTGCAAAGGTTGCAACTATGAAAAACTCAGGTCTGCTCACCACCCAGCTCTGAAGTGCCAACAGATGTTCCACCCACCCCTGGGATGACATGGCTGCTTTTCAAGTACTTGGCAACGGTGAGCTTTTACAACAGCTTGCAACATCCCACATCACAACTGCAATCTGCAATGTTTGTGGCGTTTTTGCCAACGTTTGTGAGCATTTAGTTCTGGCTTTTGGTAAAAACAAAGGGTTGGCTTAGCAACCGGCATTTGCTCAATAGCCGGGCCCTGACTTGACCACGGTGGTGATTCGCTTAACAAACTCCCCCCAAGAAGGTAGTAAAACTGGGTCGGTCACAGGACGACCTGCTTTACCACCAGAATGGGCAGGTTAAGTCAGTAAAATGAGGACCCAGATTGCTGGGGGCGATAGGCTGTTGCTGTCGTAATTTGAGGAGTTCCTGCATTTCCACCTCTACCCAAAGCAAAGCATGCTTTATTCCAGACATTTAATCAGACAGTTGCAGAATTTTTTGTAGGTTTGGGGGTTTACATTAAGTCAGTGCGGAAGCCGAAGTATCAGAGGCTTCTCTTGAGTTCTTCCAACAGTTTTACACGCTGCTTTATTCCTTCCAAAAAAAAGGTCCTCCGAAAGCGGAAAACGAACGGGGCTGCTTTGAGAAAATTCAAGAGGTTGGAGTCCCAGCATTGCTTAGAAACACGTTTAATCAATATAAATAGGAAACGTACAAAAAGGGAGACTCAAGCAATGGAATTCCGATCCTGTCTGGAAAGAGGATAAAGGCCTTTATAAAAATATCTCTTGTGCCCTAGGAACAGCAGAGACATCCCGCTGGCACCATGGAGAGCAGGGGTGGGGTGGGGTGGGGCGTCTCTGCACTTGGCTGGCAAAGCTCCACCACAAAACCGTCCTTGAGCTATGAGATTAATGCCCAATATTCTTCTCAAGAGGGGATAGTCAAGCTCTCTCCGTCTGCTTTCCATCCTGGGCTGTACGTAAGCTAGAAAAATAAGGGACAGGCTTATGGAGGCCAAGCCAGATTTACTTGTAACACAATGGTTTGGGGGATTTGCCCACAGGCAGGGTCCTTTGCTGGCAGGGACCAGCCGATGCTGCCCGGACGGTGGAGCTCCCAGGATTCACGGAGGCGAACTGGAGGGGGAATCGTCTTGAGCTGGGACGGGTGGCGTCTATCTTTGCACGTGTCTGACAAAGGCCTGCACCAGCTGGAAGAGGGGCTCCTGGCCTTCCAGCCCCAGCTTGGAGGGGGGTTTTCCCTGTGGAGGGGGGAGAAGGCCCCCGGCAGGCGAGGAAGGACCACCACGGCGGAAATAGCGAGACAGGCTGGAGAGCAGCGTGCTCTGAGAAGGGAACACAGGATCAGGTCATTCCTTCTGGAGGACGTGTTACAGCAGTGGTTAAGAGGCTGCTCTAGAAACCAGGAGATGGTGAATTCTAGTTCCGCTTTCGCCAAGAAAGCCGGCTGGGTGACTTCGAGCCAATCACCAGGAGCCAGTGAGTTCTAGTCCCGCCTTAGGCATGAAAGCCGGCTGGTTGTCTTGGCGTGCAGCTCCATCTGCACGAGCGGCGGGCAGGTGCGCCCTCCGCTCGCGCAAGTGGAACTCGTGTGGCCAGGTGCCAGGCTGCAGCCTGGGGGATGGGGACCCCTGCTCTAGACCGGGTACCCCACGGAGCAAGGGCGGCCCATACCAGCTCTGAGCTGAGCTCCTGTTTCATGCGCTGTTTATCTCGCGAGTGCACCGCCGGATCCTTCAAGTACCGAACCGCCTGAGAGATGAGCAGGTAGAAGCAGTTTTCCATCGTAAACATCAGGAGAGGCCTGGAACAAAGACGTGGTTTGTTGACCCGCTGAAAAGCACTAGCCCAGGGGTGGGGAACTCTGGCCCTGCCGGCTCAGGAATTCTGGGAGTCGAAGTCCACAAGTCATAAGGGGGCTACAGATTTCCCCACCTCCGAACCAGCATGGGCTAACAGGGAGAGGACTGTGCCGAGGAACCGCATTTGCTGGAGAAGTTACTTGAAAGCTCACAGCAAACACCTTTAAAAAATCCAGTTCCTTTTTTCAAAGGTGGTCAAAACCCCGAGGGACCTACTTGAGCGTCTTGTTCTCTTCCTGCTGGGGGGAGGGCCCTGCAGCCAGAGTGAAGGGCTCCTTCTTCTTATCCAGCTTTGGGGGGAAAGAAAAGCGGTATTAGAACTCAAGATGAAGAAGTGGCGAGCCATTTTTCTCAGTGCCACTGTAACTTCCAGCCTGAGCTTGCCTCTCCGCTCTGCACAAGCCCCGCTGAACTCTTACCTCCCCTAACATGTTCAGGGCCACGTTGACGGTGGCCAGCAGGGTCCCAAAAGAGGGCGGCACCTCCGAGTCAAAGGCGGGAGTCGTAAAGCTCAGCATGAAAAGGATGTTGTACTCGGCCAGGTCCAGGGACTGCAACGGAAGGCAGAATCAAAATGCACACCCCATCGCCTGAACAAGAGAACCAACCCAGCACGGATGCTTGGAAGACATAAATGAGCCTCTGGCTCCGCAGACCGACTCAGCCTGGCTCCTGCAATGTCCTCCCGGGACATTCGTGAGAGCGACGTCTCTGGAGATGCTCAGCCCTCCAGGTCAGGGTTGCCCCAAAGGTGGTTTTTCAAGAGGCAACTACTGGACTTCCTTGCTTTTCCTTGAAGACCTTTTGCTTCTCGTCCAAGGAGCTTCTTCAGTTCTGACCGGATGGTGGGGAATGTGGCTGTCTGCGGGGAATATCAATCCTTTCATTCCCCACCATCTGGTCAGAGCTGAGGAAGCTCCCTGGAAGAGAAGCGAAAGGTCTTCAAGGAAAAACAAGGAAGTCCAGTAGTTGCCTCCTGGGAGAAGCACCTTTGGGGCACCCCTGAGAGTACAAACTGTTTGGTGCCTCGTGAAAAAGCATCTCTCTCTCTGGGAGGCTTTTGGCTCCTCTACCTGGTCGAGAAGGATCTGGCAGATGTCCGGGGTGAAGTGGCGCAAGGCCGCGAGACACTTGCTGAGGATTTTCAGCAGGCTGTACTGGACGGTGCTCAGCGCCTTCTGCTCCGCCGCCTCCGACTCGGGGCCGGTTGGCTTGGCTGACGTCTGCGGGGCTCTCTGGAGGCGAGGGAGGACGGCCGAGGGGAGGGACTCGCCGTTCTTGGCCTGGAAAGAAAGCCGAGTGAGGGGAGACCCCAGGCGGACCAAACGGGGCTGGCATCCAGGTGGGCTCGGCCATTTACCTGCAAGTAATGCTGAAGCATTTTGCGACTGTGGAGCAGCGAAGTGCAGGCCTGGCACAAGTAGCACAAATTGACCTGAAACGAGGAGAAAGCGGGGAAAACACAGGTGGTCCTTCAGTCACGACCAGAATGGATCGCCAATTTTTTTCTTGCTAAGCAAAGCAGTTAAAGTGAGCTGGGCCTCATTTTACGACCTTTTTTGCCACAGTGGTCAAGCAGATCGCTGCGGTTGTAACTAACTGTAACCCTTTCCGGTCAACGTGAAATGCTAGCAGTCCATAAAAACCAAGATGGAATTTTAAAAAAAAAACCACTCGGCTTTAGCCCTGGGCTCAAGAGGGCTGCTCATGCACCCAGCTTCCCCGGGCATCTCAGCCACGGGCGCCAGGCCCACGCCCTGCCCGGCGAGGAGGAAGGTTCTGCTACGCACCTGGACGTCCCCCAGCAGCTGGGGCAGCTGGAAGTGCCACTCCTTCACAAAGTTGGACAGCTGGAGGAGGAAGCCCACCGTGTGGTCGGCTTCTTCCAGGCAGGCCAGGCTCTGCACCGTCCGGACGGCATTCAAGCACTGCAGGCAGAAAGCGCACAACTCTGAAAGCCCCTCCTGGCGCCTGGGGCTCCCCAGGGGGAAGGGGCTGAGAATAAAGACGGAGGGGCCCCCGGGGTGCTCTGCTTCTTCCCTCGGACGCCTCGTCAGGACAACCGTCCCCTCCCTCCCCCCACAGAAAGAAGAGGTTCCGGCAGCCGGTCTTCCAAATTCCCCCCCATTGGTTCTCCTTCGAAGTCGCAGGCCGCAGAGAAGCCCACCTGGAGGATCCTCTCCTGATGGACACCCACGAAGTCCAGGGCATCGGTCAGGAAGTTGTAGCGGAGGGTCTTCAGCAGGCGCTCCATCAGCGATATGGCCAGGCGATAGACCCCGGGCCACGACGGGCCGTCCAGAGACCGCCGAGAGGAAACGGGGGCCTGCACACACAATCACGGTCAAACCCTTAAGCCAGAAACAAGCCGGCTTTCCCGGGAGCCTGAACTTCTCCAGGGGCGTTTGTGGGGAGCCACTCACCTGCCCCACTCCATTACTGCTCAGCTGGTAGACGCTCAGGAGAGGCAGGCAGATGCTGTGAAGGATGCCAGCTGTGGCCACCGCGGCTGCTCCCTAAAAGAGCGGGGGCAAAGCAGAGAAACTCAGGGGCTGGGGTGCCCCATGGGGCAAATTTCAACACACACACACACACAACAAGCTCTGGCTGAGCCCAGAAACCATCACGTGGCCAGTCGAGTGAGCCCAGCCCAGCGATTTCTACTGGGCGCAAATCTAGGCCAGCCTGGCTGTCAACCGGCCCTCTTCAGCCTGCGCTGCTGCCTGGGCTCCTCACCTGCTGAGTCTTGGCCAAGGTGAGCAGCAGGTGGAGCGACGCTTCCGTGAAGTGCAAATTCTGCTTCAGCCTCAAGCTGATCTCCAAGGCGCTGCAGAGGGTGGGCAGCAAGGGGAGGGTCCGCGTCACCTGCAGCCAGCAGTCCCCCTCTTCATCCACTTCACACAGCTCCTTGGCCAAGTGAAGGCCCAGCACGCACACCTGGAGGGAGAGGGGGAAGGGAAAGAGGCAGGGGGATGCTTGAGCCCACCTTATTCTGGGCCTGGGCTGCGGAAAGCCACCAGGGAAGCAGCAGGGGTGTAAAATGGAGGGAGGGAGGGGGCTTCTTTCTCTCCAGGAACCAGGAGTGGGTGAGTTTCGTGCCTAAGTCATCTTAGGAATGAAGGCCGGCTGGGTGACTTTGGGCCAGTCCCTCTCTCTCAGCCCGGCCCACCTGACAGGGTCGCTATTGTGGGGAGAACAGACAGAGGAAGGAGTCACGTTCACTGCCTTGAAATACCGACACAGTAATAAAGGAGGGATCCAAATAAACAAACAGCAATAATTAACACTGCGACGCTTCTTGCCAGAGACTTGGAGGTCTCCCTTCCGCAAGCAAGCAAGCGAAGGACCATCTCAAAGCATCCGAGGGGCAAAAGGAGGCCTGCCTTCCTGCCTTATCCTATTTCTCCGCTCCCCGAGGATGCTAAAAACACCCGCTGGCCAGGTAAGGGGGGGGATCACTTGCCCCGTCTCGCTGGTCCTTCTGCTTGTGTCGGGAGGCGTCGTCCGTGTCCATGCTGTCTTTGTCCTCCCGGGCATCCCCCGCGGTCAGGCAGTGCCGGGTATGATCGAAGAGAGCAATGAATTCTTCCTGGAGGGTCTCACACACGCTCAGCACCAGCTGCGAGTAGTGAGGGATTTCGCTGGCTGGGAGTGGAGGGAGAGAGCATTGGGCCCGGCCTCCAAGGCAGGCAGCCCTACATGTTCCCCTCCCTCCAATTTTTCAACTGCGGCTCAAACCCAGAACTCGGACGAGGCCTCAACTGTCCCCAGCTGACCTTTAGTTTCCTTCATCTGCAGGACGGTGACGAGGGCAGAGAAGACCTTGGCTTTGGTCTTCTCCATCATCTGCTGGTCAGCCTGAAGCACCCCGTCCAGGATCTGCGTCAAGGAGTTTATGATTTCGTCCGCCGAGCCCAACTTGCTGAAAGCAGGGAGAAAAAGCAGAAAGGGTTAGAACTACAAAGGAGTTCTGACGGCTTCGGTGGCAGCTTCTGATTGGGGGGATCACTCCGGGGAGCAGGTTTTGGGGTGGGCAAGAGCTCTGGGCCCCTCAGAAGGGCTCCCAAATAACACCCACAGGGGGGCTTTTTAAGCGTCACAGGCACCTGGCCCGGCAGGACAGGAAGGCAGGGGGATGTTACGGTCCCATCGATTAGGGACGGTGCACCTGGAGACCACAAATGGAGATGGAGCTGATTGCGTTGTTCTATTTGTATGTAACCTGCCTTAACTATTTTTATCAATTAATTCATGCTGGCAAACGTACCCAACACACTTTCCTTCTCCCGTTTTCCCCACAAAAAGAACCCTGTGAGGCGAGGTGGACTGAGAGAGACTGACTGGCCGATTAAGTAAGTAAATTAATTCAAGGCCTGAATTTCCCAAACTTCCTCACCCGCAGAACCGCGGCAGAGCACAACTGCTGGGGCTTCCCTGTTCCTAACTGGCAAGGCGTCCGGGGACTTCAGGTATTCTCAGTCCTGCTGCAAAGTCTCTGGACCGAATCTGAGATATTCTGCATGCAAAACTCGGGGGGGGGGGGTTGCTTTTCCCCCCAAAGGACCTACCTCCTCCACTGTCGCAGCAGAATTAACAGGAGGGTGCACAGCATGGATCCCAGCTGCAGGCAGCACACGGAAGTGGGAACCAGCAGCTACGGAGAGATTTTGTTTTCAAGGAATGCCTTTCGCTATGAAACTATTGCTATTATTTTAAATCTGTTGGCCACCCAGGTCCAGGAGCTCCAACTGAAACAGTCGAGACTTTAAATCACCTAATAACAGTGCACTAAATTTAAAAAGAATCACTGGCCGAGCGTCTGAATTTTGATCACATGACCACGGGGAATGCTGGAGGTGTTGTAACTGTGAAAAATGCTCATCAATCGCTTTTTTCAGCGCCCTTGTAACTCTGAACGGTCACTAAACCACCTGCATTCATAGTTCTGCTGACTGCTGAGCTGGAGCCTCAGAACTGATGCGCCGAAGAGAGGTAAGCCCTCCAAGATCACCCCCCAGATCTTTTGCACTTAGGCAACTGCAGAAGCCCAAAGCCACATTCAAAACCCAGCACGGCTGAACCACGCTAGGTTTTTAAAATGCAAATTCTTACCAAAGCCTTGGTCCCACTCAAGACGTCCAGAAACAGCTGCTGGATCTCCGAGCTGGTCAAGTTCACGATGTCAGCCTGAGAAAGACCAGTTTGGGATTTAAAACGGGTAAAGCGGCGACCCCTCTCTCTGGTATATAACCCCAACATAAATTCGTAGATATCGATATCTGGAAGCCTGCAGGTGTCTGATAATCGGAGCCTCTGATCAGAAGTAATATTAGGATCCTGGGCCTTGAAAAGCCTGGCTCGCCACAGCTGCTAAGCGAATCACTTACGTGGCTGGTGGAGACCACGAGCAGCATTCGCCAGGCTGAGATCAGCAGCTGGTACTCGGTCAGGGAGGTGCAGCCGCTGCCCTCCGTCTCGGCCACGTGGAAGGCCAGGGATTTCACGTAGCCCGACCAGTAAGCGAAGCGCTTTTCCGCCGAAAACCTCTTGAGCGTGTCCTTCAGGGACTGGTCCAGCGACCCCCTGTGGTCCACCAAGGCAGAGTTAGAGGATTTCCCCCTTGAAAAAGGACTCACATTACAAGCGGGAGCATTCCGACTGCGTCAACCAGAAGGGGAGCAAGAGTCTAGGTGCGAATCTGCACAAGAAAGCTGAAAGGGAACTTGGCTAGCAAACGTGACGAAGGTCCTTGCTTGGGTGGCTCAAAAGAGGGCTGAAAAAAGGTTGAGTGGAGCATTGCAGACGTGGTGGGTGCGCCATCACTGGAGGTTTTTAAGACGTTTTGTCTGACATGGGGTAGGGTTTCCTGCCTGAGCAGGGGGTTGGACTAGATGACTTCCAAGGTCCCTTCCAGCTCGGTTATTCTGAGAGGAACAAGATGGAAGCTTGTTCTCAATTCTCCATTCTAACATCTGAAAGGACCAGGGAACCCCCTTCCTAGGCTGAATTTCTTCTTCACCAAAAATCTAATAACATCACTTACTTGACCACTGAATAAATCTCCAGGCAAATTATTTTAATTATCAGGGCACAGGTTTCCAAGACACTGAGCTGCAAACATAGAAAGGAAAATGCTGATTGTGTCGCTTTTCTACTTGCAATTTCTGGCAGTCATACATTAAACAGAGCGCTGAAACTTCCAGCCACTCAGGAATGCTTTGCAACCTTTTTCCTGCTTTACATCAAGGACATTCCTGACCCAGAGGCAAAGGAAGCCACAGGTTCAGAGTGACCATGGGGGACTAACTCTGTCCCACTCTGAAAGGACCCAAACCCCCTTTTTCGGGGCTGTTGTAACTTTGAGTGGCCACTAAATGAACTGTTGTAAGTCAAGGACTATCTGTACGTTAGAGATTCTTCTGCAGAATGCTGCTTTATCTAGCCAGGGGTATCTTTTTCAGCCATAAAAAACCTGCGTCTATGGCCCCACCCAATTCCAGACTGGATGTCTCTAGAAAGTTTTCTTGCAGCACACACAAAAAAGTGAGTTTTATTTTCCCAGAGGTTTCCTTACCTCAGATGTTTCGGACGGTGGAGGAAGAGTTCCAAATAACGGGTTGGTTAAGTTTCCCCAAAACTTTGGCCTAGAAACACAAAAAAACTGCAGTGGTTTTTTTCCCCTGTTCCACATTCTCCTCTTTTTCATTTTTCTTTGGACTTCTGAGTTTTGTATTTTGATCAACTAACAAAGCTGGCAGTTTGAGGAGGAGGAGGAGGAGGAGGAGGGAGAGAGCGCAGTCCACTCACTTGTTCCGGAGGACAAGCATGGCGCTGTCTCGGCGGTCCTGCCACAGGGCGTGGAGGAAGGCAATGGTGGCCCGCTGCAGCAGGGGGGGGCACCAGTAGCGCTCCTGCCGCTGGGAGCCCATCAGCTCCAGGACCACGTGGAGGCAGCTCCACTGCCCTAAGCTGAACTCCTAGAAAGGAAAGGGAACAGACCCAGCTCCTGAAGTGGGCCACAAAAGCTGAAATGAAGCCGGCATTAAAAACCACCTCCAATCCAGCACGGTCCCTTACCTTGCAGCCATCGCTCCCGTCCTTCACCTCCAGGTTAAGAAACAATTCGATCAGGCCGGGCTGGGTTTCCACGGCCACCGTGAGGAAGTCGAGGATCATGACTTTGATGCGCATGTCCTCGATTCTGCTCTGCAGGCGGGTCAGGAAGGCGTCACGGATGGCAGAGGCATCGCTGCCAAGGCAGGCGTACACTGACATGGGAGCCACCTAAGCGGGGGAGGGGGGGAAGGAGGAGAGATGAGGAAGGAAGGAAGGAAGGAAGGGCAGAGAGGCCATGTACAGTGTGCCCCCCCAACACAGAAAGGGCACACTGCCCCGCAGATTTTTTCTAATGCCATGCTCGTCAACCTTAGCAAATTTATGACTCCCCAAATTCCCCAGCCAGCAGAGCTGCCCGCTCTTTTCCTACAACCAATTGTACAATCAGAGGTTCCCATTTAAGTCTGATGCACCACCACCGATCAAATGTAACTGGGCAAGGGAAGACCCAGAAGCCACTGGAAGCCCCGCTCCCCGACTTGGATCAAGGGAAGCCACGAAGGGTGTCGGAAGGAAAACGAGGACGCTTCTTACCGTCGCCAGCCGCTTCAGCAGCTGGATGGCCAGCCGTGGCAAGGCCGGGTCGTGTTTATGGTAGATGTATTTGGCCAAGACAGCAACCAGATTGTTCTGGTGGGCCCCTGGTTTGGGAGGGCAGAGAAGCACAGAGAGTAAAGTCACACAATTGATTTTCTGCACAGGATAAGCAGGATCCAAAAGCCTTTGCTCGGCCGGCTGAAAACGAATGCAGATTCTGCGTGTTAAGTGCAAGCGGTTCACGTAGGAAGGACCTACCGTGCTGAGTCAGGGCGTGCTCCAGAGGGGACACAACGCTGGAGGGCGGCTTCAGCCGGATGACGTTGTTGGTGACAGAGAAGGCCAGTTTCACCGTCTGGACGAGCAGCTGGCCCTGAGACTCCCCATCGCTGGGTTGGCAGCAGGAAGAACCGCGTTAAAACCCCTCCTAAGTCTGCTCATGACGCTCATTAAGTTGTAATGGTCGTAAAACATCCCAAAGACATCACTGCGTTACAACTGTCATGGAGCCTGCCCATTTTATGTAAGATTTTACAACTTTTTTGTGGAGTTGCAAAAAAGGCAGAGGAAGCACCTTCCCGTAAGACTGCACGGCACACTTCAATCCCCAGACCAGTTGGCAGAGCCAGGTCAGAATTAATAGGGTTGGAGGTCTTCTAGTCCAACCCCCTACACAAGGCAGGAGACCCTATACCATTTCAGACAAAATCGCTGCCCAGTCTCTTCTTAAAAACTTCCAGTGAAGGAGCACCCACAACTTCTGGAGGGAGGCCGTTCCACTGATTAATTGTAGAATTAATAGAATTCTCCTGAATTCTAGACTGGATCTCTCTGCGGTAAGATCCCATCTGTTTCACTTCTTATCCTGCCCTCGGGTGCTTTAGAAAATAGATCCAACACCAAGAATTTAAGAATGCAGGCCCCTTCAGAATGCCAAGAGTGCTCAAACTAAGAAAATGTAGGCACTCACCTGCAGGACTGGCTGGCCATCACCATATCAATGGTGTCCACCCCAATGCCCATGATGCTGATGACCGCCTGGCCCGCTTCTGTATTGGCCAGGCTGAAGATGCAAAGGGACTGAAGACTGGGGGCATTGCTGAAAAACAAAAAGAGAAACCTCAACTTCCCATGGGAGAAACGTCTGGATGAGCTTCAACCTCACCTCTTGAATTCAAAGATGCCTGCTTTATTCTAGTCCTCCAGGAGGACTAGAAGCTTAGCATAAAGGTAAGAATGGAGTGTGAATTTACTGGCAGGCAGCAGGAAGGAGGAATAAAGCTGTAGGCACAGTGGATTAAGGATGAAAAGGCCTCAAAATTAACGCATCTAGGATATAGTGTGGCGGAAAAAGCCGGCCTTACCTGCTACGAGGATCCATTTCAGGGCACAGATTCAAAATCGCATGGATCAGCTGGAGGATAAGATATCCTGAAAAAAGGAAGAAAGTGGAGCGTTTTTCAGAAGGGAGTCGGAACGGAATTGTGAGATTTTGCTCCCAGCTCACTTTTTAAAGAAGAGCTAGAGAACCACGGCTCAGTTACAGACAGCCAGTTTTCCAGGAGCCATTTTGTAAGAGTGCCCGCCAAGAGGCAAAATTCCAAACTCAATCTGCAAAGCATGGGAATTCCTTAACGGAGGGAACGTACCTGGCGAGTCAGCTCAGCTGTCCTCCCAGGACTGTTTCTCAACCTTAGCCACTTTAAGAGGGGTAGACTTCAACTCCCAGAATTCCCCAGCCAGCTATACTGTCCTTGATGACCTGGAAAACTTTGCAGAATTTTCTGCCCTTGAGACCCTCACAGGAAACCTACTAATACCAAGAAAGAGTCCAAAAAGCTACAGGCTAAGTTTCTGTCCCTTTGGGGAAGTCCTGCTTACCTATTTTTTCTCTCACTCCATGGGAGCTGTAGCGCCACTTGTGGTAATTTGGCAGCATCTCCTTCAGGACAAAGACGATGCACGGCACCAGGCCCTGGCTCTGGGTGCTGCCCAGCTGCCCCTGAGCAAAAACAGACCGGGGAGTTAAACAGGATACTCCATCACTCGATCGCCCAGACGAAAGTTAAGCAGCAGAAACTTAAGTTATTCTGACCGCAGGGTACCAAAAGGGATCAGAGGCTTTCTCTCTCTCAGCACCTACCCGGACCAAAGTCATGACTAAATTCAGGAAGGAGATTGTGACGCTGTATTCGCCTTGAGGCTGCTCAATGCCCATCAGCAGATTCCCGTAGCCTCCAGCATTCATTCCCTCTGCACTGGGGAGAGAGAGAGAGAGAGAGACCCCAAGAGTTAGCAGGCTGTGAAATGCTCTAGTGTCAGTGCTAGAAGGCTGTGTGTGTGTGTGTGTGTGTGTGTGTGTGTGTGTGTGTGTCGAGCTCTGTGGCTGGCCCTATTGTTTACAATACCCCAGTCAAGGAACTACCAACTCAAACAAACAAGCCAGCAGCCTAATCAAGGGACCACCAGGAACAGCCACACCATCACTGCCAAGTCACTTGGATATAAATAGAGAGCAATAGAGGGATGCTGCGATGGTCACTAAGTGAGAAAACCGGTCGTGTCCCTTTTTCAATGCCACTGTAACTTCAAATGGCCACTGAAACAAATAGTTGTAAGTCGAGAACTATCATATGGCAAATTACCTGATCATGTGACTCATATTAGAAACCGGATTTGCCACAAAAGGTAAAAAGCCTGTATGATGAAGATCAGTCCAGACCTAGGAAGAAAAGTTAGGAATGTTCCTTTATGATTTATTATTTATAAAATTTATTCACCGCCCATCTTACCACAGGATAACTCTGGGGCAGCTTACTGTTAAATACAGTTAAAACATAAAAAAGCAGTAAAACCAAAGGCACGTGGGGAGGGTGGGGGCAGAGTGGGGAGGAGCTGGGATCTGCTGTTACTCGATCAACCACCCCCACTGGGGTCCCAGGCCAAGGGGCAGAACCAGGTCTTTAGGCCCTTGCGAAAGGACAGGAGGGTCGGGGCCAACCTCACATCAGGGAGGAAGAATGTTCCAGAGGGCGGGGGCCACAGCAGAGAAGGCCCTCCTCCTGGGCCCCGCCAGCCGGAATAATCGGGCTGATGAGACCCTCCTTGTGCCTTTTCTGACAACACAAGTGGGACGAGCCAATCCCGGTGGGGTGAGACGGTCCCTCCAGTATCTTGGCATCAGCCAAGTGACACTGACAGAACAAAAAGGGCCGACGGTCTCTTACCTTGGCAGGCATCCGGGAAGCCAGGACTGTTAAGCATTTGACACAGGAGGCTATAATCTCCACCGGGGGAGAAATCACGGTGGTTAACCTGGCGGGGGGACAAAATGTGGTGATCTCAGAGCAAAACAGGTGAAGGTTAAATCTAAAGAAGGCAAAAATTCCAAAGGGCACCCAAGATCTTACCTTTGCAGCAGCATGTAGATGCGGGAGGTGATGGGCAGAAGGCAGTCTGCAATCGACACATCGGTGCTGATGACTTTGTGAACCAGATCGATGATGGGCTTAACTCTCTGGCAATGCTGGATGACGTCTGGAAAAGAGAGTTCCAGTTTGACATGGCTCTTTTCTGCCGTAAACCCAGGTCCTTTGAAAGCAAAACTGCAACACCCAAATAAGGAAAGAAAAAAACAAAACAAGGACCCACGTACTATGTATTACATACCGACGGTATGTAACGGAAGCATTTTGAAGTACAGTACTTCCATTAAACCAATGTGCCATACAGTTATCTTATAAACAGAATTATTTGCAGAGTACAGGAAACGAAAGGGTAAAAATGAAAGTTTATGCTTTTATCTTCCAACCAAACACCCTTCAGCTCCCAAGTCCCCAAGGCCAGTCCCCAAGGCCGTCTCCCAACAGCTCCTCCAAGTCCTGGAAACTCACCAGCCGTGGACACCACATGCAACAGCATCTCAATTTCGCAGGTGAAGAGGGTCCAACTGCTGTAAGAATATTCCCAGCGTACCAAATAGGCTCGGTCATCCAGCATCACCTGCCCGATCGTCCCTTGAGGGATCCTAAGGTTGGTCTGACCTGCCCCTGAAAGGGTGGGGGGAAGGAAGCAGAATTTTTTTTAAAAAAGCAGTGTTTTGGGGCAAGTAGGACATCTCAACAAAACAAGACTGGGCAATCTGTTGGTAGGTTAAGAAGAGGACCAGCTGGCTAGTTTCGGATGCGTCCATTTGGCCAGGCAGCAGAAGGCGGATTTTAATGATGATAGAGAAGATTGAACCGCGGGGTCCAAGGTCTGAAGGAGGGGCAGAGGGCGCCGGTCCATCTCTTACCAAGGGGGTACAGCAATTTGGGGGTCTGCCTCCTCCAGAGGGTCCCGTCTTCATGAGAGATGACGTCTGCTGGTTTGTGCTTATAAAGCTCGATGTAGAATGACATCTTGTCCAAAAAGGTGTAAACCTTCAGAGAGGGGAGAGAGAGAAGGAAGAGAGGCAAGTTGAAAGGAATCAAAAGATGGGCCATGAAAAAGGGGGCTTGCAGGGGGGATAGAACTGCAGGCTACGGGCAGAGCTTAACAATGCTGCACTCTAACCACTGTGCGATTTCTGAGAGACTTAAAAGGGTCTCCTTAAAGGACCCCGATAGCTACAGCTACTGATTTCTCTCCAACTTTCATAGGTACCTTTTTTGCCGTCGATTTGTCTGAAACAAGCGCGGTAAGTAACTGAAGAAGAGGAGAGAGCAGGTGTGGAAACATGCCACAGACGCTGTCCAAAATAATGCCCAGACCTGCTGTGGGTTCCTGGGATGAGATGCAGAAAACAGTTGTTGTCAAAAACAGACATTGTTTTGCAACATGTTCTTGCACCAGCTTTGCTGTGAAATGGATCTACTACTCTACTTTCAAATACTGGCCTTTTAAAAAAAGGTAAGGATCTCATTTTATCTGCTGGTTGTCCTTAACTTACGACTTTTCCATAAGCGAGCATACAGAGAGAAAACCAAAACTGTATGTACCTACGTATACTTTCTTTTTGTATTCCTTTTCTCTTTTTTTTTAAAAGGACAAAACAGAGAAAGAGACAGTGTTTACTATGGAGGGCTATTTTTTATCCCCATTTCCCCCAAAATTTCCCGATAAAAAGTAGCCTTTCTCAACCATTTTATCTTGAAGGCATGTTTTAAATCAATGCCAACTTTTCAGAAAAAAGAGACTCGAAAGAAAACACAAATGAACTGTCCCTTCCAGAGCAAGCTCACCGTTTTCCAGAACAAGGGAGGAATGCTTGAAGCTGCCAAAACTTCACAGGCCGTGTCAATTATGTCCTTGAGAAAATAAATGGGAAGGGAGAGAAAGAGGGAGGGACAGAGAAACTCACATTATATTTGGTGCCCTTGATGTCAATGTCCTAAAAAGATTTAAACCCATTTCCTAAGAAACTACAGTTAGAGGTTCCTCCAGGCTAAAGAATACTTCGCACTCTCCATATAACTGCAGTTCTCTGTGAAAAAGGAACGGGCAAAACTGATTTCAAACTGGCTGGCTGGCTGGTAAAGTTGCCAAGGTTGGACCCCCCTTCCACCACCACCACCCCGATTTAGGCAGGGCCACCCTCTCCACCCTAAGCCCTCGGGTTGTACCTGCTGATTGCCGAGCGTCTGCAGCTCCAGGGAAGTCAGCACGAAGGAGAGCAGGCCGTAGATGCACATGCAGGCCGTGCTGGAAATACACTGAAAATAAAGAGCGTCTCACAGCCAAAGCAACGGAAATACAGTCCCCATTTTACGACCTTCCTTGCCATAGTTGTTAAGACAGGTTAGTCCTTGCTTAGCGACCACCTCATTTAGCAACTGTTCACAGTTACAACAGTGGTGAAAAAGTAACTTTATGAAACCAACCCCAGAACTAAGGTCATTAGCAGCTGCAGTTTCACCCAGTGACTGCTTGGTTTAACAACTGAGTTGCCAGCCCCAGTGGTGGTTGCTTACAAGCATTACTATTCTTCTTCACTGGGAAACCACATTTAATCTACTTCTTTCCCTTGGATGAGAGAAGATGGAATTGTGTGGTGAGATCTGGACAGAATTTCAAGGTAAAAAAAAAAGAGGGGCCTGGGGATCTCTCAGCTCTTTAAGCTATGAAATATTATAGATTTCTTCTGGGCTGGAGACTCACATTTCCTTCACAGCTTATGGCCCGGAGCAGCTTTGTCAAGTACTGAAAGACGTTCATTTGGATCGCAGCGCTTCCCATCCGCCGGATCACCCCGCTTGACCCATCGGGGCTCAGCGTGTGGCGGAGCAAGGCCCAGGCCAGGAGGACGGGGGCGTGATGGGGAATGTCCCCGAGGGTCAGCAGCAGGCGGTCCATTTCCTGTGGGGAAGAAATGGGTGAACTAATGTTTTCTTGAAAGATTTTGCGTGGTGAGGTAAAAATATGAACACTGAGCGATCACAGATTTGCTAGGGATTTACCTGGCGGATTTGTCCGTTACCGGCAAATTTATGCTCCTCCTTCCTGTCGTCCAACAATCGTTCGTGTAAAGAATCAATTTCCATGCCTTCCACTAGAATTAGAGAACTGAAATACCTAGAAGGAATATTTATGGAGGAAGAAGAAATCAGAACCGCAGAGAAAGAGCCACCTCTCAAACAAACCCTTCCTTGGCTCATTTTGTTTCCTTGATCATTTTCATTTCCAAAGCTAAAATACAAAATCCAAAAAGGAAAAAAAAAGTGAGGCAAAAGAAAAAACGTACACGCTGGTCCCAAATGCGATGGTTGAGAGATCTACTGGCAGCTGTTCTCCTTCCATGCACAGACTTACATAAATTTACCTAGCGTGATCTGTGGCACGTCACCGTTTACGAGGCCCGGCGTGTGGCACTCACTCACCCAATCCGATCCACCAGGGGATCCATGCTTTCATCAACCAGGTGCCTGTTGGTCTGCCGAGAGCCGAACCCCTGTTCCTTGAACAGTTTGGCAAACGTCAGCAGCTCCTCCGGGGTCATCTCAAAGTAGGCATAGTAAAGGAAGATGATTTCCAGCAACATGGACTGTTCGCGGAGGCACTGCACAAACCAGCGAGAGACGTGCCGCTCCGTCTGTGTGCAAAAAGCAGGTGTGCCAGGTGGTTAAAGACGCACACTGACAACAGGGGAGAAAAGACTTCTCTTTCTCACAAGGATGTTTCCTTCTGGGACCAGCTGAACTACAGAATAAGAGCCGGAAGGGACCTTGGAGGTCTTCCAGTCCAACCCCCTGCTCAAGCAGGGGACCCTGACAGATGGCTGCCCGGTCTCTTCTTAAAAGTGATGGAGCACCCACAATTTCTGGAGGCAAGCTGTTCCACTGGTTAACTGTTCTGTCAGGAAATTTCTCCTCAGTTCGAGGTTGGGTTTATGAAAGTTATCAGTGGGGAAAAAAACATACCATTAGACTTCCATGTGTCTCCCATGTAGGCACTTCTGCTTTATACAGCTCTTCAAACTGCTTCCGATAATTAGGAACCAGTTCCTTATCCAATTTTTCCATACACTGTGAATACGGGACCTTCGTAGCAAAACCAAGGTTAAAATAAAAATAAAAATTAAGAGACTGTTTCATTCGTTTTGTACTTGTGTGCCATTTTTTTTAACAGTGATTTGTTTACACTAGAAAATCAGAAGGATTCAAAGATAATTTCACATACAATTCAATAGAGATTGAATACGATTATCAGCTACGTGTTTCATAATTAACGAGAGCCAGTTTGGTCCACTATCTGAGGTGCTCGGCTAGAACCTTGCGAGTTCCAGTCTTCCTTTAGGCATGAAAGCTGCTTTGGTGACTCTCTCTCTTTCTCAGCCCAGCCCACCTCACAGGGTTGTTATTCTGGATAACACGGCAGGCACATTAGGTATGCATGTTTCCTTGAGTTGACCCAAAATAAACATGAAATAAAACCAATAAATAAACATGTATTTTCTGTTTCCTTAACAGTTTACAATTTCGTCCCTTTCAAAGATCACGAAGGGCTTTTGGGAATGCCAACAGCTCTGTGGACTCAGATTATAGCCTTCCACTGGGAGCCCTTCATTTAGTGACCACAGCTAGGCCCAGCAACTCATTTGTTAAGCAAAGGAGTCGCTCAGTGAAACTGTGACTGTGATTATGATCCAACCTCAGCTTTCCTTAGCTTTGCCAACCCGCAAATGGGATGAGGGGTTGTGGATTTGCTTTTTTACCACTGTCAAAACTGCCAAGTCACTAAATGAGGCTACCTGTACTTCGACTGCATTCGGTGCTTGTAGGAAGAATCAATACGTACCATGTAAGGGTGCCTCTCATCCTGGAAGAAAGTGAGGATGTGAAGTACACACCGAAGAATACAAAACCTTTCCTCGTAGTAGTAATCAGCAATCTGTAAAGATATTTTGTTCTCTTTATCACAGCGGCAGTCTTTGCACCTTCGTATTTACTTCCCCGCAGTCTGTTCCCTGAATTCCCCAGTTGTTAAGCAAGCTAGTTGTTGTGAGTTCTGCCTCATTTTGTGACCTTTTTGCCACCGTTAAGCGAATCTGGCTTCCCCCGTCGAGTTTGCCTTTTGGAAGCTGGCTGGGAAGGTTACAGATGGGGATCGGGAGACCCCGGGACAACCTTAACCGTCATAAATACGAGCCACTGGCCAGGCGCTTGAATTGTGATCACGCAACCATGGGGATGGTACAATCAATCATGAAAATGGTCATCCCTGCAGGGTCTAGGGGAAGCTCACCTTTAGTAGCAGGGTCTGGCTCTGCCTCTCATCTTGCAGCACGGTCTAGAAACAAAAAGGAAGGCAAGGAATCAGTCACAAACAGTCAAGGCCTGGCCAGAGACACGTGCAAACGAGAAAGGTACGTTCCCATCCAGCTACAATCGTCAAGGAATACACAGCATGCCTGCCTTTGTGTTTGTTTTTATCCCATCTGTTGTTTTTATAAATAGGTCAAAGAGGTGAACATAGCTAATATCGCTTCCTCCTCCTTCCCCCCCCCCCGCCCCGTGACGAGAGTTGGACTGAGGAGGAGGGACTGGCCCCAAATCACCCAGTTGCTTTCTTTCATAAGTCTCCTGGTGATTGGCCCAAAGTCACCCAACTAGGTTTCGTGCCTAAGATGGGACTAAAATTCCCATGAATATTAGCATTTATGGCTGGTACCTCCAAGGCGGGCCTCAGCCCCAAGAGGAAATGCAACCTTACAGCCATCACAGTGAGAACTCACTGCATGAAGTCCTAGCCTTCAAGAGGCACACTTGTCAAAAGAAATTCTGGAGAAGAGATAAGAGTCGGTGTGTCATTACCCACCTTTAGCGAGTCTCTAGTCCCTCTGTAGTCCTCCTGAAGGTAACACTGTAAGAGCTGCACGCTTTGCTCTTCATCCAAGCCCTGCAATGGCAGACAAACCTTTGACTACATTACATGATTTTGGGAGAGAGGGAAAGGCCAACGAAGAACAGAAGAATGCCTAATTTTCAGTGCTGCTTCCAAAATCTGCAAAGCATCTCGGTTAAACTTCAAAAGTCCCAGAAACAAACCTCACTCAAAGAGTTAAAACTGGGGAAAACCAATTTCTCTCCAGTTCTGGTATTTTCTCCCACCCCCGCCCTGAAACAGGCAGAGGCAAAGAAGCAAAGCGACTTGAAAGAATTTACCAAAAACTTGCTGACTCGGAGTCCCAGTTCCTTCAATGAAGCAGGCACGTTTTTGTCAGCTTTCACTATTTCTGCTGAACTGGAACTACACATAAAGAAACAGTTATTCAGTTTAATTTGTTTGGATTGGACAATTGATTTAAGTAAAACTCTGCAATTCGAATCCAATTTTCAGTTACAGCCAGACATAGTTACCACTCAGTGAGCCAAGGACAAAAGCCGTAATTCTCCAATATTCTTACCTTTCCAGCAAGTTGGATCCAGACTTAACACAGAGATGACAAAATTCAGAAAGAACATCCAGAGAAAACCAAGTCTGAGGGCCTGCTTATCTCTTTAACCAAGCCTAAGAACCAGTTCCTAAGCCTTAAGGGTTCGTCTAAATAAGACGAGGGGAGGGTAATACAAATGCTAAAATTTCAGTCTAAATGAATTTCTAAAAGGAGGAAGCACGTTGATGATCAGAAAAACCCACTGTTTCTCCAAGCTTTTCCTAACTTGAGTACTGTGCTGGATATCCAGCATCCGGTTACCGTACCTGGGTGGTTTGTAGTAACGAAGTCCTTCAAGCAATCTCTGCCAGTGTTTATTCAACTCTTCTGCGATCTGTGCCTAAATTAGGACAAAAGGATGGTGAATACAGAGGTTCCTCTAAATTGCAAACTTAAAAACTGTTTACTTAGTTTCACAAAGCAAGATAGATGGAACGAGCAGCGTTGTACAATCTTTCCAGCTTTAAGACTTGAGGAATTTTGGAAGTTGAAGTCCACAAGCAGAGATTCTTTTAAAGAAGCCTCCCTCTATTTATTAACACCAAACTACAGTGGTTTCAAAAGAAACAGCCTAAACCAACATTGCTTACCGGTTCTCTCAAAGCTGATCTTCCCAAAAGAATGGTCCACAGTTCTCTGCTGCTCCTTAAAATAAGACATGCCTTCCTTAAAACGTATTTTAAAAGCACACGGAACTATTTTCTCTATGCAACCCTACCAAACTGGACAGCCACTTGTCTGGAATGGTATGGGGTCAGCAATTCTGCTGATTCCAGAACCAGACTCAAGTTCAAATTCTGCCTTGGACATGAAAGCCAGGCTGGGGGACTCGGAGCCAGTGCTTGTCTCTCAGCCCAGCCCACCTCACAGAATCAATCCAACACAACCAGTGGACAGTTTCTCATGTCCTGGGATGAACACTTCACTGAGTCAACTTTGAGAAGCATCAAGGGGAACCGTACATGATTTATTTAGTGTATGGCATATTATACATGGACTAGCAATATATATTAACATTTCATCTAGATTAATAAAACACAGTGAAATATAAATGTTAAAAAGATCTATGCGCAAATACCAATATCTTCTAGGCCATCTAACCATTGAAGCACAGCAGATACTGGACAGGTATATAAGCCCTTGGCTTACAGCCAGCCCTGAGGTCAAATAGCACAAATGTGTACAGAATACACAGCCAGAACAATTATGATGTCATCCTGCCTCTTTGAGCATACAAGTAGGTCATAATTAGTGTTCAAATCATGCCACGCTCAATTTATTGCAAATTATAAACTAATACCAGGTGCATTTAATGCAAGTCAAAAATTCGGTGAACAAGATGGGAGACCCACACGGAGATCTATTTGGGCAGCTCAAGAAGGCAAATATATTTAATATTCCCGCCTCTTCCTACTCAAATGGGAATTATTCCTTTCCTTCCAGGGGACGGGGTTATTCCATTAGGAGACGGACTGGAAACCCAAAGATCTAAGTTCGAGTCCTGCCTTAGGCACCAAAGCCACGCCTTCCCTCTGAGCCTGGCCCACCTCACAGGGTTGTTGTTGGAAGGGAAAAGGGGGAGGAGGAAGGTGTAATTTGGAGTCCACTGGGCCTGGGCGACTTATCATTCAAATAAATTACGACAAATAAAGTACGCTGCCTCGAACGAAGAGCCATAAAGGCCGGAGCCGGAGGGGGCTTCGCTTGGGTTCCCCCCTCTCCCCTCAGGCCCGCAAGACCCTCACCCAAAGCTCCAGGGCGGGCGGAGCGGGCGAGAGTCGGGGCTCCGGCGGGCCTCGGTCCCCCCCTCAGCCGCCCCCTCCCCTCCGCGGCCCCGCCGACCGCCGCGCGCGCCCCGCCGCCCCCTACCTCGCAGACAGCCCGCCGGCCGCCATCTTGCCTCTCTCCCACGTGACCGCCCCCCCCCGCCTACTTCGCTCGCTCGCCCGCCGAGCCCACGAGGAGGAAGGGGGCGGGGCCGCCGGCGGAATGAGAGGCGGCGCTTGCGCACTGGGCCCCGCCCGCTCGACCGTTAGGCGGCCGTCTGACGTCATCAGCGCGCGCCCACCGTCACCGCAAAGATGGCGGCGCCCGGGTAGGTGAATGAGTGACTTAAGGCGACGAGGCGGAGCTGGGGGAAGGCGGAAGGGCGGCGGGGTGAGCTGGTAGCGCGGGGATGCCGAAAGAAGCATTCGGGGGGGGGGTGAATGATCAATTGATGAACGCTTTGCCCATCGGCATCCTACCCACAGGTAGTCCTCGACTTACACCAGTTCACTTAGCGACCATTGAAAAGGTACTGAAAAAAGTGAGCAATGACGGTTTTTCACATAGAACAGCTCTAGCTGTTAAGACTAAGGAGCCTGCCTTGCTAAAAATAGTGCCCAAAACAGCTCAGAGGCGAAGAAGCATGACAAACCATAACAATGATGCAATCTGCAAAGCTCATTTCTAAGGGCGGGCAGACAGATCGCCTCCGCTGGCTCCGTAATCCTGGCTGCGCAGGTACTTTTTGCCTACAGGGAATCCTTGACTTGCGACTGGCCGTTTAATGACCATCCAAAGTTAATTTCCTGAGAGAACAATCAGTGAAATGACTTGCCTCCAGAACCTGTGGACCCTCCAACACTGGAGGTTTTTAAGAAGAGGCTGGACAGCCATTGGTCCGGAACAATACAGGGTCTCCTGCTTGAACAGGGGCTGGAGAAGAAGACCTGCAAGGCCCCTTCCAACTCTGTTAAGACAGCCCACTTGTGGTATGGGATGAATCATTGCCACTATGTGCTTCTTTAAAAGATTTGGCTTTGCTTTTCTAGGAACGATCCAAACAGGAATCGTCAGCCTTGAGGGTCCCTGCGTTTGAAGGCCCTGCACAGCTGCGGAGATCCTTCCCTGGCGAGACGTAACTGGCTGGCTGCCACCATGTGGAAACAACCGGTTCTCGTGGAATCGCTGGTGGTGTTTGCCGTCGTGCTGTGCGTGCACAGTGTGGTCTGGGACCGCTTCTCCTGGTCCGCTCTCGTCCTTGCCGTCCAAGCCTTTTACATCCAGTTTAAGTGGGACCATCTCCTTCGTCTGGGTGGGGCTGTATTCCAGTTCCGGACCACAGCCAACAGCGGCCTCCTCCCTTCCTGCATGGTTATCCCTCTGCTGGGCATCGTGATGAAGGAAAGGTGTCGAGCGGCTGGCATTGTGTACTTTGAGCGCCTGGGCATTATCGTGGCCTCCACCGGCATGATGATCGCCCTCTTCTTGTCGGTGATCGCCTTGGGCATTACCAAGCCCGTGCCAACCAATACGTGTGTGCTCTCTGGGGTTGCCGGGACGCTGATCGTCTACACCCTGAAGCATTCCTTGACCGTCTCCGAAGTGATCGAAGTGCTGGAGGTGCTGCTCATTTTTGTGTACCTCAGCATGATCCTGCTGTACCTGCTGCCTCGGTGCTTCACCCCCGGGGAGGCCCTGCTGATCCTCGCCGGCCTCAGCTTCGTCCTCAACCAGCTCATCAAGCGCTCTCTGAACGTCAGCGAGAACCGAGGGAGTCCCGTGGACTTCTTCCTCCTGGTGGGGGTGGTGGGGGTGGTCCTGCTGGGCCTCTCCTTCGCGCTGCTCTTTTTCTTCATGGATTCCACCACCTGGACCTCCTCCATGTTTTTCCACATGATGACAGCCGTGCTGAGCCTCGGCGTGGTCATGCCGTGGCTCTACCGTCTGATCCGCAGGAATCCCTTGACGTGGCTCTTCCAGCTGCTCTCCCAAACCCAGATCAGAATCCACCTGCTATCCTACTGGACCATCCTAGCTGCTCTGGCGTGTGCGATCGTCCTCTACCAAAACATCAAGCGGTCCTCCGGTTCCAAGAAACACCAAGCCTCAACCGTCACCCGGAAGTACTTCCACTTCATCGTGGTGGCCACTTATGTCCCAGGGCTGATCTACGACCGCCAGCTGCTGTACGTGGCATCCGTGATCTGCCTGGCCGTCTTCATTCTGCTGGAATACATCCGTTACTTCACCATCAAGCCCTTCGGACAGACGCTCAGGCAGCTGCTTTCGCTGTTCTTGGACGAGCGGGACAGCGGCCCTTTGATCCTGACTCACATCTACCTCCTGCTTGGGATGTCCCTCCCAGTGTGGCTGGCGCCCAGGCCATGTGCCCCCAAAGGTGCCTTGACCGGGGCGGGAGCCTTGGCGCCCTACTCTGGGGTTCTGGCTGTGGGCGTGGGGGACTCGGCGGCCTCGATCTTTGGGAGCACGATGGGGGAAGTCAAGTGGCCGGGAACCAAGAAAACCTTCGAAGGAACCATGTCGGCTATATTTGCCCAAATTATTGCGGTTGCCCTCATTGTGATTTTTGACAGTTCTGTGGACCTGAATGCCAGCTACTCCTGGATCTTGGTCTCCATTAGCCTGGTGTCGCTTTTAGAAGCCTACACCACCCAGGTGGACAATTTACTGTTGCCCCTCTACCTCCACATCCTGCTAATGCTTTAGGTACCCTTGAAGGGTGTAAAGTTTCTCCTCTGGAGCGTAATCAGATCCACCCATACTGTGTTTCTTTGGTGTCTTTGGCTCAGGGTGGGAAAAAGCGGCACCACGGCTCGTCCCTGTAAGTGTTTGCACGTTCATTATGTAAAGCTGAAATATAATGAGCCTGTTCTTTGTGGTCTATTTTTTTTGACGGCTTCTGCAGTAAAATACGCTAGAAGGGTTTTCTAACTGGCTGGCAATCCTCCAAGGAGTTGCTTTGTTCTTTTTTTTTTCTTTTTCTTTTTAAGCAAGTTATATGATGGGTTTGCTCAAGCAGTCAAAGGGCTGGCCTGGAAGCCGGCAGACCCTGAGTTCTAATCCTGCTTTAGGCAAGGAACCCAACACAACCCCATCTATCCCAAGGATCCTGTAGAAGATGGAACTCTCAGATACTCTTAACAAAAGTGTCATCCACAGCACTGAAATAATCGGAATTCCAGTCCGCATTTTATTGCATTTCTAACTTGCCTCTCCTTTCAGAAGCCAGGAGCAGTGCTGCTTCCCTGCATTCCCTGGGACAGTTCATTGCTGGGCAAGAACTACAGCCCGACTTTCCTTGGTCGTGATCTGATGCTTTCATTTCCACGCCAAACTGATCTCTTAAGCCCCTGCTCTCCTGAGCAGACTCGGCAGATTCAGAGATGACATTCCCCAGTTTAAAGATCCAGAGCCGAGAGGGGTGGGGGTCCCAAAGGAGAGATTCTGCGGGTTTCGTTGCACGTGTAGAGCGATGGGAAAGGCAGCTCCGGGGTTGGTTGAAGCCTGAAACGGGTGAGAAAAACCATGAAATGGATCAGCAAAAAAAAATGTGAATTAACCCCAGTCGAACCAAACATTTCCATCGCTAAGCAAGACAGTTGTTAAGCGGGTTTTGCCCCATTTTACCACCTCTTGCCACAGTTGTTAATAACGCAGTTGTTCAGTGGCTCCCCCATCGACCTTGCTTGGCAGAAGGCCATAGAAGGGGATCACGTAACCCTGGACTGCTGTAACCGTCATAAATGTGAGTCAGTTGGCAAGCGCCCAGATTTTGATCACGTGACCCTGGGGAGACTGCAATGGTCATAAGTGTGAAAAATGGTCATAACTCTCTTTTTTCAATGCTGTTGTAAGTCCGAACAATCAATAAACGAATCGCTGTAAGTCGAGGGCTACCTGTATATTAAGAGAGGCTCTGTGTGCAGCTTTCCTAGAGTGGTTTCTTCCAGCTGTGTTGGGAACTAGAAAATTCTAGCCATTCCAGCTGTGCTGCCTGGAATTCGGAGTTGGAATTCCAAATCATCTGGGGGCTGGCTGGGCCATCTGCATCTGCCAGATTCACCCATTGTACAAACCCTCAATAAACTACAGATTTTTTTTATTTGCTTGCTTATTAAATTTATTTGCCGCAAGGCAACTCTGAGCACCTTACAATCACGGTTTGGGGATGACTTGAGTTTACATCCTACCCGGACCCACAAACCACAATGTTCACGTTTGGGGCACGGCACACTAGCTTGTTCTGACAATTTGGACTTCCTTGAGGGACAACCACATCGGGTTTGGTTGGCTTACAGGAGGCGAGCAGTTTTCAACCCTGGGACGGTTCCCATCTCAAGCGCCTTCCGTGCCATGCGTGGCTGGCTGGCTTCTGAGCCCCCGTGCGGGAGAGCCAGCTGGGGCACGGGGGAACCCTGGCAGAGTGACACACCCCCTCCCCCCCGTTTCCCTCCGCTTACCAGTTCTCGGCGCTCCAAACAGCATCCTTGTCCTCCATCAGGTGGAAGGTGTAAGCCTCACGGGACCCTTCGGAATAGTTCGCTTCACTTTTGTGCACCACCTCGCCGTGGATGAGGACTAAGTCCCCTGGTTCCCCATTAAGAGTGAGATATGTACCATCTGAGTGTTTGACAGGTAGCCCTTGATTTAATAACTGATTAACGGTCGTTCAAGGTTGCCACCCACACCCATTTTCGAAGTTGTTTGCCATACCTGTCCCC
This sequence comes from Vipera berus, assembly GCF_964194415.1. Lineage (NCBI taxonomy): Eukaryota > Metazoa > Chordata > Lepidosauria > Squamata > Viperidae > Vipera > Vipera berus. The sequence continues at coordinate 11,668,288 of NC_138218.1, forward strand.
TGCAGTGACATGACTGCATTTTGGGTGCTTGCCTTTGTGACTGCAGCATCCCAAAGTCATGTGGCCACAATTTGTGACTTTTTTCCGGATTCCAGCATTTGCTTTCAGTTTCCAGAAAAAAAATCTCCATGGGGACAATGGGTTCATTTAGTGACTGCAGTGTTCACTTAAGAACCACCATGCTTGTTTACTGGAAAAAGTGTCAAAACATTGGGTTGGATCATGCTGCCCATCTCTGGGCTAGTCAAAATCCTTGGGGATGCTGCGATGGTCATAATGTGAAAAAAAACCCAGTCACAAGTCCCTTTTTTAAGTTGCTGTTGCAACTTCAAAGTTTTTAGTTCGAGGACCACCTGTAATGGTTTGGTTTCTTCCCTTCAACGGAGGGAAAGGCCCCGATTTAAAACTGGCCTTTGTTTGGGGTCTCCAAACTTGGCCACTTGAAGACTTGTGGATTTCAACTCCCAGAATTCCTCAGCCAACCATACATGTCCCCAAGTCTTAAAAGTTGCCAAGTTTGGAGGCCCCTGATCTAAATGATGGGATTTTAGGTACTCCTCATATCCATGTGCCCCAGTCCTGGGCCCCAAATTATGTTTCCCCTTCCAGGAGGAGAGAACCAATTCCCCTCCCCAGCTTGTGGCTCGGCCCACTGAGATATTTCAGGGGTGTCCTCCTACCTTTGCTCGCTGGCACAGGGACAAATTGGCAGTCGTCGTACGTTCGCTCTGTGCCAATGAAATCAGTGCAAGGAACCGTGCCGGGGGGAGTTCGGACCATCTGCCGCGTGATGCCAGCTGGAAACCAGATCGGGAGGTTGAGCTTTAGGGGCTCCCTTAGATTTTATTAATTTTATTTCTTGAATCGATATGCCACGCGGCTCGCAGCAATTCTTGGCAGTTTACCCCAATAGTTTCCCTCCCCTCGTCCTGAAGTCAGGGCTTAAAATCTAAAGCCGCGGTTCTTCATTCTTCTCCCTCCCTTTCTGTTTAGAGTTGGAAGGGAACCGTGAGGCCATCCAGTCTAACCCACTCAGAGCAGGAGTGCAAAGGAATGCACCCCCTATTTTTGATACTCAGCACTGAAATCCATGATTCTGTGCCCTGAACCCTTGAACAAGAAAAGAAAAAAAAAACAAGACTTGACTGCCCTCTGTGTTAAATCCTGTCAAAAATTCAAGGAGAGTTCTCCTATCTTTCTTGGTCCTTTCTACTTGAGGCTCAGTGTGGAAGTTGGGGAAAATGTCATAAAATTGGGCTCAACTCGCTTAACCATTTAGCGATGCTGCAACAGTGGTAAGTGCAAAAAAACATAACCCTCATTTCAGTAACTTCAAGCACTCACTAAACAAATGGCTGTAAGTTGAGGACTCCTGTATTTCTCTCTCCGTCCCAAAAAATAAATAAATCACAATAACTAAAGAAGAAGCCAGAAAGCGCCAAGACCTTCTTCACGTCTTACTTGTGTGAGAGCCGGGAATGAACCACAAACAGCCGTTTTCCTGGGTGGCGTTTTCCAGAGCGACCCAGAGGCCCATCACTTTGCCCAAAGGGGTGGTGTGCAAGAAAGTCGCATCCTGGTGTGGTGTCACTGAAAGGAGCAGAGAAGGCAGGTGAAGTCACCTAATTGGCTTGTTTGCACCCCTGGCAGAGATCATGGTTTGCAAACTCCAGTAAGCTGGCTTCAGAGAAGCCTAAATCACAAACATTTCTGTTCTTCCTACACAAATCCAGGCTTAAGGGCAATTTTGGGGTCCTTGAGCCACCCTGTTTCAGGGTGACAAACATCCTGATTTTTATGAAAGTGCCACCTTGAGAGATTTAAAGGAGGGTGGACCTTTAATCGCCGGACATTTCGTCCAAGGCTAAGCCAACCAGATGCCTCCCATTCCTGCAGGGGACAATGGGAATTGCAATCCAACATCAAAAGTTAAAGGAAAGATCATACAGTAAGAAACTCACCTTCCCCACCAATGCCCGGTTGCTGTAAAATAGGGGGGGGGGGAGGGAAGAATATTAAACCAGAAGAGGGGAAAAATATTATTATTATTATTTTAAATTCATCCATTGTAGTAATAATGGGTTTCTGGTTTGGGGAAGGAGTTAGACTATATGGTCTATGGGTTCCTTTCCAAGCCTTTTCTTGGATTCTAAATTGTGGGTTCCTGCAGCAGGCAGGGGTTGGACTAGATGGTCTCTGAGGAGCCTTCCACCCATAACCTTCTATGAATTCCCCAACTATATATATATATATTTAAAAGTGCTGCTTACCTTGAAGATGTACATGCTTTGCACCACTACGGGATTTTCCAGACCCAAATTTCTTGCCAAAGCCTGCAGAATATCCCAAATTTTTTAAAAAAATAAATTTTAACTTTCTGTTCTCTTCGCTTGCAGCCTGAGAACATACTTCCTCCAATGTTTTACAAATTAAAGCAGAGTTAAAAGCACTTTTCCCCTCTCACTGAGAGATTGGTTCCCAACATTGGAGTTTGTTAACTAAATCATCATGGCCGTAAAAACATCACCTTGCAAAAGCCCCAATAGCTGGATTTACCCTTTGCTCTTAGCTCAATGTGGCTGGCTGGGATTGATTTTGCTTGTGGCACGCAAACTAAAACTTCTAAATCACGATTTATGTCCCACATTTTGTTCCGTTTCACTGCCAACTGGAATAAAAACATTTTTTATTAAAACCAACCCCAGCATGCAGCGCCCCGTGGGATCTATGCGGGTCTCTTGGCCTACTCTGCAGGGCTGTTCTGAAGGATTGAATGAGCAAAGGCAGAGCTAATGCCAGTCAATTTTCTGTCTTATAACCAAACCAAGGGGAGGCTTGCGGTGTTGGCCAGATTTTGCTCTTCCTATGACAGCTCTGTAGGGTTGGCCAGCATCCAACTTACCTGCACCTTGGCTGCGTGGGTCATTTGCTTGAAGACTGGATTGTAGGCATGCAGGGCTAAAAATAATCATCATCTTATTATTAGGTGAGGTTTGCCCTATTTTACGACCTTTCTTGCCACAGTTGTTAAGTTAGTAACACGGCCGTAAAGAGAATCCTGGTTCCCCATTGGCTTTGCTTCCCAAAAGGGACACTGCGGCCGTCTTAAATAGGAGCCAGTGTCTGAATTTTGATCACATGACTCTGGGGATGCTGCAATGGTCTTAAGAGTGAAAAACAGTCAAAAGTCATTTTTTCAGTGCCGTTTGTAACTTAGAACTAAGCAATCTGTTGTAAGTCAAGGACTACACTCTACACTTTCACCCAGTCCCTCCCTTTTCCCCCAACTTGCATTGATTATTTCTTAGGGAAAGGAATTCCCAGGTGGCCTTTTACTGACCATGACCAATTTTGTTGATCGATTTCTCCTTTGCAACAAGAAAGTCCCCTGCAAATGAAAAAGGCTGGATTTAAGAGAAACCACCGCAACGAGATGGGATAAAACAGGGGCGTCAAGATGCTTCAGGGAAAACCATACCTTTTTCATCAAAAACACCTTTTTCGAAAAAGAATCTGATTTTGTCTCCGCTGTTGAGGAAATATTCTGCAGACCCCTGTCAGAAACCAGATTAAAATATCAATATTGGCTGTAAAGTAGGTCACCCATGTGACTTGCCCAATTTTATCACTTTTTTTTTGCAGTGGTTGTTAAATGAACAAACACCACGGTCATAAACCAAATTCATTGTCTGCTCTGGGCTGTTTTTGCTGAAACCTTTTGCTAAGAGACCAGTTACGGACTACCTCTAAAACTCTCGTTTCAGTGACGTTTAACTGGGTGAAATTGCTCCATGGGGCAGCAATTTTTTGAACCAGAGTACCTCAAAGGGGTTAACTTACGGAATGCATCCAAAATCTAGGACCCAGGACTCCCATGGGATTGAAATTTAGCCAATTTTACTGTATAAAACATTTCATGACGTCACCTGAAACGTGCTAAAACATTTCCTGTGGTCAGCTGCTGATGCTCGACTGGGCTGTACGGTTCAACCTGGACTACTTTCAAGGCATGTCTGACTATCTGCCCCTAAGAAACTTTTCCAGTAGATTACAAGCTCTGCCCTTGTGGGAGGCATTGAGGAATCTCCGGTAAGGAAATATCTCTCAAATGATGACAGGTTTTCCGCTTTCGAAATAAAATCTCTGCATTCAGCCACAAAGTCCTTGAAGCAAGAACGGAAAAGCAGGCCCTGAAATTGCCCACCTGTGCCTGGAGCTGTTCCGACTCCTGGGTTGAAAACTCCGTGTGGCAGTGGGCTGGCACGTCCATGGAGGCGACGATCTTTCGGATCTGGGCCCTCATGGCCTCGCATTCCTCCAGGCTGAAGAACCGTTTGAGGACCAGGAAGCCCTCCTGGTGGAACTAGAGAACAAGTTGGAGACGATATGTAGACCGCTGTTCCTCAGCTCTGGTTTAATTGAAGGTCTGTGGACCTCAACTCCCAGAATTCCCCAGCCTGCCCAGCATTAGACACCTGGGCGTATCTTCAGACAGCTGGAGAGTATGGAAGATCAACCCAGTCCCAAGCTGACATTCCCAAGTGGTTTAGGTTGACCGTTGAGTTTGATCCTATTGGGAAAGCCTTCTTCTCTGATGCCGATGAGTCAGAGAACATAGAATAATAGGCTCGGAAGAGACAGAGGGGGCAAATCTCACCAACAAACACCCCACTTAGCAACAGAAATCTTGGGCTCAATTGAGGTCGTAAGTCGGGGGTCTTCCTGTATTTATCACAGAATTTATTTGCAAAAAAAAAATCTTGCTAGGAAGCTAATGACACCTTGTTTTCATTTAAAGAGCTGGCGGGTTGCCCTTTATAGAAGCTAATTAGATTAGCTCCACCAGAGAAAGGGAGAAGCTGCAGAGATCACCGCAAGTCGTATTTAGAAAATCCGTTGAAATGATTTGTAATTTTAGCAAAGAATTTGGAAAAAAAATCCTGCAATCAGGAGGATTTCATTGTGTATATCTGAATCATTCAACTTTTAAAACTTGAGTTGTGTATTAAAACAGTATTTTAGTGCTTAAGTATTATATTCATTAAGACATTTTAAAGATATAGTGCATGATGAAATTAGACAACCAGCTTCAGATATTTAAAAGTATTTAGTATTTTAACTGATTTTTTTTCTTCTTATGGGGTTACTATCACCACCATCCTTTTATTGACTATCAATTTTTAGAAACTCTTTTCTGCCTTTTTATTTAAGATCTGCAATTTTAGCAAAATTATTTCCAACAAAATGTTGCTGGCTTAATAAAATCAACATTTTATCAATTTTTCTTCAGAGAACTGGAAATGACTCAGAGTCTCTGTTGTGTGTGAGCTGGGCAGCCACATCCATCTATTTCATTAATAAAGAAATAAAATTCTTGCTGAGTTTTGCTTCTCTGCCCCCGTCTCCTCTTACCTTAGAGAGAGGCTCTTGGCTGACGGCTGCCATCGACGCTAAACGTGTCACTTATTAAAGCAAACGGTGCCCGTGTCCAGTTCGCTCCATGTCCAGGGATCAATCTTCCCCTGCTAAGTTGGGCGGGTCACTTCATCATCATGTGATCAACTGCAAAGGACAAAGGCAGGCATGATCCCAGCTGATTCTGGAGGCCCCTGCAGTGGACTTTGGCATCGGACATTGGTCCCATTGCCAAGAAGCCCAGCAGATGCAGTTTGATTCCTTTCGGACAGCTGAAGGAGGTGGAGACTTTGGCACAACATGCTTGCTGCAGCGTAGCCCAGGGCTACGTTTCCCAAGCCTGGAAGATTTAAGATGTGTGGATTTTCAACTCCCAGAATTCCCCAGCCAGCCGTGTATAATTCGGTCTTATTTACTTCCTGTATTCATTTATGGCCCACTTTTATTATTTGTATAAATAACTCCAAGGCAGATAACCTGCCTAATATTCCTCCTGCCTCCTCCCATTTTCCCCACAACAGTCCTGTGAGGTGGGCAGGGCTGCGAGAGGGGGACTGGCCCAAAGCCACCCAGTCAGCTTTCAAGCCTAAGGCTGGACTAGAACTCACCATCACCTGGTGATTGGCCCAGTCACCCAATTGGCTTTCATGCCGGCGGTGATACTAGAACTCAAGTGTCTCCCGGTTCTGGCTGGGTGCCTTAACCGCTAGACCGAACTGGCTCTGATCCCCCTAAAATTTTTTTTTTGAAAAAGAGGAGGGGGCAGAGCTTAATTGTGGTCTTTCCTTTTGTTCTCATTGGGATTTCCTTGGGACTGCCTGAAAACCAAAATTAAGCTCCCCCTCCTGCCACTGAGGTTCCGGGAATTATACAGCAAGCTCTGGGGCAACATTTCAGATTTTCCCGTTTCTTGGGACACCCCTAAATTTTAGGCCACCACCACCACCCTCCCAGTAAGCTTGCGAGCCCAGGAAAGCCATTACTTGGCTGGGGATGATGGGAGCTAGAGTGCAGCATCACCCAAGGCCTTTCTCAGCCATCCTTGGGTGCTTCCCAGGCAGTGGCTGGTTGTCTGATCGCCATTATTCCCCACAGAGCCCGGAGCGCCAGATCTTGAAAAGAGACAAAGCCGAGATCACGTTGACCTCCTCCGTTTCTCCGAAGCGCAATTACCTTAAGAGCAGCTTTGCAGAAAGCCGATACTGGTCAGCCGGTCGCCCCAGCTGGGGCTCTTCCAGTCAGCTGGAGGTGGAAAGGAGAAGGTGAAAGAGAAGAGGGCAGAACGAGCGTGGAGATGGGAGAAGCTGGGACTTGTTTCTCCACATTCCAGAGAGATGGAGAAAGGGCCGCGAGCGTGGGAAAGTCGCTCCGCCAGTTTTTCTCTTAACAACTTTTCTGTTCCTATTTTTTTTCCCAATTCACTCCTCGTTAAGTCTCCCCAAGGAAGCCCAAACTAGGAAATGAGAGTCATGTATGCAAATGCTGCTTTTATTATAAGGCTATGGTTGCAGAAGCTTGCAAGTCTGAATGTGCTTCCCTTCCCCCCCTCCCCCGCACCATTAGATACTAGGGAGAGTCTTGCTTGAGACGCTTTCTCAAGTTACGGTTTTGGCCCAGACTCAGATTTCTTTTCTCTGACAGTTGCCTTGGTTGGGGCCCTCCTGTTCTTCAAGATTATCTCTTTGGCCCGTGACACAAGGACAGAGGGATGATGGATAATAGATGATAGTGGATTGGTAGATAGATAATAGATGATAGGTCAATAGAGAGATGATACAGATAGATGACAGTTGATGACAGATGGCAGAGAGACAGAGAAAGCATTTGTCTGAATGGCATAGGGTTAAAGTGGCCGGGTTTGGAGACCCCTGGTTTAAGCTAAAGTTAACCAAGGTACATAATAGCTTGCAGCCGCCCAACCGAGCGAGTGCCCTTGTGCTGGTCATCAGCCTCTGAAACAGAAGTAGTCCTTGATTTACACAACCGCAAAATTTGTGTTGCAAAGCAAGACAGCTGATAGTTGAATTTTGCTTCATGACTTTTCTTGCCACAGTTGTTAAGTGAATCACTGCAGCTGTTAACTTTGTAACACCACTGTTAAGTGAATCTGGCTTCCCCCACTGACTTTGCTTGTCGGAAGGTCGCAAAAGGGGATCACATGACCCCGGGACGCTGCGACCGTCATAAATATGAGCCATTGGCCAAGCGTCTGAATTCTGATCATGGGGATGTTGCAATGGTGTGAAAAATGGTCATTAAGTCCCTTTTTCCAATAGCCGTTGTGACTTCAGCCACTAAATGAACTCTTGTAAGTCAAGGCTACCTCTGATACAAGAGCTAAGAAATCAGGGAAATCTGTGCGGTTCCCACCCCGCTTTTCTGCGATCGTGGTTTAAAGCAGACCAAAAAACCATCATTTCTTGAGGATTTCCAAGTAGCTTTATTTTAAACACGAACAATGCCGGCGCCTGGGTAACATCGCTCTGGATGTTGGTAGCATTGCCAGCCTGCAGAAATCCTTCCTGAAACGGCGGACAGAGGCAGCAGGGAAGCTCGTCCCATTGACTGCTGGAAAAGGGGAGAAGGGGGGGAAAAAGGGGGGTCCCCCACCTCTTCGAGATCAGCCAAGACCAACCTTCCAGCGGCAGGGGTGCCCGAAGAGATGGCAACCAGCTTTCGCTGCTCCACTCTTCTTCACAGATCAGAGCCTGTGCAATTCATTTCCGACTGAAGGGAGCAGCCCTTTTCCAGATTCGATATTTTAGTTTTAATGCATGTATATGTAGTGTGTATATTTTTGGGAACGGCAGATTCAGTTAAGTCCCAGTCCTTCTGAATGGGCAACACTGTGACTCCATCCTAGCTGAGAATTTTGGGAACTTAATTCCTTGCTCACCTGGCAGGTGGAAGTGCAAACAGGATGGAAAGTTTAGGCCACTTGTGGGGGGGGGTGTCCAAAAACCCACTTTTCACTAGACAGGCGTGCTGGACAATAGTGCAAATTCGACTCCTTTCTTCCTTGCAAAGAAATGCGTCCGACCCCTTCCCTTGGCAAAAACCCCCCAACCCCTGCCCTGCGTTTTCAGCCATGCCTTTTCGAAACTTGGGAGGGAATCAACCCGTTTGGTGCTGCGTCAAACCGGACAATGGAGGCAAAATCATGCCTCCTTGGACAACCGAGGCTTCAAAAACGAAAAGAGCGAAAAACAGACCAGCTGTTATTTTAAAAGAAAAACCATAAAGGGAACAGGGAATGCTGACGGAGCCTTAATCTCCTGGAAAGACGCTGGTAGCAGATCACGTGCACGTTAAGGGTTCTTTTGAGTGTTTCCAACGTCGGTGCCCCTGTTCCCCTCGAATGGGCATTTCTCAACTGCAGCCACGCCTTAAGTCCTATAAGGAATGTCAAATGTCAGCTTAAAAATTAACAACTTCCCCTGCCTGCCTAACGTTGAATGTTTTTTGCAACTGCTAAGACTTTTTTAATGGAAAAATACAGGCTGGCATCATCCTTCACGTGGAAATTCTTTGATCTCACACACTCGAATGATTTCTGCCAGAAGCAAGCCATCAGGATTTGGGGAATCTCAAGTTTGGGGAGAAACTCCAGGACAAAGGGGGTTTCGGTCGGACTTTTGCAAACAGGGTTCTAAACTAAAGTACAATTTTAAAAAAACAAAAAACGAAAATGCCACCGTCGGGGTGGGGGGAAATAAAGGCTGACTCTCCTCCGATCCACCCCTCGGAGAGGATCTGAGCCTCACGGCTGGGAGTCAGGACTGGACTTGGTGCGATGCGTAGCTGGAGAGGTGGACGCCATTCTCCCCTTCGGATGGGGCGAAGCGCTCAAGGACGAGACCGCACAACACAGCCGCAGGACCAGGCTCTCTGCCCCAACACGCGGCAGGGGGTAATTCCTCCGAGCGCGCCAGCCTCGGGGGACCGGTTCCCACTTCCTGCCCCACTGAGAGCGAATCCTTCCCCTTCTCCTCTCCTTCCTGAAGCAGAGAAACGGTCTCATTCTCAGCCACTCCTGATCCTTCTTGGCCGTCAGTCAGGGAGCCCTGGCCCTCGGGGTGAAAGGTCTCCAGAGCAGGGGGCCGGGGGAAGTGGGATCAGAGGCAGGAAAAGGGCCAGGCTGCAGCTCCCCAGCTCAGCGGCGTCTGCTGCTTCCTCCTCCTCCTCGGCATCGGTTCAAGCCTGCTCTTTGTCCGCCCGCCACAGCCGTTCCTTGACCTCCAAGGGCAGGGTGTTGAAGAGGTCTTCCTCCACCACCAGCCCGCTGCGCTTCAGCAAGGGGCAGTCGCCCAGCTCCACCGGCAGGCACTCCAGGCGGTTGCCCCGCAGTTCTATCTGAGACAGGTTGGTCAGCTCGCCCACCCGGGAAGGCAGCGACTGCAGGACGTTGTTGCCCAGGTGCAAAGTCCTTGTTTTCCGGCACTGGAACAGCTCGGCAGGGAGAGCCTCGATCTGGAGGGAGAAAAGAGGGAAGGTGAGACCGTCAGGCCCAGCTCGGAGAAGAGGCGAAGCCAGAAATAAATCCCCATTTGCAGAGAGGGAGGATTAAGCTGGAGGGGGGCAAACGTTACCGGACAGCAGAATGAGAAAACAACAAGAGTGGGAAGGGGCCTCGGAGGTCTTCTAGTCCAACCTGCCAGCTCAAGCAGGAGAGCCTCTACCGCTCTAGGCAACTGGCTGTGCCGGTCTGTATGAGCCTTGGTGCCGCAGTGGTCAGAGTGAAGCATTGCCGGCTGACTCAGCCCACTGCCAGCAGTTCGATCCTGACCGGCTCAAAGTTGACTTAACAACCGCAGTCTATATATAGCAAGAGAGGTTGTAAAATGGGGTAAAACTCACTTAACAAATGTTTCACTTAACAGCAGAAATTTTGGGCTCAATTGTGGTCTACCTGTGCTTGCAACAGTTAAAAATACACAGAACGCAAAATTTGTTGGGTTTAACAATCCTTCTGCCCGCACTTGAAGATTTTTTTTACTTGCCGTTAAGAAATCTGAGTATTGAAAGCAACCGTTTTCCTTACAAGAAAATGAGCTTTTAAAAACCGATGTTTCTGTCTGGTTTTGGGAGAGAGGCTCCATCCTCTGGTAAAATTGGCCTGGGGGGGCCCTGGGAGGTAGGGAAAATAAATTGTTTCCAAGCAAACAGACCAGCACAGCAAACAGGAAGAGACTCTAGGGAGGCGAAAGGGTCCGTAATTAATCTATTGCTGCTTGTTGTCATAGAGTTAATGAGATCAACACATCATCTGTGGGGGCCAGAACAGCCACCGCCACGGAGGATGATCTGATGCTAACCACCGGCTTGGCGTTTCCAAGCAGCATTTTGCTAAATTCTGCAACGGAAGAAAAACAACGGAAAGGGCCAGAATTAAGCGAAGCGGATTTGATAACCCGTCGGTCCAGCAATGAAAGAATGTTTGCCATGAAAAGTCAGATTTTGCAAACTTTTTGAAACAGCAGGAGACTGACGAAGCAGACAGCCAGGAAAGGAAGTGGGTGGGTGAGGGAGGCATTTTTCAGATGGTGTTTGAAGGAGAAGCAAAGGAAAACATCCAGGAGGCATTTTAGTATCCGGAGTTCATAAATCAGGGCAAGGAGTGGAAAATAAAGCTGGCTGACTTCAACGCTTCACTTTCAAGGCTTTCCTTTTTCAAAAAATAACATTTTTCTTTTGCTCCAAACTGTTTGGGTTTGAAAACATTCAGGGGAAGTACTCAGAATAAACATAAGAAAAAAAGAAGCAACAAAGTTGTTGGGTTGGTTAAAGCAGCAGGCTAGAAAGCGGGAGGCCCTGAGTTCTAGTCCCGCCTTAGGCATGAAAGCCACTTGGGTGACTTTGGACCTGTCCTTGTCTCTCAGCCCAGCCCACCTCACAAGGTTGTTGTTGTGAGGAAAATGGGAGGAGGAAGGCCTGTTTGTCCTATGTGGTGGCTTTTTCAGACAGCACCTCCTAATTCTGACGAGGTTACCTAGCTTGGTCATGAAACGTCTTCAAGAAAACCACCAAGCTCAGAGACCACCCAGGACCCCCACAGATTGGACCTAACACCCCAGTGTCCCAACACCTGGTTTTAAAAGGACTTTCCCAAGCAGGGTTCCCCAACCCGGTGCACGCACACACACACACACACACACACACACACACACACACACCAGTTGCTGCAGGACTGCCAGTTCCAACACAGCCTGAGATTGCCAAATTAAGAGAAACCAATTTGCAGGGGAAAGGACTAGAACTTTATAAAGACTTCCTTTCAAAAGGAAAAAGGAAGACGAAAGACCACCGCCCATCAGCCTCGTGAGAACTGGAGCCCTGCCCAGAACTGGGGAAATGAAAAAAAAAAGGGGGGGGGGAGGAGAAAGAAATGAGACCGTTTGGTCAGTTGCAAGAGAACGTCCAGCCGCCACCGTTCCTCCCCTTTCCTTTTCATAAAGGGCAAAAGAACGCAATTCACCTTTTGGAAATGGCACTGACGTGGGCAATGCTGCCCTGTCTTTTAAAGTGGAATCAAGGTGGGTTTTTTTTTAAGGGGTGTTTTTTGTGGAGGGTTTTGTACCGAGGAAGGAGCTGATCTTGGCCCCTGATAAAGGCACAGGCAGCCCTTGGCTTACAGCCGCAAGCCAGCCCCACATTTCTGCTGCCCAGCAAGGCAGTTAAGTGAATTTTGCCCCATTTTATGACCTTTCTTGCCCCAGTTGTTAACTGAGTCACTGCAGTCGTTAATAACAGGGTTGTTAAATGAATCTGGCTTCCCTATTGACTTTGCTTGTCACTGCAACGTTAAAACATGTTTGCAAAATACAGGTTTTTAACAGTTGGAAGGGATCTCTGGAGGTCTTCTAGACCAACCCCTTGCAATAAAACCCTATATCATTCCAGACAAAGGGCTGTCTCCAGAGATGGATCACCATAATAAACAATAAATATAACAATTAAAAATTATCAACTGAATAATGATAATAACTTAATGACTAATAACTGTCATTAGTCACAGTTTTGCTAATGGTGGCCTGAAACGGGCACAGAATTTCTATGAAATGAGTGTTATCTCATAATAGTTAAAAATACAAACACAAAAAATTCCTGGATCAAATTTAATCCAGCCCTACTGCATAAAATAACAAGCTTTCTTTTTTTTTAATCTTTACAAGCCCTTTCATTCAAAAGGCTTCTAGCGAGGCTGTCCTCTGATAAATCCACTTTAATCATGCGGAAATCTTATTTATTTTTGCAGCAACAGGTCTGATAAAACGGCCAGTTCACGGCTGCGTGTAGCTTTGTCCCCTTCTCTTTTTATTTTAAGCTCTGAACAAGTAAACAGGGCCCAAAAGGTACACAGAGCGGTGTTATTTCAGCTCGTATAATTGTCAAGCCTGAGACGAGAGCCCTGTATTACTTTTGGGATCTTCTATAAAGCTTTTTTATAGCTGTCTGTAAAAAACCTCATTGCATCTCCTAACGTGTTAGTAAAAACACATTATCTAAACACAGGGAGCAAAGAGACAAGGGAAAGTGGTTCCCACCCATAACTCAATAGTATAAATCTTAAGGGAAAGTGGTTGGGGGCTTGGGGATCAGAAGTATACTGTAGATAGCTGGAGAAAAAAGCAAGCTTTTACCGATCAAGAAAACGCTGGATTTTTATGGGACCAGAAAAGGGCAAGTAGGAGATTTTCATAAACTAAAAAGAATGGAAAATAAATATGTTATATTTTATACATTTCAAATAAAACATGTTATTTCCTTTTCCCAAAGATGCATTTCAGGAAGCAAGAGTGTTTAGGAATGGACAGAGACCACGCTGGTATGAAAAAGCAGATAATGGGGTTGTGACAACTTCTGAAGGGACGCTCTTCCACCGATCACCGATTAATTTATTCTAACCACCAGGAAATTTCCCCTTAGTTCCAGGTTGCTTCTCTCCTGGATTACTTTCCATCCGTTGCTTCTCGTCCTGCCTTCAGGTGCTTTGGAGAATAGGCTGACCCCCTCCTCTTCCTTGTGACAGCCCCTCAGATGTCGGAAGGCTGCTATCATGTCTCCCTGGCCCTTCTTTTCTCTAGACTGGACATTCCCAATTCTTGTAACTGTTCCTTTTTTTTTTTTGCCTCCAGCCCCATCACTGTCTCTGTTGCTCTTCTCTGCGCTTTTTCCAGAGCCTCAATGTCTTTTTTCGTATTGCGGTGACCGAAACTGGATGCAGGGGTTATTCTAGATTCTTAACTGCAAAACCCAAGTAGGATTTCATGGCAAAGCGCGCGTGCACACACACACACACACAGACACACAAACACCCCAGTCTCCCCTTTCCTTACCCTGTTGGCTGTCACCGCCAGGTTCTGCAAATTCTGCAAGGCTCCGATTTCCGCCGGTATGCAAGTCAAAAGGTTGTGGCTGAGATCCAGGTAGCGAAGTTTCCGGCAGAAGAAGAGCTGGGTGGGGATCTTCTCGATCTTGTTCCGGTTCAGGTAAAGGCGCTCCAGGTTGGTGAGGTTGCCGATCTGCACGGGGATGTAGGCAATTTGGTTGTACCAGAGTTTAAGGCAAGTGAGGCGATGGAGGTGCTGGAAGCTGATGATCTCCTCAATGGTCTTGAGGTTGTTGTCCTTGAGGTCGATCTCCTGCAGGTTATGGAGGCTGAAGATGGAGTGAGGGATCCGCTCCAGGTCACAGCGGATCAGTTCCAGTTCCGTCAAGTTGACCATCTTCTTCAGGCTGTTGAGGACCATGAGTTTGGTGCCCTCGTTGTTGATGGACAGCTTCTGGAGATGGACCCCCACGTCCGTCACCACCTGGGGCAGCTTGGTCAGGTTGCTCTTCAGCCTCAGCACTTTGAGCCTCTTCAGCTCCCGTAGACCGTCGATCACGATGTACCGGTTGTTTTCGGCACTCAGGTTCCCAGTCAGGTGAAGCTCTTCCAGCGTCTTCAGGCTGTAAATCCACAACGGAATCTCCTTGATGTCCGTGAACTTGATGTGCAAGGATTTCAGGTTCTCCCTCAAGAAGGCCAGAGCCGGGGCCTCGATTTTGGCTGCCGTGTGGTACAGCCACAGTTCCTTGAGGCTGGTGAGCTGGGCGATACTGGGCGGGATGGTGACGTCGGGAATGAGCTCCAGTTTTAAGACCTCCAGCTCCACCAGGTCGAAGACCGTGTCGGGGATGCCGCTGAGCATGAAAAGGTGCAGCTCCAACTTCTCCTGGGAGTTCTTGGTGATCCTTTGGCGCAGCTTCTCCAAGGTCCATTCGTTGTTCAGGTTCAGCTGCCGGAGCTTGTTCTCGCTCACCTCCGACAGGAAGACCGCGAAGCGCTTGGAGTAGAGAGGGTCGTACTGGTCGATCAGGTGGAGCATGAAGGCAAAGTCGTTCTTGACGTCGGGAATGTCGCTGTAGCTGCTCTCCTCTCGAATGGACTCAAAGGAGTACTTCTTGAGGGATCTCCGGAGCATCCACCACAGGGTGTACATGCAGATCAGGCCGTAGAGGACCACCAGGCTGATGTAGAAGGACGCTAAGATCTTGAAGAGGGTGGCCAGGGGGTGAGCGCAACGATACATGCGGTAGCCGGTCAGACTCTCGATGTCCACTTTGCAGTCAATGTCGAAGGTTATGTTGTTGACGTAGTAGACCGTGTAGGAAATGATGAGGATGAACTTGATGACCTTGATGATGGTTTGCCTCATGTAGAGGCGGTAGACAATGTCTCCTTCTTCCACGTGGGTCCGGAACTTCTTGACCTTCTCAAAGAGAGCTTTGGCCTGCTCCCCTTCCTTCTTGTCCAGGACGCCGTTCTCCGTGCGGTCCACGATCCCTTGCTCAATCCGAGACTTGGTCCTCTGCAGCATTGGGGCGGTGGCCTCCACATCTTCACTGACATTGGAAGACTTCTTCTCCATAGAGCCGTTCATCTTCCCAAAGGCCGGCTTCGGATCGCTTTCCTCCACCACCGTCTCGGACAGAGCCCGCGTGGTCCAGGGAGAGTCGAAGCATTTTAGGAGGATGGAGACAAAGTGCTCCAGCTTGGAGCTGGTCCTGGGGAACTTGAACCAGAAGTTGCTACAAGCCAGGAAAATGAGGGTGTGCAGCAGGACGAGGTAGGGGAAATATTTGGCAAACCAGTGAAGGCGGTTTTCATAACACACGGCGTCCACGTAGTTATATTGGTGGCGGTCAAGCTCATATTTGATCCCGGTGGGCCCAGGCTCCACAGATGGCCCCAGAGAAGCATTATAGTAACTGGAGTCCACGTTTGCTGCCGTCCATTCGCGGGAAGAATCGTTGCAAGCATCTTTGGTAACCCATTTGCAAGGCAAGCAGATCATTTTGTCCTGGGTGACCTGGAGGGTCCCACCAAATACTGCGATCATTAGCATCACGATGGAGATGTAGTCCGTAAAGACATCCCACCAGGGCTTCAGGATACGATACGCCGGCTGAGTATCGGCAAAGTAGCGCAATTCCGTGACGGGAATCATGGCTCACCTGAAAGAGAGAAAAAACTCTCAGCAGATGCGTCCAACGTAAGGAAGTGCTGTTTGGCCTTCAAAGTGTTCTGAGTCCTGTTATTCTTTATTTAGCTTATGGCATAAAAGACAGGTAATCCCCCTCTTCTTGGTGGCAACCCCTCAAATATTGAACCACTGCCATCGTGTCACCCCAATCCTTCTTTTCTCTAGATTAGACATACCCAATTCCTGCAACCGTTCTTCAGATGTTTTAGCAAAGCGGAAACAAGGGCAGAGCCAACACCAAACTCAAAAGCCCGGCCCCTTCCCATCCTGGAGAAGCTCCTGCCCACCAGGACTTGTTCCCGTGAGAGACCACCACAAGTTTCTCCTGGTGGTGGAGGGCAGATACTTCTGAAGGATGACAGGAAGGCAGAAGGTGCCATCAAGGACTTAAGAAACTGTTTTGACTTAAAGAGCTGGGAGAACATTGAAATGACCTCCATGTTAGATCCACTTAAGCATCTGCTCAAAAAATAAAGAGCAAAAGATCCCCAGTTCTTTCTGACCCATCAGATGTTCTGAATCACTCCATCTTGGACCTTTCTGCTTCCAACCAACCACAAGCTGGATTGAATCACCCATTGTTTTTTTCTTCTCCAAGAAGACCTTATAACCGTGGTGGCGAACCTATGGCACGGGTGCCACAGGTGGCATGCAGAGTCCTCTCTGTGGGCACGTGCGCTGTCACCCCAGTCCTAGGCCTTCAGCTGGGTTTTATAAAACCTTTTCACTTTAGGCCTCCACCGTATGCAAAAAAAAAGGTTCAATCAATCAGTCAATCAATTTCAACTTCTTGCGGGGAAAAAAAACTTGCAAAATTGGAATTGATTGATTGAACTTTTTAGTCCCACCCAGTCTGCCGGTACCACTGCAGCCACGCCCACCCAATGGGCCACGCCCACCCGGCACACGATGATACATAAGTGGATTTTGGGTTGCAGTTTGGGCACTCGGTCTCTAAAAGGTTTGCCATCACTGCCTTATAAGGAACTCAAGGCTTTCTTGGAAACGAAACTGTAAGGCCAAGGCTGGTTTCCTGTTTGGCTTAATTGTGTTTAATTAAGAGATCCTGAAAAAATATATATATAATTGAACGGAGGCAAGGCAGATTCCAAGGGAGTCAGGGACGCTGCAAATGGCTGTAAATGCGAGACAGTTGAACAAAAGAGAACGGACTTGCCTCTGGAAATTTAAGTTCCCTGCTGCATTTTAGATGCACAGGGTTTTGTGTTTTTTTCCCTAAATGTAGAGCCGACTTTCAGGAACGTTAAAGAGAAATTGTAGCAAAGATGACACGGCCCAGAGCTTGAAGGAAGGATCAGAAAGAAACTCGAGGTCACTCTGCCTTGATTTTATTTAGTATAAGATGGGACAGACGGAAACTAGAGAAGATTCTATTGTTATATTCCACACCTATCAAGTAGCATCGGTGGTAAAATCAGGTTGGTCACATGGCCGATCCATTTTACAACTGTAATGGGCAGGTTCCATCATGGCCGTTGCTGAGGACTACCTGTATAGGAGTCGGTCAGCCTTAATCTGCTCTTATTGATGCAGAACCACGAGATAACAAGACCTAGGAAGCATTCATTAGCTTAGGGATTGGTTTTCTTTCTGTGGGGATTATTCGTGTCATTTCTAGTTTTTTCCCCTCAGGGATGAAGAAGGGAAAAATCAAAGCAATCACCTCTAGGATCATAAACCCGCATTCAGCAAAAACGAGATCCGTGCAGCTTTTTTTTTAGCAAAGGGACTGCAAGCTTTCCTACACCACCCACCCCTATATAAAGCTTTACACATCATCCCCTGAAATAAATCACAGCTTTCAAAATTCAGAAGTCGTACTTTGGAATACAAGGGAAGCAAAGAAAACTGCCCCCCAAAATGCCGTTTCAATCAGCTGACACGTTTGGCTAGGCCAGCCTTATTTATTTAAACTTGTGACTGCAGGAAACATGATGTTCCTTTTATGACCCAGTTTCATTTTTCGGAACAAACAATTTCAGGCAAGTGGGAAGAATCCTGAGGAGGAGATCTTTAATTTTCAAGGTCAAGAGAGAGCTGCGAAGAGTCTCAGTTACGTTGGTGTTACACTGAAATGGGGCTGAAGAGTTTTTTCTACTCAATTCGAAGTCTGGACAGTTTGAAAATTCATTCCATTAATACAGGAAATCCTCAACTTACAGCTCACAACTCAGCCCAAAATTTCCGTTGTTAAGCAACACAGTTGTTAAGTGAGTTTGGCCCCATTTTAATAACTTTCTTGCAAAATTTGTGCTGCAAAGCAAGACGGCTGATAGCTGGATTTTGCTTCATTTTATGACCTTTCTGGCCACAGTTGTTAAGTCAGTCACTGCAGTTGTTAAGCTAATAACGTGGCTGTTAAGTGAATCTGGCTTTTCCCCACTGACTCTGCTTCTCAGAAGGTCGCAAAAGGGGATCACGTGACACTGCAACGGTCGCAAATATGAAACAGCGGCCCAGCGGCTGAATTTTGGTCACGTGACCCCGGGGGATGCTGCAACGGCCGTAAGTGTGAAAAACAGTCCTAAGTAACTTTTTTCCAGTGCCGTTGTGACTTCGGTCGCTAAATGAATGGTTATAAGTCAAGGACTACAAGTAGTGCTTTACTGGCTAGCAGCAAGTCTGTATCAGAATATAAAAATTAGAGAAAAATAAGAAGACTAGATATAAGACAGAATTAAAAATCCTACTTGACCTATACAAAATATTTGAGTTCTCGCTGAACAGCAGCCCTATTTGTAACCAAGTATATTTTTCCTGCTGCAAAATTTGAAGTACCTACAATTACAGAACTGGATGGGGAAGAAATTCTTTTATTCCAGCAACTCTGCTTTAACACAGCTCTACAGAGTTCTGTTCAGAAGCAAGAGTTTGCAAACCCAGATTGTGTAAAACCTTCTAAATTCTGGTTTGGTGGTTCATCTAATTTCCTTCCTTAATTTTGCTGTTTCCTGGCTGGAAAATCTTACCTCCTGAACACTGGGCAAATTTCGAGGATAAAAAATTGTGTCCAACAGTTATCTGATTTATAAACAGTGGTGTGTGTGTGTGTGTCTCTCTCTCTTTGCTAACACAGTGGGTGGGCTGTTTTCCTCCCAAAATGAGAGCTTTGGAAATGCAGCTTTTGTTTTTGTTCTGGCAAAAGAGAATGGTTAGAAGTTCTCAGGCCCTTAAAACCCAGCCTGGCTATTCTATTCCTTTTATTTATCCTCCCCGCCTCACCAAGTAAGGGTTTTATGAACTTGTTTTTTTGAACGGAAAAAAAATCTCAACCTTCTGAATAAAGTTCTCTCAAGAACAAAGCAAAATGGTTGGGAAAAATAAGAAGGAAGCCAGTTCCGAGGTTTTCAGCCTCGTTCCGAAGGAGTCGCAACTGCAGAGGAAGAAAAATTCAAGGATGTGTTGGAAAGCTCCAGAAGGCAGCCTCCGGGGCACCACTTAAATCTAATTCTGTGTATTTTCCAGAAAAGTGTGCCCTAGTGACTCCTTGCTATATAAACAGCTGTTTGTGTAGCCAAATATCACTTTTTCGATCCATTAAAAGATTCTAATGCTGCATTCAAGTCTGTGTTGTGCTCTTCACGGAGCATCACTTTAGGGTCCTGGGTGCTCTCTGAGCTTGGTTGTTTACTCGCTGACATTTCATTGCCCAACTAGGTTGCATCATCAGTGCTAGAAGAGAGTGGGGTTTGCTTCTGGCACGGATGATGTTACCTAGTTGGGTCATGAAACGCCTGCAAGGACACCACCCTCAGTTTCATTCGATTTGGGCTGATTTTTTTGGTTTGTGGTTTTAGGTTTTAATCTGTTTAATATGGATTTGTGTTTTGTTTTGTTTGATACACCACTCAGGCTCCACGGGAGTTGGGCGACTGTAATATATTTCACAATAAATCAATACATAATAAAAACAACAGAAGACAGTTTCAAAATCTTGCTGTTTACGCTGCATTCCCTAGCAAATGAATACGCAGGTTTGCACCCAATGCTATAATCTGATCATATGTAAGTAGACAGATTTGGGCACATTAAATGCAGCAAATGTGTTTCAGCTCAATGCAAAGCGATGCAAAATGCAAACTAAATGCAACAATCCCAGTTTCTTCTTTCCTGCAATTCGACTGGAGGGGCACCCTAAAGACTGACACGGAAATGGGCAGCTGTGAACAAGGCAGACCGATGCAATGACACAGCCACCCAACAAGCCAGCTGTGCTGCTTGCGCTTGTGAATTAGCAAAGTGCCAAGTCATTGTGAGCCGGGCATCGTCCTTTCAAGGGCAGCTGCGGAAGGAGAGCTCAGGTGTAGTGCAGGACAGGCTGGGATAGCAAGGGAGGCCAGGAGGCTTCCCAGCATTAAACCAGGATCTGCCCCAAGCCCAGCACCTTTTAAACAGGGCAACCCTGATCTCCAGCTCTGCAGATTTAGTGAGAAATGAGATCTCCGCTCTGTAGTGCTGGTGTCTGCAACTGAAAAATACAGGTAGCCCTTGACTTAAGATCAAGATTGAGCCCAAATTTCTGTTGCTAAGTGAGACATCTATCCTGCTCTTCGATAGACTAGATGTGCCCAGTTCCCACAACCGTTCATCATTTATGATTTTATTTGCTTCAAAGCACCCGTTCTGTGGCTGTCATAACTCTGAATGATCATAAAGCGAGCACTCGTTAAGTGAGGATTATCTCTATTTTTTTTAATCAGAGTATTTCCACCTGTGCTGCCATTCCATCTTCCTTAATGGGCTGTTGCTACACAAACGCAACACACACACACACACAATGTGCAAGAACAACACAAGCCACTTTGCCACTTGCAATTTTTTCTCCTGTGTGAGGTGTTAATAGTAGTCAGTCATTAAGAAGAGAAGCTGAGATTTCTTTGCCCAGAGCAAAGCTGCGCGCAGCCTTTAATCTCCAAGAATCCAACACGGCTTTTTCCAAGCCGGGCAACCCAGCTTCTCATAGAGCCGAAGCAGGAATAGTTTAGGATCCCCTTACATAATTCCAGCCACAGGGGTGGGGGAAGGATCTTGAGGGTTGTTCCTCTCCTCTCCTCCCCCGTTCGGAGGTCTCTGGGGAAGGTGGGCTTCTGGGGAAGGACGTCTGAAGGCCCGCCAGATGGGGGGGACCACCTTTTGCCCAATCCTCCTGTTGTTGCTTGCAAAACTGCACCGCAGAGTAACGCCAGATGACGCAGTCCTAAACTTACAACAATTTGTTTAGCAGCCGTTGGCTGAAAAAAGCCATTTACAATGCTTTTCACACTTACAACAGGGTCATGCCCTCAAAATTTGGACCCTTGGCAACTGGCTGGCAACTGTGCCAGGGTGTGATTGCCAACTGTCGCTTTCCCAGCCAGCATCTGACAAGCCAGGTCGCCAGGGGAAGCCAGATTCGCTTAATGACCATATTATTCACTTAACAACTGCAGCACAAAATGGGACAATGCTCACTTAACAACTGCCTAGCTTAGCAACAGAACTTTGGGGCTTAATTGTGGCCGTAAGTCAAGGACTCCGTTTTGGATCAGGAAGCCAAGTGGTTTGCAAGGGGGGCAAACCCCCACCCGAGGCTCCATCGTCCAGTTTAAGGATGAGCCACTCACCCCACCCATCACTTACAGGCAGTCCTCAATTTACAACCACAACTGAGCCCAAAATTTCTGTTGCTAAGAGAGATAGCTGTTAAGCGAATTTTGCCCCATTTCATGACTTGTCTTGCCAGAGCTCTTAAGTGAACCCACGCAGTGGTTGTCAGTAACCCAGCTGTTAAGCGAATCCAGCTCCCCCATGGACTTTGTTTGTCAGAAGGTCGCAGAAAGGGACCACGTGACACCCCCCCCAGGACACTGTGACCGTCATAAGTATGAATCAGTTGCCAAGCGCCCAGATTTTGATCACGTGACCATGGGATTGCTGCCGTGTTCGTAAGTGTGAAAAACAATCATAATTCACTTTTCTCAGTGCCATTCAGTAACTTCAAACGGTCGCTAAACAAAACATTGTAAGTTAAGGACTAGCTGTACTAGAAGCAACCTCAAAGTTGCCTCTGCTTGACCTGTGACTGGAATGGTGCCCTCCCTCCCCGTTTTATGGCTTCAAAGAAAAGAAAGGTCTCCTTACCAAGCCGGTCATTCCTGGGATGGCCCCCCCCTTGCTGCCCCTTCCGAAAAAGCTGCTGGCTTTCCTCTCTGCTCTGCTATCTGCACTTCAGCAATCTGTGCTGGAGTTCGAAGCTGCTGGCCGGGCAGGGATGCTGAGTGGGGAGGCAGCCTCCGAGCGCCATGGAGGTGGTTGCTGTGCTGGAAAGAGAGACCTTTTGTCAGCGGTCTGCCTTGGAAAGAAATGCCCCAAAGGACAGCTCGACTTACAACCATTCCTTTAGCCCGGGGGTCTTCAAACTTGGCCCTTTTATGACTTGCGGACTTCAACTGTGATTCACTTAACAAAACTCACTTAACCGCGATCTTGCTTAACAACAGTGGTCTTTTTGCTCCCTGAGATGGTGGTAGCTAAATTTGATAAAAAATATATTATGCAAAATGATGCACCCAGTTTTTCACTCCTAAATAACCCGAGCAAAACATCCTTTCCCCATTCAGTCCCCACACCTTAAATAGCTGCCCTTCTCCAGCAGCCAATCAAAGGAAGAGCTGGGAAATGTTTTTTAAAGTTCCCGGAATCTTCAATCTTGTCTATCTGCACCAGGAGCAGCCCTGCTGTTGTTTTTCCTCCATCCTTGTCTTAAAGGACATTTTGGCCTGCTTCCTGGAATGACAACACTCAGCTATGTTCCTTTTCCTTCCCTCCCAACAACTCCAGGGACAGCATCACCCCAGATGAACCAGCTGAAGGGATGCACACGCATGCACAGAGTGCCAGGCTAGAATGGTGCAAGGGTACCAGCCCCAGAGCCACGCAGGCAAGGCGTCTCCTGCAACCAAGCCTTTGGAGTGAAAACAATGACGGCTCAGGGTTGGCCACAAAATGCAAAGTTAGTCACCTAGTTATTTGTTTCCCACCCACCCGTTTTGCCTTAAAACCTGCAAGCACGCCTCCGTTTCTTTCAGCAGCCAGCCAGCCCTGCTTTCCTTCACACATTCCCTCCACCTTTTTCCTGCCCCTCCCAGTTTCACCTTTCCAGGAGACTGGGCTAACCCCCCCCCCCAAAAAAAATGCCTCCAGGCTTGCCCAAGTCGCACCCATCCACTGAAGATTTTAGCTGGGCCATCTCTGAGTTTTCTTTCCATCTCTGCTCTTTCGCCACTTTGCCTCCAGGGCAGGGACTAGTAACATGGCCAGCCCTTTTCCGCTTTGCCATGATTTTCCAATCTCCCCTTTCATCTTCTGCGCAAACACACACCCAGAGAGAGCCTCTTGGGCTCCCCCGGGCTCCTTCCCACCTCCGCCCCCGAAATCATAAATTCCTAAAGTGCATTTAGGCCTCTGTTTGCCTGGCTGTCTCATCCCCCCCCTTTGGAAGCCATAGGAGAATCAGTCAAACCCCCTGCATTTGAGTTTTCCATTTTCTGAACCCCCTCCCCAACTTTTCTGACCTCCCTTCCCTAAAATGACCTGTTTGGGGTATTTTTCCTTTCTGGGCCTGCCTTGCCCGAGGCACCCCAAATAAATTCTGGCATACAAGGTCTGGGGAGGGGGGGATCCTATTCCCAGCCCATGATGTGCAAAGAGCCCCCAATTCCGCTTCCCAGGCTCCTCCTCTCCCCCTGCCCATCTCCGGGCTGTTGCCCAGCCTCCCCCTCCTCCAGGAGCCCCCCCATCTGCCCTCCTTGGCAATGCTGTAACCCCCCCCAGCACCCTCCGTGTCCCCCCAGTCTCCCCTTTCCAGCTCCCCCCTCCCTGCCTTTCCTGTTCCTCCCCAAACTCCCCACCTGCTTCCCCGCAGGACACCCAGCAAACCGGGTCCAGAGCCCCCTTTGCCCATCCTGTAGCTGCTTCGTCCTTCGGCCAGCCTCCTCGCCTGGCATCAAACCAGCCAGGTTACCAGTCCTCTTGAGGTCTGCCTCTGCCTCCCGCCCATGTGGCTGGGCTCAGCCCCCCACCCCCACCCCGCCAGCAGGATTTCCACGAAACCAGGAATCTTGGAAGGGAGGGAAGAAGACGCCTCTTCTCTTATTAATGAAGTTCCTAGTCCTCAGGAGTCCTGAGCCTCCCCTCCCCCATAGTGGGGGGGGCAAAGAGGCGTGTCTGCGTGTGCGGGGCTCCCCTTTTCCCCTCCCTCCGCTGCCCCATAGCCGCTGAGTCAAGTTCCTAGTCCTCAAGCTTTCCTGCCTGGGGGGGGTCTCCTCGCCCCCTCCCCCGCTGCCCTTCCCCCCGCACCCACCTGGTGGCGCCTCCCGCGGCGGAGCCCCGTCTTTTGTCCGCCCCTCAGTCCCTCATTGCACCACTCCGCCCCGCCGCCCCGCCCCGGAACTGACCTCACTCGGCCGGCCCGGGCATCCCCCGCGGCGGCGGCGGCGGCGGCGGCGGCGGCAGACAAAAACCGCGCGCGGCCGCCACTAGACGGCGCCATCTTGGCGGCCGTGGGGGGCGGGGCTTCGGCGGTGCTACGTCGGCAGGCGGGCGGGCGGGCGCGGCGCTACGTCTTTGGCCGCCATCTTTGGAACGGGCAGAGGCGGGCGCGGAGGCTCTGTTGGGCAAGGGAAAGCTGCCTTTGTAGCTCAGGGTTGAAAGGAGGAGGAGGAGGAGGAGGAGGAAGGACTGTGGGGTCCCTGGGTGCTCTCTCTTAGCTCGGTGCTTTTCTTGCAGACCTTTCATGACCCAAGTCGGTCCTATCACCAGATCATCATTCATTCGTTTTCATTCATTCATCAGTTAGACCTTCCTTTACCCAGCTGGGCAATATCCTCAGTCAGATGATAAGATAATCATTATTGTCATTTTTTACTGCGGGCACAACGGCACACATCAAAAATGAAATTTAGTTGCCCGCTCTCAAAGTGAAACATACATGACACACACCTAAAACATACTATATACAACATATGTATAGACCCACACCCCTACGTATACATAACGATAAAATATTAAATACTGTCCATCTTGAATATATAAGGGAAGGAGGAAGCCTGAGAGTTCACAATATAGGATGATATACAACGTGGGAACTAGGGTGCAACTTTTGCAAAAGTGACAGCTGGCAGTTTCATCAACCTGGATTAAACGGCCAGCGCTTTGAAATTGTCCAAACCCTGATTTGTAGGCAAACAGAAGAAGCATGCGTGCGCGCGCACACACACACCCTTGCAATCCAGCCAGCCAGCTGCAGCTCACATGGCTTATGTGCCAAATAAAAGCGCCTATTTTTAAATGCAGCCAGCAGGTTTTCTGGTTGGCTGACACTTCCCTTATCCCTCCACCGGAAAAGAGGAATGAGTCAGCTCTTGGAAGACGCTGCTTTGGGCTCAGACCAGGAAGGATGATAGATGTTGTGTTGTGACAAAGCAACGCTGTAAGTTTCTTCTGCCTTTTTTGCGGCATCGGTTCCTTCTTGCCAGCTGTGGCTTTTGGTTTCCCACCTCTGCTGTCACACGGTTGCTGAACTAATCCTCCTTCAAAGTTTGGTCTGTGGAACGACAGATATCCTTCCAAAGCCTTTTTGTAGCTCAAGGTTGTCCTTGGTGCTCTTTGAGTTTGGAGATCTATCGCTTTGCACTTTGGTGGAAGACAAAGGAATCTGGCTGAGATGCCCGTCAACTGTTTTAAGCAACGAGAAGATTTTATTCCGTCCTGTTTCCATAGGGAAATTGCTTCTGGCTTTCAGACTCAAAACAGGAACAAAAATGAAAGGTTTTAGGTTGAAAGCTGAATCATTGTGTAGTTATAGAAAGGTCTTTTTCTCTGTCTCATTGAAAAAAGGGGTTGCCGACCAGAAATGAACTCAGCAAACCTTTAACTCCCAAAGAAGCTAACCCAGGTTAAGCCTGTTTCAGCCCACTCTGGGAAGTAATAATTAAGTTTAATTTACCGGAGAAGTGTGTTGTACAAACTCGGTAACTAACATTGTTGAGGCTTTTCAGGGCTGGTTCCAATAATCTAGGTGACAGATAAGAGATTGGAAAAGCTCACAAACATTCTGGTTTTTCGTTCTCACTTTAGGATTATCTGGATTTTATGCAGCTCAGATCAAGTTTGATTGTATTGTTTCCTCTTTAGCTGTTTATTATTTTTTCTCATTTTTCTCTCTTAGCCTGCTTTTGTTTTTCCTTTGGGGATATTGTTTTGTAGGCAGGATAATCTATAAATCTGATCTCTGTGGCTGGTTAGCGATAAAAGAAATGAATGGAGAACCTTAAGGCTATTTTCAGACAGTTTGATGGTTAATCCGTATATTTTAATTTGGGTTTCATTATGCAGAGAGTTAAACATTTGTTTTGTTTTATTTATGCATAAAAAGGTGCAGAGCTCTCTGGACTACCAGCTGCCCTTGTCGTGGCCTGCCTTTGATTCATGGTCTGTGGAGAACCCCGTGTTTATATTTTGGCTACTATCGTACCAAGGTAGGATGCACAACTGACTGGCCCATGGTTTAGTAACTAGGATTTGTTGCCCTGAGGAGGGGCCTCCAAACTCAGCAACTTTTAGCTGTGTGGAATTCAAGTTCCAGAATTCCCCAGACAGATGGGGGATTCTGGGAGTGGAAGTCCATCAAACAGATGGGGAAGATCACAGAAGGTGATCACATGACCCAGGATGATGCCAACCTCTTAAATACATTCCAAGTACCAAAATTCCGATTATGTGACTGCAGGGATGCCGCAACAATCATAAGCGTGAGGACTTTTTTTCAGCACTGTCGTAACGTTGAATGAATGGTCGTGAGTCGAGGACTACCTGAAGAGTGACTTAGCCAGGATTGGTCACCCTGTAGTTTGGAGTTATTCATGATTTGTTACTTTTTTTTAATCTAGGAAAATATGGCCAAGGCAATTCAAGCTCGGCGGCTGGAAGGCGTGGACCAGAATATCTGGTAAGCAGCTCGTAATTCGCTTCTTCGGGAGAACGATGGCTTGGTTCATGGATTAAGCCAGCGTCTTGTAAAGGATGGCCAAGGCGGGACTTGAACTCACGATGTCTGGCTTTCTAGCCTGGTGCCTTAATCATTAGCACAAACTTATCTCAATTTTTAAAAATGATTTTTATCTTCTTAGGGTGGAATTTTCTCGACTAGCTGCTTCTCACAAGGCTGTGAATTTGGGTCAAGGTTTTCCTAATTTTTCCCCACCGGATTTTGTCAAGAAAGCCTACATGGAAGCGATCAGTGGAGAAAACACCATGTTGCACCAATACACGCAGGCCTTTGTACGTGGAACATCCATTTTCCGGGACAAAGTGTAGTGCCAAAATGGGTGAACTTTGCTTTTTGTTAACCATCTGGAACCAATTTGGGCATTGTGATTATTTATTCACAAACTTTAAGCTGCAGTTTACAAACATCCAGTGAATCACCAACAGATAGTCCTCAACGTACGAGTGTGTGAAGTTACAACAGACTTCTGCAAGGCTACATATGACCCAGATTTGAAATTCCAGCTGGTCAGAAGCCAGCTGGAACGGCTGCAAACTGTGTTCACAAGACCCTGGGATACTGCAAAAGTTATAAATAATGCCAGTTGCCAAGCTGAATTCTGGTCACAGGGGAAATGCTGCAACGGTTGTAAGTGCGAGGACCAGCCATAAGTCCCCTTTTTCAGTGCTGTTGTAACTTCAAACAGCTGGTTATAAGTCAAGGACTGCCTGTATGTCTGGTTCAAAAGACCACGTAGCTCCCTGGGTGTCTGTATGGCCAGAAGCTTGATTGTCTCCAGATCCAGCCAATTGAGCTGATTCAACCCTGGTTCAAAACTTGATCATGGCTAAGTTCACCATCGTGCAAAACCCGCTCATAAGTCTCCCAGCCTTAAGAGACTTTCAGTCCCGACAGGAAAAGGACCCTGGATTATTTTGATCTTATTTTCCCCCAGGGACATCCGCGATTGGTGGAGATCCTGGCTCGCTTCTTTGGGAAGCTGCTCCAGCGAGACCTGGACCCTCTGAAGAACGTGATGGTGTCAGTGGGGGCGTACGAAGCTCTCTTCTGCTGCTTCCAGGCCCTGGTGGACGAGGGGGACGAGGTGATTAACGGGGTACCAGTCCTCCTTCAGCGAAGTGGGGGTCCAGGGTTTTTGTGACGGTGGGCAGGGAGCAGTGGAGTCAGCTTGCCTGTTGAAGGAGGCATCTCAGCTCCCGTTACTGGGGTCCGCTGGGTCAAGTCGGCAATTACTTCTCCCATGCTGGCCCCTTTTTAAGGGTGTATGGACTTCAGCTCCCAGAATTCCCTTGCCAGGGATTAAGACGCCGGTCCTTGAATCACTTAAATGCCAAATTCCATTTTGGTTTTCTCTAGGTGATTATAATTGAGCCGTACTTCGACTGCTACGAACCCATGACCAAAATGGCAGGCGGGAAGCCCGTCTTTGTCCCCCTCCATCTGGTGAGTGAGCGCCCACTGATGGGTCCCCTAAATAAGGAAGGGAAGGGCACACTTCAAGTTTAATGCATTGGGGATCAGTGGGCAAAGAGACGCCGCCAAGGGAACAGTCAGATAAGAGAGGGCATAGCCCAGAGCTGCCTAATGGGTGGAGAAAGAGGATCAGAAGAGACCATTCCTAGTTTTTCAGGCTGTAAAGGAGATTGAGAAATATTTGTACTTTCAGACTTGCAAGTTTCTGCTAATGTAGCTTTACAACACAGTAGAATTAACTCATCTGGTTGTGATTTTTACCTGGTTTCCCCCGCAAGACGTCTATCAACCTTGCAAATATATCCTTTGTGTTGGAGTCTCAGACTGTGCATTCTCCAAGGCTTCCTCTGGGCTTTACTTTTCTTAGCAACAAAATGCCCCCCCTTTCTTTCTGTTGCTGCTGTTGTTTTAATTTGATTTAAAGGATCTATGTTAAATTAATGGATCTGAAGGGCACCAGGCTGGAGATCATCCACCAAGGTCCTTTTTCTCTCCTCCAGAAAGTTGCCAAAAGTGGAAAGCTGGCATCCAGCCGGGACTGGCAATTCGATCCAGCCGAGCTGGAGGCGGCGTTCACCAAACGAACAAAAGTCCTGGTTTTGAATTCTCCCAACAACCCTTTGGGGAAGGTAATGAAGCATTCTCCCTTTGCAAGGTGCCCATTGGGGATATTTAAATCATAGAATCCTCGGGCTGGAAGGGACCTCGGAGGTCTTCTAGTCTAACCCCCTGCTCAAGCAGGAGACCTTATGCCATTTCGGACAAGCGGCTGTCCAGTCTCTTCTTGAAAACCTCCCGTGTTGGAGCACCCACAACTTCTGGAGTCTTTACCTGTTCACTTTTTATCAAATGGAGAAGCTGGAAGCTGAGCGCCTGGGCCAGGTCTGGCCTACCTCCTAGGGTTGTTGTGATAGTTGCATTTCAGAGGGGACCAACTTCCTGTCTCTTTGTGCCCTGCAGGTTTTCAGCAGAGCTGAGATGGCACACTTGGCAGACCTGTGTGTGAGACATGACGTGGTCTGTTTGAGCGACGAAGTCTACGAGTGGCTGGTTTATGATGAAAATGAGCACGTGCGGATTGGTAAGGTCCAGCTGAGTTGGTCCTTTTCCCACAAATATTCCCAATTCTTTACAAGTAGCCTTGAATTATGACCATCCAAAGTTACAATGACCTGGATCCTAAATTCTGATGGCCGCCTTCCCTCTCTCCGTTCACGCGATCATATTTTGGGTGCTCAGCCGCGGGCCTTCCTTTAGGATAACTTGCAGCATCCCTGCAGCCACGTGATCAATCAGCTTGGTGCTTGGTTACCAACTCATATTTACTACGGTCGCAGTGTCCCAGAGGGGGTGGGGGTTTTCCCATGTGATCCTCTTTTGGGACCTTCTGACAAGCCAAGTCAAGGGGGAAGCCAGATCCACTTAGCAGCCGTGTGACTAAATTTGCAGCTGTGGCAAGAAATGTCGTAAAATGGGAGCAAACTTCACTTAAGAAATGTCCCACTTAGCAACAGAAATTTTGAGCTCAATTGTGGTCGTATGTCCAGGACTACTTGTACCTTGTTTAGCAATGGAAATTAGGGTTGTGGTCGTAAGTCGAGGACTGCCTCCAATGTAGATTCTTGCAATGACCCGCTGATTCTACAGCGAGCCCCCCTGGAAAGGTTCTGGGGAGTCCAGTGTCCCGCGATATGGAAAGAGGATGGGCAGAGCCGGCGGGAGAGGGTGGCAGGCTCAGACAAAGTGAGCTGATGGGTGCCTCACTTTCCTCCTCCTCCTCTCTGTTTTACAGCCAGTTTGCCAGGAATGTGGGAGCGGACTGTGACCATTGGCAGCGCTGGCAAAACCTACAGTGCCACAGGATGGAAGGTGAGGGATCCTGTGTGGCGGCAGTTGCCAGGCGTCTGGATTCTGGTCACGCGACCCTGATCACTGCAGTGGTCCTAAGTGTGAAAAACAGTCATAAGTCAATGCTTTAGTGCCATTGTGACTTCGAACAGTCACTAAACAAATGATTGTAAGTCGAGGACTATCTGAACACATTCTCTCTCCGCCCCCCCAGGCCTGCTCATCAACATTTCCTCTTTTTTTTGCAAATGGCAGAACTAGCTGCCGACTGAGGAATATCATAGCCGAGGATATTCCTCTCAAGATCTGAAGAAGAAATATCAAACGAGGGAAGTAATTATCCATCCTCTTTCCTCCCGGCAGGTTGGCTGGGCCATCGGGCCTGACCGCCTCTTGAAACACCTAAGAACTGTTCACCAAAATACGATCTATCATTGTGCCACAGCAGCTCAGGTAAGCGGACAGGGCCACACGAAGTGTGGCATTCACACAGCTGGGTTTGCCTGGCTGTCAATCAGCCCATTTACAGGGTTTGCACGGTAGGCTAAAAGCCTCAGCTAAACAAGCCGTCCAGATTCTCGCAATGTGACGGTTCCTTGGGAAACCAGGAGCCGTAACCAATAATAGATCCTAGATAATTAGTAACTGACATGGAGTTCTATAGAAATCCTAAAGGTTGATTGATCCTAATCAACCCTCTGTCATTTATTGACCCCCGGATATTTATCAACCCCTTGGACTGTCCCATCGACCCTTGAGAATCACTATTGACCCCTCGAGGGATCCCTGCTCTAAGATCATCTGGGCAAAGTTTTCTTGATCATCTTTCTAACCGTCTGCCGGAGAGATTAGGAAGTCGCCCTCCGTTTTTTATGTATTACGTATTACCTATAACCTATTGTCTATTGTCTATATTGTCTATTGTCTGTCATCTGTCAATTATCTGCCTGTCATCTATTATCCAGGGAGAAGAGGCCAAAGTCCTGCCCTTCTAGTATTTTGCAAACCTCCATCCTCTTTCCCAAGCTCTGACAGGCCCCGCTTCCCGTGGCTTGTTCGATAAATTGCACCGCTGGGTTCACACACACCCCCCGAGGCTGGCTTGCCGCCCCATCGTCCTCTCTTTCGCCCTTTGCTTCAGCAGGAGGCCGTGGCCCATGGGTTTGAGCAAGAGTTGGCGCGCCTTGGCAAGCCCGACAGCTATTTTGTGCAGCTGCCCAAAGAGCTTCAGCGGAAGCGGGATCTCCTGGTGGAGAGCCTGGCCGCGGTGGGCATGAAGCCGATTGTCCCAGAGGGCACCTACTTCCTGATTGCCGACCTCTCGACCTTTAGTAAGCCACCTCAAGTGTCCCTGCAGGGCTGTGCGGAGGGTTGTGTGTAAAGACCTGCAAAGACCCAGCGGAGGTTGCCAATGGCCCTCACGTCATTTGTGTCCTCTTGCAGAAATTGATTTGCCACCTTCGGAAGAACCCTACGACTTCCGTTTTGCAAAATGGATGATTAAGAACAAGGTGAGTGGAGAATGGTGGGGCTCTCTGAGCACCGAGGACCCCTCATTTCAACCCTGAGCCTCACACACTTTTCCTTTACTGGGGCTCTAAAGTTCACTATGAAGGCTCTGTTTTTTGTTATAATCCAAGAAGGTGAACAAAATACAGAATAACAGAGTTGGAAGGTACCATGGAGGTCATCTAGTCCAACCTCCTGTTCAAGCAGGAGACCCGATACCGTTCCAGACAAATGGCTGTCCAGTCTCTTCTTAAAAGCGATGGAGATGTATTTTGCCTTTCATCCTGATTTTTCGTGTCTTCCTCTGCAGCGTCTGGCTTCCATTCCTGTCTCTGCTTTCTACAGCGTCCCACAGAAGAAAAATTTTGACCGTTTTCTGCGTTTCTGCTTTGCAAAGGTGAAGTCTCCATTCTCTTTTCCTTTCCTTTTTCATCCATTTACTTCCCTTTCCTTCCCTCTTCCCCTTCTCTTATCCTCTCTTCTTTCATGTTTATCTTTTCACTTTGTAAAAATAATTATTCAATAAAAATTATATTTTATTAAAAAAAAAAAGCTCATCCTTTTTTCATTCAATCTTTTAGGAGGACTCGACCTTGAAAGCTGCTGGGGACATCTTGAAGGAATGGAGCCAGCAAAACCAGTGACATGTCAGCCGTAGGGAGAGAAGCAGAGGCAAGATTTGGGGCGCTGCCACCTGCCCCGTTGCGACGGGGGGGGGGGGAACTGACCTCCTGGGCTGTTTGCAAAGCAAGCCCTCCCTGCAAGTCTCCAGAAACCGGGTTTCACACTGATTTTCTTTCCTCCTCTTTCTCTGCAGGGTCACTGAGGCTCCTGGCCGATCTTCCCGAGGTCTCAGCAAGATGATGGGGGCTGCCACTCAGCCCAGTGCTGATGCAGTTGTGTGTCAAAGAATATTTGGACCCCTGGAGATGCCGAAGACCTCCCAGGGGTTCCTACCTCTCAGGATGTCAACTTTTAATTAAAGTTGCACTTCTTGCTGTATGTCTGCAAAGCGTGTAAATTCCTAGGGCTGGACAAGACGGTAAAACTCATGCACAGAGCAACAGTTTGGGACCTTGGGATCCCCTCTGATTCCCACAATCAATGGGTGTGGTTGTCCGCCAGACTGTAATAGGTAGGATTGCTTGGTTGCATCAA
Organism: Vipera berus; assembly: GCF_964194415.1. Classification (NCBI taxonomy): domain Eukaryota; kingdom Metazoa; phylum Chordata; class Lepidosauria; order Squamata; family Viperidae; genus Vipera; species Vipera berus. Next base: position 11,701,288 of record NC_138218.1, read on the forward strand.
TGAAAGAGGCTATGTGCTCACCTTTCATGGTTAAACGAACAGCTTTGCAAGGGTTTCATGATGCTCAAACCAGCCCATTGAACCAAGGGCGTTTCAACACCACAGAAGCGCACACACACACACACAAACACACACAGGACATGTTTTTTAGTCTGAGGTTGCGATATGCTGCCCGAATAACTCTGAAATGTTATTTAGCCTTGGGTCAATGACTTTGCTGGACAAAACACAGAGCAAGAGAACCATTAGGTGTTTTTTTTAAAAAAAAGTTTTGCTTTTATCGATTGAAAAGGAACATTTCCCCAAAAAAAACTAGCTAAAAGGAGTTAAAAGAAAGGGTTAGGGTTAGGAGCAGTGGGCTAATGCCTCCTTAAGTAACACCAGCTGCCTGCCATTAGTGCAGGTTCGAGTCCCACCAGGCTCAAGGTTGACTCAGCCTTCCATCCTTCCCAGGTAGGTAAAATGAGGACCCAGATTGTTGGGGGCAATTAAGCTGACTTTGTAATAATGCCGCTTGGGGTGTGTGTGAAAGCCCTAATAAGCAGGCATATACATAGAATGAAGGCTACTGCTAAGCTTGTAAGCCGCCCTGAGTCTTCGGAGAAGGGCGGGATATAAATGGAATAAAAAAAAACCACATGGATAAAAAACCACATGAAAAATGGCTTATAAAAAAAGGGGGGAGGGAAGAAGAAATAGAAGGAAAAGAAGAACGAAGAAAAGGAAAGGTAGAGACAGAAAGAGGGAAAACAAAAGGGAAAGAAGGAATAAAGGAGAAAAGAAAGGGGAAAGGAAAGAGCGAAAGCAAGAAAAACGTAAAGAGGAAAGGAAAAAGTAAAAGAGGAATTAAAAGAAAAGGAAAAGGCCATTCTCGCTAATGCAACCGGATGGTCCCCTCTACGTTTTCATCGGTCTGTAGCTCCTTCCCTCCCCACCCAATCGGCGGCCGCCTCCGGAAGTTGCCGGCGCGGGATTGGCTGGCTGCGACATGGCGGAGCGCGGCGGGGCGAAGCGCGTGCAGGAGGTGCACGTGGGGCGCGGATCGGGATCATGGGGGGGGGCGCTGGGGGGGGCAGCCCCCGTTGCAACGGCGGGGCGTCCTCTGGGAAGCCCGGCGGGTGAGGCAGCCGCTTTCCCGGGCTGCTGCCCTTTGCATCTGGCGCAGGTAGCCTGCTCCTGGCCATGGAGGCTCCAGGCGGTGCTGGGCGAAGAGATTCGTGCCTTTGCAAAAAAAAAGAAAGAGGACTTATTTTTGCAACACTTTACCGGTTCTGATGGGGAGGCTGGGTGGTCATCTGCCTGCTGGGGAGGATGAAAAGTCTTTTGCACGGGTTGCATCCTGGAGGTCCTCCGTATGTATCCGCGTGTGGTTATAGCGCTCCGCCTCTGCGTGTTTTGCGAACCCAGCCTTTGTCTCCCGAACTGACAATGTCTCTGCGCTGTTTTCCAGGGAAGAGGAGAAAAGATGGATTGGCGCAAATGGAAAAAACAAAGTAAGAACTGAGTTTTAATAAGATATTTTTTTTAAAAAAAAGAGCTGCTGGGTGTCAGTTGTGTCCATAGAGAAATCCTGATTGCTGGTTAGAAGGATGCAAGATGCTTTTTAATTCTCCCTAAAAATAACCATCACTTTGTATAGGGAAGGGTGACCTTGTCACTCTTTGCAAATTCCTCAGGGGAGAGAACTTTAAAATCAAACATTTGCTTTCACCTCCTAGAAAAAGAAGAGAAGAAGAAATGGAAAGAGATAAAGCTGCTGAAGAAGTTGGAGAAGGAGAGAGCCCGAGCGCTGGTGGAGAAAGAGAGAGAAGCGGCGAAGCCGAAGGAGGACAAAGGTGGCTGCCAAAATACGGGGAAACCTACTTTGGGTCTCAGACTAGCCTTGGGGAATGAGAAAGGTTGGGTTCACACAACTTGGGCCAAGAGCGAACGAGTGTATTCTCACTGCATGGTGGACCGAGGGTTAATCCTCATTAGATTTTTCTTTTTGGAGCTTGCCAGTTCTTGCCAGCTTATGGATCGGCACCCCCAAACCCAGAAACTGAGTTAATACAGTATGGCAATCTTAGATTAGATAGAGGAGCCAGTCTGCTGCAGTGATGATGGTGCTGACCTAGAAACCAGGAGACGGTGAGTTCTAGTCCCGCCTTAGCCATAAAAGCCGGCTGGGTGATTTAGAGCCAGTCCCTCTTCTCGGCCCAGCCCACCTCATAGGGTTATTGTTGTGCCGAAAAATAGAAGGAGAAAGGAGTATTAAATATGTTCAGAAGAAAGAGAAGGAGGGAGAGAGGGAGGGAAGGAAGGAATATTTTTGGGAGGGGTAATCCCACTCCTAACCTCCCCCCTCCCCCCTTCTTTCCTAGGGCGGCACCACACAGTCAGCGTGGCTGTGCCTGGCTCAATTCTAAGCAATGCGCAGTCACCTGAATTGCGGACGTATCTGGCCGGACAGATCGCCCGCGCCTGCGTCATCTTCTGCGTGGATGAAATTGTAGTCTTTGACGAACAAGGAGAAAATTCCAGGTAAGGGGGGGGTGTCTCAGTCTCATTCTGGTCGGTCCTGTTTTGTGCCACAACGTCCTCTTCAGGGTACCGATCGGGCCCACCTGAGTAAGGAGGAATGGGGACTTGAGTCTCAGTTCTGTTGAGTGCACCAGCCTTGGCCAACAGGGATAAGAGAGCAGAATGGCTTACAACCATAGTTTAGTGATGGTTTGAAGTTACAACAGCTCTGGGAAAAATGACTGATGACTGTTTTTCACATGACCCTAGCAGCATCCCCGTGGTCCCCTAATCAAAATCCAGATGCTTGGCAACTGGCATCTCAGGATGGTTGCAGTGCCCCAGGGTCACGTGATCACCCTTTGCGAGCTTTTTCAAATGGGAAGAATAATTTTACTGTGTCAGTTGGTGCTTACGGGTGGCCAGCTGGTTGTGGCAGCCACGTTGTGAGAGTGCCCGAAGCACATCCCTATGAAGGTTGGGTCCCCGGACAGAGTTGCAAAAAGCCAGGCTCTGCGTTGGTACGATGCCTTTTCCTCCCAAGCGAGTTTGGGCTGCAAATTGGCATTTTTGCTTGGAGGCGCCCGGTGACTTTTGCTGCTTGTCTTTCAGGAGCATCGAAGGCGAGTTCGAGGGGATCAAGGTCAAAGGGCAGGACTGCGTCCAGCTGGCCCGGATCCTTCAGTACCTGGAGTGTCCCCAGTAAGTCGCCCTGCAAAGACTGTCCGGCTCAAAAGGGGCCAAAGCAAGCCACAATTATGCCTTGCCATCATCATCTATTTATATCCCACATTTATTATTATTTTTATAAGTAACTCCAGGTAGCAAACAGAACTCCTGCTCCTTCCTCCCCCTATTTTCCTTACTACAACCACCTTGCAAAGTGGGCTGGGCTGAGAGGGAGGGGCCGGCTCAAAGTCACCCAGCAGCTTTCATGCTTAAGGAGGGACTAGAGGTCATTTTTTGAAATGTAAATTTATCTGCCTTTATTACAGCATTTGCCTTTGAGTAAGAGCTCCTGTTTCTCTTTCCTGCTGCCTTTCTTCTGCGGATGCTGAATGTTCCTCTTTTAGAGAGGCAGGAAAGCGGCAGTTCTGTTGCCAATAGCTCAGCCACCATTGTCTAAGAAGAGCGGCTTTTCTTTCTTCAACAGGTACCTGAGGAAGTCCTTTTTCCCCAAGCACCAGGACCTGCAGTTTGCTGGTAAGTCCTGGAGTCCTCTTTCCTCCGTCACTGTGACTACTGCAGCCATTCACTTAACAGTTGGGGCAAGGAAGGTCGTAAAATGGGGCAAATTCATTTAACAAATGTCTCACTTAACATCAGAAATGTGGGGCTTAATTGTGGTTGTAAGCCAAGGACTAGTTGTGTGAGAAATGGCCTCTACGGGAGCTGCATTTAGTAGAAACGTCTTCTAACTTTTTTAAAAAAAATATCTTTCTGGCCATCCATGGATCGTTTCAGGCCTCTTGAACCCCTTGGACAGTCCCCACCATGTCCGAATGGACGAAGAGTCTGAATATCGGGAAGGGGTGGTCCTGGCCCGGCCCACCAGGCCTGGCCGAGGGTCTTTTGTCAACTGTGGGATGCGGAAGGTAATTCATGGCGGTCAAGCTGGGTTGGCCTAAGGGAGTCCTTGCGGTTCTGTCCACCTCTGCCCGCCCTCGAGGGGAAGGTGGACTGTTTGGTGGCGGGGCAGCTGCTCAGCCAATGGCTGGCCGAGTGGGAGGAGCTTATGGGCTGCAACTGGATGATTGGACAGATGGATAGACGGATGACAAGGTTGGATGGAGGGAGGGAGGTGACATGGATAAATGGAGATAGATGATCGGTCACAGATGGGGAGACAGACAGACATGGATGGATGGACAGACCAGTCGGTTTGACTGCTGTGCCCAGGCTAAGTGATGCTCCATGTTGGTGTCGTTTTCCTACAGGAGGTCCAGATAGACAAGCAATTGGAAGCTGGTCTTCGCGTCACGGTGCGTCTGGATGAAAAGCAGAACCCAGGTATCCTTTGACAGGCTTTGACTTAGAAACTCAGGTCAGAGCTGGTCTCTCCCGGGGGACGGTGCCCAGTAACTGAGAACTAGCACAAGCAGGTTTAAGAAGGGGCCACAACATCAGTCAGGAGGCCTATTCTTAGCAACGTAGTTTGCACTCAGTTGTATTCGTAAGGTGAGGCCTGCCTGTAAGAGCCGATTCAGTTGACTCCTTTCTCTTTCAGAGAGCAAAACGCAGAAGGGTGTTGTTGTATCGTCACAAAGTCCCCGCACCGTTTCTGGCCTTTACTGGGGCTACAGCATCCGATTAGCTTCGTGTCTGAGTAAGTCTGATGTTATCACTTTTTCTCTCTCCGTATAATTTACGCAGAGCTGGAAACAGGAGAGAAGGAACCGAATGCCAAAGGGTGACCTTTAGAGCAAGCAGAATGCTTTTAGGGAAGATCTCTGAGAACCGCAGGGAGAAAACACAATACGTGTTCCTTATTTTCCTATTTCTTCGTTCCTCCTTCATGGTGAGTCCATGGACCCCACAGCCAAGATGAGCTTCCTTTTCGTACAAAATGCATAAAATAATTGGCTTGCCTTAGTATTGCCTGTGAACTCAGAAAAAGTGCAGTTAGAAGGCCAGTGTGAAACATGGTTATAGTCACCTTTTTCAGTGTCTGTGACTCTGACTAAATAAACTGCTGTAAGTTGAGGACTATCTATATTTTTAAAAGCTTCCTTCCCCGTCAGGCGCCGTCTTTGCTGAGTCCCCATATAAGGATGGCTACGACCTCTCCATTGGAACCTCGGAGCGCGGATCCTCCGTGGATCAAGCCAGCCTACCTGCTTTCAGGTAACAGCAGTGAAGCTCGTGCGTTACGTTTCATGCTAAAACATGACGAACGGTTGCAGGAACTGGAATGCCTAGTCTAGCAAAGAGGAAGGCCCGGGGCGACTTGGCATTGGGGGAGCTGCCAAAGAGAAGAGGGAGTCAGCCTGGATCCAGCCTAGAAACGAGGAGAAATTTCCTGACACTGAGAACAATAAACGAGCTTCCATTAATCGTGGCTGCTCCATCACTGGAGGTTTACAAAAACAGACTGGGCAGCCATTTCACTGGAATGGTGTACGGTCTCCTGCTTGAGCAGAGGTTAGACTAGATGACCTTCAAGGCCCCTTCCAACTCTGTCGCGCTGTGCCCTGCAGGAGCTGAGACAGCCTCCCCAAGGACCCTCTTCTCTTTCTCTCTTTCTGGTAGCCACGCTTTAATCGTCTTCGGGGGTGTGCAAGGTCTTGAAGCCGGACTGGAGGCAGATCCTCACCTGGATGTCACCGACCCCAGTACCTTGTTTGACTTGTATTTGAACACCTGTCCGGGGCAAGGAAGTCGCACCATCCGGACGGAGGTAAGCCAGGATTAATGGCAGTGGACGGCCAGTCTCTCTGGGTAGGACCTCCCTCCCCGCAGGGAGTTTACCGATTTAATCTAATCCGGGGGGTTCTGGGAGTCGAAGTCCACGTGCCTTAAAGCGCTGCTCTAAAGGGTAGTCCTCAATTTATAGCCCTTGGTAGAAGAACGGTTCCAAATTCTGGCGCCTCTTGTGGCTGTGACGTGAAGACTGCCTGTTACTCCGTTTCTGGATCCTTGACAGATTCTATGGGACATCATTGCAGGAGAAAGTGACGATCCTTTTAACCCAGTGGCTGACTCCAGCTCTTTCCCATGCCTTTGTAGGAAGCCCTCCTGGTCTCTCTCTCGGCACTGAGACCCAAGATGGACGCAGCGGCTAAGGAAGGACGCAGCGGGAGCCAGGTTCCAGATGTGAATCGGCCCCCAGTAGCCAAATGAGAAGGAGCAGGAGCAAAGGTGCTTTACTTATGGACCCGGATAATCCTTTGGTGGGGAACCAATGCATGCACCAATTGGGGCACCTTGGGAGTCAAGATGGTGGCACCCGTGAATCTCAGGCTTAAGACGGACCATAGAACAAACTTCTTAAACTTGGCAAGGGGTGGACGTCAACTCCCAGAATTCCACAGCTCCTCGAAGGCCCCCTTTGAAAACAGGAGGGGCCACGCCTGCATTTGATCCACGCTGGCATTTTTAAAGTTATTTAGAACGATGGAGGGACCTGTGACCGCCTCGTTCAAACCAAACACTGCAGTTGATGCTGAATGAGGAGATGCTGTTTCATTGCCTCTGCTGGCGAAAAAAATAATCTGTTTTTAAAGCATTTACTTGGCAGAAATAAATGGGAGAAGGGGATTGTGTGCCTCTCCCCCCCCCCCCCCGAGTCCCTGTTGTAGCCATAAGTTGAGGACCGTGCTTAAGGCAGAATGAGAGATCAGCAGCTGGTTTTGGAAAACAAAATTTCAAGGCCGTATGTTTTATTTGCAAAAGAGATGCGAAGGTATCGATTATATCTCCCTGCCCCAAAACGGGACCCTCAACCTGAGTTTGGGCAAGGAACAGCCGCCTGCTTTCCCTGAGATGAGGCCAGCCCCCCTCCTCCTTGCCACCCCCCCCCCCAGAAAGTTTCCTGGGAACGAAATGTTTTTCTTGGCGTTTGCAAAAGAAACGACGTTCTTCTCCCACGTCCGTTCCTTTTCTGCATCTGAAGCTCCTTCTGGTGTTTGCTGATTTAGTCTCACCTGCCCTCTTCTTGCTTGGGTCTCCTCTGAGAACTAAACCTGGAAGCTCCAGCACGAGAAACCCTTTCGATTGGAGTCCTTTGCCCTACGTCTTCTTCGCAAGCGGTTCTCCGCTAGTTATTAGACCGCCTGCTGGGCTAGGAAAACACAGGTAGTACCCCCCAATTAACGGCTACAGCTGAGCCCAAAATCTACGTTGCTAAGCGAGGCATTTGTTGAGTTCTGCCCCATTCTATGACCTTAAGTGAATCACTGCAGTCGTTGGTCACCCGGTCGTTAAGTGATCCTGTGAAACCAGATTTTCACATGTTACTAAGTTAACTGCAAGGATGGCAAGGAAGGTCGTAAAACGGGGCAGAGTTGACTGAACCTGTCTCGCTTAGCAACGGGCCTTTCAGCTCGCCAGCCGAGGACCGCCTGCATTCAGGGGCGTCATCAGGTGGCGCTCCCGGCAGTGATGGCTTTCAACTTGCTGGTCTTTTTCATGATGTTGGGGACGAAGAGGAGGCCGGACGACCTCTCGATGCTCTCGATGGGGACCAGGAAGCGCTGCAGGGGGGCCTTCTCGTCCACGGGGGCGTTGGGCAGGACGTAGGACTGCAGCTCCACCTCCCCGCTGGGCTTTTCCAGGATCAGCACCTTGAAGAAGTGGGTGGGGACGGCCACCTGATTCCGCCCAATCACTTGGTACTTCACGTACATCTTCCCATCTGGCTCCATCCTGCAGGGAGAACAAAGGACCCCTATTCAGCCCCAAAAAGCCACCCAGGTTTCTAGTCCTCCCTGCATGAATTTGCCTGTCAAAGGCCCAACGGGACTGGTTTCCTCAAGAGAAGCCTGCTCAGTTAACTCTGGGGGTTAAGTATAAAATGCAAAGTAGGTGGGATTTTTTTCCTACAGCCAGAAAACAAAATTTCCTACAACAATGTTGTATTTTCAATTTCTTCGTTTTTTTTTCTTTTGAGATTAAAGATTTTTCAAATTTTCAAACGTTTTTCTGATTAATGATCTTGTTTAGGAGCACCACCACCCCATAGCAGACAACTTTTCAAAAAAGAAATAATACATCCCAAATGCAAATGTTTGCATGACCCAGCCACGCTTTAATGGCATTGGATCAATTTTCTGCCAGGACATTCAGCCAATAAAAGAAACCTGCAGGCTGATTTCGCCAGAGACTTTGCAAAAATACAGAATTTTATTCTGCACCCAAAATTTTTCTGTTCCACGGCAAACAGACACCTTGCCTTAAGATCAGCTTGGATCTTTCAGTCAACCTCATAGTAAAAAATTCAAAATAACCGAACAGTGGCTTTTCCCTTGGATCACGCGACAAGTGGACTTGCTAGAGGATAGAAAGGGGAAACTGAGGAACAGGTACCTGGGTAGGAAAAGCGGGCCGGTGCAGACATAGACATTCTGATGAGTCTTCGTTAAGCTCCGACAATATTTTTCCAAGTTATTCCAGGCGTTTTGATTTAAATGAGGATTCTAGAAAGTTAAAAGCCACCAGGTTAGAGGGAAGATAAAATGTTAACAATTCAAAAGTATACCCTAGTAAATCAAGGGAGGAACTCCTCCCTGACTCCGCCTGAGGTTCGGCAGGGCATCCATCCGTCCCCACCCGCTCCCGGCTTACCTGCGGGGCGATGTTGCTCAGGTAGAAGGTGTCCCCCATGGCTTTCTGGCTCCACTTGTGATTGGCGGCGGCGGCCAGGTGGCCTCGGTCGAAGCCGCTGCCCCGGTAATCCGCGTTGCTGGCGCGGTGATAGGGGTGGACCGAGTCGTCCTCGCGGAAGTCGCAGGCGGCCCGCTCCGAGGAGCCGCGCAGGGCCGCCGCGTCCAGCCGCTCCACCACCCACAAGGCGCTCCGGGCTCGCGGGTCGTAGCACAGCACGTAGGAGTCGCGGCTCCGCAGCTGCGACAGCCCCGGCAGGCCGTACTTGGCCAGCTCGCCGCTTCCGCCCCGGGCCACCTCCAAGGACGACGCCGCCGCCGCCGCCACCGGCACGACGGGCAGCCGCGTCAGCAGTCCCTCCGCGGGCGCCGCGCCCCGGCTCTGCCCCCCGGCCCAGGCCGCGCCCACGCCCAGCCCGAGGGCCAGCGAGGCCGCCGCGGGCGCCAGGTTGCACCACCAGCGCCGCATCCCCTCCGCAGAGGCGCTCCCGGATGGAACGCGCCGGGATCAAAGGAATGGAACGTTGGAAGAAGGGAAAGTGACTACCAGGAGGCTTCTTAAAGCGGCGATGGCCACGTGCCAGTGGGGTTGGACCTACGACGTGGCAAAATTTGGCAGCGCCGGAAGATCCAGCCGAAAATCCCCTCCCCACCCCGAGGTCAATGATCCTTATGAGCCTACCTCATAAGGCTGTTGTGATGGAAAGAAAGCCAGTAAAAAGTGGCCCCCTGAATCGGGCATTACCCTTTTAAGAAGCTTCCGCATTGCCCGCAGTTTGGCGCCCTCTCTCTGTCCTTGAAGATATTTAAAGTCCGAGGGATTTGGGAAATAGGTCTTAAGGCTAAGCCACCTTTGGTTGCAACCAGCTCGTTAATCCATTTCAGTGTCTCAACCTTGGCAGCTTTAAGATGCGTGGACTTCAACTCCCAGCATTCCCCAGCCAAGGTAGCCATGCATTGAAAGGAACCGAGGTTGAGAGACACTTCCCTATTTGTCTTTTATTAGAGCCATGTTTTGCTTACATAATTTCAAGACCAAAAGTGTCTTGAAATGAAAGTGTCTCAATTGCAAGGAAGACAGTAAAAGCTCCCCCCCTTTTGACTTCCGGTGTCCTAAGTACTTTTGTCTCAAATGGCCATTATCACAGTGGCCATCACCGTTGGGCTCTTATTATCAATTAAATTTCACCAATTGTTTGCATTTCTTTAATAGTAAATAAAAACACTCCCACCAAGATCCTTTGCCTATCTCAATTCCAACTTATGCAAAAGCCGTCACCAAAAACAATCTTTCGAAATAACTACCATCATTACAGATCATGGTTTTGTTCCCCAAAAGAGAAACGAACAAACAAAAATACACATCAACAAAAGAAGTTGTAGAGAATCTCCTGTATAAATGAATTCCCTCTCGAGTCAAGATCCTTCTTTCCTCTCACAAGGTATTTCAAGGGCAGCTTTTACCTTCTTTTCTCCCATCAATTCTTTTCATATAATTTTGCTTATGACATTGAAACTGGGAAGCAAACTTCAATTAGCCATAAAAATAAAAATAATGTGAGGAGAAAAGGCTATTGAATTCCTTTACCCCCCCCCCCATAAGACAAGAGTGGCCCACTCAGGTTTTACAAAGGAGATTCTTTATTTAGGAGAAAAAAAGAAAGAAAGAGAGGTCAAAGAATTCAAGAGCTTCTATTGCGCCTTCCTGGCCGCTATCTGGACCGTTCTGACCATTCCTGGACAAAATCACGGCAAATATTTTGAATCCTGACTTGCTTGCTAACAGTTGGTGTTGCCAAATGAATTGAAAAGCAAAACACAAAATACCCTGTTTCGTATTGGCAACTTCTCTCTACTCAATCTTTAAAAAATAAAGAAACAAATATTTCCACTGTTCACAAAAAATAGAATTAAAAAAAATACAGATCAACGAAGAGTTGTAGAGAATTTCCTGTACAAATTATACACTTGTGAACTCACTCTTGAGTCAAAGTTCTTCTTACCTATGACTACGTACTTCTCAGACAATTTTTTTTATACCTTATTGTATCTTTTCCCCATCAATTCTTTTTACATAATTTTACATCCGATGCTCAAACCGGGTAGCCAATTTCATTTAGCCAGTAGAAATAAAAAAGCTATTTCGCAAAGTAGTGGAATATGTAAAAATTAAAGAACGAAAGCAAGATTGGGCAGGGGGACAGCAAAATGAAATGGCAGCACGCTGAGCTGGTCTGCTCTATTATATCTGCAAAGAAAAACAAAAATAGTTCTCCCTTTGCGTACGGCGTTGCCAAAGAGATTCACAAAGCACTTTCGCATACTGAACTTGGAAGTAACAATCAGCTCAATGATTCTAAGCAGTTTTGTGGGATTGTGTGCATGGGTGTGTAAAAATCTTGACATACGGTATATGCTACACCAATATGCAAGAAACGAATTATTATGCACAGACACACACAGAGATATATTTTTGTCCCTTCATTGCAACATGACATTTTAAATATCATAACCTGAACATTTTTTTACATTCAATTCAACCAACAGAGAACCATTTTTAGGCCACGGAAAAACCAGCTGCTATGTATCACACATCATGTCCAATAGGAGTCTGTCATCAAAATTAAAAAGAACAAAAAGACAATTATCCAGGAAAATATGAAAAAAATGGTTGGGAGACAGCTGTCATTTCTGTCTTGCAAGAAACCCAATCTGTATTTTGGGAGAAGAGCAATTTTTATTTCTTTTTTGCAAGGTTTCTTTTTCTCCCTTCTACTGGAAATGTCAGCTGCTAAGCGGCTATTTCATTGTTTGTGCAAGTTTTGCATTTTTGTGACTTTTTCAGCTTCTTCCGTGGAAGGAGGCAGGAAACTTAAGCTACAGGATTTGGCAGTGATCACGCTATATAAAAGCTGTAAGGCTCATTTTCAAGCACTCTTCAAAAGTGCCCAGCATACTCCTTAATACAGAACAAATCTTGCTTTGCTCAGCTACATCATACCTCTAATTTCCACCTTATATTCAAGGTAACAGCATCCCTCAAAAAACAAAGTAGCTAATTAACAAGTCACACACATCACATTGAATTGAACTAGAGGGAAAGAAAGCCACTTCAATTGTCACAATGGCCTAATAAGCTTTTGGGAACTCAAACTAATCCAGAATAGCACGTTATTAACACGGTAGAATTCTGAAAACCACCCAAATTATTTTTTCATTGTTAGAATAATCATTCTGTGCCAATGTTCATTTTGGGGGGGGGGATTTCCCAGCAAGCAGAAAACTAGCAGAGCAAGAAGTCTTCAATCCCTAAATTATCAGTTATTTTGGCTCACAGGAAACCTTTTATTGGAGGCATTTGTGGGCAAGGATAGGCTTTTACCACTTTTTTTTGGGGGGGGGGAATAATTTATAATTCACTGCAATCACTGAAAGATCACACGCAGTAGGAAAACACAACAGGGTGACAACTGAAGCTCAGCAAGGAGAATGTTCTGCATTTCAACGTCCCCACCTAGGCAATTCCGTGTTTCAGCAACGGAGGAAATAGGTTCGCTCTAAGGCAGTGGGTAAGAAGACATTTCCAGCATTGTTCCAATTTTTTTTTTCTTTTACCCTGGCCTCCAAAGAAAGAAGGAAGGAATCTAGCAAAGAAAGCTAAAGATCTTGGTGTCTGAATGGAGAGCTGGGAAGAACTTACCCCAAACTATGATACAGAAGGTGGTTTTGGTGGCCTCTTAGAGAAGAGGTTCCCCAAAAAGGTTGGTTCTTTCCCATCAAGTCAAATTCCAGGTGAGTCCTGCTTCTGGGTCATTTCTGGACCCTTGTAAGAAATGCCCTGTAGCTCATCTCCTTAAGAGTCCCTTGCCAAAAAGATGTGGCAAGGAGGAGTCATTTCTGGTGGTGGAGATTTTGGAGCCTGGCCAACCTAAACGTGACTTCCTCAGGACTTACTTCAGAGCTCCTACACAGAGGAGAGAAGCGGCATGACATCTGCTGAGCCTTTGATTGGGTGAGCTACTTAGAGCCCTGAAGATCCTTGGCTGTCTTCAGAATCAGGTGGACATCAGAGATAGGGTAGTCCTGCGTGGAAAAGGAATAACGCAGGCGCTGAATGAGGGAGAAATTCTTACAAATTGCAGGCCACCCGCTCTTCAAGAGGGGACAACCGCTTACAATGACCCCAAGCCCTGGACACCCTCAGATCTGCAGGTGACCGACCACCAGCATCCTTGTCCCCCTTGACTTTCAGGTAGCCCTTGACTTACAACCGCTCCTTTAGCAATCACTCAAAGTTACAAAGTTGTGGCTGAGGCTGTTCTTAGCCAGGAAGAAAAACGTTTGGCCTTCCCCCTTTACCTGCAAAAGCCGCATATTTACAGTGAAATCCCCTTCAAGCAGTTGATCTCGAATGAGCCTGTAGGGAAAAACACGGACTTAGCTCGGATCCACTGGGATCCAGTACGAAAGGGATCGAGCATGGACAATCCAAGAGCAGAAATGAAAAAAAGCCTTTTATTTGATACTTATTTATATCCCACCATTATAAGTGTTTATACGTAAGTCAAGGCAGCAAATACATATGAAATGTTCTTTCTCCCTCCTACTTCCCCTGTGAGATGAGCTGGGCTGAGAGAAGGACTGGCCCAGAATCACCCAGCTGACTTTCATAGCTAAGGCAGGACTAGAACTCACCATCTCCCAGTTTCTGGCCTGGTGCCTTAACCTCTAGCTGGCTGGGGGATTCTGGGAATTGAAGTCCACCCCTCTTAAAGTTGCCCGGGGCTGAGAAACACTGAGATTACAAAAGGGAATTTAGCGGAAGCTACTATGTCCCATAGAAAGCAAGGGTGAGAGACACTTCTCTTGAGGTTTGTGTGTCTCCAAGTTGCCTCCTTTAAAATATGTGGATTACAACTCACATCAACATGGCGCAGCAGACCGGCAGGAGGAAGTCGAAGCGATTGTCGTCAGCAAAGAGGGAGTCCCAGATGCGAATGACGTCGGGCAACAGGAACTCCTGAGAGAGCAGGAGTGTTAGCCAGCGGAAAGCAAAGAACTGGGGCTTGATGTTCTGCTCTTGCTGGAAAGAGAAAATAAAATATTGACACAGTCTAGGGCAGAAAATGTGGGCAAGAGAAAGCAAGCATCAAGGACTTCCTTTTAATAATAATAATAAAATTATATATAGGTCACCCAGTCAGCTTTCATGACTAAGGCAGGACTAGAACTCACCGTCTCCTGGCGATTGGCCCAGAATCGTCCAGTTGGCTTTCATGCCGAAGGGGGGACTAGAACTCACCGTCTCCTGGCGATTGGCTCTAAGTCACCCAGCTAGCTTTCATGGCTAAGGCAGGACTAGAACTCACAATCTCCCACTTTCTAGCCTGGCGCCTTAAACAGACCAAACTGGGCACTGTCTGGAAATAAAGTTTTCTCACCTTGTCCTCAGCAAGGATCCATTGACTAGACCCATGCCTCTTAATTTATTCAACCACTTTTATCATCCGAAAGGAAGCTTGTGGTTTTCAATCGGTAGCACTTCCTTCCTCTTCTTTTTGCAGATAAAAAAAAGATGTTCAACAATGAACCAGATGGGGGCACCACAAAAGGAACCCCTAACGTTCGGGGGTGGTGGGGGCAGGTCCTCTTTGCTTCAGAAGCACTTCTTGGATTCGGGTCCTAACTGAAAGCATAAAATTCCTGCAGGAATTTGAGCTCTCCTGCAAACCCTGGGAAGCGAACCTCACTGAACATGGTGGAATTCAGTTGGGCTGCAGAATTTCCTGAAATAGGAATAGCTGAAGTGTTAATGTTGCCGTTGGTTAAGTATCACACCTAAAATGAGAGCCAGTTTGGTCTAGTGGTCAAGGCTCCAGGCTAGAAAGCAGGAGACTGTGAGTTCTAGTCCTGCCTTAGGCACGGAAACCGGTTGGGTGACTCTGGGCCAATCACCAGGAGATGGTGAGTTCTAGACCTGCCATCTGCTTGAACAGATTCGTGCATCTCCATGAGCCTTGAGCTCCACGAAGTGGGTCTAAGTGGTGGACCTTCCTGGTCTGGTTGACCACGATGGACCTTTCCCGTAGGCTCCCCAAAGGGCCAGACTCAAGCTGCAAACTTCTCACCAGCTTCAGGTAGAGCTCCCCGTCCTTCTCTTTCAGGATGACGTAGACCTTCTCCATCTTGCAGGTGATCCCACACTGGGAGTCATCCAGGCTCTTGATGAAGTTGTCCCTGATCTCGGACATGAGGTTGGTGAAGCAGAAAAAGGTGTCCGCCTCGGCGTGCTCTGTGCATGAAAAGGGACACCGTCAGCTCCGTCCACAGAGCTCAATCAGACGCCAACGCGGCAGGAACATCCCCGCCCTGTTTACTTTTCCATTCGCTGTTGGGGTCCGTTGCAAAGGTGTAATAAAGGGGCCCCACAATTTCGTTCATCCCTTGGACGTAGGCAATTCCGGGGTTCAGCTTGGCGTAGATGAAGAGGATCCGTTCTACAACTTCCCAATGTGCTTCTGAGCCATCGGGCAGAACTTCGTGTTCATTTAGCACTGGTGCTTTAAGAGGGGAGCTCACCTGCAAGGTCAGAAAAAATGGCGCCACAACATCACCAAAGCACCAGAGGGAAGGACGAGAAACAAGGGTTGGAAACTGATCAAGGAGAGAAGCAATCTGGAACTAAGCAATCTGGAACTAAGGAGAAAGTTCCTGACAGTGAGGACAATCAACCAGTGGAACAGCTTTTGCCTCCAGAAATCGTGGATGCTCCATCCCTGGAGATTTTTCAGAAGAGACTGGACATTCATCTGAGACGATATAGGTTCTCCCTTGAGCAGGGGGCTGGACTAGAAGACCTTCAAGGTCCCTTCAAGCTCTGCTCTATTCTATTATTCTATTCTATTCTATTCTATTCTATTCTATTCTATTCTATTCTATTCTATTCTATTCTTATCCTATCCTATCCTATCCTATCCTATCCTATCCTATCCTCAAATCTGTACCCAAAAGTATCCTCTTACATTAGTGACCCCGCTCCGGTTCCGTGCCACCGTCTGCGATTTGAGGGTGGTCTGTTCTACCCGCTTGCGAAGGGTCTCAAATTCGTTCTGGGGGTCGAGGATCAACAGACAGGGATGCTCCGTGGGGCGCTGGAAGAAAGCCATGTCGGGATACAGTCGTCTACGGGGGAGAAAAAAAGAAACCGTGTTTCTCAAAGTGTGCCTGTCACAACGCCGAAGAAGCTGCTGCAGCTCTGAAGCCATCCCCAAAATGTTCTTCTCTATTGGAGCTGACAGCCATGGTTCAAGGACACCCCAGTTTGGGACAAACAAGTTTATTATAAATCATGGTTTACTGCTGATGAAGCCACCGGGATCCTGCCAATGGAGGGTTATTCCTGAAACAGGGGCTTGAGCAAAGATGAAGGCCGACTCGGCCATCTTGACCTACCGGACATCCTTGTCAATTTGCAGCAGGACTTCGTTGTCCTTGAAGTAGGTGTTCCACTGGCTGTTGGGGTTTGGATTCAGCGGCTTTGAAGAGAGAGGTTTGAAGAGAAGATGCACTCAAAGCCAGGATGAGAGCAGAAACGCAGATTTTATTTATTTTTTATTTATATCCTAACTTTATTATTCTTACAAATAACTCAAGGGGGCGAATATCTCCAACATGTCTTCCTCCTCCATTTTTCCCCAGAACAACAACCCTGTGAGGTGCTCCTAAACTGCCAGTTGAAATAACCATAATTAGCTAATAAGTGGTGTTCTTACGTGGTCTTCCAAGGTAACATCCTCCCTGAAGACTCCAAGTTCAGCTTTCGCTATTCCCGGCTGGATAATCATTTCCTTCAAGAACTGGGCATATAATTCCCTTCAAAGAGATTGTGCAGGAGGAGACAGTTCAAAAAGAAATTCATATTAGGAACAGGCTTTGCACTCAATTTCCATTGGCACTAGGTTTTTTCAAAAGCAAGCACAGCTGAATATTGTTTAACACGAGACACACAGTCTCCTTGTTTCAAACACACCCAACAAAAAGGAAGGAAGGAAGGAAGGAAGGAAGGAAGGAAGGAAGGAAGGAAGGAAGGAAGGAAGGAAGGAAGGAAGGAAGGAGGAAGGAAGGATGGAAGGAAGGAAGGAAGGAAGGAAGGAAGGAAGGAAGGGGCATGAATTGGTTAGATTCACACAACATGCTACAGTAGGTTAAAATGGTCACTGATCACTCTGTGTTAGCACACTGTGGGAAGTAGCCCACCCCTCTGAGCCAGAACACTAGGACACAATATGGAATGCGTTTATCACACCCACATTTCAGACGTTGTACGAAGCTTCATCCTTAACTTTAGCGTAAAATCAAATCTACAGCCTTGGACTTATCAAACCTGAAATAATTTCAGTGTATATATTGGACATATCTCTTCCCTCAGACTCCTTGAAAGATTTCCAGAGACCTTTTTTTTTTCTTTTTTGGCAAATACAACAAAGTCCGGTTGCCTTAAAGTGATTTTCCAGGGAACATACAAAAATACACCGATAATTATGCAGATCCATGCATTATTAAGGCGCATGACCAATTTGCGATTTGATCTCTGCTTTTAAAGCACTACACTGCAACTGCTTTCCATTGATTTCTGTTGGAAAAGGCCATTGCTGGCTACTCAGAAGCAGCATCTACAAATCTGGTCAGGAAGAATACTTAGGGACACAACCCCAGTTTTAAATTTTGGATGTAATTTCTTTAGCCAATCAAGATGGAGAGAACACACCTTTGCTTTTTCAATTGGGAATTCCAAGCACACCTTTCCACAGGAAGGTAGTTTAAGAGGATCTGCAAAAGGAAAATGGGGAAAAGGATTTGAATTAGGGGGAAAAATGTATTCTGAGCTCCTCAATTTGCTAACCAGACTTTCCCAACCCGACTGTCAACCCTTTTTTATTTAATAGATAGTCCTCGAGTTGCAATCATTCCTTTAGTGACCAAAATTACAAAGGCACCAAAAAAGTATTTTATGATTGTGTTTCACACTAACGGCCGTTGCAGCGTCCCCAGAGGCACCTCATCAACAGCTCAGATGCTTGGCAACTGGCTTATGACAGTTCCAGCGTCCCAGGGTCACGTGATCCCATTTTGTGGTCAGGCAAAGTCACAGGGGAAGCCAGATTTGCTTAACAACCATGTTACTAACTTAACAATGGCAGTGATTCACTTAACAACCGTGGCTAGAAATGTCATAAAATGGGGCAAAACAACAAGTGTCTCGCTTAGCAGCAGAAATTTTCCAAATAGTCCCTAAACAAATGGCTGCAAATCAAGAACTGCCTGTACAATGAAAGACACTGAAATACAGCAATGCCAAAGGGGACAAAGCGAGCTCTTTTATCAAGAGGCCCTTACCTTCCAACAGAGACAGCGCAAGCCGCCTTCAAAGGGAATTCCTGTGAAACGGAAGAGTCAGGCGATTAAACGGAGCCCCTTCCGACACGGCAGAAGGATTAAGGGGCGAGATGAACCTTTCATCGGCAGTTGCTGAGGAAGGTTCAGAAGCACGCAAAATTATCCACAGCGTGGATGAAGTGGACAATTAGACACTGTTCTCCCCTGCTCAAAACACTAGAATCGGAGGCTGCCCAGTGGAAGGAAACCTTGGAAGAACCAGCACAGGCCAAAGAACGCCGATTTTTCACGCAACGCATAATTCAGCTTTGGGATTGGCTACCTCGACATGAGGTGCTAGAGCAATTTATGGAGAGCTGGGATGAAGAGCAGCGAGGCCACCTCTGAAGGCCACCTGCTAGGTGGGCAGGTGGTGACCACGGTGAGGACAGATGGCTATACTAGACGGGACAGGTACATAATCCAGCAAGGTCCTCCCCCTTCTCCTCCTCCCCCTCTTTCTCCCCCTCATTATCCTCCTCCTCCTTTCCATCATCTGCTGGGAGACAGCTGAGCTTCCGTGGGCAGTCAGTGGGCCACTGTGAGAACAGATGGCCGGACTGCATGGTCCAGAGGTCCAACCCAGCAGAGCCTGGTTCATGTTCTCAAATCCATTTCCGCTCCTTCTGGTATTCTCCGATGCGTCTTTATGCACACAACGATGTAATGAGAAGCACAGATTTAGAAGCATGATGACTTTAAAGAGATTCATCACCGGATACAGTTTTTAACCTAGATTCTCACAATCCAGTCTAATACCAATGTCCATCACACTACACCATCATTCTCTTACTTTGGCCTAAGATGCATTTCTACATCAGAAAAAGGAAGGAGAATGGATTTGATGCACAGGGCTTTTTTAAGGTTGCAAGAACATTTTCTGTTAAATATTTATAGAAGTGGTGACTTAGTGACCTTTGGCCCTTGAACATCGGTTGGCAGAGGACTGTCAAGCCCTATTTTGGAATTTCATGGCAAAAAGGTGGGGGAAAAATATTTTAATATAGGAACTGGAGTTTGGGGGGAGACTAATAAATTGCAGTGGACTGAATTAATCAATGGAATGGTTTGCCTCCAGAAGTTGCTCCATCACTGGAGGATTTTTAAGGACTTTAAGAAGAAACTGGACAGCCATTTGACTGGACTACTATAGGGTTCCTGCCTTGAGCAGGGGGTTGGACTAGAAGACCTCCAGGGTCCCTTCCAGTCCTATGATCTTATGTAACTTTTCTCAGTGGAAACTGATATCTCTTAACCAGCTTTCTGTGCAAATTTTGCAAGACTGAGCTTACCATTGAAACAAAATTTCCGCAGCTTTTGCAGCACAATGTTGGGCTCATTCAGAATGTCTTCAAATTCTGCAATTCTGCAGGAAACACAACCCAGACAAAGCTGTTAGCACACCACACACACACACACAGACCGAAACCGTCAAAGATTCTGTGTTGCCTAAAGCAACATGGGACCTGTAGGCTGGTGAAACATTATGAGGCAGAGCATTTTGCTGGGGTTTTAGTTAAATGCATATAAAGTTTCTTTCAGGCCCCATTCAGGATGGGATAAAGCCCAGAAGCCACAAATACAACAATGTGCAACATTATTTGTATTTCCCCCCCCCACACACACACACACACTCAGGCCACATGGAAGCTAACTGAAAAACCACAGCATTCTGATAAGGGCTTTTATCTGAGCTTAAACCAAGTTTAAGTGCAAAACAGAGTCCAAAGTTGGCATCAGCAACAGCTGCAACAATTCCAATGTCTCCCCAGATCTGCACAGGTAGTCCTCAACATAAGACCGCAATTGAGCCCAAAATTTCTGCTGCTAAGCAAGACAATTCTTGTGCTAAAAATTCAGTTTTCTACAGTAAAAATGGATGCACCTTTCCTTCAGTTGACTACGGATTTTGTTAAACTGGAGATGTTTCATTAACGTTCATTAATAAGAATCCATATAAAAGCCTCTTTTATTCCAGATTACTTTTGTTCAAGAGGGGGAAATCCATGGTCAGTAACTTCCACAGCTAGCAAGCCAGTTCCCCCCCCTCCCCGCCCCCAGCCAGAAACAGGGAAATTTGGAAAGGAAACAATCCTGATCTTGTTTATGTTAGGACTATTTTGTGTGTGTGTGTGTTTTAAAACAATCAGCAAAGAGCTGGAGCGTGCCCAGCACCCCATTAAAAGTCCTACCAGTTAGTTCTACAACTGTAGTAAATTCAGAAGTAGCAAAGATTTAATTTCGGAAACATGGGGCATACAGTAGTAGTGAACGGCCTTTGGGGACCTGAAAAAGCCTCCTTTTTTCCCCTTGGTTTCATTGTTGCTTTTAGTTGGGCAAAGAAGCGCAGAAAAGGGAAGAACGACGCAAGGATGGGGAAAAGAACAAAAGAAACCCGAGCCGGTCGATGGAGCCGCCTCTCAACAGCCTTCGCACGCACGCAAACACACAACACCCAGGGAATTGTCCAAGCGCCTTTACAGAATCGCGCCCGGTGCTCCAAGCCAGAAAGAAACC
Source organism: Vipera berus (assembly GCF_964194415.1). Lineage (NCBI taxonomy): Eukaryota > Metazoa > Chordata > Lepidosauria > Squamata > Viperidae > Vipera > Vipera berus. Next base: position 11,722,062 of record NC_138218.1, read on the forward strand.
GTCGCCCTCGGCAAGGGGGAAAGCGGCTCCGTTCCAGAGGAAGGGAAGCCGCCCAGGGAACGCGGGTCGCCCAGAGTCGTCGGCATCTGCCCCAAAGGCGTCTTTCGCTCCCGGGTCGCAAAGCCCCCTTCCCTTCACACACACGCCCAGCCCCAAATGGGAACGGGGGGCGATGCAACCCCCGGGAACTTTTGCAAGGCTCGCGCGGGGAAAAGGCGGGCCGGGGGGGGTCCCCTTTGGCGCCCCCTCCGGGGCTGCTTACCTGCTCCGGTGCAGGCGCGACATGGTGCGGGGACCGGCCCGGACCCTCCCGCCGCTTCTCCCGGGCGCTCCGGCGCGCCGCCGGGAGACTAAATGGCGGAGGCGGAGGCGGAGCTCAGCTGCCCGCCGGCCCGGCTTGCGGCTCGCCCTGCCTCCCCTCCTTCCCCGCCCTCCCTCCTCCCTGGCCGGCGGCCGGGACTCCAGAGCCCATGGGCCACCACTGACCTGTGGGCAGCCTACGCTCCACAATCGGCACTCCCCCACTCTCTGGGGGCGCGGAGGGGGAGTCTGGGCTCCGCTGCCCATGCTCCACAGCTCCAGTCTTGGGAGGGGGAACCTGGACTCTGATGCCTATGCTCCAAGCCAGCAGTCTTTTTTTTCCTGGTAGCCAGGGCTCCAGGCCCATGCTCCACCGCCAGCAAAGTCCCCAGTAGCTTGGGGGGAGCCTGGATTCTATTGCTTACGCAGCACTGCCAGCCTCATCTCTTTTCTGGGAATCCTCCTAAAATATTACAAGCTACTTTTATTGGAAGAGGAATAAGGACTTCTTTTTAAATAATGAAACAAAGAGAGGCGTTTTTTGGGTGGGGATAATGGGATAAGGAGTCTAGTCACCCCGATGGATGAAGAACTATATTTGGGGGTCATTGTTAAGAGGGAATGAGCACCCTCCCTAGTCCCCGTGATCTTTGATCAGCATCTACCATCTTTGAGCAACAGGGAAAGCAATTTCCAATTTACATATTGTACAAGATGCGTAACAATTTATATATTAATTATACATTATACTTCATACTCACAATATTAACCATAGATAATTAATATGGCTGCAAGCTCTGTTTTCATTGTTTTTTGTGTGCTATCTAGGAATAGGTAGTGTCTGCTACTGCTGATCATTCAGTTGTTAGAATAATGTAACATTATACTGTACATTATTCATTACATGGCCCAGAGGCAAATATGCAAAATAGTTTGGTCACTGGCTAAGACATTTACAGTGTTAACAAACGCAATGCAAAATCCAGGAGAGGAAAAATAAACAAAACAAAAATCCAGATTAGCATAGTGTTTTTAATTTTGTTTTTAACCATGCTTTTAGTTATATTTTTGTATTATTTTATTATGTGGTTTTTAAACACTCTCAGAGTCACTTAGGTGAGAGTGTAAAAATTTGATAAATGAATAAAATATCAGACGGCTAATATATATATAATACACACAATTTGGGTGTGTATATCTTGTATATATGTCAATGCGTGTAAGAGAGTGCTATCTCTGTTTCTGTGTCTTTCTCTGTCTGTTTTTCTCCTTGTCTCTCTCTGTGTTTCTCTCTCTCTCTCTCTCCCTCTCTTATCCGTGTCTTCTGTATAGGGATCACCTATCTATCCAAACATCTGTTCTATCCGCGTCTTCTATCCATTCTGCCTGCCTGCCTGTAGGTTCTGCTGCCCAAAGTGCAGCCCTCCAAGCATTTGTAGGAGGAAACCCTTGAAGGCACTCTTGTCATACAGGATCAAACAAAAGGTATCTGGATTACTGCAAGGCACTTTAGGCAGGGCTGCCCTTGAAGGCTGCTCCGACGGGGCCATTGATGCAAAATGCAGCCGTCCAGGGGCAGACGGTCGTTTCTGCTCACCCCGCTCCCTAAACTGCTGGGGCTGCCCTTCAAAGCCCGAATGGCTTCTGAGAACCCCCCCCCCCTCTTTCCTCTGGAGCAGAAACAAGGCCTACCACAGTCCTCGGGCTGCCTTCCTTCCCTGTAGTACTTTTCTCTCAACAGCACATAATCCTGGGGGTGGGGGGATTATGAGCTCCTTCCAGGGGAACCGGAGGGGTAGGACTACAACCCCCATCAGCCAGACTCCCCAACCCAGCAGGAGGTGAGGCGGGCTGCGTGACGAGAAAGCGCGGCGGAACTCCCCGCCGCCCGCCTCTGTTTCCGGGGGAGGGGGGGAAGGCTTTTCTCGCTGCACCCCCGAGGCCGGTGGAAGGCACGGGCGCCGGAAGTGACGCGGGGGTTTGTTGACAGCGACGGCCGCTGCCGATGCGAGCGCCAGGGAAAAGAACGGGGAGAGCGGACCCCGGGGGGAACTGCGCTCTCTCCGCGCCGGAACCGGAACCAGCTGGAGGCGGAGCTTTGTTCCTCCCCCCCCCCAGCCAGGCGGGGAGTCCGGTGAGTGGGGAGGACGCTGCTGGTTGGGGGGGGGGGAGGAGAGGCATCGCCGCAGCGCCAGGCGCCCCCGGGCTCCCCCTTGACGGGCGCCGGAGGGGAGGGAAGCCCGCCCCCTCCTCCTCGCCCCCTCCCCCGCCTTCCCCAACCTGGCGCCCCCGGGATCACGGGAGCGGTGGAGAGTCCCCTTGGCTCTGCGGAGGAGGATGGGAGTTGTAGTCTGGCTCCTGCTGCTGCCCGGCTTGGCTGAGCCCGAAGGTGGAGCAGGTCCGATCTCTGGAAGGGATCTGGTGGGATCTGTAGGGAGATTCTCATGGTTAGGTGGCTTTGCCTCTGCAGAATCTTAACCAATCCAGACCGTGGCAGTAATCTGGAAGAGCAGGACTTTTAAAAGGGAGATCAGATCACCAAGGAGGAAAACAGAATGTTAAAAAAACCACACCTTTCTATGCTTATACAAACAAAGGGGGCATTGCAAAGCAAAGCTTTCCATCCCCGTAACCCAGTGAGGTGGGTTAGATTAGCGTTTTTCAACTGGGTGGGGAATCCTGGGTGTTGAAGCCCACCCCTCTTAAAGTTGGCCTCCCCAGCCTCTCCCTAAAAGAGAAATTTCCTGACAGTTAGAACAAGTAATCAGTGGATCAACTTACCTCCAGAAGTTGTGGGCGCTCCAACCCTGGAGGTTTTTAAGAAGAGACTGGACAGCCATTGGTCTGAAATCGTAGAGGGTTTCCTGCCTGAGCAAGGGGTTGGACTAGAAGACCTCCAAGGTCCCTTCCAAGTCTGTTATTCTTTTGCCAAGTTAGAAGAAAAATAGGTTAGATGGAGAGGTTGAATTCCTCTGGGCATTTCATAGTTTTCCTAGTTGGGCATCATCCACGAAATCCTCTTTTGAGATGTTGGAGTTTATACTTGGCACAACTTGCCTTGTTATTCTCTTGTGATGGCCTGTTTTTTTATCCTAGGTAACATCAGTGCTGGTCAGTGTGGTTTTGGCTCCCTGCTTATATGCAATAGCTTGGCCTGCTAGCGTTGGTAGGGCTGTGGTTTTCTCCTTGATATTTTCCCTGATTAAGGTTTTCTGCTTGATTGTTTGTCTGGTGTTAATCTCTGCTTATCTGGTTGTTGTTTGCTGGAGAGCATGAATTCTGCTCTTTTTGTTTCCTTAGCTTCTTGATTGCCTCTTTTGAATGGTGTGTAAATGTGGTTTATCTCTATGTGCCTGTTGATAGATGATATCTCTGAATGCCAAGCTTCCATGTGGTTGTAATCGTGTGTGGGATGTTTCTGAGATGGGGATGCTGCGATGGTCAGAAGTGTGAAAAATGGTCGTAAGTCCCTTTCTTCGGTGCTAACTTCAGTCACCGAATGAACTGTTGTAAGTTGAGGACTGCCTGTATTTTTAAAGAGCTGATTTATTCTCTTTTTGCTTTTGCTGTAGCTGCCTGGAAACGCACTTCAAAGTCCACTCAGAAATCTCTTTGGACGGACATTCCAGGAAAACCCCAGAAGAGGAATCACTAAGTTGACCACACGTTCTCCCTTCCCCTTTTCCTATCCTCCACTGCCCCAAGATGGCTTCTGACAGCCCAGAGTCGCTGATGACTTTGTGCATAGATTATTGTCTTCACAACCTGGAAGGGACTCTCTGCTATCTGTTGGACAACGAGACTTTCCGCCTCCACACAGATATCTTCCTTCCGAGTGAGATCTGCGACAGGCTGGTCAATGAGTAAGTTACAAATATTTATCTCTCTCTAGGTTGCACCAACAAGTTCCTTTGGACTCGGGTTGCAAAGAACCCCACATTGCCGCCTTGATGCCTGTTTCTTTCTTTCCTAGCTACGTGGACCTCGTGAACGCAGACACCTTGTTTGAACACAATGAAAACTTTTTTAATCTCTTCTCGGACCCTCGGAGCACTCGGCTCGCCCGCATCCACTTGCGAGAGGATATTGTCCAGGATCAAGACCTGGAAGCCATTCGGAAGCAAGTAAGGGCCCGTACTTTTTTTGTGCACCTGCAGGTCTTAGGGTGAGGGCTATTGCTCATCCGCTAGGCATGCTTCTCTCAAACCCTAGACTGGGTCTTGGCACCTGCTTAAGAAGGCTTGGCTTGAGCCGCGGTAAGGCAGCAGTTCTTCCCTTCATCCCCCAAGGTCCCCCGCACTTTCCATTTACAGCCCTCCCCCCCTGCTTGACTTGCAGGACCTTGTGGAGCTGTTCTTGACGAACTGCGAGAAGCTGACGGCTAAGAGCCTCCAGACGCTGGGCAGCTTCAGCCCCACCCTGGTCTCGCTCAGCCTCTTCGGCTGCACCAACTTTTTTTACGAAGAGGAGAACCCGGGCGGCTGCGAGGATGACTTCAACCCCACCCGGCAGGTCTTGGTGAAGGACTTCACTTTTGAAGGCTTCCAGCGGCTGCGTTTTCTCAACCTGGGCCGAATGATTGAAGGGATCAACGTGGAAAGTCTCCTGCGGCCGCTGGCCTCCCTCACCGCCCTGGATCTCTCCTGGATCCAGCTGAACGACGTTCACTTCCTGACCCAGTGGAAGGACAGCCTCGCCTCCTTAGTGCTGTACAATGTGGATCTCTCCGAGGAGCACATTCAGGTGCTAGCGCAGCTGTGGAAGCTCAGGTGAGTCTTGGAAAGATGTCGCTGCTTCTCCATTAAACCTTCTTGAGGCAGGGGAGGAGGGAAAGAACAAGGAGAAGGAGACGGTGAATTGACAAGCGCCACAAAGTGAAATAAGACCTTTAGATAAGAATTTCCAGTAAAAAGTAACTTTATGGCTCATATGCAAATTTTATGACCTTTGCATTCTTCCTCGTTGGTCTACAATAACCCCAAATCAGAAGGGGTTTAGCACATAACTATTAAGCTTCGTGGGCCAGAAAAGATGCGTGAAAGCTTGCACCATTTAATAAACACAACTCCTTCCCAAAAGTGCTTTTTCAAAAGGCGGCTAGACTTCCTTTGTTTTTCCCCGAAGACGTTTCACTTCTCACGCAAGAAGCTTCTTCGGTTCTTCAGAAGCTTCGTTTCTTCACTTCTTCGGAAGTTCTTCTGTTCTTCCATTCTGAAGAAGCTTTTTGGGTGAGAAGGTGAAACATGTTCAAGGAAAAACAACAAAGTCCAGTTGTGTTTTGGAAAAGCAACTTTGGGACCACCAGGAGTTGGATGACCTGAGAATCTCCATCGACACTTGACTTCCTCCCGTTTGCCTTCAGACATTTAGACATTTCCCGAGACTGCCTGTCCAGTTATTACAAGTTCAAGCTGACCCGCAAAGTCCTGAACCTCTTTGTGGAGAATCTGAGCAATCTGACTTCTTTGGATATCTCGGGTCACACCATGCTGGACAACTGCACCGTCGCCTGCTTGGATGAGAAAACAGACCAGCCCAGGTGGGTGTTGCACGTGGCTGACCGTGAGGGGAGAAGGTATCAGCGGAGGAGAACCTTTGTAGCTCAGGGTCGAACTGTGGGATCCTTCCTGCAGACGTTTCATGACACAACTAGGCGATGCCATCAGTGCTAGAAGGGAGTGGGATTGTGGAGAGGAGGAGGGAGGGTGAAGGAGGAAGAGGAGGAGGAGGAGGAGGAGGAAAGAAAAAGGAAGAGAAGGAGGAGGAGGAACAGAAGTAGGAGAGGAGGAAGAAGGACAAGAAGTCCTGAGTGGAAGCTTGTCAAAGAGAGAACGAACCCAGAACTAAGGAGAAATTTCCTGACAGTGTGAGAACAATTAACCAGTGGAACAACTTGCCTCTAGAAGTTGTGGCTGCTCCATCTCTGGAGGTTTTCAAGAAGAGACTGGACAGCCATTTGTCTGGAATGGTCTAGGGTTTCCTACCTGAGCAGAAGGTTGGACTAGAAGACCTCCAAGGTCCCTTCTGGACCTAGGGTTCTATTTTCCTTAGCCTGTTCATTTCTCCTGTCTCTTCTTTCAGCACCAACCCGGCAAAAAGCAGCATTGCCCCTTTCCGGAGCCTGAAAAGACCCCTGCAGTTCTTGGGGTTATTTGAGGTCTCTCTCTGCCACGTCACGCACATCCCAGCCTACAAGGTAAAAGCACAACCCAGCCAGGTGTGTGTGGTGAGTGCTTTTCTCAGCTTGTCTGCTTCCTGGCCTCTGATCCACCCCCACCCCCCTTCCCCATCTTGGCAACTTCAGGTCACGGGCGAGAAGAACGAGGAGCAGGTCCTCAACGCCATTGAGGCTTATACCGAACACCGGCCAGAAATGACGTCGCGAGCCCTCAATATCCTCTTCGACATTGTCCGGATCGAGCGCTGCAGCCAGCTCTTGAGAGCCCTAAAGGTGAGGAGGGGTGCTTGGTTTCAGCTCAAGAGCCCAGGCGGCACTGCCTTTCCGGGCTCCTTGTCCTCGGCTTTGCAGTGTGGTTCCCTTGCCGACAAAATTGGATCACGTGACTGCAAAATGCCGCAAGGCTGGTGAAGTCTTTTCCCTGGGGCCATTGTAACTTTGGTCGTAAGTGGGAGACTCTCTGGGCAGGAGGGCGAAAGGCGTGTAGCTCCCGCTCCTTCTCCTGCTTCTGCAGCTGGTCATCACCGCCCTGAAATGTCACAAGTACGACAAGAACATCCAGGTCACGGGAAGCGCCGCCCTCTTCTACCTCACCAACTCCGAGTATCGCCTGCAGCAGAGCACCAGGTTACGGCAGCAGGTTGTCCAGGTGGTGCTGAACGGCATGGAGTCCTACCAGGAAGTCACGGTGAGGGTGCTGAGCGTCCGAATTTTGATCACGTGACCAGTCGTAAGTCTGAAACATGATCCTAAGTCACCTTTTTTAAAGTGCCACTGTACCTTTGCTAAACAAACGGTTATAAGTCGAGAACTGGAAGGGCGGCAGCATCCCAAACCCCCGTTCGGTCTCCCTGGCCAGCCGGCTGGCTCATCCGGACGCTTCCTCCACAGGTGCAACGGAACTGCTGCCTCACCTTGTGCAATTTTAGCATCCCCGAAGAGCTGGAATTTCAGTACCGACGGGTCAACGAGCTGCTGCTGAACATCCTGAACCCGACGCGGCAGGACGAATCCATCCAGCGCATCGCCGTGCACCTCTGCAACGCCCTGGTCTGCCAGGTGGACAACGACCACAAGGAGGCTGTCGGCCGGATGGGGTTCGTCATGGTGGGTCTGGCTGAAGACGGGCCTCTTGGGGGCCCCTTTCTCACCTTGAGGTGGTGGCAGCGGTCAGGTGGCTGAGCCATCGACAGTTGTGTTCCTGTTGGGGGGAGGAATTGCTCGCTGTTTTGCATCAGTCTAAATTCTCCATTGACATCCTCTGCCACTCAGCCCCTCGCCTGTGACTCAGTTGTTTGTTGTTTTCTTCCGGCAGACCATGCTGAGGCTGATTCAGAAGAAACTGGGGGACAAAACAGTAAGTGTCAGATTCAGATTCTCCGACTGACAATCTGAGAAAAAAATAAACAGGTCCGGGATGGGAAGCTTGGTTGGTGGCAGGCAGGAGGGTCCCTAAATCCGCCCCCTGGAGGTTCTAAACTGAGTAAAGGGCCAGGAGAACCGTGGTGGTGCTGTGGTTACGGTGTCGGAGGTGGACAAATGGAGACCAGGCCAGGCGGGAGTTGGGACGGTGCTGGACTGGTCCCACCTCAGCCACAGAAGGTTCCTGGAGGGTTTGCCCCATTCTCAGCCCAGACGTCAGGGTGGTCAAGAGAGGAGGGTGCTGGATTAGGAATGAGGGGTGGGACAGAGGTTCAGGTCCCCATCAGCCACAGAAGGAGGGTGGGGCTTAAGAGAGATCTCAACTCCTAACCCTGGTGGGCAAAACAGAAAGTAAGTCTCGGATGCAGAATACAGGAGAACCATAACCGGTTGAACTCTCTAAGCGGGACCCGTTTGGGGTGGGTGTGCTGGATTTTATATTCCACCTTCCTTGCCCTCCCCACAGCCAAGGGGAATACTCCGCCCTCTTGCCCTCCATTTTCCCCCCAGACAACCCTGGGAAATTGGCCAGACCAAGAGAGAGAGAGAGAGAGAGAGAGAGTGGGGTGGTGTGAAGTTCTTCCCCAGGCCGCATAATGGCCAAGGAGCTGTCTGGACCCTGCCCTCCCTCCCTCTGAGTCCAGAGACCTTAACCACTGTGCCACACTGCTTCTCCCAGAATCCTCCTCCCCCCCAAGTGTTAGGACCTTGGTGCAGCTTGGTAAGGATGCTCCCCACGGCCCTCCTGTTGTCTCATTCCTCTGTGTCGTTCCTGGCAATGGTGTGAGCGGTTGTTGTTTTTCCCTCTTCCTCCCTCGGCTTGGCCAGTGTGACCAGGTGATGGAGTTCTCCTGGAGCGCTTTGTGGAACATCACTGACGAGACGCCGAGCAACTGCGAGATGTTCCTCAACTACGGCGGCATGAAGCTCTTCCTGGAGTGCCTGAAGGTGGGCCTTGTTTCATTTCACTTCTTGGCAACTGACTCATATTTATGACAGCGGGGGGGGGTCGTCACGTGATCCTTTTTTGAGACCTTCTCACAAGCTCAATCAAAATGGGAAAACCGGACTCGCTTAATAACCGGGTTACTCATTGAACAGCTGCAGTGATTCACTTTACAACTGTGGGAAGAAAGGTTGTAAAATGGAGCAAAATTCACTCAACAAATGTCTCACTTAGCAGCCAAAAGTTTGGGCTCCGTTGTGGCTCGCAAGCCGAGGAATATGACTGTGATTCTGTAATTCTGTGGCCGTCCCGGCTGCTGAGATTCCGTCGTGACAGGCTGGCTGTTTTCCCTCAGGAGTTTCCCAACAAGCAGGAGCTGCACCGCAACATGCTGGGCCTTCTGGGCAACGTGGCCGAAGTGCAAGCCCTCCGTCCTCACCTGATGACGTCCCAGTTCATCAGCGTCTTCAGGTGAAGGCCTCCGTTGCATCGCCTCGGGGTGAAGAGGCAGCGGTGGTGGTTCCTGGTTGGGGCTGCTTTCAGCCACTGTGGTAACGAATCTGTAGCCAGAAAGGCTGAAATGAGTCAGATTGTAAGTGGGCTTCGGAGTGGGGGGGGTGGAGTCAAAGCATCCACTTGCTCATCCAGACCCTGAGATGAGACCTCCAAACGCATTTTAAATCCCTCTTAACGTGGTTTTTAAAGGGGTCCCGACCTCACACGGTTTGGGGATTGAAAGCCTGACTTCTGGAACACATTTTGCCACAGCAATTTATTAGATAGCGAAGCGGACGGGATTGAAGTGTCGTACAACGCCTGCGGGGTCCTTTCCCACATCATGTTTGACGGGCCAGAGGCCTGGCTGATCGCTGAGCCCACCAGGGACGAGGTGGTGGACCGGATGTGGGCGGCAATTCAGCGCTGGGATGTCAATTCCAGGCGAAACATTAACTACAGGTGAGCAGGCTAGCTGCCTAAAGAGAGCAGACCACATTCCACCACCTCTGAGAAAGGAACTCTGGCTGGTGGGATCAGCCTTGTGTCCGAATCGGGCACTGGAGAAGGGGGGAAGTGGGGCTGCTGTGTTTTCTGGAGCTGCAGATTGCTAGTTCCTCCATTCCCTCCCTGGGTCTTAATCTAGTTTTTGTGGTCATTCGGACAGGTCCTTTGAACCAATCCTGAGACTCCTCCCTCAGTGGATCTCCCCAGTCAGCCAGCACTGGGCGACGTGGGCCCTTTACAACCTGGTCTCTGTCTACCGTGAGTCTCCTCCTCCCCGCTGTTTTTCCATCCTGCCCCAATTCCACCTTTTTTGGCAAATCAGCTCCTCCAAACAATCGCAAAACCCTGAGCAGCCAAGCATTTCAGTAAATTTGGACCAGCACCCCCTGTGGGCCTCTGAGGTGCCTCTCCAGAGGGTGGTCTCCTGCGCCTTGCTTGCCACAGGGGATCTGGCGGAGGGAGGGGGCATCTTCCAAAGCGGGGAGGGGGGAGGAGATACAGACCCAGTTTTTCAGACTGAGCTCCAGCCCCTCACCGCTTCCTCTTTCTGCCTACATCTCCAGCGGACAAATACTGCCCCCTGTTGATCAAAGAAGGGGGCCTTCTCCTCCTGCAGGACATGATTCTGATGGCATCGGCGCGGCCAGAGACCAAGGAGATGGGAAGGTGAGCTCTCTTGGGGAAAGAGGCCTTCCCAGGGGCTGCCCTCCCCTGCCTATCTACCTCCTTTCCTTCCTCCTCCTTGCTTTTTTTCCCCAAACCCTTCCACCCTCCTGCACTTTTGCCCCATCTTCTCTCTCTGCCCTAAAATGAGAACCAGGAACTCACTCTCTCCCCCCCACCACTTCCTTCCCTACCAGGAAAGTCATTGAGCACTGCAATAACTTTACGGATGAGAACATGGACACCTCCAGATAGAGCCGAGCAGCCCACCTGCGCCCGCCTCCTCTCGAATTCACCTGTACATAGGTTGGACTGTCTCTTCTCATCAGCTTAGCTGTCGGAAGAAGCCCTTAGTGCGTGCTGGGGTGTGTTGGAAGTGTGCATACTTGGACAATGTTAGGAAGACGAGAGAGGGTCAGGAAACGGAGGGAGGGGGGAGCGGGGAGGTTAGAAAAACCACACCTGAGCAAGTTGTCTTTGAGGGACCATTTTTTTTGCACACTACAATTGCTTCCCTTGAAAGGTGGAGTTTGAGATAGGAAGGGGGAGGTGTTTAAAAAGTACTGATTGGTGTTTTTGTTTGTGTGTGTGTGTGTGTGTGTGTGTGTGTTTCATGACTGTATAAAACAAAAATCCACGTTGTTGTGTATCTTTGGAGCTTTTCGACAGAGCATGAAGATCTCCTTTGAATCACAGCACAGCCCTTTGGACGAGGGTCATTTTCCCTTTTGCAACGCCGCAGGGCTAAAAGGTTCAGGCAAAGCTGCTAATCCCAGGCCAGGAAGGACTGTGGGGCTGGGGATTGTGGGTGCTGTCAACCCATCTGAATGGCCTCGGAGCACTCAGATCGGAACACTAAGGAGGGACGGATAGCCTTGCTTTTCTCTTTCAGAATCTCCCCCTTCCTGCAACTAAGTTTTGCAAGCAGCAAGGAAATCTGGCTGGTTAATATTGAGCTAGGTCAAAGCTGATCTACCCCGCTCCCCAACTCCTTCAGATAGAGGAGGAGACTTCAGCGCTGTTGGTTGCTTCGGGGTTTTTAAGAAGCAGCGGAAAAAAGCTGATTTTTTTTAACAGAATCCTTGTCAAGTCTTGGCAAATCCTTTAGAGGTAGAGTTGTGAGCAGATGCTTGAGATGGGGCTAAAGTTAGTAGTGGAGACTCTGAAAAGTGTTAGCTGTGGAAATTAACCAGTTATGCTCTGAAGACGGGGCAGGGACTGCTGCTCACTATTTGGGTAACACAAGAAAACGTGTGGGGTGGAGACTCTCGGATGACCAGGAAGCTTTGCTGAGACAGAGTCAAAAAAACCCCGGTCTCTCTAGCCAGGAAAAAGCAGAGTCTCCCTTGTAGCTTAAAGTTTCTTTGGAAGCAAATGTAGATCAAAACTTGCAAATCCAGACTCTCCTTCCCTCCCTGAATCCAGCATGGCAGAATCAGTCCTTGGTGGATGGGGCCACCTTTAGACCTTATTGTTGACAAACCAAGGAAGGTTTGGCTAACTGGTTGCAAAAGCAGGCTTAAATCTATATTTTTTTAAAAAAAAAATAAGTCTATAAAACAGCCCCTCCTTTGAGTTCTCTTCCATGTGTCTGAAATTCTAGCAAACACAGCTTTTCATTTCTGTCTCCTCCGGAACTGCCATGGGATCAGACTTGGAAGAAATTCGCAAATTCCTGAGCTAGTTTTATGACATTTCGAGTGGATGTAACTGAGTCTTCCTTTGGCTGGAATCAAATGAAAACACCCTCAACAGAGGTCTTCTCACAACATCTGGAGCCCAGAAAACATCTGGCATAGAAAATCCACCCCAAAATTCTCTTTTTCATGCCGTTCTCCTAATCTACAGGAAGAGTGCCCCCAAATTTAGCAGTTTATCAATTTATTTATCCTTCTGTATAGATAGACTCTACCTATAGATGTTACATCTTTTCTAGAGCAAGATCGTGGTTAAACTTTCTTATGAGTTCAAGGCACAAGGAATTGATTCCTGATAACCTTATAGTTTGGCGTCTTCTATATGTGATTGAATTTGAGCCATTACTCCAGGGCTGACAGTTTTCCTGATGTGTGGACTCCAACTCCCAGAATTCCAGTCAGCACAGGCGTCGCTGAGAATTCTGGAAGTTGAAGTCCACTCACCTTCAGTTGGCCAAGGTTCACGAACACTCCATTAGATGGGTATCAGAACTGCCCAGAGCTGCCTCGCAGTGAGATGGGTGAGAAATTTAATAAATAAATAAAATAAGGAAATCTAAAAGAGAATTATTTGTGGGTTTTCCTCCGAGTCCAGAAGAAAGGCAGATTGTGATTGATTCTGAGAAGGGGGGAAAAAATCCCGAATTTTCCTTGGCCTGGAAAAATGCATCTTAAGTGTGGACTTGTTCAGTCTTCCAGGAGGAGATGGTCTTTATTTCCTTGGATTCAGAAGAAAGAGTGGACCAGGACTTGAACTGCTTGAGAGAGACGGGGAAGGTAATAAAGAGGAAGAAGTACCATTTGGGATCTGGATTTTCATCTGCTGCTGCCGTAACAGGAATGTGGAAATCCCGTGTAAATTGAACCAAGCTAATTTTCCCATCCTCTCAATTTGAAGACCCTCTTCTTGATCCTATATTTGTGACGCAAAGATTTTTATTCTGGACAGTTATTAATTCTTCCGTTTGCTGTTATATGTCATCAATAAACAAGGAAAACAATTTTTCTTGGGTTTATCATGAATATGTTGGTTCGTATATAATACAATCTTTTGAATTTATCTGCAAGGAAGGTTGGTCTTTCACTGATATATTTTACCTTTAAAATAAAACTCTTAATTTTACCGAGCATGAGGGAGTTAGACATTTTTCTCCCATCATTTCTGGAAAGGCGCAAAAATCACCAGCATGTTTTATCCAAGGAGGGAGCCCATTCTCTTGCTGCATTGGGGATGGACTATGCTAAGTCACATCCAGCTTTGCTATTTTTTTCCCTCCGGTGTTCAGCAAATCACTGCAGTTCTTAAGTGAATCGCGTGATAAATGAATCCAACTTCTCCCATTAACTTTGCTCTTTTTTCCTTTTTCTTTCTTCCCCTTTTTCTTTCCTTTCCCTTCTCATCCTTTTTTCCCGTCTACCTAATTTAAAATGTTTATATAGCCGCCCATTTTATAATCCTCCTGGCTGAAGCATCTCCAGCCCATTCCTGGAGGTATTTAAGAAGAGACTGGACAGCCATTTGTCTGAAATGGTGTAGGTTTTCCTGCCTGAGCAGGGGGTTGGACTAGATGACCTCCAAGGTCCCTTCCAACTTTATCATCATCATAACTGCAACATTTCGAGCTGCGCCGGCCAATCAGCGCGCGGCATCCCTGGACACGCCCTCCCCCCGCCTCTCCTGGCCCGCCAATCGCGCTCTCCTGCCGGCGGGGGCGGGGCTTCTGCGCTTCCGCTTGGAGGAGCTCCGGAGCCGCGGCTGGGCGGGCGGGCGGGATGCGGCCGGGGGCGCCCGCGGGCGGCGGGTGGGCGGTGCGGGCGGCGCAGACGGGGCTCAGCTGGGGCGTCACCGTGGGGCTCTTTCTGCACGACACAGGTGAGACTCCCCCATGGATTCCGGGAGATCGCGGGATGGGGGTGACCCGCCAAGCCACGGGGGAGCAATCGCGGCTTGTTGAGTGTAAGCCGCGATCTAGGTAACCATGGTTGCTGCTTCCATCCTAAGTGACCCTGAGCTCGGTCTTGAGACGTTCCCTCAAAGGATCGGCGTGATAGTGAAAAGTCCCTGCGTGGCGCCCTTCTCTTGAAAAAAAACGCCTCTGAGTCCGCACACTTGGACCTGTGTGGCTGAAAAGAGTTTGTGCTCTGACCTGGCTTGGGCATTGCATCTCCTGTGAACCGGGCACTCGTCTTCCTGTTAACCCAGTTTAAGGGGTGCTTAGTGGTAAAGTCAAGTCGCCTTGTGTTGCTCAATTTGTCGATGCCGATGGGATTCTGATGGTGCTCCGGTTGTTTTCGGAATGCATGCAAGGCACCGCTTGGTTATTAATAATTATTTCCAATTTGTCTTCCTCTTCCAGACCTCCGGAGGCAGCTTGAGCAGGGAGAGCTGCTTCGGCCTCTTTTGTTCACCTTGCTGGTTCTCTGTTCCATCGTCCTGTATTTTGTTGTGTCGCTCATGAACCCAGGCTACGTTGAGGATAGCGAGGACGAGAAGGTGGGTTGAGGAAAAACTGGGAATACTTTGGAGGCCGTTAAAACAAAGGTGTGTTTTCAAAAAAAAAAAGATATCTGGGAATTAACAGGTAAGTACTGAGGTGGTGCAGGTTTTGCTGAGGATTATTTGATGTGATTTTGATAGGACTCAATGAGCGGAGAAGAGAAAGCTAGAACATTCGCTCAAGACCCCAACGTTCGTCTCAGGCGATGTGGATACTGCATGGTGAAGGTAGCACTTGGTTTCCAGGTGAAATTGCCCGAGAGAGACCATAGAATCCTAGAATCATGGGGCTGGAAGGGACCGTGGAGGTCTTCTAGTCCAACCCCTGCTCAAGCAGGAGACCCTATGCCATTCTGGACAAATGGTTGTCTACTCTCTTCTTAAGACCTCCAGTGACGGAGCGCCCACAACTTCTGAAACTTCATTTTAACGCTGAGCTACAGATATTCTCCTTTGTAGGTGGAATTTCCCTCAAGGTTTCTGATGTTGAAGCATTTATGGAGGGGGGAAACAATAGGAGCTGGCCAGCACACAGTCATAGAAAGCCAGGGTTGGAAGGGATCCTGAAGATCATCCAGTCTGACCCACTGCTTTGCCGTCTTGCAGCAACCTTTGCGAGCCAAGCACTGCCAGGCGTGCCAGCAGTGCGTCCGTCGCTACGACCATCACTGTCCTTGGATTGAAAACTGCATCGGGGAGAGGAATCACCCACTTTTTATACTCTATTTGGGGGTGCAGCTCGCCGTCCTGCTCTGGGCTCTGCAGCTGGCTTGGTAAGTGACGGGTAGGACGCCGCCAGGGACTGGGAACCCTTGTGCCAAGTCTGAAGGGGGACCGAGGGCATCTCCTATCGTTCATCCAAGTCAGGTGCTCCTGTCCAACGATACGAAGGGAGCTTTTGTGTTAGAGCAAGAGTCTCCGATCGTGGAAATGTTCTTGTAGGACCTCAGCTCCCAGAATTCCCCAGCCAGAATGGCTGTCCCAACGTTGGCAACGTTAAGTTGGCAACACAGTTGTTAAGTGAACTCACTTATTTCAGCGATGTTGTAACTTTAAATGGTGGCTAAATGAATAGTTGTAAGTCAAAGGATTGCCCGTGTTCCAACAGTCAAGCCCAGGTTCCCGTTTTGTCCCTCTCTCTCTCTCTTCAAAAGGTCCGGCCTGAATTTCCAGCCCTTCTCCTGGGTCTGGCTTCAGTGCCACCTGCTCCTCCTGCTCTCCTTCCTGCTCCTCCTCGTCTGCACGGTGGTTGCGATGCTGCTGCTGGGCTCCCATCTCTACCTCGTCTCCTGCAACAGCACCACCTGGGAATTCATCTCCCGCCATCGCATCTCCTACCTGAAGCACTGCAAGGTGGAGAACCCCTTTGACCAGGGCGTCCTCCTCAACCTCTGGAGGTTCTTCTGTGCCTGTCGCCTGGTGGCCTGGGAGAAACTCTACCCTCCAGAGGAGAGCGAGTTGGTGTGAAGGCAGGAGGGTTTCGAGAGACGGATCGGACCATCCTAAGGGCCTTAAGCCTCTCAACAGAAGCTTTGGAGATGACGCCGAGGCACCAGATCATCCTCCTGACTATTTACAGAAGCATTATCACCTCTTCTAACCAAAGGCTAAAATCTGACGGGGTGTTGGGGGTGAGACAGTGGGGTGCCCTAACCCTAAAACTGGAGACCCACCATTGAGATTTGGAGATACAGAGATCTGGGCAGTTGTTACAAAGGAAGAACTGAAGGAAAAGCCTACAGCGTCGGGGCAGGAAGCAGGAAACGCAGGCAGCCAAACACCAAGAGGTCCAGAATGGCCCTGGAAGCCGAGCGGTTTTGCTAAGCCAGAACAAGGCAGCTTCTCCTGGTGCCGTGGGGCTTAAGGGCTTAAAGAAAAATGCTTTTAATCCAACACTAATATTAATAAAAGACCAAAGCTTGCATCAAAGGGTGCGTTTTGTTGGCTCGGTGTGGGCGTGTGCCAAGAGATGGAGGGTGGGGCTTAAATATGGGCGGGGCTAGAGCCAGTCACTTCCCCACGTCCAATTTTGTTCCTTCTTGCCTAACAAAAGACAAAGAAGCTGGCGAAAAGAAAAAAAATACACTTTATCATACTAATTTTTACAATATGTCTTCCGCTTCTTTTTGCCAGTGGGCAGGCAAGTCCCTCGGCTTAAAACCATTCCTTCAACGACTGTTAGAAGTTAAAGAGTCACTTATGACCGGTTCTCACACTTACGACCTATAGAGCGACAAACAATGGGCTTAAAAACCCCCCTGGCTCTCCCAGGCCTCCCTCTGTGAGTGGCTCCCAGAACGACCGGCGTTGTTGTTCAGCCACGGAAATTTGGTGCCAATTGTGAAATCATTTCTGTCGTACCAAACTCACACGGGGATCTTTGGCCTCACGACGTAACTCCCGGGGGTCTTATACTACGGTTCCTATCATCCACAGCAGGACCGGAGATACCAGGTGGCCCAGGACGTGGCTTTGCAATGGAAACGATTAAAACTTTCCTGCCTCTTGCAGAGGCTCAACTAGGCTAGCAGGATATCCCTGTCTTAGAAAAAACACGCTCCTTCTTTCTTATTGAAACGAGTTTAATTTTAAATTAATTCGGTCACAGTGGGCGACCGAAAGGCGAGACACATCTAGCGTTGAACTTCCCGCCTTCTCTCTTCTGCCCCCCCCCTCCAATCTGCACCCCATGACATCTCGGGAGGCGAAACAGATGGGGAAACTGAGGCAGCTGAGGCTTGAAGGCCTGGGCATCTTGAAAGAGAGGCATTGTGCCCTGGGATGAGTTCGGGAACAAGGAAAAAGACTCGCTTTGTTTCCAAAGCCACGGCAAGAACAGAGGCCCGTTTTGTTCGCAGCCAACGCTGGGCATCTCCTGCAGTCGTCCGCGGGAGGAGAGAGTTCAAATCCCATGCCAATCAGTGCCAGCCAGAGCATGCAATCCGCCTGTCGATAATTCTGCCTCCCGCCTAACCAGAGGTCCGACATGGATAGAGACGGCTTGGCCAGATGTGCAGACTTTCCAGCTGTGGGAAGCAACAGCTGGGAGCCAATTTCCCCTCTGCAGGGCTGGAGGCTGCAGGCGGGACCAAGAGATCAGAGTGGGTCAAATTCTTCATCCTCTTAAGTCAGGGCTCTCTAAACCTGGCCATTTTAAGACTTGTGGACTTCAACTCCCAGAATTCCCAAAGCTGGCTGGGGAATTCTGGGAGTTGAAATCCACCTATCTTAAAGTTGCCACGCCTGAGAAAGACCTACATAGTGCAAATTACACCCTGCATTTCTAAAGCAAAAAGCCAGGTTCCTTCCTTCATCTGGCTGTAGCTGAAACATTTCCTCATAAACGATCTGGAGTGTTCTGGGATGCTCCATCCTGTCTTGAGACCAACCAAAACGGTCCTGGGATGGAGAGCTGGTTTGTTCGTCCACTGGATCCTACAGCAAAACCTCGGGGGGCGGCTTCATGGAGTTTCAGAGCAAATCCCCAATTGCAGGATTGACTTTTGCATGCTCAGCTTTATCAGCCTTCCAGAAGGCTGTAAATAGAGTCACCATTTCTTTTCAAGACTCACAAGTATCCGACATAAAATCTCTATAAACTGGCCCCTTCCTCAACAATTCGTAATTAGGGGGAAGCTGATGGACACTGACCTCGATGCTCCCTGGGGCCAGATTCAGGGGATTAAAAATTTTTGCCTGGAAGAAAACGTAAAAAAAAAATAGTGCTTGGAAATGTTGGTTCCCCCAAACCGTGATCAGTTAAAGCGTCTCTTGAGCAGCAACCGAGGGGGGAGGATCTTGAGCAGCAGGGCAGGGATCAGGCCCACCTTCAGACATTCAGGAAGTGTTGGGATAGGAAGTCAAAATCCTTAAACCGGGCTTGTTCCTCGACAGAGAGAGGCGGGGCGTCCGGGGGAGGCGTGAGGACTGGCTTTTGAGACGTGAACTCCTTGTCAAAGTTGCCGACGTCAGTGGCACTTTTTAGGATGGGCACCGAGGGTGGTTTGAGATTCCGGGAAAAAAGGGCATCCCAATCCATCTCCTGGGGGGGGGGAAGAGAGAGAGAGAGAGAGAGAGAGAAACAGAAGTCACCTTCCCCAACTCTGTTAGATATCCTCTGTCTCTGCCTGTGGCTGAGGTTGAGAAACGCTGTTAGGGAGAGAAGAAGGATCCCGTTGCAAGAGAAATAACACAAGAGTTGGAAGGAACCTTCTAGTCCAACCCCCCCCCCCCCACACACACACACTCAAGCAGGAGAGCCAAACCATTCCAGACAGATGGTTGTCCAATCTCTCCTTAAAAGACTCCGTACATCCGTATAAAGTTTGTACATACTGTAAATACATCAAAGAACAGGAAGGGGGCTGAGAGAGAGAGAGAAAAAAGAGAGAGAAATACAGGGGAGAACGGAAGGGGTCCAGAAGAAGAGGCGATTTAAAAACAAAGGCAAAATGCTTAAATTATGGAGAAAGACTAAACTGAGCTCTATTTTCTTCCTTTCTTTAAAATCTCTTGCACTGCCTTTCTTCCGCGCACCGTTTCTTGCTCCTCTCGGGTGCTCAACTTAAGTGTTGATTCAAGAGATCGGAAAGGGAAGAAAATGGATCGCCGAAGGGGGTTACCGGACGGCAGACGCGGAGGGATCTCCGTACCTTGAAAAAAGGGTGAGTTTGAATCTCTTCGGCGTCTCTGGCTCCCGCTCCGAGACGTCGCTCGGGACACTTTTGGAGAAGCTGGTGAAGAAAAAAAACAAGAAGGAAAAATCAGGACTGGTTTCCAATCCAGCACCAAAACTTTGCCGTGGGACCCCCGCCGTGAATTCAGGACGCTACCTTGTGCATAAGCGAAATGCTGGTCTCGGAGAGGAATCGCGGGAAATGAACTTCTTCGCTGATGATGCTGTCAAACATCTCCTCTTCGTTGTCACCAGGGAACGGAGACTTGGAAGGACAGAATTTGGAATGGTTTAATCCTCGGCTTTCTGTCCTACCTTTTCCAAGGGTGTGTGTGTGTGTTTGTGTTCAAAAAAGCCTCCTCTCCACACAACAACCCTGTGAGGTAGGCTGGACAGAGAGATGTTGAGTGGCCCAAAGTCACCAGCTCTTGTCGAAGAGGAATTCAACCAAGAAGCCCTGGTTGATTAGTTTAAAATAATTAGTTTTAATGAGTAGTTGAGCTCCATCTCTCTTGATGCTTCAGAAGACCTAATTAGGCTATCAGCCTTGCTGGAGGTGGGGGGGTGTCTTAGGAGAGGGAAGTATGTCTTGACGTGGACACATTGATTGTTTCTCTGCCTGGGTGCTATGTATTTTTAATTTTAATTAACTTCTTTTTTTAACATTGTCTTTCTATGCTTTTTAACTGCCTGATTGCATAATAATAATAGTAGTAATAATAAAGTTGGAAGGGAGCTTGGAGGTCTTCTAGTCCAACCCCCCGCTCAGGCAGCCTGGAACTAAGGAGGAATTTCCTAACAGTGAGAACAATTAACCGGTGGAACGGCTTGCCTCCAGAAGTTGTGGGTGCTCCAAGACTGGAGGTTTTCAAGAAGAAATTGTGCTCACCTCTCCCACCAGCATCTCAAAAATAAGCACGCCGAGCCCCCACCAGTCCACTGCCCGGGTGTAGGACGGATCCGTCAGAATTTCCGGAGCCAGGAACTCCGGGGTGCCGCAGAAGGTGCTGGTCCGGTCTCCGAAACCTACACCTGGGATGCGGGATAAAGAGGAGGCGAGGAAACCTGTCAACAGATTGCAAATACACACAGCTCTCCCACTTTCCCCCCACCAAGCAAAGCTGTTTCTTCTTTCTCACCTTCCTTGCAAAGCCCAAAGTCCCCGATCTTCACAAACCCTTCAGCGTCCAGGAGCAGGTTATCCATTTTGAGGTCCCTGCAGGAGCAGCAGCAGAGAAAATGGAGGTGGAGAGGAGAAAGGGAAGCCCGTTATTAAGAGGGCAGGGAGCCAGTTTGGTGCAGCGGTTGAGGTGCTGGTGTAGAAACCAGGTGACGGTGAGTTTTAGTACCACCTTTGGCACGAAAGCCAGCTAGGTGACTTTGGGCCAATCTGCAGGAGACGGTGAGCTCTAGTCCTGCCGTTGGCAGTTAAGCCAGCAATTCTATCCTTGCGTTTCAGGTGTCTTACCTGTAAACAATGGCTTTCTCGTGCAAGAACTGAAGTCCTAAGACAACGCAGGCCGAGTAGAACCTTTGGAAGGATTGAATGGGGAAGGGAAGAAGATCAAACACCACAGCAGCATCATTGAGGGTACACAGGTAGTCCTCTACTTAGGACCGGGCACTTAGCAAGTGTCTGGAGTTAACACCAACACTGAAAAAATTTACTTATGCCTTGTCCTCACACTTAGAACCATGGTGGTTTCCCCACAATCAGGGCTGTGATTCAGGTCTCACATGTGCCCTGGCTCACGTGACCGTCACCTGAGACCTTCACAGCCAGCTTTTGAGAAGCAGCCAATGGGGAAGTCGGGAGGGAAGGTTGCAACTGGCAGCCACACGATGCCTCGCTTAACAACCGTGGCAAAAGAAAAGATTGTACAATTGGATGCAGTCATGGGATGCCTGATTTAAAGACTGTAACACTTAATGATGAATTTTCCAGTTGCTATTGTGATCGTAAGTCAAGGACTACAACCGTTTGACTGGGATGGAATAAAGCCTCCTGCTTGAGCAGAGGGCTGGACTAGATGACATCCAAGGTCCCTTCCGACTCTGTTATTCTACATTCTGTATTTTTCATCCACTCACCGAGCGGTATCTTCAGAGAAATTGTGGAAGCTGATGTGCATCATGAGGTCTCCGCCAGGGGCATAATCCATCAGGAAACACACGTGACTGGATGTCTGGAAACAGGCAAACATGTTGACCAGGAAGGGATGGCCGGAAGAATTGACGACTTCAAAAATACGTTTCTCACAATACAAGCTGCCAGAGAGAAAATTTCAAGGAAACATCAAGAGACAATAAAGATATCCTTTTTTTCCTGGAAGTATATTTTCTCCTTCACTTTCTCCTTTCTTTCATTTTCACGAGGACTAGCGCCTTATCTAAAATGGGTATTAATTTTTTTAATGATTTGTTATTTGTCTAAATTTTTTTGGCATGTTTTGCATTTTTCTGTGTTTTGCACACTGCTCGGAGTCCAGTGAGTGAGACAGACAGTGTATAAATTCACAAGAGTGTCTACCATCGGCCTCGCAAACTTTCTGCCAGTCGTCTTCTTCGTCTGGCTGACAAGGTTGCTGGGAGGAGCACCCAGTGTTCCCCTCCTGGAGGAAAAACAACATGCAAGTCTTACAAAGCAAGCCATCTTCACCTCTCCAGGTCATCCCGGCTAATGATCTCCTGCTTCTTCAGGGCTTTGATGGCAAAGAGCTTCTTGGTGGCCTTGTGACGGGCGAGCAAGACCTAGAAATAAGGATCCAAACCTTTTGGGAACAGGCCAGAGCCGAAAGCAGTTTTCCCCCACGACGGCCGAAACGACTGAATCATTTTTAAAAAATGAATAAATGTGTCACATCCGTTCCTGTCTGCTCGCTGTGCAGGCAGTCCTTGACTTAAAAGCATTCATTTAGCGACACTTTCCTGTCTCGCCTGCTTTGGAAGGCCGGACACACCTTCTGACCAGCGACCTAAGGCCATTTCCACCCCAGGGTCCTGAAACCCTCATGGAAACTGCTCTGTGTGTTGTTCATTCGGAACAAGGGCAGTTGGGTGGCTGGAACAACCGATACGGCGTTCATGCAGACGGGAGCCAAGTTTCATGTCGCTTTCCCAAATTCCCACTTCAGAGATATTGCAGGGGTGTACCAACCCGGGATGTCTTTACCACACTGTTGTGGGCTTACACGCAAACACACAACACACGCTACCTTTCCGAAATGGCCCCTGCCAAGCACCGCCACGCAACAGAAGTCTTCCAGCTGCAGGGCCGTCTTCCTGGGAAAGAGAAGAAAAGCATTTAAAGCATCCAGAAAGTCCCGAAGCTGCTTCAGATTGAAAGGTTGTCGTGTCTGATGTGGCACATTACACCACAGGTAGTTCTCGACTCAGAACTCTTTGTTTAGTGTCTGTTCAAAGTGACAACGGTACCGAAAAAACGATATGGTCATTTTTCACATTTAACAACCACTGCATCATCCTCGCGGTCACGGGATCAATGTTCAGACGCCTGGCAACAGGCTCATATTTATGACGGTCGCAGCATCCCAGGGGGTGTCACGTGATCCCTTTTTGCGACCGTCTGACGAGCAAACTCAACGAGGGGAGCTGGATTCACCCCACAATCCTGTTACTGACTTAACAACTGCAGTGATTCCCTTAACAACCGTGGGAAGAAAGGTTGTAAAATGGGGTAAAAACTCACTCAACTTAGCAACAGAAACGTTGGGCTCAATTGTCGTCGTAAGTCGAGGACTGCCTGTATCCATCATTCCTACCCCCACCCAGCCGGAAGGTGCCAACTGCAGCAAAGGGCGTTTAAGGCACCTGCCGAAAACGCAGCCAAGCTGGCTAATGCCTCTCGTTCCCTGGTTCGTACCTGATGACGGTTTGTTGCAAATTGCCCGTTTTTCCATGGAGGAGGGGAGCCTTCTAAAAATAGAACACAGGGGAGGAGTGGAGACCACTGGGTGACCAACGAACTTTGGGCCAATCAGCCAGAGATGGTGAGTTCTAGTTCTGCGTTGGACACGAAAGCCGGCTGGGTGACCTTCGGCCAGTCCCTCTCGCTCTCGGCCCAGCCCACCTCACAGGGTTGTTGTCGTGGGGCAAATAGGAGGGGGAAGGTTGATTAGATATGTTCGTCGCCTTGAATTATTTATAAAAATAATAAAAGCGGGATACAAATAAAGAAATAAAATAAAAAGCAAGCAAACGACCAATGATACCTTTAGGCACCGGGAATCTACAACTTCCCCAACAGAAGCACAAACGGGAGGAGCAAAGGAGAGAAGAGGCCAGGCGAGATCTTACCCCCAGGTCCGTGGGAGGCGCGACGGGTTCCTTGCGCGAGAGAGGCAGATAGAGGCGAGGCGGCTTAGCGGGCGGCTGGTCTCCCCAGGTCAGCCTCTCCGGAGGGGACGGGCTGTGTTTGGGAAGAGAGGCTCTTTTTGCAACATCTGCAAACTCAGCCGGCCTCAACCGCCTAGCACAGGCAGTCTCAATTTACAACCATTCATTTAGTGACCATTCAAAGTTACAGTGAAAAGGGACTTACGACGGGATCCTCACACTTACAGCCATCCAGGATCGCACAATCAGAATTTGGGCAACCGGCTTGCATTTAGGGACAGCTGCGTCGTGATCACGTGATCACCGCTGGCAACCTTCCCGAGCCAATTCAACAAGGGACCCGCTTGTATTCCATTCCTAGATCCCCAACCAATGGATTGAATGAGCTGGATTCCAGCGCTGGCTCACCTGGGCGCCCAGGGCCCCGTGCTGTCCTCAGCAGCAGCTGCAGAACCAACATCTGGATGCAGAGACCCCCAGAAAGGGGGGCTGGAAGCGCTGAGGGAACTGCAAGGGGGCAGCAGGCTCATCATCAGGCGTCCCCAGGTGGCAATGTTGACGTTCATCTGAGAAGCTCGGAGGAACTCTTTCCCTGCAGGGAAGGACACCAAAGCCAGCGATGCTCAGCTGATGGTCTGGGAGGGTCTTCCTGGTGGCTGGCCACCACCCAGCTCGCCTTTGATTTTGGATGTCCAGCATTTCTCCTCAAAACTCAATTTGAGTTTGGATGGACAATGAAGTATAAAGTCTCCTGCCTCAAGCAGAGGGTTGGACTAGAAGACCTCTATGGTCCCTTCCAGTCCTACGACTGGAAGTCCTGGGTCCTAAGAGCCGTTCAGCTGTCCAGCACCACCATGGTGGTCACTGACGATGTGATGGGAATTCTTAACGCAGGGGAAAATATTGGCATTGATTTTTTTGTGAGGAATTTCTCTTACCTTTCTGTTTAGGGAAAATGCGCTTCTGGCGTTGCAGCTTGGCGTGGGTCTCAACGACTGGCTGGCTGAACGTCACCTACGCAGGAAGGGATAAAAATGGCTGTAAATTAGGGAGGCCCAACCGTGGCAACCTGAAGACTTGCCGACCTGAACTCCCACGTTGCTAAGAAAGGCGGTTGTTGAAGGAATCGTGCTTGATTTTACAATCACGTGGCCACAATTATTGAGCAAATCACTGCCGTTCTTATGTGAATCACATGATTGTTAAGTGAAGCAAGTTTCCCCCCCCCAATTTTGTCAGAAGCCAGCTGGAAGATCACAAATGGCAATCACATGATCCCAGGAGGCCATGACCATCGTAAATACATGCCATTTGCCAAGCACACAAATTTTGATCAGGCGATCTTGGGGGGGACTGCAATGGTTGTACGTTTGAGGACCGATTCTAAGTCAGCTGTAACTTTGAACAGTCGCTAAACGAACGGTGGTTTGAGCCGAGGGCCACCTGTAAGAAGAGAGCTGCCCTTACCTCTACAAAGAGCCTCCCCCGGGGTTCGAGAGGAACAGCCAGGTTGTGGCTGGCGTTGTCGAGGAAGCCGTCCAGGCGCACAAATGTCACCCCGCAGAGCTGGCGCCAGTCATGCCAATAAACAGAGACCTCCAGCTCCCGAGACTGCAGGGCGAAGGGGAGAGAGATCAGCATTGCTCAGAAAAGGATCCGTTCTCTGACGCCCTGATTGCGGCACCGGTTTCTCACCAGGCACCGGACGTGCTCGCTGGGGTTGGCTGGGGACGTCGGTTGCTAGTCCTCAGGACTGCAGGGCAATGCTGAGCCAGCCTCCCCCATTCAGGGACAAGTTCACCTCATCCTCAACTTGCAACCACAGCTGCCTTAACACTTAACAACGTGTGACTTAACAACGGTCTTGCTTAGCAGTGGAAATGTTGGTGTCAGTCATACGTCAAGGACTACTCATATAGATACTCTGTGTTTGCTCCAGGGTGGATTGCGGTTTCTTCCTGTGGCAAGTGAGCACTCTGAAGGTGTGAGGATGCACACTTACGCGTTCCAACTCGACAGCAAAAGTCTGGTTCCAGGCTTGCTGGCCGACCGGCCCCCAGTTTGTCTGACCCACAACTTTGTTGTCGACCTTGAGAACGGCAAGGACGTCTCCTGCCAATGAAAGAAAGAAGAAGCAGGGGTGACATTGGGTCTTTGGGGGTCTCCTTGGGAAGAGACTGTGCCCAGTCCCCTAACAGTACAAGCAGTCCTCCCTTAGCGACCACTGGCATTTATTTAATGACCGCTTGAAGTAGTTACAACGGCACTGAAAAAAGTGACCCGGCTGTTGCAGCATTCCCACGATCAGAATTCGGACACTGGTATGTTTGTATGGGGTCGCGTGAACCCTTTTTGCCACCTTCTGACAAGCAAAATCAAGAGGGGAAGACAGATTTACTTAACAAGGTGTTGCTAACTTCACAACCGCAGTGCTTCACTTAACAACTGTGACAAGAAGGATCATAAAATGGGACAAAACTCATTTCTGCTTAGCAACAGAAATTTGGGGCTCAACTCTGATCATAAGCCAAGGACAGCCTGTGTTTTGACTTCATTCAGGAGCCTAAAAGCATTCAGCGCCGCTTTAAAATAAAATTAGAATAACAGATGACGGGCATCAGGGTATATTTTTACCCCATTACCGAGTGGTTCCCGACCACTTTTGTTTGGATAATAGACCTGATTCCGCTCTATCTGCTGTACGGAGGATCACCAACACTCACGGCTGAGTTCCTCCTGGCGAAGGAGCTTCCCCGCAGCCCCCCGGCCAGGGAGGTTGACGCCAGCCCATGTCCGGGCCAAGAAGTCCCCAGGGCTGGTGTAAACAGGCACGGAAGTGGCCACACAGGAACGGCCTGGGATCTTCTCCAAGAGGTCTTCACAGCCCACCAAACGGACTTGAAGGCCACCTGCAAGCCAAAGAGAAGAAGCACAAAGTGTGAACAACTGTCGCAAAAGAGATGCAATGCAAGTTTGTAGAATATAGAGGCCTAGGACTGGAAGGCAGCTCGGAGGCCTTCTGGTCCAACCGCCTGCTCGAGGCAGGAGACCTTATGCTGTTCCCCTCAAATGGTTGCCCCGTCTCTTTTTGAAGACCTCCAGTGCCGGAGCGCCCACCCCTTCTGGAGACAAGCTGTTCCACTGGTTAATTGTTCTCACTCTCAGAAAGTTTCTCCTTAGTTCTAGGCTGCTTCTCTCTTCCCCCCCCCCCCCACCTTATTTCTTGTCCTGCCCTCTGGTGCTCTGGAGAAAAAGCCAGTCCCTGCTTTTCTGTGAGACCAGCTATCAAGTAACTTTCCATGGCATCACTGCAGGTATGGAAAATGATGCCGCCGGGCAGAACCTTAAAATCCACCAAAATAATTCCCTGTGCATTAACTTATTTTACCCCATTACTTAAAGACCCAAGATGAATTTTAACAAGGGCAAGAAAATTACAGCTCAGTGGGATTGCTGTGATTATTCAAATCATTTACCAGAATAAATTCAGAATGGAAAATCCAGCATGGATTAGCCAGTAGATCTAAAAGAAATTAGGATTTTATCTCTCTGGGAATAAACAGAGATGTTGGTTCTTTGACTAATTTGATCCAGCTACAATACTCAGAAAACAGGCTTCTGTTTATTTGGAGTGCTTTGAAATTTTAGTGGAAATTGGCACAACTTGTTTGCAGCTTTGTTGCCATTTAACTTAGTGTTTACACATAAACACACAGCCTCTAAGGATAAGTGAGATAACTTTGTTATTTTACTAAACATAGTTAATCTGTTTAAAAACACCACAACATTTTCCTTATCACAAAAGGACATTCCTTGTTTTTGTAAAACAATTGCTGTTAAGTCTAAAATGTAGGAACTTTCATGTAATAATGCTGGCCAGAGTCACTTGAGGTGAGGAGCGGTGTAGGAAATTGATAAAAGGAAAAGGGGGAAAAAGGAGAAAGGGAGAGGAGAATTTGAAGGGAAGGAAAGGAAAAAGAAAGGAAAAGGAAAGGTAAATGGATGAAAAAGGGAAAGGAAAAGAAATTAAATAACAATAAAATCTGTACGGTATTCTTTGCTTCCAGTGATCTATGATTGCATAATTTTTATTTTCTTTTGATTTGCATGCAGACAGGCTAAAACAGAAAATCATATTTAATGGATTTGATGCAGTGGCTTTAATTAGCATTGGCAAATCCGTACGTTTGCATTTGTATCTTTATAGCTGCTGGAAAGTCGGGATGTTATTAGAAAGGGAACGTCTTCGTTTCTTTTTAAAATATCCAGAGTTTTGTTCATCGAATGAAAGTTAAGATTTCATTCTGGCTGGGTTTTTTCCATTCACGAAACTCCGGATCAACGCTTCCTCTCATTCAGAAGCGTTTCCTCCCTTCCAGTCTGCTAATTACATCCTGCCGTGTATATCAGGGTTTGAATACGCCGAATGGAAAGACACACGCAAATACTGAAATAAAGTGAACAGAATAAAGGTACCTGTGAGAGCCGGGGGCTTGATCAAAGTCGGGGACAACGGCTGGACGCCAAAGGAGAAGGTGTCTGTCAATTCTTGCTTGATCAGCCCCCGTTTCGGGTGATCTGGAGAAAGTTGGCTGAGAAGGTGCTCAAGTGCCAGTCGGAACAGACTGATCTTTTGGGAGGATTCCTGCAGACAGGCCTGTGCCTAGAGCACACCGTAAAGGAGAGAGAGGAACGGGAGGGAAAAAGGAACTTTGAACTACAAAAGGACTGGAAATATTTATTGCAGAAAGAGATAGATAAATAAATAAATAAAGTATTTCAAAACCTTTCCTCCAGCTAGCTGCCTTGGAACTTTCTCCAGCCCTAAATACTGTATTTTTTTTTTAAAAAAAAAGTGTTTTATTTTTATTTTTTTTTAAAAAAATATTGTTTTGGTAAGCCACCTGGAGTCAGACGTAATTTGATGGGAGGGCCAACTAGAAATTCCAAGGAAATTGGCTAGACTGGAAAACTGAACAGATGGACGTCACAGGCTGGCACGTGGTGTGGCCAGAGAAAATTACACAGAGGTGTCCTTGGGGACACACCGAGTGCAAGTTATGAGCAATTTTAACGTGCAAAATTCAGCGCGGATAATTCAAGTATGAGACCCAGTGGATTTTTCTTTAACCCAGCCGTTTCCAGAGGTTACTTACAGTGCTGCAATTTTAGTGCTCTTCGTTGCTGGGGGAGGTCCTGGGAATTATAATCCAACATACCAGGCCCAGGAAGACCCCTTGAATTAATTGCAGGCTCCACCCTCCACAGAGACTGTTTGCTACAAACGCAAAGCTGCTCTTACCTCTGCCATCATCTTCCGGTCTTGCACCCGCCGTCCGCTGAGGATCTTCACCACGTTTTTGGCTCCCTCAGCCACCGCCGCTTCAATGCGCAGGCGATGCCTCAGTTCTTCAAGACGCAGCTCCAGAAGTAAGAGGGGGGCCCTGCCTCCCACCCCTGCAGAGGCAGAAGGGGGCAATCACTGTTCCATTGTACAACTGTTACTATTATTATTATTATTATTATTATCATTTATTGAATTTCTATACCGCCCTTCTCCCGAAGGACTCAGGGCGGTGTACAGGGCAATAAAAGTACTACATACAAGAGTTAAAAGTAAGATTAAATTAATTTAGCCCTAACAATAAATTAACAACCACGATGGTCAAACTCCATTGCAGCCATAAATCAAGGACTGCCTGCCACGGTTGTCCACCTTGCTCTGGGTTCAAAAGTAAAGGAGATTTGGATCTAGTTAGGAATGGGTAGGAGGCCACCAAGAAATTCCAGGGATTTAGATTAGACCAGGAAGTAAAAGCAAGTCCCGGAAGACAGCTGTGCTCCAACCTCTGCCTTATCTTTGTAGCAGGTAAGGTAGAAACATCTGTCAACAGCCTGCATTTTGTGACTTAGCCACATGCAATTTAACAAGTAGGCTAGAGTACTTTTAGTATCAATTTATACCTTCTCTGGAGAAATAAAAGTCACCAACCCTGCCAATGGCTGGAAGAGTTTCGGTTATAGATAGAGAGGAAAGGAACCTGCCTTACAAAAGGAGATGATTGTAAAGGACTGCAGAAAGAAACTAAATGAAACCTTTGGTCGTGGTTTGGGCCGAGGGACCACCCTGTGTGGCTGAGGGGGTTACCTGGAGCACCCGTCGCCTGAGAGAGCTTCAGCATCTCCATCCGGATCAGCTCGACTTTGGTCTTGCTGTCCTGAAAAGTTTGCTGAGCAGCGGCCAGGAGTTTCCGCTCCTGGAGAGGGAAGAGAGGTTCCCAGGTGAGGAACATCCAGAGCGTCAGGTGTGCAAAATCAGGATCGTACTTGAAGTTCCAGTTCAGCTGATTTATTGCTCAGGCCCGTACCCAAGAATCTAGTCGAGTAACGGTCAGCACTAAATTGGCACTGGACTCTGTGACTGGAACTTTACAGAATAAGAGAGTTGGAAGGGACCTTGGAGGTCTTCTAGTCCAACCCCCTGCTCAAGGGCAAATGGTACGCAACTCACCTTCGCTGTACCGGAATAGACCTGGATCATGTTCTCAGCTCCCTGCTTCACTTTCAGCTCTATGTGAAGCTGTTTCTTCAATGCTTCCAGCCTTTTCGAAACGTGGTTGGGATCTTTTCCACAGAGCTTGAGATCGGGCGGCCCTTTTGCATCTGGGGAGGACGCAAAGGCCAGTCAATAAGAGGCGACTAAACCGCAGCCACCGGCTGGGAGACCACACAGAGATTCTGAACTTCCGGAATTCCCCAGCCTGCACTGCTTTAAGAGGCACGGACGTCAACTCCCAGAACCCTCCAGCTGGCATTCTTTAGGAGGCATGGACTTCAACTCCCAGAATTCCCCAGGCACAAACACTTCCACATCCCACCTGCTTGGCCACTGTTTCTCTCCCCAGTAACAATCCGTGTCTGGAGTGTTTGGAGCTGGCAATGCAACTGCTCCAACCTCTGGATGGACGACTTCAGCGCCATCTCCACGTGGGCCAGATTCTTCTTGTCCTTGGTCGCCCTCCGCAAATTCTCAGCTCCTTCCTTGATTTTCAGCTCTTTCTGAATGGCCCGGCGGACCGATTCCTTTTCGGACTCCAGCTTCTGTTGGATCCCTGCTTGATCTGGGACCTTCAGCCAGTTGCAGAAAAAGAAATCAAAACACAAATAAACAACTTGAAACTTTATTGAATTGTGGTACGCCACCTAGACTAGAGCGACTTTGCATAAGGTGGGTGATGATTTAAATATGACTAATAAAGAGATAAATAAAATGCAGCAAGAGAAATCAAAGCAAAGCCAAAACTTAAATGATGGAAACATGAATAAAAACACACATATAACATTTAAGAGGCAAAAGTATGACTCGAAACACAAAATGTATAAGGCAGACAAACAAATCGAAACACAAACACAAATCTTAAAGTGCAAAAACACAAATCGAGAGGAAGGGCTGTAAGGTGGCAAAGGCAACTTGGGCCACGACTTAACTGCCCCTCTCCCCAAAGGATGAATGGAGTATTACAACTCCCTTTTAGATCTTGAATGAGAAATATTAGCATAGCAGTCAGAAGTCAGAGAGTCCTGAAAGAAATCAGCAAAGCACTTTGGTCTTAAGAAATCTTTGTCAGAAAAAAAAAGTGAAGGCATCTGCTAAAGTTACTAAAGCCGAGTGCGACTGTAGATAGTCCTCAATTTACAACCATTCATTTAGCGAAGGGGTGGGTGCAAGTGTGTGGAAATGTGATGTCCACAGCAGAAACAGCCCAGCCGGAAATCTGGGAAGGTTTCCCGTCTCTAAACAAACAACTCCTGGAAATTGGATAAACATTGGCGGGTGCAGGAAAGTCTCGCCCAGGGAGGAAACAGGCCGGATTTTGGAGGAAACGCAGCTTGGCTTCAGGTTCACCAAGGGTGAAGGGGGTGGGAGGGTGATTGTGGGGAGGGCAGTCGGTGGGAGAAGCTGGATTCACTTAACGACCGTTTGATTCAGTTCACAACTGCAGTGATTCACTTAACAACTGTGGCAAGAAAGGTTGTAAAATGGGGCAAAATTCCCTTAACTGTCTTACTTAGCAACGGGAATTTTGGACTCCACTGTGATTGTACGTCAAGGACTACTTACTTGTACACTGTCTCTCAGTCTCTGCAACTTTAAGATATGGGGCGGGGGGGGGCTGTGCTGGCTGGGGAATTCTGTGGGACGAAGTCTCCCCATCTTAAAGCTTCAGAGATTGAGAAACATTAAACAACGGGCACCACTGTTGCCTTCCCAACGCCTGAGGATGTCTATCTCCCCTGCCCATCTAAACCACAATTCCCTGCCTAGCCTAACACAACTGGCTTCTGCTCCACACAACAGAGGAGAGCCAGCCCCCCCAGGGCCAAAAGCGGCAGGGAAACCAGCAGCAGAAACGGGTTCCTTGTCCAAAAGCCTGGGCACCCCATTCGTCTACATCCCGTTACTTGAGCTGGGCAGGCGTCTTTGGAAAGAGAAGGACCGCAGAAGGGGCCACATTCACACAACCAGGCATTCAAGGCAGATTGCAGACTTCCTCCCCTGTAGAAGCCCGGGGCATCCCAAACAAGCCAGTCCAGAGTCACGGATTCTTCCCCCAGCCAGGCACCCAACACGCGAGTTGAGCGTCGGAATGAAACTCCCCCCACCCGTCTGCCAGTCTCCCCACGACCGGGAGGCAGCAGTCCCGGCCGGTCAGAAGGCGCAGGCCGGGAGGTCGCTTTGCAAAGGCGCACCTGCGCGGCGCGGCGCCTCCTGCGCGCTCACCTGTTGGATCCGCCCGGCCGCCATCGCCTCCCCGCCGCCGCCGCAGCCCGTCCAGCCCCGGCGGGGAACTTTTTCAAACTTGGCCCGGCCCCGCGGAGGAAACGCGGCGCGCATCTCGCGCCCTCTGCTGGCTCTCCGACCCGGCCGGAGCCCGGGGAGCCCCCGAGGAGGCGCCACGCTTTTCCCGAGGCTGCCTCGCCCGCGTGGCTCGGGGGGGCTTCTGGTCCTGCCCTCCGGCGCGCTGTGGAGGGGAGGTCGAGCCCCTCCTCTTCTCTGGGGCAGCGCCTCAAACATCGCAGGACTGCTCTCAGGTGTCCCCCCCGTCTTTCCCTTCCTGGCCCCCTTCTTCAGAGGCCTGGGCCTCCAGCCCCCCCCCCAAATCGTTCAGAATGTGGTGGGCAAAATGCTATCCATGAGTTCCTTACAGACGGGATTGTCAGATCTCTCCCCACGACTAGTGGCCAGGATTGAGCAAAGACCGGGTCCAGCCCAAGTCCAAGGGGGCGATCGGGGTCTCCTTTCGCCCCAAGGAAGGCACCACTGGCCCTCTTGGGAGGGCTGCAGGTATCCTGGGCGGCTGACCATGGGCCATCCTGGCTGTCGCTCTCTGGGCTGGGTGGTGGGAGTTCCTCCGCCATTGCCAGGCGATGGAGGGAACTCAGCGGCCAGGACTCCCTTCTCTCCGTCTTCTTTGTGGGTCTTTTGCGTCGGGGACGATGCTCGGCAGTCGGCTGCTTGGCGCCCTTTCCCCACCTTTGAAGCACCTGGTGGAGCAGCCCTGTGCCCGTTGATCCTGTCCCCCTTGTTTCAGAGTTTCTCTTCTCTGCCAGGATGGATCTCTGCCATCCGCAGTGACCGGGCCGGGTCAATTTCGACTTCTTCGGCTAGGACACAGCACGCATGGAGGGTGTGTGGGGTGCCCCGGGAGATTTAGATGTTGTAGACGTCGCCATTCAGCCCGCCTTGGAAGAGGTCTATCAGCAAATCCTGTGGCCAGTCAGTTAACCTGCACACCAAACCACGGAACTCTTATGTGTAGGCAGCCACGGGTCCCTGGCCTGGCGTTATGGCTTTAATTCTTGTTTTGGCTTTCTGGTCCACGAGGGGGTCTTCGGATCTCTTCCGGAGGGCTGCTGTGAACCAAGTGAAGTTGCGCAGCTCCTGGGCATCGCCATTGTGGAGGGCTACCATCCACTTTGCGGCACTCCCTTCTAGCACCAGGGTCACACTTTGCACCTTGAGCCCTTCGGTCGGTAGGCCAGCCCCATCCTGTAGACCCACACATGGGTCAGGCAGGACACCAGCCGCTTTGGTTCTCTGCTGAATGTCACCCCCGAATCTGCTGGTCTGCACTCTCCTCCTTGGTAGGGCGGCCCATGCCGGTGGTGGCAGCTGGGCCTCTCTGCTCTCCTTTGGAGTCTCGGCCTGGCCTCCTCCCCGTTGCTTTCTTGTGCAGGTATCTCGTGCGTCGTGCATCTCTGGGTTGTTATTGCAGAGCTAAGTCAGTCCCGACTTAGACAAGATCCTCGACTCCATTTGAAGTGATTGATCCTTTTAGTAAAGTTGAGTGGTTGCAGCGAAGATCCCAGAAGATTTCCCGGGGAGAGGCTAAACTTTCTCTCCTTTTTCCTGGCCCTCTCCCTTGACCAGTCCCTCGGTGTCCAATAGTAGGCCATTTTGATGTTTTGGGAACTGCTTTGATGCTTGGCGCCTCTAGCACTCTTCCCAAGCCATGTGTTCACGGTAGCCGGCTTATTCCGGTTTGAAACCTTGGCTTCTTGTCAGCTTGTCTCCCTCCCCCGCTGCACAAACCCATCCTTTGCCTCCCCAAATTCCTTCCTCGCTCCCAATGCGTTTTATGGCAGGATGCCAGCAAAGGGAAGATGGAAGAACTGACATGCAGGCAGACTTTGAGCCAGTCACTCTGTGTATCCACTTCATAATGTTGTGGGTAAAATAGGGGCGAGCCTCAAGTGATTTACAAAAATAAAGATGGGATGTAAATAAATAGAAATAAGGACTGCATTACAATAAACATTTCTTCATTGCAATGGTATACTATATAACAGGGACATTTTTCAGCAACATTGTATGCAATAAAATCTCTTCCAGCCTTAGTATTCCGTTTTAATGAAACAAGTGGCTGTAATTGGGGCCTTTCGTTTCCACTTTTAAACTTTTTTGGTGCGATTTATATCCACTTTGTAAGCCCGATTTTAATTTTGGGAGAAAAGAGTTCTCACTGGGTGCCAATTTGCAATGCAAACATTCTAACAATATCCAACTTGTATTCAGAGAGATCTCTTAATTTGATCCTGTAAACTGTTGGAAATGAAGCCTGAATTTGTTTCATCTCAGAACTGATTAAAAATAAGCATATTTGAAGGCAGTTACTTAAGAGGGCAGAAGAGCCATTATTTCAATACGGTTTTTTTTCTGAGTAAAAGATGCTGTAAAGACCCAAAATAAAATTGAGTTTGGCTGCACCAGTGCAAGAAGTCGCATCTCATTTTTTTTTAGCAAGCAATGCTTGCTATTTGAGACTCTTTCAAAATCATAGATGGGATTTACTTATATGGTACTTTACCAATTTCTCAAATGCGGTCTAATTTGCTGGTCTCGACTATATTAGAGCTGCATTTTAGTTTTATCGACTTCATACATTACAGCGCTTTAAAAATTTGCTCAGTGGCACAAAAGCTCAAGAGGAACATCATAATCCCCGTGAGCTCTGCCCACATTTCCCAAGGGAAACAAAGCTTTTAATTCAAGCCACTCCAAAAGACCAATCCAGTGATGATCTTTATTGATATCAACAGATGAAGTTACACAATTTTTCCTACATTGAATTAAAATTTAAAAAGCATCACTCTAGGATACCTCAAACATCTTCATCTCCCCAAAAACCATGTTTGGAAAACCAGCCAGTTCAGCTTTGTTTATTCCTGGGCTGCCAGGTTTTTTCCACCCCAGAGAAACAGCCAGTCACAATTCACAGGAAAAAATAAAGAATAAAAAGCAAGGTATGACTTTTAGCCTGAACCTGGACCCCACCAGCCCTGGACAGAATGAGGGGAAGCGGGTTGCAACTGTTTGCACAACCAACGTTGTGTCCCTTGTGATGTATTTTGCTCTAGTGGCATGCTGAAACACCGAACTCATCGGGATGGGTCCAAAGCAGGCTCTGTTCAGTGAAGACTATTAGCCCCCTTGTGTACACATTAAGTTTTATTGTAACAAAGCAACTTGTACACTTTTTTAACGTTTAAAACTGAGCATCTTTCTTTTTTCCAGTGAAACAAAAAAAAAGTTGGAAAATAAAAACCAAAACAAGGAACGAAATTACAGTAGAGAATGTAAATTCCAAATAAGATCCTACGGGGCTTGCTGATTCTCCCATCGTGGAAGGGCTGAACTGTAATCATTAGGAGAATTTAATTAATTTTTTTTCATTTTAAAGTGACATCTTAAACTGCAAAGATGTTTGTTAAACATCACGATTAAACATGCCAAAAGGAGAAGAAGCCATGTTGTCAAAATGCCCATTTAACCCACCCCAACATCTGAAACCCACCCCTTGCTTACCCTGTCTATAACCCCCCCCATTTTTTTTTAGCTTTTTTTCATTTTTTTAAACAAGAGAAATAGACAGATACATGTTGGTAAATGCTAACTGTCCATATTCACATAAGAGACACAGTGTAATCTCTGAACCCAATATACAGAGAAAGAAGGAAAAAGCTAGATTCTATGCACTACCACACAGGGGGGCCTAGCACTCCGCAGCCTCCAGCAGGAGCAGACGGCTCTCGTTCTTCCCCACAGAACACAGTGCGCTGATGCCACTGACAGTTTTTTTTCTTCTTTTTCTTTTTTTTCGTTTCAAAAACAGGGATTAAAAAAATGGAAAATGGGTCGAGATTCTCTTCCACTGTATTCTGCTCAAGATATTTTTCTCCAAAATCATTTGTGAACCATGGTGAAGAGAAGGAAAGAAAAGACAATGCGACTGAGCACAAGAGGGCGGGCGGGCGGGCGGGGGGGGGAACGGAAGGGGGGGGAAGGAATAAGACAGCCATTTGCTCCCAGGGACTGGTGGTGGTGGAGGGAAGAGGAAGGTTGGACTGTGGTTGGAATCTGTCAGTGTTCAGTCATCTTCTCCTTCATCCTCCTGTGGAAAGAAAATCAGCACTTTCAAATAAATGGCTGGTTAAGGAATGGTTAAATAAACCGCCTGCGTGTCACGTTTCCTTTGCTTTACACTCTTGTGGCCCGACAAACCAGGGACACAATTAAGAGGGTAGTTTGAACAAACCTAATCTAAGGATCTCGTTACTGAGGCAGGCTTAGCGGTGTCCCTATTAATGGCTCTCGGGTCCTAGTCTGAAGTTCTTTTATGCTGCCGAGAAATAGATTATTACACCGAAAGAGGAACCTGAACTTGAAAGGACCACCACCCGCTAAGAGAGGGAAAAAAAACACGAACGCCACT
The DNA here is from genome assembly GCF_964194415.1 of Vipera berus. Classification (NCBI taxonomy): domain Eukaryota; kingdom Metazoa; phylum Chordata; class Lepidosauria; order Squamata; family Viperidae; genus Vipera; species Vipera berus. Next base: position 11,759,072 of record NC_138218.1, read on the forward strand.
ATTCTATTTTGACCGGAGGCAATTTTCGAGAGGAAAAATCAGCGTTCCTTTTAGGCAGAGGGTGAAGTGGGCTTTGGCTGTGCAAATGAAACAGATGCTCCTTTTAGCGCCTTTGGACCAAGCACAAAAGGAGGTCCTGTGCAGCAGGGTTTCCTGACCTCAGCAACTTTAAAGATGTGTGGACTTCAACTCCCAGAATTCTCCAGCCAGGCTCTGGAGCATAATATGACCTAAGTAAAATAGCAGGTTACACCACGCACGTAGAGGAGAAAAACCATTAACTGGTGCTTATGCAACTTGCCCAGTGGCATTTCTCCCCTATATGGTAGCAGTACATCAGTTCATGGCAATAAAAGAAACATTTCCTTCCAAATCAATTCATGTGCCATCAATAAGCTAATTGTGCTAAGCCAATCCTGTATCTATGCTTTGAATTACACGGGAATTTATCAGCAAAAATTAAGTCTCCTGCTGGCCGACACGAATGCAAGTTATACAAATTGCAATTGTAACTACAGCAGCGGCTGAATTCGAACTCCGAATCAGCCAAAGCAGTGGTTTACGGTGAAGTATTCCGTTCATGGAATCTTCAAAGACTAGTTCTGTTCTGAGCTTAAAGTTCAGGGCAACACAAGGTCACTAACTGCCATCCCAAGAGGGAAATCTTAGAGCTCTAACCTCTCCTTCTTCTCCCTCATCATCATCTTCATCTTCCTCACCCTCATCTTCATCACCTTCCTCATCGATGTCCTCCAAGCCTTCCTCCTCTTCGTCGTCGTCGTCATCCTCCTCTCCCTCACCTTCTTCATCATCCATATCAGGTACCTTGTTGGGCACAAACAGAGTTAGCAAAGGGCCCCCTGAGCCTTAGACAGCCGCGCAACTAGCCGGTCCCCCCGGCGGGCGCTCACCAAGTAGTACTGCAGCGGATTTGGCCAGATGTCGTCCTTGATGACCTCCCCCAGTTCATCGGCGCCCGCATCAGAGTGGTCTGTGAACCAGGTAAAGAAGCTCTCTGGTTCTTCATGCTGCCTCTTTCTGCTGGCCTTGTTCTGCGTCTGGCTTGAGCGTTTTGTCAGGTCCTTGGTCCAAAAAAACAGGGAAAGATTAATCCTCCCATCCACCTGTTTTCTGTCACAACTGCTTGGGTGTCAATTTACAACTCGATTTGTTATTAAAAAGTTAGCAATTATGTAACTCCCCCCCCCAAACACAGCAGATCCATTTGATGTTTCTGCTACAATTTGGAAGTTGAGTTCATCTGCCTCTCTTCCTTTGACTGTCTATCATGGCACAGAAGTCAATAACTGTGAAGGAAAACAGAGCTTCGTGCCGGGAATAGCTTACGACAATTACAAATATTGCAGCCAGTTACAATTCAAGCATTATGGAAGGAGCAACTGCAGGCAGACATGACCTGCAAGTTATTTCTCTCATCATGAAGTTAAAGGGTTGAATGACCCCAAAGGAAGTCAGCATAAAGCTTAACAGTCTCAGGACAAATTTAATTTTGCACACTTATCATTTCCATTGGCCTGTAGCAGGCTGATCATGGCTTCCAACTGAGACCCTCCTTTTCATGTTATAGGGTGGGATTCAACCTGACATGCTGCCGAGAACTTTAAGAAACAACCCCCAATGGCTTATCCTGCTCCCAATTCTAGCCAGAGGAAATGCTACATTAGCAACCTGAATCGACATTCTAACCAGAGTGACCTGCTTACAAGAGCAGATGTACTACGATAGTAAGAGTGCCTGGGAACACTTTTTCCAATTCTACACATTTTATTATAAGCCATCAGCTTTCGTGAACCTCTTTTTACTATTACACAGGGTGATTTTATACTTAATGGAGTTAAAATACCTTCCCAGATTTCCATTTGATTTCACTGGACTTGGATGAGGGGTCTCCACTTTCGTTCAGATGAAACTCTTTGGAGAGCATCTTGTTTTCAAAATAGGGATTCTCATCAAAATACTGCATTTAAAGGAACAAAAATAGAAACAAAGAAATTGACAAATTGCGTGTAGTGATCTCTAAATTGCTTATAATCCATACACTAAGCTTACACGTTTCCCTTGCACAATTCAAGTGCAGGTTGTTCCAACCCCCCCCATCACCAACAAGCACCTCAAAAGGGTTGTAAGCCCATCCTCTGGAGGACATTTTGAGACATGCTACGTAGAAAATGTACTCCAAACAGCATTAACCCCCCCCACACACACACACAACTGAAAAGTAGTGTAAAGACGGTGTCGTACACCTGTACTTACAAAATCTATTCTGTAACCTGATTTGATGTCCTCAAACTCCGTCACCTCAACTCTGATCAAATAATGCAATGCTTCTTCATCTTCCTCTCCCAGAAGTGCAGATACTAAAGCGGGAAGATGAAATTTGTGTTACAAATAGTTTCGTATGAAGCCACTGTCTCATTAATCAGACCTGTTTCTCTCTCAAACGTACGCTTCCCTATTAAATTTCTATATTAAGTGTCCTAGGATGCTAAATTTAACAGGAAATTAGGAGGAACAATACGAGGTATGTTCACTGCTTTATTTATAAAAATAAAGCAGGGATTTAAAGAAATCTAAAATCTAATAAAAAATAGAAACTAACTCAGTGACTTCTGCATTTTAAAACTTTCATTTTGCATGTGATATGAAAGATTACAAGTCACTTAAAAGAAATTGTTTTGGACGTTTCCAGATAAAAATGCATAAAACAACTTTGCTTACCTTGTGGGTGGTTGACAAATGTTGTAACCCAAAAGTTGGGGATTTTGGCGATCAATTCTGACCTTTTCTGGAAGAATGGTTGGCGGAGTTTGTTGTATTTCTGTTCTACTTTCAAAATTTCCTCACTGGCTTGTTCATTCAGTCTGAACACAAGATTTAAACACATGTGAAAACCTTTGCACGGTACTTAAAGCTGGTGTACTAAGCAGGTTTTAACCCAATATGGAACCTTTCACATAGTGAAATGCCAAATCCACACTTTCATCATAAAATGTAACATTTATCAAAGACAGATTTTGTTTTGGGCTTTGGTAGAAAATTTCAGCTGAAAAGTTCCAGCTTACAAAAGAAATAATTTGAGCATTAGTTTTAACTGTTCTGCATGAGAGCTCTTGTTTTGCAGAAATAATGTTACAATTTATGTCAAATCCTCAAAACGGTGGGAGGAAAAGTGAAACAGGCAAATTGTGTTACATTGTAAAAAAGGGACTTTTCTCAACTAATTCCCAAGCAAAAACGGTTTAGACACTGAAATTCTGTATATTAAAAACCATCTCCTTACGACCGGAAAAATATTTACAATACCATCATTTTACAGGATGGCAAACTAACCACAAACAGATTTAAAAGCATAGTTTACCTGTCTATTTCATTCTGTACTTCATCAATATGTTCAATCGCTTCCTGCTGCTCTTTGTCTGGGGGGGATGGGGGAGGGGAAATAAAAGTTTATTGACGCCCCTACAAAAAGGATCAAACTGGGGACAAGGCAATGTTTTGAAAACATCACACATTGCGTCAAGCCCCCAGACCTTTCGCTAAGTGTTCACGACGGCTGAAATCTGACCCCCTCCAGGAAGCGAAGCCCCCCCCCCCCGCCTCTGGAGCAAGCGCTTAAACGTGCCGCCCCCGCCCACAAGTCTGTTGAGGGGGGCACGCGAGAAGGGGCTCCATCCCTTCCCTTGGCCTAGCAACCCGGCCATGTGACTCTGGACCAGTCCCTTCCTCCCAAGCCCAGCCCGCCTCGCGGGGTTGTTGTGCGGGGGGGGGAGGCAGGAGGCTCAGGCGAGCCCCCGGCCTCGCATAAAAAGGCGGGAGGGTGAAATCTCCTAGGGGGGAGAAGAAGGCCAAAGGCCCTCCGTAGCAGAACATCCGGCTGTGCCGCGAGCCGTAATGAGAACCGCCCCGCGCTTCTGCTTCCGGTCCATCCGCCCCCGCCCCGCGGGAGAAAACCCCCGCCCCAAACATAAAAGCAGCCGCATCGAATGGCGGGAAAAAGCCCCCTCCCCCACCCGAACAAAGTTTCCCCCCGTTCGCAGAGCGCCCCCCCCCCGATCCGCTGCAGCAGCAGCTCCGGCAGCCAGAAGGCGCCCCCTCCTCCTCCGGGGGGGGTTTGGGAGAAATAGCCCCTCTCCTCCGCCCCCCCGCCAAGCCAGCTGCCGGCCGCCGAGTCCCCCCCCGGCACGGGCGCCCCTCGCGGGGGGGGGGGAAAGAGAGGGCGCGGGGGGGCGCCCCCCTCCTCCGGCCGGGGGGGTCCGGCACGTGGCGCCCCCGGAGAGCGCGGCCCCCGGCCATGCGGCGAGCGCAGCCATCATGGCGGCCCGATGGGCGAAGGGGGGCGGGCGGAGGGAGCGGCGCCATCGGGCCGGCGGGGCCTCGCTGGGCGGCAGACAAAAGGAGCGCCGAAGATGGCCTCCTCCGCGGGCCGAGCCCGCCAGGCAGCGATCGGCGGGCCAGGCCGCACATCCGGCCTCCTCCTCCGCCGTTCGCGCCTCCGGGGAAGATGGCGGCCGCGCGGAGGGAAGCGGGCGGCGAGGGAGGGGAGGGAGGCGGCAGGCCCCGCCCGCGCCTACCGGAGATCTCGTCGGCCCCGTCGTGGTTGGAGTTGAGCTCCTTCTTGGTGACTTTGGCCGCCGGCGCCGACATGTTGAGGGAGGAGGGCGCGCGGAGCCTCGCCTCAGACCGGCCTGGCCCGGCCGCCGCGCTCCTGCCGCCGCGCTCTCGCTCGCCGGCTCCTGGCCGCGCTCCGCCCGCAAGGCCGCGCTTCGACCGAGGCGGCGGTGGGTGGCCGAGCCCGGGTCGCCTCACGCGATGACCGCCGCCGCCGCCGCCGCCGCCGCCGCCTCCTCAGGCTCCTCCAGGCGAGGGGCGAGCGCTGCGCAGGCGCAGAGAAGCGCTTTCTCTCCTCGCCCTCCCGCGGCCGCCAGCGGACTGAAGTCGCGCACGGCGACTGCGCAGAGCAGGGTCCGACTCGGCCGCTTCTCCCGCCCCCTGAGACGCGCAGGCGCAGAGGCGGCTCCTCCCGGACGCTGGGCGACGGCGAGGGGGGCTCTGCGCACGCGCGGCCGGCCTCCTCTCCTCGGCGGGCGAAGGCCCGCGGGGGAGCGCGCAGGCGCGTGCGGGGCCCGTAAGCCCTCGCCCCAATCGGGTGGCAGGAGGAGAGAGGACGAAGCCGAGCCAAGCCGCATGCGCGGCTGAGGGAGGGAGAGAAAAAGAGAGAGGGAGAAAGAAAAAGACGTCAGCGCGGCTCCTTCGTTCCCGCCCTCCGCCTGTTGGCCTTCTGCGCAAGCCCACGGGCGCTTTCCCCCCTCCCGGGAGAAATGGAATAAAGAAAGGTCAAATGGCCCTGCTCGAGAAGAAAAGCGTTCTACGCAAGCGCGGTGGCGCGGCTTCTCCCCCCTCCCTCCTTGAAACGCGCTTCGCTTTTTTTCCCCAGCGGGAGATGTTTGAGCGAAGGGGCGGAGCTGAGGGAGGAGAGCCCGCCCCTCCCCGCTCTGGATTGGTGGCCGGGAGTCACAATAGGCAGCGCAGAGGCTGGGAATGGGCGAAGCGATCTGGCTCTATCTAGTCCTGATGCCCGCGGGGGCCAGCGCAAGTAGGGTGGCGGGCGCGCATGCGCGGGCGAAGGCTGCTGCGCGCGGGAATTTCCTGCGCTGGGAGTTGCGGCGGGGGGGGGGGCTCTTCAGGTTGCTTTGGGGCTGTTGCGTGCACGGCACATGTTGCACGCCTCCGACCTTTCCTGCAAATAACACGCTGGTGCAGAAAGGCTCCTTTCCAAACTGGGTGGGATGCAATTGGAGAGCAAGTGCCACCCCCCACCCCCGTTCAGGCATGCCCATAACTGCAGCCGCCCCCCCCCCTTTTCCCCAGGTGCTTGGGGGTCGCAAGGGAATGCTGGAGAAAATGCAAATTTTTCGAGCTTCACATTGAACCATTCTTTCCCTGCTAAAGGCAGAGCAGAATCAAGACTCTGGTGGGTGCCAGTTTACTTGGGGCAGATCCCAGAGCCCCCTCCCCCAAGGTTGATATGAGGGGCTGCCCACCAGCGATGGCGCCCTCTTTTCTGGTGCAGCCTCGGGTTGCCTTACACCAAAAATGTGTTTGCACCAGCCACTGAATCATGGCTAACTCAACCTTGGTTCAATCTGGCACTCTGGGAATGCACAACCCACCCGTGAGAAGCTGCAATGCAAGTCTAGGCAAAGAGGCCACGCAGCAGGGTTGATGCCAAATCCCCTGTGCACAGCCTTGGCTTCCTCATTCTTTTAATTCAGGCAGAATCAGAAGAGTCGAAAAAGACTATGGTGGTCTTGCAGGTAGTCCAACCCAGGAGGAGACCCTACACCACGTCAGACAAAATGTAGGATCTTCAACATTCCCTGAGGCAGTACTGGCTGAGTCTGGTAAAGCAAAACTCTCAGGCCGTCAGTTTAAAAATCCTTCTGTATTTTACAACAGAAATAAGGAGAAACCAACATCCCGAGAAAGAGCTTGCGTGCAAACGAAGCCCGAGCTGTTTCTGAAGCTCTGCATGTATGGACGAGGCTGTGCTATTTTTTCCCCAATTGCTGGATTCCTAATTGCAAACGCTTTTTCCAGTTATAATGATGGATCATTTTCTGATTTTCTTTTTTTTAATAAAAACACTTGAAAGAAAAGTAAACAGCCTCTCATTCACCTGTCTCCTACTACACCTAAAAACAGAAACGGTGCAGGGCATAAGCCAAAAGTGGAACCAAACTTAAAGTCTGTAACACGTCAATCCAAAGACTCAAAAGGCAAAAGAAAATGCGCGTCGGGTGCCTTCCCGAACTGCTCGGCCTAGGCCATCAGCGTCCCGGGTTCGTTCTGGGATCAGAGCAAAGCGGCAAACCCAACGGGGCGGAGTGGAGATGGCCAGAGCCCTCTAGGTGCGATTCAATGTCTGGAAGATTCGGGAGATCTGTAACATGACCGGCCCGGTTTCCGGGTCGTTCATCCACTGCGTGCTGTTCAAGGGGTTTTCGAGCATGTCTTCAAAAGCTGTCGGAGAAAAGAGAGGATGGAGGCAGTGCTGCAAATGGTTATAAATTGATCGCCATCCACATGCAACCAGTAAAGTTACTGTTACTTTAATCAGTGTTTCTCAACCTTCACAATTTTTAAGATGCGTGGACTTCAACTCCCAGAATTCTCCAGCAGCACAGGGAATTCTGGGAGTTGAAGTTGCAAGGCTGCAGCAAGTGAGAGAAATCTGGATTACAATGCAAGCATTCCTACCTCCTTCACCTCCTAAGTCTGCATCAAATTCCTGGGGAGCCCTGGGACTTACCAAGTAGAGTTTTAGGGTTTGTCAGCCCCAACTGCACCACGGGGTTTTCTAAGATGGCTTGGAAAAGAGGACTGGCAGGGTCGATTCCCTTGTCTAAATCTTCGGGGGTCGGCTTCCGGTCACCCAGCAGCCACTCGCACTGAGCAGAGGAAATAAAGACAAAGAATGACCGCTTTGCACCCCTTCAAGTGCCACATGAGAAGAAGGGTGAGCAACTCCAGGGCAACTGAGTCTGTCATTTATACTTCTATAAGTGCCTCGTTTAGCACGGCTACCAAACAGGGCAGCTAAACACTTCAACGGATAGTTAAGACAGCAGAAAAAACAATTGCAACCAGCCTGCTTTCCGTAGAAGACCTGTATAATGTGTGGGTCAGAATGAGGGCTGAGGAAATAGCCACAGACCTCCTCATAGCCTAGACATAAACTGTTTCAACTCCTCCCCCTGGGACTCCACTATAGGGCATCGCACACTTCTAGGTTGGAGCTCTCTTTTAACAAGTTTCCACCGGTTACCTCTTGTCCCGCCTTCAGGGGCTTTGGAGAGCAGGCCAACCCCCTTTTCTCTGTGACAGCCCCTCAAATATTGGAAGAAGCTATCACGTCCCCCATGGATTTAAGCCCCCTGGATAGGCAGCATGTAAGAAGCCAGGCAGCCCTGCAGAAGTTGTGAGAGACTCACAGCGGCGTTTTGCTGGTTGTTGTTGACCCTGAGGGCGTCCACCACTTCTTTCTCGTCAAAGCCCATCTCCATTAAGGCTGCCACTGCCTGAAAAGGAACCGTGGAAATGCTTACATGGGTTGCCCAACCGGATCCATTTCTTGCGTCCCATTCCTGGGACCCCCAAGGCCAATGGCTAGTTTTGGGTGGAGCAAAGACGTGCACGGCTCCTATGAAATAACGGGGGTGGCTGTTCTGGGGGAGAGGAATTCAAAGCAGGTCATCAGCTGGTGGGAAAATGGGATTAGAGGTGAGCAGGTTACTGGTAGGAGACATCCCCTCGCCCAGCCTTTGGCTCCCTACACCACTCCGGCTCCAGCGGAGATAAAAAAAAAATATTTTAAAAGCTGGAGCCTTTCTCCATTAGATCTGCCACGTGGGCAGGGAGTTCTGGGGAGGACCTTTAATTCCTTCTGTGGGGTGAGAACAAAAACAGACCAGTTGAGAAAAAAATCCTTTTTTATGTCGCTGGGATTGAATGAGAAAAAGGGCAGGAACGGCTGAGGGGTGGGGGTGGGGGTGCTGGCTCCTCTACCAGCTGCCCTGAAAAATTAATACAGGTCATGTTTGAGGTATGACTGTAATTGAGCTCGGCCACAACGGTTGTAATTTGGGGCACCGTGTGATCAGCCCCAATTTTACAACTTTTTTTTTTTTTGCAGTGGTCCCTAAAGTGAGCTGCTCGTTCATGGCAAGCGGGTTTTCCCCAGAAATTGGAAGTAAAAAAGCTTTACAGCCAAAAGGGTTGTAAGCTGAGGATGGATCCCCCGTACCAGGCGCCGAGTATCTCGGGGGGGGGGGGGTGCAAATGGGCTGGCAAGAGGGAAAACCCGGAGCAGGGAAGAGTACCCGCGGATCCGGACGAAACTCTCGTTTCCTTCGTATCTTCTTGAATATTTCTGTCAGCTCGTCTCTGGGCTCCTCCCGGGCGGCCGCTGAGCTGGCCCCATTGACCGCTGGGGGGATGGCGGGCCCCGCTTCTCTGGCTGCGCTTTCCACGGGGACGTGGCCGGGCATGGGGGCGTCAGCCGTGGGGTCATCGGCATGCTCAATGAGCCACTCCATGGCCTGAGTCACAGACATGCTGCAGGACGAAAGACACACGTCAGTACACGGAATAATCGATAATAAATAGATAACCAGGATAATAATACGCAACAAATTCTTTGTGTTTCCAATCACACTTGGCTAATAAAGAATTCAATTCAATTCAACCTTCTATTTCTCTTCTCTTCTTCTCATACAGTTGGAAGAGACCTTGGAGGTCTTCTAGTCCAACCCCCACTTGCAGGAGACCTTTTTCACAACACGCTTATTGCAATTGCGGAAAGAGAGGGGTTTGTTGGCAGAGACACACCCAGGGCGACGTCACGGGGGAACCAGGCACTGCCCTGTTCTGTGTTCCACGCACTGACATGAGCCCAACGGTTCCCCCCCCATGCCACCTACTGGCTGAGGCGAAGGGCTTTGATGGCTCTGCTCTCGGGGAAGCCCATTTCGGTCAGCTGGCGCAGAGCAACCTCGTCCACTCGGTCATCCTCATCTTCATCCAACATGGCTGGGGAAAGAAAAAAGGGCCGGGTAAGGATGGGCTGGATTCTGTAGGAGGCTGTCTTTGTTCAGGGAGTCCTCAGCCTAAAGCCATTCATTTAACAACCCATAGGAGGAGGAAGGTGACTTTGAGTTATTTATGAGAATAATAAAGGCAGGATGCAAACCGTTTGCCTTCTTGAAGAGCTCGACAGCATCCGGGTTCAGGGCTAGAAGTTTCTGGGCCACTTCGATGAGCGAGACCAAGATTTTCCGAAGCTCCGTCTGAAACTACAAGGAAGAAGAAATTAACACATCTAAAGACACTTCCCAAAAACGCCCCTTCCCTTTTCTTGGCATTCTGCCATTAGCACTGACTTTTGGCAGAAGAATTAATTTCAGTTTAGTTGATTTTTCAATGCACGGTATTCCCCCCCCAACCTTTTTTTTTTTAAATTTTTCCAGGGCCCTTGAGACTCTCAAAAACAATTATTTGCCTCCTGAAAACAATCACTGGGCCTGTGTTTTATTCGTATATGGATACTTTCCTAAAACTGCCCGTTTTGCAGCTACCCTGACATTTACAGTTCTTGCTTCTAAGAGGGGGATTTTCAGCGATGCTCAAGGGTCATCCTTCCCCCCCCCCACCCCAAATGTCTGCTGTCCTTAAGAGCTCAATTGGAGCTGAAATGAAATTAGTACATTGACGAACGACAAGGACGTAGGGTGGATTTGTTCACTGGCCTGGCTCCAGATTGGGATTCACAAGGATTATCGTCCTGCCTGAGCTGTCAATTCTCTTCTAAGGAAGCGTCCAGATTGGCAATACGTGGAGTCTCCAAGGTGGTTGTTGTCAAACCACCCCCCACGCCCGGGCTGAGCGGCAGCCCCACGCCCCGCCCCAGGAGAAGCCAAGCACTCACGTCTCTAATGTTGTGGTAGGCCACGCTCCGATCCACGCTGTGGGAAGGGAGGCTGGTGGTGGCTTTCAGGATGGCCTCATTGTTGGGCGCCTTCGGTTCCTGCTTCCGCTGGATGGGAAAGGAATCCACATTCAGACAACCCCTTGCCTCCAAACATCGGCCCTTTGACTGTTGACCGCCAAGTACTCTGGCTGCCCCAAAGGACAACTAAGCTTATTTTTAAGATGGGAGGCCTGCCTTATATTTGTTCGTTTGTTTATCTGTCTCCTGCCTTTATTATTTTTGAAATAATTCAAGGAGGCGAACATATCTAACATGCCTTCCTTCTCCTCCTCTTTTCCCCACAACCACCCTGTGAGGTGGGTTGCGCTGAGAGGGACTGGCCCAAAGTCACCCAGCCGGCTTTCATGACAAAAGCTCACTTTTGCCCAAGTTTCACGTGGTAAACAATCCAGGCTGGGGATGTGACTAAGGGATGAAAGGAGGGAGCAGGTGCTAAAGTGCAGCTTGACGCACAAAGGCCGAGAGTTTTTCCACATCCCAGCCCTCGGAACTCACCTTTTCCTCAGCAGAGACGTCGGCCATTTTTGGAGGCGCTGGGGGGGCCCTTTTCTTCACCAGGACCAAAACATCTAAGGAGACGAGAGGGAAATAAACGGAATGAGATGTCATGGCTGGCTTCATTTTCTGCTTTGATAGGATAAAAGAACTCCCAGAATTCCCTACCAGCAATCTTTGAGCTGCTAAGGTGGAGAAACAGACATCCTTGGAAATAAAGGCTACGCTTAAAATTGGTACTAGTGGAGGGAGGGAGGGAGGGAGGGAGGGAGGGAAGGAAGGAAGGAAGGAAGGAAGGAAGGAAAAGGAAAAAAGAGGAAGAAGGGCAGAAGGAAGGTGGAAGTCAATAAATACCAAGGGAAATATCTGTGGTCACTCTGAGGCAGAAGGACAGTTCCTACCAGGGTAAGAGATGGCCAGATGAGCAGGGAGGACTCTCTGCCACAAAGATTTAAGCAGAGGCCGGCTGGCCATCTGCTGGGCATCCTGTAGCGGGGATTCCTGCAGCAGATAGGTTGGATTGTAAAGAATGAGGATACTTAAACCTTAATCCCCCCCCCCCCGATATTCGAGACAGCTCTCAAAGGAGGGCATCCATGATGCATTCAATCTTGCCTTTCTGCCTTTCAGAGTTGGGTGTTCTGAATGCCGCGTGACCCCAGCCCCTCCCTCACCTCGATCCTGAATGTTTTCCTCTGAGACCGTCTTGGTGTCACTCAGCACCTTCTCCGAAGCGGCGTGGATGAGTTTGTGGTGCGTCACACATTTCGGGTCCTCGAGGCTGCCCGGCAAGCACTGGGGATTGGGGGGGGGGGGGGAGGAAGAGCAGGGAGTAGAGTGAACCTTTTAAAGCCGCCTCATCGTCAACATTTTTGTGGCTAAGCTAGACAGTTTTTAACTGAATCACTGCAGTTGTTAGTGACACGGTTGTTAAGTGAGTCTGAGTTTCCCGCTTGTCAGAGGATCTTGTTTGCCTTTTTTTGCACTTAACAACTAAATGATTTACTTATCTGCAGTGATTCACTTAACAACCACGGGAAAAACATTGTGAAATTGGGCATAACACACTAAACAACTAGCTTGTTTTAACAACAGACATTCTGGTGCCAACTGTGCTCGTAAGTTGAGGATTACTTGTGCAGACTGATCAGAGAAATAATGGGAATTTTTACACATATATGAGGTTTCTACAGAGCTCGGCTGCCTTCCATAATATGACTTTCTTCTGCGATAATGTCAGGGCTGGTTTATTTTTATATTCCCCCGCGATGACCTTTTGCAGGCGACAGGAGATGTTATCAGCTGATCCCAAACATAAGGCTTGCCACTCTAGGTAAATGTCTGAGTTAATATCCCTTTCAGCAGTCTTAAAACTAGAGGTAGAACAGTCATTTGCTAAAATATTGTTCATTTAAAAACCTGTGCCTGTTTACAAAAGAAAAATAAAATAAAATGGAGATGCAAAAAACTTTCCCTCTTTTCTTAAAATAAAGTGGGCAGATCACCAAAAATGAAACTAAAGATTCATTTGGTGTTCCCCAAAAGTTCACTTTACACTCTTATTGGCCCATTTCAGGGGTGGTTTCTCCATGTTTTGAGCCACAAAAGGAAATCATCCAAATACTATAGGGTGTGAGCTTGTTCTTAAAACACTTGTATTTTCACATATGAACATGCAAGCTATGCAAAAACTAAATACGCATTTTTTTTCTTTATGGAAAGCATCTGTTTTGGGATATTTCAGTCCTGAAATGTTGTTCTTCTCCCAGTCTTCATTTCCAAAAATAACTTTGAAATGCAAAGTCAGGGTTGGCTCAGGACACATCTGTGTGACGGTTAAACAAGCCAGGTTTTTTTTTCCTCACAAAGGAAGGGAAAATTGATCTGAATAGACACTCTGGATATGCCCTGGGGATTCCCACCAGGCCCCCAAAGTTCTTTCTGCCGATATTGCCTTTTAAACTTGGTTACTGCAAACACGTTCTTGGGAGACCGGTTGCTTTCAAGATTAGCCCACCCCACCCCAGGTCTGGAGATAAGCTGTGCTGACTGGGAACCATGGAGGCTGTAGTCAATCCCTCTAGCTCGTTACGATGGGCTATGTAATCCACCACCCCCGTCAGGAGCTCCACAGGGAAGTGGGCCAGAGTGCTGGCTGAGGATGATGGGCACTGTGGACAATGCCCTCTAAAGGACATGAGGAGGTGCAGGGGTCAAATATGATGGGCTATGTAGTGCAACACTCTGACACAAGTCCCAAGGCAGCAGTGCTGATTGAGGATGATGGGCACTGGAGTCAATCCAATCTGAATGGCTCAGAAGAAGAGGGTGGCGGGGCATGAAGGACAAAGGAGCCCCATCACTACTGGGAGGGGCTGGCTGAGGACGATGGGCGCCGGCGTCGCCCTCTCTAAAGGGGCTCGGCAGCTCAGGAGGCCACACTGGCCAAATGAGATGGGCTATGTAGTCCGCCACCTCTGCCAGGAGCCCCAGGTGGGGGCCGACCTAGCCATGCCGGCTGTGGACGATGGGCACCGTAGCCAGCCCCTTCTGAAGGGCAGCCCGACGCAGTCCGGCCCCTAGGCCGTGGGGCGGGTCCGGCCGCGGACGAGGGGCGCTGTAGTCCCCCCCGGGGGGGGCTTACGTGCTTGAGGCAGCGCTCCTTGAGGCGCTCGATGGCCGTGTCCTCCGGGACCTCCTCCAGCCACTCGGCGCCGTCCAGAGCGCAGATTCGCAGCCGCAGCACCTTCGCCGCGAAGATCTTCTCCTCCTGCACGAACATCGCCGCCGCCGCCGCCGCCTCAGGGCCCGCGGCCCGGCCCGGCCCCACCGACTGGCCCCCGCGCCGGAAATGGGCGGGCCGCGCGGCGCCCCGCCTCTTCCGCTCTGGGCCCGGGGAGAGCGAGAGGCAGCCTTTCTAGACCGAAGCTGGTTCGCCCCTTTGCTGCCCCCGGCGCCCGGGCCGGGGATTGCAGCCTCGTAGCGCCTATGTGTCCGGCGCGTGGTTTTCGGATCCCCCAAATCGGGGTTCAGTCTTGGCTCCCCCGTTAAGCCCGCCACCCCCGAGTCTTTCCCGCGCGCATCGCTTCTGCTTTCCTTCTCCAGGCAAGGAAAGGCGGTCAGCGATTGCGTCGCACCTCTGGCTTGCAGGCCAAGAGCTGCCCCGGCGAGTTGGGAGCTACCGTCCCTTTTCCTGGCGCCCGTCCACGTCCAAGCGGGGAAACGGGGTTAGCCCGGGAAGTCTCCACCCAGAGCCTCGCTTCACTCGGTCCTTCATTTCTTAATGACGTCTATTTTATTGCAATTTCGTCGTGGCATTGTTGAGTTGAACCATTGAGAGTCGGGCAGAACACACACGTTTAATAATTAGGGATGTTCGCTGCCTTGAGTGATTTATAAAAATAATAAAGGCGGGATAAACATATAATAACAAACAATTGCTGTTCAAATGGGGCTTGTTGGGACCAAAGGCTGGCAGTATGTCATCCCAAGCTTTGATTAATTTATCAAATTTATTTGATGCTGCCCATCTCATGATTCAGGAGACTCTGAGGGGCTTTTGAAGACACTGGGAAAGAACGGGAACAGGAGGCGTAATTTTCAACATACTTTATTATTTTGTAAATGTGAATTTTACAAAGCATTTTCTCATTCATTATCACATTTTGTTTTTTTAAATGGATTTTTTTTCTCTTTACAGTATATGAAATAGGTCTGACCACACTCTGAACTCCTATTAGAGCCAAGGGATGACGACTTTAAACCTTGCTTTATTATTTGGATGCAGTTACGGTTTAATAGATCATCAATCAAGGCTTAACGTAACAGTCTTGAGCTAGATATGAGAGAAATGGCACGTAAACAACCAACAGAAAAGAAGTGAGTTAGCACAGCTGAAACGTAATTTTCGGCAGCACTGCAAAAACTTCCTTCTAAGCACTGGAATTATTATTATTTTTATTATTAACAGTCATGAATTACAGTACTATTGGATACTTTGATACAGAGTCCTTGAACATCGTTGTTCCCTTAAGACGCTTCTCAACAATCGCCAAGATTGACATTTTTGAGACTCAAGTGCCATCCAAAGGTTCAAGTCAAAAAAATATCAACACACTCACGCATAAACTTCTGTTTTTTATCATTTCGGAACGCTCAAAAAATAGTATTGCAAGGTTTGGCCCACTCGCCCGCCCTGTCCCCCTCCCGGTTTCGGTCGCAAAAGTGCAAATAAGTTGGGGGGGGGAAGCAGATTTGAGCCTGGAAAGGTTTGGAGAAGTTTAGAAGCGCCAGTGAATTTTGCTTCTATCCTAGCAAAAATATTTGCTTTTGGGAGATTTTGGCAGATTTGAATAAAACGGGTTTTCACAGCAGCAACTACAGGAATGTGGACATTAAATGGATGTTTTCCCTTATATATATATATATATATATATATATATATATATATATATATATATATATATATATATATATATATATATATATATATATATATACATACATACATACATACATACATACATACATACATACATACATACATATATATATATATATATATATATATATATATATATATATATATATATATATTGTATTTCTGGACTGCCCATCTCCCTCAAATGTTTTAATCTACTCCCCCAAAATTCACGGCAAATATTACAACTGCTGAACTAGTGCTATTGGGTGAGATGTATATATCAGCTTGGAAGAATAGACCCAAAGTGATCTCTCGCTTTTGGGGAGCTACAGCAGGAATGTGATGGTCTTTTGTCCAGCAAAGATGTCCTTGGGAAGGGTGCCACCTCTGTAGTCCCTGAACATCTGGACCTGGCAGAGGGCTCCATGCAACCAGTTTTTTTTTTGGGGGGGGAGGAATTTATCTAGAGAGGGGCAGGTCAGCAAAAAGTCTGCAAGAGGAGGCTGCAGAAATGAGGGCTAGGGGGAGAGAGCTACCATGTTTTTTTGGGGGGGGTTAGCAGCCTTTAGAAGTGAGCCCCCTTCCCAACTGCAAAGGTGGAGGGGTCTCTTCCTCTCTTTGAAACCATCTGGCAGGTAGGGAGACTTCTCCTGCCTCACTGCTCTCCAATGGCTGCCAGGCTTCCCCCCTCCCCCGCCCGCAAGGAAGCGGGTGACGAAAGCGGCAGGATTTTACCGGCCTTGAGCTGCACCCGGAGGACATCAGAAGGGAGGGAGGGGTGGGGTGGGGAACAAAACTTTATGCCAGTAGGATCTACCGGTGTCTTTCTTAAGGCCACATTGGGGGGAGGGGGTGGGGGTGGAAGGGCCAGATGTTTCAAAGTGAGGTCAATTTGGAGCCAAGAGAGAACAAAGGGAAAAACAGAAAAAGGAACTGCTTAAGACTGCTTGGCGGTTGCTGATGGGTTCTTTCCAAGGAAGGGATGGAAATCCTAACTGAGGAGAAGAGAGAAGGAAATCAGAAAGAGAGAAGGAAAGAAGGAGCAAAGGAGGAAGAGGGGAGGATAGGAGGAGCGAGATGTAGACGAAGGAAGGAAGGAAGGAAGGGAGAAGGAACAGAGGGAAGGAAGGAAGATTTGGCTGTGTGATATTTCTTTTAACATCCAGATCATTTCTACGGCAACGTAAGAGTAGAATTAAAAGCATTTCCCATCCCACCAAGGAAATTAAAGCAAAAAGAGAAAGTGAAACAAATGACAATGTGCAGAATATGGCTTAATATCAACTTTGGAATGAAAATGAATTTCTGGAACCTGACGTTTTCGCTTTGGGGTAGACTCCAAGGGGGACAGCCCCCTCTGCCCACCCCCATGGAATTAAAGACCACGGATGGGAGAGGAGGGCAACAGGAGACCTGCAAAATCCCCAAATTCCAGAAAATGGGAAGAAATCCTACGAGGATTCCCAATCGTGGCCATCGCTAAAGTCTATCTGAGTTTTCTTTTTACAGACTTCTCTTCTTTAAAAAGGTGCTTGATATAACTTTTCATATACATATATAATATTTATATATATATATATATATTATATAATATACACAGGTAATATTGCTAACAGTCAAGCATTCAGAATAAAGGTGCAGACATACCATAAATACATATTTTCTCTTTTCCTAGGTTAAATCTACAGGGATGTCGTTCCCACCTCGATGGGACGCCTCAATACAGCCCCAGGACAGTTTCCGGGCCCCAATGCCCTTCCCAGAGTCACCTGGCTGGGAAGCATGGAGGTTGGAATCCAACCCAGGACAGGAGTGCCAGGTTGGGGAAGGGCATGGTCAATGAATGGGGGGGGCGGGGAACGGAAAAGGGAATTGGATAAGCTATGGAAATCAAATCTTTTTTTTCTCTCCATGGGGAGGAACAGAATAAGGCACTGAGAAAAAACCAGGTTGTGATTAATTTCCCCTTTGTTTTGCAGTCCTTCGTGGCCAAGTGGTTGTGTTTTGTTTTTTTGGAGGGGGGGGGCTGTCACTGTTTTCCTTTCTGGCTGGGAAGGGGAAAAGCCTCCAAGAGGGGCCACCAAGGACCCCCGCCCCACATCACGGGGGTCATTTAGTGCAAGTGGCTGGACTCCCCCTTCGAAGGCTGGGAACACCCCCCCCCCCTGCCTTAAAACTGTTCACATTGTCTTCAGGTTTTTTTTTCTTCTTTTCCCTCTTTCCTTCTTGTCCAAAAGTCAAAAGCCAGCGAGAAAATCCAAGCCCACCTCTTCCCGCCCCCCCAAACTCACTCCAAAAAGAAAGACATACATAAAATTGTGCTTGATACAAAAATATATTCGAACTGTGCAACGCGATGCTCTCTGCGGATCCTGTTCTGAGCCGTTCAAGTATTTGCTTTCGTCCTGCGACTTTTACGGGGGCGGGGGGGGGCAGGATGGATGGATCATCCCCCTGGCAGATTGCAAAAGAAGCTAAACGCAGGTGGGTTTGGCTAGGTAAAGGGAAGAGAAACCAGGAAGACATCCCAGTACTATCAGCTGGGCCAGACCGTTTTTTTTTTAAAAAAAATTCCTTATTGCTGCCAGGAAAATAAATCGAAAAGTCCTTGAAATCCCCAAGAGGAGACGGACTCCTCTTTAATTTCCCTGAAGCTCAATGCCAAGCAAAGCAGCCATATTTGGAGGCTGTGCTGCCAACCACAATCGCAACCTTTTCAAAGCGAAAGTCTTGCCACAGGTGGATTAGGTCTTCCCGTCGTAGTTTGGGAGAATGACCGAAAGGATTTTTTTGGGGGGAGGTGGGGGAATCCAAAGCCGGCTATTCAACTAGGGTGCACAATCTCCAACGCAAAGCCAGCAATTCTTCCTTTCTCACATAAAGTTAGACTCAAATGCAATGGGGAAAAAAGTCCACATGAGCTACAAATGGCCAAATGGCATGGGTTTTGCCATAAGTAGCTCCCCCATTCCCGGGTGAAAGAGCCAAGAAGCCTATGGTTCCCTCCCATACATCCCCCCCACCCCCATAATGCACTCAACTCTCCATTTTGCCCTGAGCAACTAAGCAGGACCTGTTCAGACGAGGAGTCAAACATTGCTTCAAATTGCTTTATACCAACCTTTCTCAATCTTGGTGGTCACTTTAAGATGTATGGACTTCAACTCCCAGAATTCTGTGTTGGCTGGGGAATTCTGGGAGTTGAAGTCCCCAAGTCTTAAAGTGGCCAAGCGTAAAGTGCTCCAGGCAGAAAACCTAGACATCTCAAACTCCCTTAAACTCAGGGTGGTGCCTTTTGCCCAGAGCTTCCTTGCAAACGGAGCCAACACTTTTCTTTGCAAGATTCGAAAGCCGGACGACGGAATTGTAGGAGAGAAATGGCGGAAAGATATCCCAACTTTTTATGCCCATTAGTGTAGGGAACGCAGCTCCCCATTTACTACAGCCTGCTCGGGTGAGTTTCTCCGGGATGCTCAACAATGCAGACCTCCGGCCAAGGATTCAACCCAAAGATCCAGCCAAGGACCTGCCCCAAACCAAACTGAATCAAACCAGGAAAACGATCACAACTAACTTCTCGCAAGCCCAGACGGCTGGTTCTTTGTTGCTAAACAGGACGACGGTGGGGGTGAACATGGCCTCGTTCCTTATTTTTGGAGGGAAGGAACCCCGCTACTCCTTCTGTACTAATCTGGGAAGAAAGAGGTCCTCCCACCAGGCAACGCCTTCAGGGATCCTAAATACGAGCAGACTAAAAAAATCAAAATTTTCTCAGGCAACGGTAGCAGTTCAGTAGGTAAATGGTTTGATCACGTGTGTGTTTTTTGTTTCT
The DNA here is from genome assembly GCF_964194415.1 of Vipera berus. NCBI lineage: Eukaryota > Metazoa > Chordata > Lepidosauria > Squamata > Viperidae > Vipera > Vipera berus. The sequence continues at coordinate 11,778,389 of NC_138218.1, forward strand.
TTTGTAATTAATAAGAACATGCAAGCAGCTTTAGGATTACAGATCCCTCCAGAGAGCGGTCTGGTTCATAAGGGCCCCCCATAGGCCGCCTCTGGCCTCGCCGCAGGCGTCTCTGGCCGGCTGGGGGAGCCCGGCCCTTCTTCGAAGGGCGGGGAGGTGCTTTGGGTATTGGAAGCCATGGCTTCTGGCCCGGCAGACTCCTGGATGACCGAGCTGGCCCCTTCGCCCTCCTCGCTCGGCTCGAACAAGGGGCCGTTGCTCTGGTCAACCGTGACGGTGTTAGTTCTGAGGGCCACGATCGTCCCGGAATCCCCTCTCCTTTCTGCATAGATCCGTTGTTCAAACATCTGAGCGGAGGAAGGCTGGAATTCGGGATCCAGGAGGACGTTTGTGGTGGTGGAGCCCATGACGGAGCGGTACATCTCCATCCCCTCGGGCAGCATGGACTTGATCTTGGGAAGCCACCGCTTGCGCACCCGGCGGGCGTTGGTGCACATGTCGGCCGCGATGACATTCATCTCACTCTCCTTGAAACTGGGGGCAAAATTCTGACAATACACTGCAAAGACAGGGGGTGAGGGGTGGGGGTTAGCCGAGGGCGGGAAGAGGCTGCCATAGCAACTCACAGGGTGGTCTGGGTTTGTATCTGTCCACGGGAGCCCCTCCTCTGGAAGTGAGGATCAAGAAATGAGAGGGCTTTGAGGAGACTTGTGGCTGTCTAGACAGACATGGTGGGGATTCTGTTTTGGAAAGTCTGATCTATCTATCTATCTATCTATCTATCTATCTATCTATCTATCTATCTATCTATCTATCTATCTATCTATCTATCTATCTATCTATCTATCTATCTATCTATCATCTATCCAAATAAAAATATAAATAAAAGGCAGAATAAAAATAGAATTATAGTAATAAATTTCTCCATTCTTCCATCTTGTATCCATCCGTCTGTCCGTCCGTCTATCTCCACCCATCCAAAGTTCCCCCCTCCCCCATCCCAATGGAAGGAGAATTGGGAAACAGCTGACTATGTTATTGACTGCTCCGTTTTAAGCACCTCTCGCTAGGAAGAGGTGGGAGAGAAACCCACCTTTTCCTCTGCTTGGTTTTAGGAAAGATTAAAATAATCATCAGCTCCCCAAAGGGCTGTCCGTACCCGCCTACTTACATTTCACAGCGTTAAGCACTCGGCTCTCCAGGGGTTTCCGGCTGGGGTCACTGGTGGAAGAGCGGATTCCTGTTCCGCAACTGTTGGCCAAGGTGTTCCTGTTTCCAGAAGAAGCAGGGGGGAAGAAAAAAAACCTCAGGAAAAAGTAGGCCAAAACTTACAACCACTTAGCTAGCCTTGCTGGCTGGGGAATTCTGGGGACTGAAGTCCACAGATCTTAAAACTGAAAAAAAAAATCCAGAATCACCAGCATTCCCGGATCACTTTTTTAAAAAGTACCTTGGTTTTTCAAAACTAACAGCAACCGGATAAAAGAGCCTTCTGATGTTATTTTATGCAAGGACCTCCACTATCCTCCCGCACCAAGTGCCTGCCACACGTGTGGATCTCATTTTCCAGAATTATCCACAAGGGCCAGGCTGGCTGAGGAATTCTGGGAGCTGCAAGTCCACCGCTCTGACCTCGGGACAAAATCTCCCCAAAGGCAGCGTCTGTCTCCCACGGCTGAGCACAAGAGCCGGAGGGCTCCGGCAGATCCTAACCCACCCACCCTCGTTTAAAGAAGGAGCCCAAGGCAGTCCCGCCATAGACACGAAAGCCAGCTGAGTGACCTTCGGCCAATCACCAGGAGATGGCGAGTTCTAGTCCTGCCTAACCTTCCTGATTTTCAGAGTGGTTCTTCTGGGTTCTGCTCTAACTCCACAAAGGTCTTTGCCGTTCCTTTCTGGCCGTAGGAAAGTCAGAAAAGGCAGGGCAGGGCAGGTGATGGGTCACCCTACCTGTCGAAGAACGTGGCCAGGAGGCGTCGGAGGAGGACTTTGTGTTTCACACCTGCACAGAGGTGACAGTTCATGAGCTGTCCTCGGGTGATGTAAACCCCAGAACCTGGGAAAAAGAAGAGGAGGAGGAGGAGAAAATGAGAGAGGCTAAGCAGTTGCAGCCACTGTCCACCATCCCAGATGCTGGAACTTTGGCAGCCCTGGAGAAACCACACCTGGGACCAATGGAAGCAGCCAGACCTTGGGACAGACACAACCAAGTCGACACCGAGATGCTTCCCAACAGCTGGGAAGGTGGACTTCCGGAGGAAGACACGGGTCGTTGGCCGTTCTTCTGACTTGGCTGGGTGCGCTGGAGGGAACTACAACTCCCAGCTTCCCACAGGCCTCAACCCACGGAGAAGAGGTGAAGGTGTTTGATGGGCAGCTGGGAGAAAGGAGTTCGAGGCCTCCCTCAAGGACCACTGGACCTTCTCCAACCAGCTGAAGTCTGTGTTGAGCCTCCAGCCGGCCAGGGCTATGTTAACTAAGATGAAGGGTGGCTGGAAAAAGGGCCAAGCTCTGTGAGCGAACGCCACAGCTGTATTGGGTGAGAAGGGGAACTGAAATCCTACAACCTCTGCTGCTAAAACTCACTTAACAACCAATTTTGGGGCTCAGCCATGGCCGTAGGTCGAGGACAACCTGTACAGCTGTATAGCAAAGCAACCAACACAATTTGGTGTCCTTTGTTTCTCCTGACCGCCTGGACATCTGCATGATCTTGGGAAGAAGCCGGGAAAGGGAGGGACGAAGGGAGCGTGAGGGAATTCTATTAGATGCTTTAAAAAAATAAATAAAATCAATAATTCCCTGCAGGTAGTGTCAGCAGTCGAGGGCGCCTTGGATGCAATTCCAAAACATCTGGAGCACCACCTGACCACCGCCGGCACTGACAAAAGCATCATCCGTCAATTGCAAAGGGCAGCTTGGCTTGGAACAGCTTCCGTCCTGACACCATCAGACGGCCACATCTGCCTATCTGAGGTCCTTGGAAAGGTCTCAATAGGTGGTCATAAGTGCCAAATCTAGTCTAAACATCTGGCTGACTGTGCGGTGAGCCATAATAATGTACTGTTTGAACACTTGAATGCCGTTGGCATTGACAAACTCCCTATCAGTCAGTTGCATCTGCTTGGAATGGTTGACATCCACTTAACCCTATCAGACAAGAACGTCTTCGTATCTCAGGTTCTTGGGAAGGACTTGGTTATTGGACAAAAATGCCAAATCCACTCTGAACATCTGGCTGACTGTGCGATGAGCCATAAGAATAATAATGATCTTGAAAGAAAAGTCATTGCTTCCCTCCCATCAATCCAACTAAGACGGGACTTCAGCACCAAGATTGCAGCTCAGCTGTAATTTCCCGCCATTCTCATCAGGTGGTGAGTTTAAGGCTCTCATCTGTTATAATGGATGGTTATAATTTCCTTTTCCCGCGTGTGGGGCTCATGGCCTAAAGCGGGCGTTGGTTTGCCCACCCAGAGACAGGTCCTGTTCATAAATACCTGCAACCAGTTCAAGTTTTTCTCCGGGATCACCTTCCGAGTAGAGCTTCGGGTGGCAACGGTAACCGATCTGGCTAATGAGACTTGCCGGAAGAGCTACCAAATCGCGCCGTATCAGGACACAGGAGCGGCTCTCCACGGGAATTTGCTCCGGCTTCTCTGGAGGCCCTTGGAAAAGAGGAGGAGAAAAGTCACACACGGGAATTGGGGGAGTGAGGGGGGGGGGGTCAGTGTGAAAAATTGTTCTCGCAAAGAGTTGGTTGGAAATGTAACCTGGGTTCTTTTCTGGCCTGGTGCAAGGAGTGAAAATCAGCTCCTGGTGTTGCTTTCCAGTGGGGAGGGACGACGGGCTGAGCGCTGACCGCACCTTGCTGCAAACCACTATTATGGTTTTTATTTTAATTATTTGCATCTTGTCTTTATTATTTTTACAAATAACTCAAGTCATGGAAGATACCTAATGCTCCTTCCTCCTCTCATTTCCCCCCCCCACCACCACCTTGTGAGACTTAGCCAGAGAGGTTTGGGGCTCACTTAAGGTCACAACCAGAGGACTACTTGAAGTCACCAGAGGCTGAGCTCGACTCGAAGGATCCTGTTTTTTGCAGGGTCAGCCCTTCTTCGCTCTCGGAAGACCCACTTTCATTACTACTTATGAGCAATCTTGGGGCTGAGGACTCTTAAACCCACGGAAGGAGGAAGAAGAATAAAAAACCAAGATCTGACAATGATCGTCAAACAATCCGATCCATTTCTTTTGACTGCCTGGTTGGCTTTCTCAAGATCTCAGAGCGGTGGCTTCCCCTGAGCAGGCTGCCAATATAACCAGAGACTTTTCAACATTCAACACTAAAACCCGAACACTCAATGTTTCTCCTGCTCAAAGTCGGGAAAGCACCGCTCTCCTGAGCCACAGTTCGGAGTTGCCCCCAAAATTGCCAAACCCGACATTTGAGATCCATCTCAGCATAAAAGCAGAGGAGATAAAGAAAGAGTTCAGAAGAGGTAGACAACAAACTCTAGAAGGACCAGGGGAGGAGACACGATAGCAGGGTCCCAATATGTGAGGGGCTGCCCCAAAGAAGAAGGGGTCAATCTACTCTCCAAAGCACCAGAAGGCAAAACAAGAAACAACGGATGGAAATTCATCAAGGAGAGAAGCAACCTGGAACTAAGGAGGAATTTCCTGACAGTGAGGACAACTAATCAGTGGAACGGCTTGCCTCCAGAAGCTGTGAATGCTCCAACGCTGGAGGCTTTTAAGAAGAGACTGGACCACCCTTTGTCTGAAATGGTGTAGGGTTTCCTGTCTGAGCGGGGGGTTGGACTAGAAGACCTCCAAGTTCCCTTCCAACTTTGCTATTCTGTGAAGCATATGGGGAAGGGGAAGCAAACGGGATTACCTGCATAGCTGCCTGTAGACTTGATGTACATCTGCCCGTACTGCTCTTCCGTCATGGTGTCGTAGGCTTCATCATCCTCCTCATCCTCTTCGTTGTGGTAGGATGTGGGGCTGTCTGTGGTGGGGATGCTGCTGGCCCCGGGACTCGTCCGCTCTCCCTGGATGTACGGAGCCTGTGGGATGCTGGAGATGAGTGGGGCGAGGCTGGGCACCCCGTAGTAGGAGACGCGGGACAGCTTCACCGCCGTGGTGCCCGAGGAGCTGCCCGCCGCCGTGTCTCGCAGGCCCCCCTCCAGGGACCTCTTGGCCGGCAGTCCCGGCAGCGGCGTCTGCTGCTCCGGGTTCTCGTGCTTGACCCGGGTGAGGAGCGGGATGGGTACCGACGGGGACATGACGTAAGGCATGGAGGCCATCTGCACGGGGTTGCAGGGGCTCTGGGGCTCCGAGCCGGCCTCTTCGATCATGGCCGTCTGAGAGTCACAGTGGGGAGAGCTGACCTTGAACATGAGGTCGGTCCCTTTCTCCACAATGTGCTGGATTTGCAGGAATCCCGCCGTGTACATCACCACCAGCTGCTCGCTAGCTGCCATGGTCAGCTTGCCGGTGTAGCAAAAGGAGAGGATTTGCTGGAAGCAGGTGGCCGGGACGGAGCTGGGCAGCTCAAACGCACTTTTGCTGTTCCCGCTGAAGAGGTCCCGGAAGTACAAGCTGCTGGCGGCCAGCACCGCCCGATGGGCCTTGAAGGCCTGGCCCTTGACCACGATGGAGACATCGCAGTAGAGCCCCAGCAGCCTCTGCTCATTCAGGGAGCCCAGCACGGTGTTCCCAAAATTGGGGATCTCGATGTGCAGCATCTGCGACATGTCTCGCCCCAGCCTTACACACTCAGCGTGACAGCGCCCGACACAAAGTGCATCTGTGGGGGTGGGGTGGGGGAAGGAGAGGGAGAGAAACACACTTGGTTGAGCTGGGCAGCAATAAGAAAACTGAATATAGGTAGTCCTCGGCTTACAACAGTTCATTTAGTGACTGCTTGAGGTCACCGGGTGATCAGAATTCGGACGCTGGGCAACTGACTCGTATTTACGACGGCTGCTGTGTCCCAGGGCCACATGATCCGCTTTTGCAACTTTCTGACAAGCAAAGTCTTATCAGAAAGTGGAAAGCCACCGAGTCACATGCAAAAAAGCGACAACAACGAGGGTTGAGACTCATCCGGGGTGAATGCAGGTTTTGTTGGAAGAAGAGAAGCAACCTAGAATTAAGGAGACGTTTCCTGAAAGGGGGAACAATCCATCAGCGGAACGGCTTCTCTCCAGAGGTTGTGGGGGCTCCATCACTGGAGGGGCTTTTGGTCCCAGGAAGACCATCTGGGGATACCACCCACCTATAGACCCCATCACATTTCAACTCTGGGGGTCGTCTCTGCCAGGAAAGAGGCATTTTCCCAAGGGGGGGGGCTGGAATTAAGAGCCAGGAAAAAAGGAGGAAAAAAACCACCCAAACGAGCTTTCGAGGCGATAACTGCATCCCCGGTGCCTGCTCCCATTCTGGGCAGCCATCTCTAAGGGCCAGCCGATGCCATGCGTGCACCCCCCCCCCCCCGTGCGGGAAACTTCTGCTCTGCTCAGATCTGCCTGCCTGCTTTCCCGTGGACGGACGTACCTTTAACAGGGATGAAAACCGGAGCTCGGCTCTTCCTGGGAAGGTCCCCTAAGCCGAGGGAAAGAGGATGGGGCAAAGGGAACAGCGGGGCATCCCTCCCAAGCCCCTTCCTTCGCCCGGGCGGTCAGGAGCTCCTGGTTTTTCAGCCAAGTCCGATTTCTCTAGCAGCAGCAGCAGCAGTAAAATCCAGGGCTGGGAGTCCCAGTGGCTGGATGGGAGTTGAACGGTTCAGCCGGTTCTCTGCAATGAATAACAGCCTTTGATAAGGATTCCCGGTGCAAGTGCCAATTCCGAAGCGGAGAAAGCAGAGAAAGGGGGGGAGGCAGAGAGAGAGAGAGAGAGAGAGAGAGGGAGACAGCAAGAGAAAGGAAGAAAGAAGGCGGGGGGGGGGGAAATGAATCAATGCCAGAGAAATGCTGTGAAGTCTTGGTTCAAGAGAGACTTCTGATGAGTCACTGCAGCCCAAACAAAGATGGCAGATATACTGCACTCTGCTGATGAAGCGCTCAGACGATGCCCCACCAGCCACCACCGGCTGCCGGCTTTCTTTCTTTCCTCTTTCTTCTTCTCCTCCTCCTCCTCCTCCCCCTCCTTCTCCCTAGTCCACCTTTTCACTTTTTTTGGGGGGGGGGGCAATTTATGGTGCGGGTTTTGCATATGAATTGCTGCCTCCTCCTCCTCCTCCTCCTCCTCCTTTGCCACTCTCTAGGACGTTTGGAGTGTCAGAGCGGTTCCAAGTCTTTCAAGCAATCTGCAGTGCTGATGCAGCTTTTGGGTTAACCCCCTCCTGGATGGAGAGGAGTTGAATTGAATTGAATTGCTTGATTTGGCCAAGTGGGATGAGACACACAAGGAATTCCTCTCCGGTACAGAAGCACTAAGTCGCACCCGCCAAAGCAGCAGTGGAAATAAATAATAATAATAATAATAATAATAATAATAATAGAAAATTAAAAAGCTGAATGGGACTTTAGAATTCGAACAGACAGGCACCTGTCACACAACACCCCAGACTTTAACAACTGTCGATAAGAAAGGAAAGAAAAAAAAGAAGTCTGGATAGCGGAGACAGCAAAATAGAAGAGAAAGTACTGGAGAAGATCACAGAACACAAAAACCTGCAGATGGAAATAAAACGACGGTGGCAAGAGAAAGCACCAATATAATAGGCGCCCGGAGAGCAATTCGAAAACATCTGGAGCACCACTTGAACCCCATCGGCACTGACAAGAATCCCCATCGGTCAATTGCAAAAGGCAGCTGTGCTTGGAACAACCTTCATCCTGTGACGATACCCCTAACCTCATAAAACGTCAATCATTACCTATCCCAGGCCCTTGGGATGGACTCGATAAACAGACAAAAATGCCAAATATAATCTGAACATCTGGCTGACTGTGTGCAACGAATCATAATACCAATAAAAGGGGGAGGTAAAGGAGATAATAATAAAGATAAATCACGACACCACAGCCACATTAGAAAGACATTAGTCAGAACTGCCAAAATTAGTGGCTCATCCACCGGCTTCTCCGTAAAGTGTCCCGGGCCATCCGTGCAAGAAAGCAGCTTTTGGGGGTTCCCCAATCCTAGCCAGATCCTCCTCCCAGCTCAAAGTGGGAGTTCAGAGACAGTCAGAGGAGAGGAACCAGGGTGAATGGACAGAATAGCAGTCCTCGGCTTACAACCACAATTGAGCCCCCAAATTCCCGTTGCTAAGTGAGACACCTGTTAAGTGAATTTTGCCCCATTTTATGGCAAAATTTTCTGCCCACAGTTGCTAAGTGAATCACTGCAGCTGTTAAATTAGTGACACGGTGAGTCTGCTTGCCGGAAGGTCGCCTAAATATGAGTCAGTTGCCAGGCGCCTGAATTTGGACCAGGGGGATGCCACGCTGGTGGCCAGCGTGGATAAGGGTCCTTTTGTCAGTGCCGTTGTAACTTTGAACAGTCGCTAAATAAACGGTCGTAAGTCGAATTGCCAGGGGCCTGGACGAGCTTGAGAAACCCCACTTTGGGCTATTGGGTGAGCTTGACAAAGATTCTCTTGGGTCTCACCTGGTGTAGGAAAGGATCTCGAGAGAAATAGGCAAGGACCATCACCAAGGTGAAGTCTGTGTGTGTGTGCGCGCACGCATGTGGACCACTTTAAGTCCAGAAAAACCAACATTCAGAAGTAACCCAGACAGACACTTCCTCAATTCACACTGAAGTATAAAAGGGGGGAAGTTCACTGCAATCGGCTTCAAGGTTTGGTGATGGTCGACCTCTCAATTCAAATAATATTGGGAGGGAGAAGACAAAGGGCATCCCATAATAAGCCACCTGGCACTGTACACCGCCCCGAGTCCCTCGGGAGAAGGGCGGTTTATAAAAACTAATAAATAAATAAATAAATAAATAAATAAATTCAAGCAGCAGATACTGGCACAGATGCTGGCAAAAATCAGACCGGATTCATGGCCAACTAAATAGGAAAACCCAGCATCCTGCATTCATACCTCTGCCAAAATTGCTCTCCAGAGACCCAGGAAGGAGTTTGAAAATCTGGGTATTGCAGTCCTCAGCTTACAGCAATTCACTTAGTGACTGTTCAGAGTTACAATGGCACTGAAGAAAGAGGCATTATTTATACTCACATGATCAAAATTTGAATGCTTTTATGACGGTTGCCGTGTCCTAGGGACACGGCCTCTCTTCTTGCTGAGGGAACTACAACTCCCAAGGTGCTGAGACTTGCAGACCCATCAGACCGGGAGGCTGCCCCGTTAGGGAAGGGAACCTTCCAGAATCCCAGAAGAGTTTAGGAGAGCTTCTTCTCATGTTAAGAAGCAAAAGGCCCTTCCTTACTTCTGCAGCAACTGCATCCCGTTGGGCTGTTCACTGGGCTGTGCGTTTTGCATGCCCGACAGGTGGCATCTGTGCCCCAACGCCATCTTTCTCAAAGACGGCCCTTTCCTTGTTCAGCCGAGAAACGCTGCCCACCCACCCACCCACCCACCCGGCCCCGGCCGGCTGCAGAAATGTGTCCCCTGGCACAAGGCAAACTCCCGAGCTGGCCTTGTTTTGAGCGAAGGGATCCAGTCCTTTTCTCGGATGCCAAAACGTTGGGCATCCAACGGCAGCGTCCCTTGAGAGAAAGCTCCCTGTCCTGGGGAGAGACGTAATGCAATTCTGCAACCTGTTGTGAAATGCTGCACTTTGATAGCTTCTCTGCCTAGGCTTGGTCCTCACCAATAAAAGGAAACCAGGTTTATTTGAGAATTGGGGGCCGGGGGCAAGTGGGATCCAGAATCGTAAGGGGATCAGGTGCCATGACTATCATTTCCCCGCTTCAAGCATTGACAGATTGAGAAAGACCTTCTCGGCCCTGAAACAGACCCCAGATGTGTGGTCATCAACTCCCAATTTTTTCAGACACGACAACATGACACTCGTTGCTAGGAAGGCTGGAAATTGAAAGGTGCCTCCAGAGATACAGACCTCAGTTCTCAGCTAGCAGGGCCGTTGCTAAGGATTCTGGGCCCTGACGATCTGGAGTCTGGAAACTTAGAAGAACTAAGAGTTGAGGAGGGCCCAAGTTGCTGCCCTCCAGGTTGTGTGGAATTTCAACTGGCACATCCCTCAGGCAGCCTGCTTATGATTCCATGATTTTATCTTATTTTGTTTGCCTTCTTTATATTAATTATCTATCTAGGAGGAAGGCCAGCAGGATGGGGAAGGTGCCTCCAGCATTGTAATTCAAGATTCAGGGAAAAGAGAAAAGAACAAAGCAGACCAAGAAAGAATGGGATCACGTCACAGCATGAAAAGGAGCCCATGAAAATAAAAAGTCTCCAGAGTTGTGTGGGGTGGGAGGGACAATCGGAGCGAGGAGAGCCAGAGGGCCGTAACTGGACAGCCATGTTCTTTGCACCTACCTCGGAATCCCTCCTTGGCAAATTATTCACTCTCAGAAGGGTGACCATCAGCCCTTAGGGGAAAATCTACTGGCTTTCTGTCAATGCAAACTCAGCTCTCTAGATTCCCAGAATCAAGTTGGGGGCGGCAGGAAAGGTGGTAAAGCTTCAGAGAAGACCACTTTCCACGACTCCTCACTTTTTGTCCTGGACCAAAATAGCTCAGGCCAGAGATCCCACCCACTTTGTCTTTCTTCCTGGGAGACGAAGCAGATCCCCCTCCTCCAAATTCCCACAAGGGGACCCCTCCCCACTTCTCCAGTCCCGAAGACCCCAACCACAAGGCATGCCCAAGGGAAAGAGTTTTATCTCAAGCCCCCTCCCCAGTTACAGCCTTCGCCTCGATCCAGATGGAAGGGCAAGATGTAGCCCACCGTACCTGCCCGGCCGGGGTGGGGGGAGAGGGCGAAGGGAGAAAGGCAGCAGCCCCGACACACTCACAACGCCCCCGGGACTCCTCCTTGCTTCGCTTCCCTCTCCTGGGGTGGGGGACCGGCCCGAACTTTAAGGCTTCCTCGCCCTCCCTTCGGCGGCAGCGAGTTACTCTGTGAGTCAGCAGAAAGAGAGGCATGAGAAAAGCCGAGGAAGGCTGCCTAGTTCTGATGCCACCGCAGGGGGGTTTAGAAAAAAGAGAGCAGGAAAGCCACATGAAAAGGCTGGGTAGGGAAGCGGCACACGCCAGCCAGCCAGCGATGCCGGGAGGTTGCTGGGCTGGGCTCAGCCAGCCGGAGGGCAAACAGCAGCCACCTCCGCTGCTGCCAAGACAAGGAGGGTCCAGACACCTGCAGAAATCCTGCCCCCCCCCCGACCCCTTCTGGAAAGCAGAATTAGAATTAGAGAATAAAAAAGATGGAAGGGGCCTTGGAGGTCTTCTAGTCCAACCCCTTGTTCAAGCGGGAACCCTACCCCATTCTGGACAAGTGGCTGTCTAATCTTTTCTTAAAAACCTCCAGTGTTGGAGCATTCACAACTTCTGGAGGCAACTTCCGTTCCACGGATTGATTTTTCTCACTGTCAGGAAATTTCTTAGTCCTTCCTTCCTTCCATCCATCCCTTTTACAAGTAACTTAAGGCAACATACCTTAACATAGAATCTTAGGGTTGAAAGGGACCTTGGAGGTCTTCTAGTCCAACCCCTTTCCCAAGGAAAGACATTTTATACCAGGAGTTTTCAATCTTGGCGATTTTAAGACCTGTGGACTTCAACTCCAGAAGCCAGCTCGGCTTGAAGTCCCAAGTCTTAAAAATTGCCAAGATTGGATCCTCCCGCCTTATGCCAGCCTGGACAAATGGTTACCCGATTTTTTCTTTGCAACAGATGACCCGGCAGAAGGGCACCTGGCCACGAGTCAACGGTCACCCTCTCTGGGAGGGCCAGGGAGAGGATCACGGTGGGGCAATTTGCAGCAGAGACCAGTGTGAGCATAGATGTTCCCACACCCCCAATGCCGCAGCCTCGGCTTAGGCAAAACTAGCCACCACCGCTGCCTATGTTCTCACATCGCCCTGTCCCCAGAGGCAGAATTAACAAGATGTTCCTATAAATTTCTTTCAATAATGGAACAGAAATCCAACTACTGAGAGCTCAACGGCTGTCCAGATGTTCAGCCTTCCTTTTCCTTTTCATCTGCTGCCTGCCAGATGTTCCAAGAGACAGTGTTCTTCAACTCTGCACCCTCCAGATGTTTTTTGAGAGCGCAAGGCTGCTATTTCCAGCCAACATGAGCAAAGGCTGTGGACCTGCAGTCCTGTCATTTATGGAAGGCTGAGGGTGTGAATGGACAAAAATGGCTAGCAAGGATGGAAGGTCCATCGGTCAGGTAACCCTGAGGAGACCCTACATCGGGACATCATCCAGTTCTTTCAGGAGAAAGTCAAGATATTTGGAAATTCTCCTTCGGAAGCCGGGAACAGAACCTCAGGACGATGAAGCTCGGAAGAGAGCATTGCTGATTTTCAGGGGTCTCCTCTGATGGATCAAACTATTAACATAAAGGTAGTTGTGACCTATCAAGCCTTGATTTGCCAAAAATATTTAGTTGCTTTTTCCATCCTTCAGCTTTGCTTCTATTTACAGTCATCTGTACATCAGCCCAACTTTTCTTATTTTGCATCTCAGCTCAGATGCTCAATTATCAAGAATAAGGATAAGGAATGATGGAGAACAAGGACTCTGCTTAAATCTCCATCTCTAGATGTCTAAGGACTGCAATTCCCAGAATTCCTCTGGCTAGCTGGAAAACATCTGGAGGGCACCAAACTGGGGAAAACTGTTCCAGCACACAGTTCCTCTTGATATGGCAGGCAACTACACTGCATTTTGCTGTTTCAAACAGCCCCTTTGGCTAGAACTTCCATATTCCTCCCGGGCGCTTTTGATGTGTCATTGTGGGTTTCAGATCCTTAATTTGATATGATTTCTTCAGCGATGTTTGTGCTGTGGTTTCTGAGATGGACTATTGGATGGGGAAAGCAGAGATTGTTTGCAAGAGGAACACAAAGCAACTTAGCTTCTATCACTTGATGGGATCTTATGATTTATCCAGTATTGGTAACTCTGTAGAGCAAAATAGTAGTTCCCCGGGATTCATGAAGGGTTGAAATTTAAATGTTCTCCACCCTATCAAGTCAAACAAACATAGCAGAATACATTGAAAATATATTAAAAGACCACTCAAATGCAACCAAAATAAATTAACAAGTTAAAAAAAAGCCATCATCTAGCCATCTTGCACGCTCACCTCTACCGTGAGATCCCTCAGGTCGGTTGACAAAACCACGTTTCCAGGGCCTTCTCGAAGGCCATATCCAGAGAGAAGATGGCATAAAAATGCAGCAAAGGAACAAATAAAAGGGAAAGACCCAGGCTATTTCCTTAGGTATATTAGCTTTAGATAAAAATTCTATCCTGCCCGTCTAATGCAGATGTATCTCTCAGGGATTACATAAGCTCATAAAATGCATTTAGGGCAGAACAGAAATCTCGTTACGAAGACATTTTAAGAAGCGTGTGACACAACCCCCAACGGTTCCTTGGCTCGGCCTGCTGCAGATTTTCCCCAACCAGGCACTCGGCTAGCTAGCATCGTTGGCACTGCCAGTCTCTCAACTCCATCCTCCAGGTGGGGATTTTGCAATTTGGAGCACTGCAGCCTCAACACATCTGGAGGGTGGTGTGCTGGGACACAAGAGGAATCACCGTGAGAACGGGCAAAGCGATGAGGTGACTGGCAAGGTAAGAAAAGAGCTGCAAACTAGGGTTTGTACGCACTGATTCCAGAAAAGGGGAACACATAAAAGTCTTCGATCGCATCATTGAGGAATCCAGGTTTGATCGGATAAAAAGACACTTTACTGCCTGGTGGAAAAATCAACCAATCGATCAACATTCGGAAAAGTTCCATTTCTTTGCTGGCACACCCCACTTCCTCTCTTTGTGGTCTCTCCACCGACGTTAAAAAAATATGTATTTATACCCTTCATTATTTTTGTAAGTCACGATGGCAAACATATCTAATTCGTCTTCTTCCTCCTATTTTCCGCACAACACCACTGTTGTGGGGCTGAGGGAAAGGGAACAGTGAGACTAGAACTCCCGTCTCCTGGTGTTTGGCCCAAAATCCCCCAGCTCCCTTTCATGCCTAAGGTGGGACTAGAACTCACACTCACCCAGTTTTTAACCTAGTGCCTTAAGCACTAGACCGAACTGGTTCTTTTGTATAGCAATATTAATATTATATATATTAATATATAATATGCATTAATATAGCAGCGAAACACTTTTACTTTCTTTGATCCCTGACGGAGCTAAAGAAAAGATTGCCTTCATCTGTTAGTTACCCGCATCGCTCAAAAACCCAGGAGGTTAAAAAAAAGAAAAGAAAGAAAGAAAAAATAAAAATTGCAATGCGCAAACAGCATTTTAAAAACAGCCAAGGGGCTCTAGCCCACCAGCGCGTTTGTTTAAAGGCAGAGGAGATACATAACTCATTCATCTTTAATATTCATAGCCGGGTTGATTTGCATTTCATGCCATAAATAGTTGGAGCTGAGGTGAAATATGAAGTGCCCCACTTGCATTTCTAATTCTGCCTAAAATCAAACGTTCTTTATCTGTGCGATGGGTGTTGTGATTTATACCTGTTGTCTTGCAACTGCGGGCTTCTTCCTACCTGGGCCTCACCTGTGCAGCAAAGCCTCGGCTTCTGCACCAGAGACCAGGCCCTTGCTGGAGTTTCCTCTTTCATTTCATTTGGGAAATTCTACAAGTCAAAAGCTTAGGTTTTAGGAGCACTTGTGAGGCGAGTTTCATCCCTGGCCTGATGCAGCTTATCCGATTCCCTGCAACTGGTGCTTTAATAAAGCCCAACATCCAGACCTAGGGACTGAGGAATCCTAAGAGACAGAAGTCGCTCCGGCACAGCATCCTGCCCGCTTCGAGGTCTTTTGCGGAGGGTGCGATTCCCCAAACGGCTTAGAGGAAATGAACTCCCGCCACGCCAGTGCATGCCACCAGCATCCAGAGACAAAGGAGAGAAAGTGCCCCATTGGCTTCAGCTTTGCACCGACCAGAGGCACTTTGGCTGGCTGGGCGCCCGCAAGTGAAAGGGAAGGCAGAGCGTGTTGCAAGGATCCTTTGGACCCAGGAGGAGCTCAGCAGAAGGTCCTCAACCACAAAAGTCAGATTTCTCCAAAGCTCTTTTGCAAAAGCAGGAGGGGATCCGGTTAAGTTAAAGCAGGGTTTCTCAACCTCGGCCTCTTTAAGACCGGTGGACTTCAACTCCCAGAATTCCCCAGCCTGGGAATTGACGTCCAACGGTCTTAAAGCGGCTGTTGAGAAATACCCGTAGTTCTCCACTTACAACATTTGTTTAGTGACCACTCACTAAATTTACAGTTACAATGGCACTGGAAAAAATGTCTTAAGACCATTTTTCACACGAACGACCACTTTGTCAAGTGAATAAAATTCAGGCGCTTGACAACCGACTCATATTTACAACGGTTGCAGTGTCCCCGGGGTCGTAGGATCCCCTTTTGCGACCTTCCCACAAGCAAAGCCCACGGGGAAGTCAGATTCACTTAACAACCGTGTTACAAATTAACAGCCGCAGTGGTTCACTTAACAACTGTGGCGAGAAAGGTCGTAAAACGGGGTGAGGCTCACTTAACAAATGTCTCCTTAGGAACCTAAATTTTGGGTTCAGTCAAGAACAACCTGTAATCAGTGGAAGAGAAGTTGCCTCCAGAGGTTGTGGGTGCTCCATCACTGGAGGCTTTTAAGGAGAGACTGGACAGCTGTTTGTCTGAAATGGTCTAGGGCAGGGGTAGGCAACCTTGGCTCTTTTATGACTCGTGGACTTCAACTCCCAGAATTCCTGAGCCAGCCACGCTGAGGGAAAAGGGAGAGGTTTCCAAGCTGAGCCATGCTGGCTCAGGAATTCTGGGAGTTGAAGTCCACGAGTCATTAAAGAGCCAAGGTTGCCTACCCCTGGTCTAGGGTCTCCGGCTTAAACAAGGGGCTGGACTAGAAGGCCTTCAAGGTCCCAAATCTGTTATTCTGTATTCTGCATAAGTAAATCATCCAAGGTGTGTGGATACGTGTTAGAGAACGTTAACCTTCAAAGGCTCTTTCGGCATAGATCTGCTCTAAATGGTACCTTTTCCCTCTGTTAAAATGGGCTTGGATTTTTTCTTCTTCTTGCGTTTGACGATCAAATAATTAGTACGGAACAGTTTCCCTTGCATTTTAAGTTTAGGGTGGGAAGGCCTAACAAGGCTCCAGACATCTTGGAGGCATCGGACAAGTCACTGCCAAGGCAGAATTTATTTATTCATGGTTTTAACGTATTAAATATTAATTTATATCCTGACTTTTATCTCTCTCTCTCTCTCTCTCTCTCTCTCATTTTGCCTAATTCACTGTGGGCACCAGAGTCAATGACTTGCTACTGGGAAAAAAACCCTGAGAAATGCAGGGCTTGTTCCTTGAAACAGGGATTATTATTTTTTTTAAAAAAGAGTGAGTTTACCCCTTTTGGCTGACAGTGGGAAGATCTTCTTTTTCTTACACTTGCTTTGAAATTGGTTTCTATGAACTGGCTGTCGGCTTCCTGCTGCAAGCACCCGCGGGAAGGTTGCCACCTTGAGAACCAGAGAGGGATAATGGGATCCATGAACAAAATTGCTCTTTCTGAGTTGTCCTTCTTGCCTTGTTTCCTCCCCTCCCTTCACCTGCAACTTATCCTTGCTTTGTCAAGGCCAAGCAGCCACTTGTTTAGTGACCGCTGCGGTGCCCCCGGGTCACGTGGAGCCCTTTTGCGGCCTTCTGACCAGCAAAGTCAAGCGGGGAAGGCAGACGGCAAAACTCAACTTAACTGTCTCGTTTACCAACCTACATTTTTGGCTCCGTTCTGGTCATAAGCCAAGGACTGCCTGCATGGGCTATTCAAGCCTGGTCCCCAAGGCCGGATTTGCTTCTAGCCTTCCTAACTCCTTGCCTAAATACTGCAGGGGATTTAAAGCTCCTCACAAACATTATTAAATTGGCTAAAAGGGGTAAATGGAGCAATTTAACAGTTTTTTTCCTTCACTTTACGATTTATGGCACCCATAAATGTTCTAACTTCTCCGAGTTTGCGAGAAACTGTGTATGGCCTCCAGAAATAGACTTTTTAACTGAGACACTCTTAACAAGCATCTCACCATCGGCTATGTTATATAAGCAGCTGTTACCACCAAAAATATCAGGTTTTGTTTTTTAAAAAAAAATCCTCCCTAAAACGGAGAATCTCTCCTCCTGCTGAAGACATGAAGCTGGAGACGACCTGCCCCAGCAGACCCAAGAACCTCTCCTCCTGCTGAAGACATGAAGCTGGAGAGGACCTGCCCCAGCAGACCCAAGAACCGTGAACAGATGGGCTAGGGCTAAGGATGAGCTCCAGATGTTGCAAATGTTGGCAGCCTCAGGTCAACTTGGCACCCTTACTTATAAACTGCATGTGTTTCTCAGGTCACGGAGAAGAGATTTCATCAATTTTTTAAGACTTACAGAACTACTTTCTTTTGCCACTTCGATGCCCAGACCAGCTGTGGCTTCATAACACTCACACATCCTTCTTCATCCTTCTCTTTTTCAGGTTAGGAAGAGGAAAAAAGAGAGAAAAGGAAGAAAAGGAGGAAGGCACAATAAATTAAGAAAGAAAAAGAAAAAGAAAAAGAAAGAAAGAAAAAGAAAGAAAGATTTGCATGCCAGTCAGCCTGAATGGCACAAATTGGCCCACCGACTTTCCAACCTGCTCCTTTTGTAAAAGCTTTAACCCAGCAAACTTTCCAAAGCTGACCATTTTGGCAGCTGGTTACATTATCTCTCAGAGCCCACTTTGCAACGAGGCCTTTGTGCAGATCTTGCCAGGCTTGCAGACCTGCAGAGACGGCGGTGCACGTTTTAAGGCTAGAGCCACTGGTGAACTGTTCGTTGCACAATGTGCTCGGATGAATCGCTTTTTCCACGGCCATCGCTGCTCTACCACTCAACATCCTGGCCCAGACCAGGAGTCCCTTCCTCCTGGCTCCCCCCACCCCACCAGGAAATTAAGAAATGATTACAAGACTAGGCAGCCCAGAAACACAAGCATGTTGCTTAGTCATAGGCTATTTTCAGATTAGTTAATCATAAAACAATGCGAGGAACAACAGGAGAGCGACAAGAGCCGATTCCGAATAGTTTGTTTAGCAATGATTCACTGCAGGGGTGCAGAACTTTTGGGAAGGGGGTGGGGGGGGTGAAGAAGGAAAGAGCTGTTGTTGTTTTTTCAATGGCAGGGCTGGGGGCCACATTCCCGAAGGTGTAGATGCCAGGAAGTGCCCCATCTCTGCAAAAGACTTGATAACCCAGAATGTAGGCTGAGTTCTGTCTCGTTTTGATGCGCCGTACCAGATTCTCCACTCACATGCAAACTAAGAACCCTCGGCCCTGGTCCACCCTGGCTCAGGGCTCCCACTGTTCCTGCAGGCAGAGAAGCTGGGAGAAGCCCCTCTCCCCAACACAGCCCACCCCCATCGTACTGGAAGTCCGTCCGCTCCATCCACAAGGGCTGGGATACATGGATTCTGCCCCAGTGTGTATGGAGGAGAAGCCCAGCCAAAGGCTGGAGAGATAGCAAACAGCCCCTGGCACTTTCTCATGACCCTCTGGAGGATGCCATGACAACCCTTGTTAGCCCCTGCAAACACCCAGGATGGTCGGCAGCCAAGGAAGGCGGGGGGGGGGGCTCCCAGTTGTCTCAGGCCCTGCACTCCAGAACTTGGAGAGGCCACTTAAGATGCAGCTCTCCAAGAAACGAGCAGAAGCTATTGTGGGAGAATCGGGACCAAGCTCAGAGGTCATCTGGTGTAGGGGTCTGCAAACTTTAAGACTCGTGGACTCCAGCTCCCAGAAGTCCCCAACCAGCACAGGTGGCTGAGGAATTCTGGGAGTTGAAGTCAACAAGTTTTAAAGTTCCCAGGTTCAATCAATCAATCAATCAGAATAGACCTGGAAGGGACCTTGGAGGTCTTCTAGCCCAGCCCCCTGCTCAAGCAGGAGATCCTATGCCATCTCAGACAAGTGGCTGTCCAGTCTCTTCCCAAAAACTTCCAGCGATGGAGCACCCACAACCTCTGAAGGCCAGCCGTTCCACTGGTTAATTGTCCTCACTGTTAGGAAGTTTCTCCTTAATTCCAGGTTGCTTCTCTCCCTGATTAATTTTTATCCATTGTTTCACGTCTTACCTTCTGGTGCTTTGGGAAATAGGTTTGGAGACCCCGATTGAGAGGAATTTCTGTGCCATGCAGGGCTTGCTAAACCATCTTCTAGAGACCTCCAGAGAAGAACATGTTTATTCGCGAGTCAGCTTCTTCCAATGGCTGACAGCTTGTAGGAAGCCATTTCTTTTAATGTCCTACTTGAGTCCACTTCCCCATAGGTTCAACTCACCGATACCAATCCTGCCCGCTGGGAAGACAGACCCACCCACTCCTCCTACTGAGGACAAACCTTTGACTAGCCGAGGTCTGCTGTTATAGATCCCTCCTCTGCATGAACACACCCAGACCCTGGAACCATTCATTCCTTAGGAGCAACTGGCTTCCAAGGTGGGCAGAATTACAGAGAGGCAGAGTTGGATAATAACCTGGCTGTTAAAAGTGAATCTGGTTCTTTGCTGTCAGAAAGTCAAAAAAAAAAAAAAGGGGGACACTGCAACCGTCACACATACGAGCTAGTTGCCAGGTGTCTGAATTTTGGCCAGGTGACCGTGGAGGATGCTGCAATGGTTGTAAATGTGAAAAACGGTCCTAAGTCACTTTTTTCCTTGCCGCTGTAACTTTGAACGGTCACTAAAGAACTGTTGTAAGCCAAGGACTACCTGTATAAACAATAAAGTTAGCATACAACAAATTTAAAAAGGAGAGCAGTGATCGGAGATCAGATTCGAGTCTATTTCAAGGTTATGCACAAATAAAAAACCCAGCAGTGGGACGGAATTTCCATTTTGATTTTTTTGCACTTGCCACCCCACCGGCCGTCTTCCAAAGGGGACTCTTGCTTAGAATTCACAAAGTGGTGCAGAGTCAAAACTGTTCTTGAAATATTATCTCAAGCCCTTGGAGGTTTTTGAAGGGAAGGGGAGGGGGTGCAAATCTAACAAACCTTAAATAATAGCCCAGGAGAGGAGAGAAGTGAAATGGGAAAAGAGAGAGAGAGAAAAGGCAGAATCGCATCGTTAATCATTGCTACAACACAGAATAAATCTAAATTCTTACGTTAGGGTGACAGCCACTGACTTAGGCAATTAGACACAGGCAGGGAAGGTAACTTCAGGATTGATGGCCTCCTCTGAGTCCAACGGGGCTCCAGAGATTTCCTGGGACATAATTTTGTTGTTTCTTCGGAGCAGTGCTTCTCAACCGAGATTTTGCGATGGGTGGACTTCAGCTCCCAGAATTCCTCAGCCAGCATGGGGAATGGACTAGAAGACCTCCCAGGTCCCTTCAAATCCTATGATTCTCTGTTCTACATAGTGACACCTTCCTGATTTCCCTTGGCTGCTTGGTAACCAAGGGTCTATGGATTGTCCTTGGCTTATGACTACAATGGGGATTTGGGCTCAAATTGTGGTCGTTAAGTCAAGGACTGCTTGTATTACAGAAGTGGACTGCCGGTGTCTCCTTGTGGGGTTGAGGTCGTAAGCTGAGGACTGCCTGTATTTGTTCATCAGATGTGCCAGGCTGAATCTGTGCCTCGTCCCAAGTAAAGTGAGAAAAATTGTGCCTTAAATTCTGGAGCGCCATTACCTGAACGAAGCGACAAAACCCATCTAGGGCGAGATGAACTGGTTTAATTCAATTTAAGCATTCATTGAGAAGTAATAAGGAGTCTGCAACCCGGCGTTTCCCTTCAGCATCATCCAAGGCAGAAGTGGGACGCTTGTTTCATGCAAGATCACTTTAAACAGCATCGCTGCAATTCATTTTTGAGACACCTTTTATTGCAAAGGCTCACAAATTAAACTAAGTTGGGATAATCATGTCGCCTGCCTGGAATTTACATAACCAATTGACATGCCGGTTGCTGCTTCCTCCTTGGCACAGGAGGGGGTGGGGGGAGAGCCATTTAAAATATGCAAATGGCATTTTAACTCTTCCCTGTTTTTTCCTGGAGCCAGGCAATGACTCGGTCTTGCAAAAGCATACCCAATTCCTCCAAATGTTCTTCATATGCTTCAGCCTCCAGCCCCCTAATCGTCTTTGTTGCTCTTCTCTATACTTTTTCCAAAGCCTCAACACCTTTTTTTATATTGTGGCGACCAGAACTGGGAAAAGAGAAGAGGACAACCGCTAGCAGGACAGGTGGACAACACAGCAGGGGGCGCACTGCTAGAAGATCCGAAGGACCAGGCCGGACTGATCCTCTCGGAGAAGCATCTATCCAGATGGCTGCTAAGAGTCAGCACTGACTTTTCGGCACCCAGTTTTTAACTATGGATTTGGAAACCATGACTAAAAACACCACGGACTGCGAGAAGGGAGGAGGAATCCATCCCGAACCAAAGCAAGGGTGGTGGCTCCCTTGAGGCCGTGATCGGCAGGCGGAAACTGGCAGGTTTTGGGCATGTGAGGCGAGCAGATGGCAGATTATGAGGACGATGGTGCTTGCAACCGAAACTGTGGGCTCAACTGTGGTCGTAAGTCGAGGACTTTCCAATGTAGCCGTTGGCTCTGACACACCAAAGATGAATGGAAGCCGCAGCCTGGACCTGGCTGTGTGCATCTGCTTCCCCCCACCACCACCACGTTCTTTGCGAGGCAGCCCCTTTTCCTCAACGTGTAAAACACAGCAGAAATAATTGCGCAGAACCGTTCGGCAAAATTAGACCGGGAGGAGGATGGAGCTGTTTTTCTGCTTACTTGCACAATTTGTGCCTTTCAACTATTCCTCCTCCTCCCCCTCCCCCTTTGACTCTAGCTGAGAAAACACACACACACACACACACACACCATCTTTTTACAGCAAAGGGCCAGGAGCTTTGTACATCACACGCTCACAATGTACAAACAGCATTTAACCTGGCAAAACTCAAAGCAGCCCAGGATGCAGAGATGCTCTCCTACACTTACCTAGGTATGACACAACCGGAGGGGCAGGTGTCAGATCCAAAAGCATTACACGGAAGAAACTCAGCAGGAAGGAGACACAGCTTTCCAAGTTTTTTCGTAGGACATCAAGTGAAAACAGGGTGGTCATTTCTGGCCCCGGGGGGTTTCATTAGCCCACCTGAGAAGCAACTAATCCCACCTATTCAGCCAGCAATCGAGGCAGAGGTGGCCCCCCAAGGAGAAGCCACGCACACCTCCATTACACTAATTACTTTGGGATAAGCCACGCAACTGCGAAAATAATTTCTCACACTGAAGAGAAGGTGCAGATGTTACCAAAACAATGAAGACAGGGAGACACCAAACAGAGGGAAAGAAAGAAAAAAAGGAGGGAGAAATGGGGTCCTGCTCCTCTAAAAAGTCCCATTCAAATTAAGATACTTGCTGGAATTCTTGTAGTCCTTCTAAGAAATGCTAGTAAGTTCTTAGTATTCTAAGAATTTGTAAGTATTCATAGCAGACATAGTTGGGAGGGACCTTGGAGGACATCTAGTCCAACCCCCTGCTCAAACCAGAAATCTTAAACCATTCCAGACAAATGGCTGTCCAGTCGCTTCTTAAAAGCCTCCAGCGGTGGAGCACCCAACTTCTGGTGGGAAGCTGTTCCACTGGTTTATTGTCCTCACTGTTAGGAAGTTTCTCCTTAATTCCAGTTTGCTTCTCTCTTTGATTAATTTCCATCTCATCTTGTCCTGCCTTCAGTTGCTTCGGAGAACAGGCATCCCCTCAAATACTGGAAGACTGCTGTCATGTCACCCCTGGTCCTTCTTTTCTCTAGGCTGGCCATACCCAATTCCTGCAACCGTTCTTTTCTTGAGGAACGGAAGACCAGTTGAGGAACCTCAACAGTTGCTGATGAGGACCTGTCAGCCTCGAGAAAGGATGGAGAATTAAAAGCCCTGATGGGGAAGTATTAGAAGGTTATACACAACACACCTTCTGAGTTGCACAGAACTTGCAAGATTTTGCCCTTGGTAACAACTAGGAAAGTGCTTATTTTACAATGAAACTTTTCTTCTAGCCTCTCACACTGCTATCTCCAGGACTGTAGCAAGACCTACATTCCTTACTATATAGCCGCCTTCCCGGGTATCAAGAAAGCCTTGGAATGGATGCCAGAAGTCCTCCCCCCCCCCCCCCCCGCTGATTTACTCTAGGGTAAAGATAAGAAACTCATTCAGGACTTGAGAAGAGTCATCCTGCTGCTATAACAAGAAAGGGGGACTGACTGGGCATCCAGGCCTTTGATAAGCTAAGAGCTACGTGGGCTTAACCTTCTACTTGACTGTAAGTCAAGATTCAATCAGCCTCTGTTCTTTGGAATTTGGCGTAATTTACCAATTATCTCAACAACAGATAATTGATCTTGCCTTTGCTTCCTTATCAAGGAAACCAGGATCTGTTTGCAGTCTTTAGATGTGAGTTTTTCACAAAACCCAATTGGGTTAAGCAATGTAATTGTTATGCCTCCCCCAGATTCTGGCTCCACGTGCCCTGGACTCTGGCTGAGTTTCTGACAACCACAGATAACCCAGTGCTGTTTTTTTTAAAAAAAGATATATTTTGATTTATGTGTATCCCACATTATTTTACACATAAGATGGGGGAAATAATCAAGGCATCTTCTTCCTCCTATTTTCCCTGCAACAACAATGCCGTGAGGTGGGTTGGGCTGAGAGAAGGGATGGCCCAAGGTCACCCAGCTGGCTTTTATGCCTAAGGAAGGACTAGAACTCCTGTCTCCTGGTGACTGGGTCAAAGTCACCCAGCTGGGTTTTATGCCTAAAGTGAGACTAGAACTCCCAGTTGCCTGGTGATTGGCCCAAAGTCACCCCCACACACGGCTTTCGTGCCTAACGCAGGACTAGAACTCGCTGTCTCCTGCTTTCTAATCTGGCGCCTTAACCTCTTGACCAAACTGACTCTTTTCCTGGTCTAGCACGGTGGTAGGAAGCCAGCCAAGGTCTCAGCTGAGTGAGGAAGGGCAGGGGAAAAGATAAGCGGAGGAGGGAAACATTACTGTCCTTTCGGTAACGATCCTGAGAGTGCTACAAAACCCACTTCCCAAGCCGCCTTAACCTTTCTTCTGCACCTGTCCTACTGCAAGTATTGCCCCTGTAGCAAACTGCCCGTCTCACAGCTTCACACTGTGAAAAAACCTTTTCTTAAAAAAAGGCATTCATCATCTAAGTTTTTGTTTTCAGCCCACCCAGAGAAAACCCCCACCGTATCCCATCCTAGCACCGGGGGCTCCACTGGGGTCAGGCTAAAGTCAAAGAACCGCAGCGGCAGTTGAGGCTGGGGGTCACCCAAGACAAATCTGTCTGAACAGCAATAAAAGCTGGATCATGCAGACAGCCTTAACATTTTAATTGTTATGCTTCTTTTTAATCTCCTTTCGCACTAGCGACTTCACAGTCTTTAAAAAAAAGGGGAGGGAAAACTGCTGAGACCAAAAGAACAGCCCACGTCTCATAAAACCGGAATTTAACTCTTAAGAATTAAGAGGAGCACACGGGTTAAGGTGTACAAAAAGCAGGTTTGGGGTCTTATTAACAGAATAAGAGAGCTGAAAGGGGCCTTGGAGGTCTTCTAGCCCAACCCCGTGCTCAGGCAGGAGGCCCTAACATTTCAGACAAAGGGTTGTCCAGGGGGCCAACTTATTTTTCAAAGCACCAGAAGGCAAGACAAGAAACAATGGACTCATCAAGGAGAGAAGCAACCTGGAATCAAGGGGAAACTTCCTGACGGGGAGGACAATCGGCCAGCGGAACAGAAGTTGCCTCCAGAAGTGGTCGGTGCTCCATCGCTGGAGGCTTTTAAGAAGAGATTGGACAGCCACCTGACTGGAACGGTATAGGGCTTCCTGCCTGAGCAGGGGGCTGGACTAGATGACCTCCGAGGTCCCTTGCAGCTCTATTCTGATTGTTTGAGTGATTGGTTGGTTGGTTCCACGCGAGGGACAACTGCTTAGCTTCCTTGAATCTATGATTCCCTTGAATCTCCAAGCATCACAAGGACCAGATCACCAGTTTGGAAACAAATCCTTCAGGATCCTGTTTCCACTTGCTCACAGACGTGACTTATCATCACCACCATCGCTCGGAGGGTTCCTCTTTATCTTTCCCCATCCCCTGAGCGGTCTCCGCCAACTCCGCACGGCGGTCCAGCGAAACAGAGGAAGGGAAGCACACGAGGCGCAGAAGTGGGGAGGGACCCGGGCAGGCTGAGAGCCCCAGAGAAATCCGCCTGGGCCATCCTTACGCAAGGGTACCTAGGCAGGAAGCGACTCACTTAAGGACTGAGGCCCCAGAACGGTCGTCAAATGGGGAACACCTCACTGAGCAGCGGTTTCACTCAGCCACCAAAATTTGGAGGGCCACTGTGGTCGTAAGTGGGGGATCCCCCTAGCCCTTTCTGAACTCCTCCTATGAGCTCGACCTGCTTCTGGCGCTGAGGCGGCTCCGGATTCCGTCCTGGCTGCTGGTCCTTGGCAGAGCCGGGAAAGGGACGTTTCTGGTCTCCTGGTGACCAGCACAACACGCAAAGGCACCTGGGCTCCCCAGCCAGAGGGAAGGACCTTGTGCCCCCCCCCCCAGGAACGGTCTCTTCTGGAGCCCAGTTCCCCGGCGGAAAGTAAAACCTATTAACCTCTCCCAAGACACAGGCTGTGCCCCTGGGAGAAGGAGAGTCCTTTCCAGGGAGCTTAATTATCTTCACACCCACACCCTGCCTTCTCCCCCCCCCCCAGCAGGGCTTGATTTTCTGTTTTGGGCGGAGGGAGGGGTGTGAATAAACGGATCTCATTAGGAATGTCTATATATGGCCATCCGAATAAAAGGCCAGTTCTTCTCCCTGATCAGGCCCCCCCCCACACGGGTGGGAGCTGAGCCAAAATAAACATAATTCTTCCCCCTTCCCCCCCCCAGTTAGAAACAATTCCTGCAACTGCGGCAGAAGAGAGGACCATGAGGAATTCTTTACAGAACCCAAAGGGGTAATCCTCGGTTTACAACATTGATTTAGTGACCATCTGCGCTTATAATCACACTGTCGGGAGTATATAGAAAAATCTACGCTTGGGGTATAGGGGTAGTCCTCGGCTTGTGACCTTTCATTTAACAACCAAAGTTATGACGGCGCTGAAAAAATGACTTACGAGTGGTCCTCGCACTTATGAAACCAGGTGCGATTCACCTTGCTTTGCAATGGAAACTCTGGTCCGAATTGTGGCTGTTACGTCAAGGACTCCCTGTAGATGCACAGGCGAGGTTTCGCAGGAGCGAGGAGTTGGAACAGGAGACCGCTTAACATTTTGGAATAAAGGGGGCGGCGGTCTTACCTTCTCTGTTTTGCCGTTCTGCTCTTCACGTGGACCGGATTCCGGGCAGATTGCTCAGGTCCTTAAAGAGAATGAAACAGGATCTGTGGAGCAGATAAATAACATCAAGTTACAGAGGATTTTAAAAAAAAACAACCTTGCAAGATTTCACCCATCCATGAAAGACCTGCATCTAGCCTAGTGGGGAGTAAGGACTAGGGGTGACACGTCTTGCAATATTTGAGGGGCTGCCACAAAGAAGAGGGGTTGACGGATTGGACCCTACTTAGAACAGCCAGGTTCTGCCGTGAGGTTTCTCAACTTTGGCAAAGTTAAAGTTCCCAGGATAGAGTGCCTGGATTTGCACGACACACAGGATAGTGTTTGCTTGCTGAGTTTGTGGTTCCAGATGGGTGTCAGAAATCACTTTGCTGTTTACAGTCTGGCTTATCTGCTTGGCACAACGTGTGGTGCGAACACGGGAATTTGTCAGCCCAGATTTAGGAAGGATAACTTTGAATGGCCACTGAATAAACGGCTGTAACCCGAGGACTTCTCGGGAGTCCATGTCGGGGTCCTTAATCAGCATCAGCATCAGCCTTCCCTTTCACGAAAACAGAGGCTGTTTCCCCCAAGCAACACCCTCAGGCGTTTCGCACACAGTTTAATTATTGCAAGGATTTCCACCCCGGCCTTTTCCAATGTGACTTTTTTTGGGTATGGAAAGCAAAGCCCGCAGCTCCCTGGCTAATCACAGCGGCTGCTGATAAATGAGCAACGCAAGAGGAGGAGAAAAAAACCCGCCTGCAGCAGTCGGAGAAAACATATTTTGCAAATGATCTCACTGGAAACCTGGCAGGGTGCAAGATGCGCTTCGGAAAGGCTGTCAAAAGACGTCTCACTTGGAAACGCAATAAGTGGGAAGACAACAACGCCGGGTGGCCTGTCGCCGCTGCAGCTCAAATCCCGGGAACGTGGCATTTGTGCACCCGAGAGGTGGGCTGGCTTGGCTTTGCAGCCCGTTTAGCCAAACACAAACTAAGCCAAACTAGCAAGGTGAATGAACGGCTCAGAAGAAAGTCAAACCCATGGGAAAATTCTCCCCGATTCTCCTAGGCCACCTCACTTTCTCAGCTGACCCACAAACATGCACCCACCACAAAACCCTTGCAAACTTATAAGTGATGCCCCATTCTCCCCACAGCCCTCAAGGCTTCTAGCGGGGCTTCTCAACCGTGGCAAATTTAAAACTGGTGGACTTCAATACCCAGAATTGCACCCTCTGTTCCAGTTTTGGAAACTTCGGAGAAAGTAGAGGCATTTTTAATCTGATAATGAAGGACCCTTGGTGCTCTCTGAGCTTGTTTGCTTTCTTGCAGGTGTCTCAACACCCAGATCCACTTCACTACATTAGCCAACCTTTACTGATGTGCACTAGATATACAGAATAACAGAGTTGGGTGGGACCGTGGAGGTCTTCTAGTCCAACCCCCTGCTCAAGCAGCAGACCTCACATCATTCGGGGCAAATGGCTGCCCAGTCTCTTCTTAAAAGCCTCCAGCGATGGAGCACCCACAACATCTGGAGGCAAGGAGTTCCACTGATTGATTGATCTCGCTGTCAGGAGAATAGGTTGGCCCTCTCTTCCATTGAACTCCTAATGTTGCCATTTCACTTAGAACTGAATCTTTTTCAAGTAAACAAAATCCCCAGAAGTTACAGCGGGTTTCTTTTATCACCCAAACAACCAGATACGTAGCAACTTAAAGACTAACAAATCAATTAAAATATTATTTGTCAGCTAGGTTGATTGCTGCAGATGTCAGCCAAGTTCAAAAGGTACAAGGGAAACCGGGCTGAAAACTTTTGTGGGAATGAAAACTGGACCAAAGCATGAGTGTCGAAGAAAGCAGGTAGAAAATTAAAAGAAACCACCCAACGGGGCTCCTCCGCTACTTTTATGCACATCCAGATGTCTTTCACATCTTTGGATGAAAAATATTTATCCTGCTTGGAAGTTCAAGAAGCTCCAGGACAGGAAACTATTTTGTCCAAGCTCTGGAATATCAATTCTGCCCCAACCGGAATAGCCGTAAATTCCACTCTGTTGACCCAATCCAACAGCAACAGCTCTTTAATATTTCAGTTAGCGAGGTAAAAGCATGTACCAGCGCATCAATTACCCAGGTCACAAGACAACCGTTGGACGGTAGCCAGAGCATCAATTCGCCCAGCTTTGCAAAATGCCTCCTGAAGTATTCTAATTAACGAAGCAATGTGCCATGGACACGTCATTTTTAAGTGCTCCTGTACTTGGGCACTGATGCACGGGACCCTCACGTAGGGAAGTTCAGCATGTACTCTGGCTACAGGCCTCCTGTGCCGGAGTGGCTGAGCCTTTTGAACACAATCCTCGCAGGACGGCAAATGCATTTTTAACCACAGCATGTTCAGGAAGACGCTCAGGCGAGGAGAAATGCAGAACAGACCTGGAAGGGACCTTGGAGGTCTTCTAGTCCAACAAAAAAAGTCACAGAATCAGACGCAGCGGACTTAAGCCCGGCTTGGAAATTCTGGCTCCGATTCTGGGGACTACCGGAATTTTTGACACGGCAGAGGGGGCAGCTTTGGAAAAGGGAGGCGTGTGGCTGCCTCCTCCTCCTGCTCCAAAACCAAAATTGGCAGCAGCTGCCAAAAAAAGTCTGGATGTCCAGAGGAGGAGAACAAGATCAATTTGGCAGGAGTCTGGGATCACGCAGCTCTTTATTTTATTGATCTGGGAGCGACTTCCTGCTCAGAGCAGGGTGGGAATTTCTCCTGGCCCTATGCCCACGAGGGTGGAGAAAGGGCTGGAACTGGGAGGGGGACATGCGATTTGGAGTCCAAGAAGGTGGCCACATGGGATACGCACACCTGAAAAAATGTGCAAGTCTGCCCATGGAACTGCGCACCAACCGTGGCGCTAGGTGCACGCACCTGGGCGACTGGCTCTGTACAGCGCTCTACATTCCAAAAAAACAACCCTGTGAGGAAGACTGGTCTGAAGGAGAGGGGCTAGCCCAACTCACCCAGGGGGCTTTTGTAAGTGGGAAGATGGGCATAAAGCAAGCAGTCGTTAAACAAGGCAGCTGCTAAACGAGGACTGTCTCTGCTGCACCACACTTTGGCTTCTGCACAAGAGGTGGAGCCAAAGTGAGACTAAAAGCTCAATGTGATTTTCTAGGTTTTGTGCCGGATGAAATCTCGAAACTGCAGCTGCAGAGGGCGAGTTGGGGCTGAGCAAGCCCTGGATCAGCGGAAGGGCGGAAATGAAAAGCAATTCCTCACATTTCTAATAAAGCCCCCCGTTTATTTCTGAGAGGCATATCGATGTTGCCCATGCAGGTAGTCTTCAACTTACGACCACAGTTAAGACCAGTTCTTAAGCGAATCACTGCAGGCTTCTCCATACAGTATGCTTATCAGAAGGTCAAAAAAGGGGATCATGTGACCCTGAACAGTCACTAAATGAATGGTTGTAACTTGAGGGCTACCTGCATTTGAGGGAGGGAGGGAGGAAGGAAGGAAGGTTATACTTTAATCCTTTTCCAGGCGGGGAAGAAGAATCCCCCCCCCCCCGCGCAAGAGAGCTACCCAAAGGCAGGAAGGGGGACGCAAAAGGGTCGTGCGGACGGCCAGATTTAAACCGGGGGGGGGCACTTTGCTGACTTCAGCAGCCCCCCTCGCCCTATTTCGATGCAGGGAGAAGTGGGGCTGCCGCTGAACTTCAGAGCCGGGAAATCGCAGCCTCTCACCCGGAGCCGGGACCCCGGGAAGAGCCCCGAGGGGAGCCAGCAGAAAGACCCCCGGCCAGGTCGCTCCAGAGGGTCTTCCCACGGGAGGGGGGGCTCTTCCAGCAGCTGCTCCCTCTAGAGAGCCCGGAGGAATTGCCTGGCGGGGGTGCAGGAAGACCCCCGGCCTCGGGTCCCGGCCGTCCAGTCCTCCGGGGGCGCCCGAGCGGGGCCGGGGAGCAGCGAGGGGAGGGGGGTGCCAGGCAGCGGGGAAGGGCAGCCCGGCCCCGCGGGACCCCGATCCCCAGCGCCCCTTCCCCGGGGCTGGCGCGGGCGGCTGCGCTTACCGGCGCCGGGCACGGGCGGGCGGTCCCGGGGAGCGGCCGGCGGTCCTTCCCTTCCTCCTCCCGGCTGGCGGCAGGAAGTGATTCCCGCGGCCGGGAGGGGACGGTCGAGCCCGGGGTGGGGGGTGGGGGGTGGAGGCGGGGCGGGGCGGAGCCCGGCGCCCCCTCCTCCCTGCGCCGGGACTACAAAGACCGTCCTCCTCAGCCGCGCCACCGGCCACCCCATCCAGGGCAATGCGCCCAGCAACTCCTCTGCCCGGGGATCTTGACCGGGGGACCTAATTCCTCCCCGCCCCCCAGCCACCGACCCGGGTCAGGGAAAGACCGAGCGGCCGCGTTCGCACGACGCCCCGAAGGGAAGGGCGGTGCCAGCCGTGGGAGCCCGCCCGCCGGTCCGCTTCCACTGGAGCGCGGGGTGCCGGCGCAGCACGTGGCCGAACTCTGCAGCCCCCCATCATCTCTAGGGACCCCCCCCCAGCCCTCTCCTGGGTTCCCAGCCGCAGGCAATGAATGCCCCGCTCCCTGCACGTCTGGATGAGCAAAGCGTCAAGTGGGGGAAACAGGAGCTTTATTCCCAGGTGGCAAAACAGCGAAAGCCTCCAGAGTTCAATTCAGGCAAGAGAGATGTGGATTGGGTGATCTCCGAGTCACCGTCCACTCTTAACTGACCCCCGATAGAGATTTTCTCCAGGAAGGTCCGTCCTTAACCTGGTTCTTCAGGTCTTCTGACTGTGCGCCTGTCTCCACAGTGTCCATCCCCCCTTCTGCTGGTCATCCCCTTTCTCGTCCCATTGACGAAGTGGCTGATTAGTCCACTGTTAGTGACTTCAGGGATAGGTTTTTTTCCAGGCAGATCCTGGTCCTTCAGGTCTTCCAAGCACGGCCCCATTGCCACCCCCCAGTGTCCATGCGTCTTGCAACTGGTCATCCTCTTCTCTCTCCTCCAGTTTTCCCAGCATTATGGACTTCTCAAAGGGAGCTGCTGTTGGCACTGATCGGCCGATTCTGAGCTATTAGGTTGGTATGGATTTTTATTGACCACGTTGATATTCCCCACGACAAGGTCTTCCAGCATGTCCCTCCTGCCACTGTAGCTGCGTCCACCAATCTTGTGCTGGTCATCCTTTCCTTCTCTTTCCTTCCACCTTTCCCAGGATTCAAGTCAGCGTCCATTCTTAGCAGTCCACAGACTGATTTCCTCAAGGATGAGCTGATCGTTCAAGTCTTCCACCTTGCTGCTCTTCTTCTCCTCCGTCTCCCTTCTTCTCACTCATTGATTATATGCCATCAGCCAACGTGGAGCTTTCGTGATCTCCTAGATCTCCTTCAAGCCTTCCAACTGTGCTGCCGTGACTCATCTGATGAGGCCCTCCACCTTGCTGCTGCCCATCCTCTTCTCTTCAACAATACCAGAACAACACAGTTGGAGGGAGAAATCTGCAATATTTTCCACCATGAATTCAAAAAACAAAATCAGATTCCCCCCTCCCTCTCCATCAGGCTCGCTTTTCTTCCATCCCCATTTTTGGTTCAACCGGTGACATTACGGTAACCCTAGGACCAGGCTTGTAACAATCTCACCGTGATTCTTCTCCTGTGTCATAAATAACCTGAAGACAAAGGTGGAAGGCAGGGCAGGTGGCAGGAAACAGCAGCCTGGGCAGGTTCAGTCGTATCTGGACATGTCTCAACATGTGCCTGGAGATCCCTTTCTTACTCAGCCGGGTGCCAAGCTCAGCATAAACAGCTGACAGGTCGGCGGTCTCGACATTCCAGTTAAATATTAGACCGATGGGTACTGTGCCGTGGGTATCTACCTACGGTTATCACGCCACAAAACTCTGTAAATCATCCCGGTCATTTCTGCCATGCAAGTTTACATTGCAATCTCGGAAAGAAAGCCTCAGCCCACTAGTGAAAAAAAAATAAAATAAAATGCTATGAGCTTTATTTTGGTTATAAAATGGGTGACCAAGATACGGAATGTGGACTTCGTACTTGTTGCGCACTCTAATGGGATGGTTAAGGAGTTCCTGCGAGGAACAGGGCAGAGAAGAGCAACGAGGATGATCAGGAGGGCTGGAGGCTAAACCACACGAGGGACAGTTGCAAGAACTGGGTACGTCCAATCTAATGAAAAGAAGGACTAGGGGAGACACGATAGCAGTCTTGCAATATCTGAAGGACTCCAACGAAGACGAGGGGAGGGGGGGTGTCAACCTATTTTCCAAAGCAGCAAAAAAGAAGAACCAGCAGATGGAAGCTAACCAAGGAGAGAAGCAACCTAGAACTAAGGAGGAATTTCCTAACAGCAGTGAGAGCAACCAGCCAACGAAACGGCTTTCCTGGAGAAGCTGTGGATGCTCCACCATTAAAGGCTTTCGAAAAGAGACCGGAGAGCCACTTATCTGGAATGATACAGGGTCTCCTGCTGGAGCAGGGGGTTAGACTAGAAGACCTCCGAGGTCCCTTCCAGCCCTAGGATTCTATGTTCTGGAAGAGGGTTACGGTGCATGCCCTCGCTTTTCAATTCTAGAAAGAAATCAAAACAACAAAAAAGATCGTAGGATGGTCCAAAACAGCCCCCGGCTTTAGACATTTAATTCACACCTTGCATTAGCACGGGATGAAATAAAGGTCAAGTGTTTGGAAAGGTTGCACGTTGACACGGATAGGAGAGGATGCTCTGAATTCACTGAGGCATTGCCGGGACGCCCTCTCCGAGGGCTTTGGTCATATTCCTGTTACATCTTAGGCTCATCCACGGTTACACCTGGCCCAACTGGCTTGCCATTCTGGACTTCTCTTTGCTCACTGGGGCCCAAGAGTCAGTTTGGTCTAGTGCTTAAGGCACCACACAAGAAAGCGAGAGACCATGAGTTCAAGTCCTTCCTTAGGCACGAAAGCCAGCTGAGTGACTTTGGGGCAATCAGCAGGTGACGGTGAGTTCAAGTCCCGCCTTAGGCATGAAAGACAGCTAGCTGACCTTTGCCCCTCTGTCTCAGCCCAGCCCATCTCGCAGGGTTATTGTGGGGAAAAGAGGAGTAGGAATATGTTCACCACTGGAGTTATTTGTATGCTGCAATGGCTGTAACGTGAGGACTGGTCACAAGGCACTTTTTTCAGTCGCTAAATGGAACGATTGTATGTCCAAGACATATAATCTTTGCAGAAGACATAGTGACAGTTTGGGTTTTACGTGCCCGCCTCAACAGCACCCTTACCTTGTCCTCGCAAGGCTTCTCAAAAATGCCAAAAGATATGCTGATTTGGCCCCTCCTTGGAGCAAATTATCCCCCCCCCCTTCCTCGGTGGTCAGTTTAGTTAACAGCATCCTTGATTACTGCTCAAGTGACATCACTGCTGGCAGAGGCATTGATTTCCCCCCCTCCCCACTCATGAATATTCGCCGAGCATTTCAACCAGGAGAGACATTAATATTCAAGAAGCAAGGATGAAATGTACGCTCCAATTTAATGAAGGATTGTAGATACGGATCTGATGGATGACATGACAAGGAATATTTCAAAAGGCATCCATATTTCAAGTCCGAAGCTATTATTAGAAGCCGGCAGAAAAAGGCTACCGAAGAAGAGGGAAATTAAGGGAGGAATATAGATAGACCCGGATATATTTAGATGGAGGGGAGAAGCTACTTTAAGGAAGGAAGAGCAAAATGTTTGCAGAATTAGAACAGTTCTGCTCTGGGAAATTGATCCCCACCATAATTGCAAGAAGCAAGCTTTCGTGGTCATTAAATGGCATTTATTGTCAAAACTATGGGATGCTTTTGAGGCCACGCCAACCAAACCTATATAACAGAAGCACAAAGTACATAACCTGGAAAGGGACATTTGAGGTCCTCCAATCCACCCCCCCCTTCTGAAATACTCAAAAATTGGTTCATATCTGAAGGCAAAGTCTGTAAAGTCCCTTAACAGTTATATTTCATCGGATTCTTTCTTGAAATGAATCCAACTGGATTACCTCCAGATAAAATTTCCAGGTTAAAGTTCACACTGATATGGAAAAAAACCAATACGTTGACCTTATTAATAGTTTCCTAGCTTGATAACCTTCGACTGCTTGAAAAAGTTCCCTTACCCATTCCAGTGTGCGTATTCTTGTTTAACTGCAGTCAACGATATCCTGCAAAACTGATTTTTTTTTTTGAATGGCAGGAAGTGCTTGTGGCGGCACACTTAACGACTGCAGCAAAAAGGGTCATAATTTTGGCTGTGGTCATGCATAATTAATTTATTATTTTTAATTTGTATCTTGTCTTTATTACTTTTACAAATAACTCAAAGCGGAAAACGTATGAACACGCCCTCCTCCTCCTCCTATTTTCCCCACGACAATCACCCTGCGAGGTGGGTTGGGCTGAGAGGGCCAGACTGGCTCAAAGTCACCCGCTGGGTTTTCATGGCTAATGCGCAACTAGAACTCACCGTCTCCTGGTGATTGGCCCAAAGTCACCCAGCAGCTTTCATAGCTAAGGCGGCACTTGAACTCACCATCTCCCGCTTTCTAGGCTGATGCCTCCCTTAATGACTGCACCTCTTAACAATGAATGTGCTCTGTTATGGTCGTAAGTCAAGGTCTACTACCTCCAAGGGGCTAATAGCAACGGAACACAAAACCCGAAACCCTGGACATTTTCCTCAAAACCTCTGACGAGTCCATAAAATCCTTAACTTAAAAAATAATCCTACAACCTCAATAACTCAGCAGAATAAAAGGCATTTAGGCCCAATATGTGAGCCTCTGCTTGGCCTACGCAGTGGCTGTGTGCCTTGAAGTGCAGCGCAAAAGGACTTATGTTCCAGGTACTCAAACTGTGGATTTTTAAATATTCTTTCAACCGATTCTCCATCCCAAATCTCTTTTTCAACAGGACCGAACTACAAAGGAATCGATTATTATTCCAAAACACCAAAAGCCACAAGGAATTTGGGAACTGTGCTTGCAAATCCGTGCCCAAAAATGCTTCGCGGTCCCTGCTCTCCAAGTTAAATTTTATTTATTTATTTTTTAAAAGGGCAGCTGCTAAACCTGTTCTGGTAGAAGCAGATTTCTCTATTCTGGAGTGAGGGAAGAAGCAGAAGAACTGCCCAAAATGGCCCAGGCTTTAGTGAGATCCCAGGAAGAAGATAAAACACCAAGGAAACAAAATGGGCATCATTAACTCGGTGCAGCCGGAATGAAAAGAACACAAGGTTTTACCGCCGCCTCGGCTTCCCCTGGCAACCAACCGTCCAGATAAACATTTATTTAAAAAGTGCAAGGCAGAAGAGAGTGGAAAATTATAGGCCTGCAGGGCTGAAGGCTGGAGGGGGGGGGAAGGGATGATTCGGTGTCCAGACTGATAATAAAATCCCATCACCTGCCCAGTGTCTGCAGGAGATAATGGCCTGAGCGTCCAACCTCACTTGAAGTCCAGCTTCCAGGAACAGGCGCCATAAACTGGGACAGGAACAAAGAACCTCAGAGAGCTGCATCCCGCCCCCCCCCCCCGCCCCCCCAGCCTCTGGCCCTGCTCCAGGCAGCTAAACAACCCTCTCCAGCCTCCTTGGCCACAAGATGCAACAAACGCTGAACAAACACACTGTGGAGAACCGGTGCCAGCTCCCTCCATGGTCCCACAGATCATGTGCTCCAGGGACGGGCAATCACCAAGGTCACCCAAACAGCAGGACTCAGCCCGGCGTCTGCCAGGCGGGGGCCCCCTGGGTCCTGCCCCCTCAGCAAACAGCAGCAAAGGTCCGTGCCTGGGGCTGCATGGATCAGTTCCCCACCCCCACCCCCCCAAAAAAAGCGAGATGGGAAGAACACTGCCTCCTGCATCAGCGAGAGCCTTCCAAGTCATCCCTTTGCTGGCTTTCTCGGTGATTAAGGAGGAACTGGACTCTGCTCAGAAAAAGAAAATAAAAAAAGAAATTAAAGGGGTGGAAATGGGTGGGGGATGCACTTTTGCAGCAAAGGGGGACTGCACCTCAGGCAGTTTTGCCGATCCAGTGTCAGAGGCGTGCAGAAAAAAGGGACACAGCAATCTCTCTCCCCCCCCCCTTCCTTATTTTCAAAGCTTCCTGGATAACTCTGCACTGTGGCCATCAGCATTAACATGAATTATGGTGCAGCCGGAGCACGGGAGGGGAGGGGACGGGGAGCAGGGAGGAAAGAAAACTGCTGTGACCGCAGTCGGCTGGAATCCAAGGAAAGGACCCACTCCAATGGGGTGCCGTTTTCTGCCCCTCGCCCGCAAGGGCTGCCAGCCTCTCCTTCCTCCAGTTCCAAATGTCCTCACACCCCCCAGCCTTAAGTGCCGGCAGATCCCTGATCTGCATCGGTATAGCTGCACCGGCCCACAACACGTGTGGAAGAGAACGCTTGGCTACTGATTTTGGAAATGGAAAGTCAGCCAAACTGCCAAACGCTCTGCCTCCCCCTCCCCTCCGGACCCCCCCCAGTTACTTTCAAGGACAAGACAGGCGGAGGGCAGGCTCAAGAGTCCCCCCCCCACGCGTCCCCTGGTGGGAACAAGGAGCTCGGTCTCTCTCTCACGCAGCCAGCAGCATGTGTTTATTCTGCACACCAGCCAAAGCCCGCGATTGCACCCAGCAGAAACGGGGCTGCTGCATAGCGGCAAGGCGGCTGCTGCTGCGCTACGCAGACCTGTGAGGCTCAATGTCACGGCTTGGCAGGCAGAGGCTGATGCCGCCCTGCAGGCGGGCCTGGAGCTGCCTGGAGCTGCTGTGCGGCGCTTCAAGTGCAGCCCGGCCGAATCCAGCATTGCACTGGGCTAGCAGGAGTCATCCCTAGGCAGGTGAGCTCAGCCAGACTGCTGACTTAAGGGAGGGGGAGTGGGGAGAGCCCTACAAGGGCAATGCAGATACAGGAGATGCTGCACCGGATCACCCTCTCCTTCAAGCGGGGGGGGGGGGAGGGAAGATTTGAGAAAAGATTGCAGGATAGTCAGATCCCAGCAAGTCTCTCCCTCTGCTCCTTTTGGGTTAGGCTCAAAAGGTTCTCGTCTGTAATTCAGCCTGGCGCGGGACCTCAGTTGTGGCTTCAGCAAGTTGTTTAGATGCAATATGGTTCCCAACCACCCTGCTTTATTAACCCAGGCTGAAGGATAAGTGAGTTGTGTGTGACTCCAGCTATTAAGTTCTGGGCAAAAATAAGATCTGAACCTGGCACGTTCTAACTCACAGCCCGATCATTTCTCTCCCATATTACACCGGTTCCAGCATCCTTCAGGTTGAACACATAAACAATTGCAACATTCAAAAGTCTGTGCGTTGTGTGAATGGGAAGACAGACTGACTAAGACAAAGACAGCTGAAAACCCCAGTTCATTCATTTTTTTTTTACTCCTTATTCTTACTACTGACCGGGCTGTGTGTGTCAGCCCACAGTCTTCAGCCTGAAGTGCACAAGGGGGACATAAAGGCAGCACAAGCCCTCCTGTACAAGACACAGACACACGCAAGCCTGGCAGCAGCGCCCATGTCTCCTTTGAATGGTAAACTTAGATGCTGCTTGCCAGCAACTGCGAAATGAAGCAAGGCAAGTGAAGAAAAAGTTAAAATTATTACTAGGCTTTTTTGGGGGGGTGAGGGATGGTGGGGAGGGGGAGGAGGAGGAGATGTTTCTAAAAACACATTTGATGAAGAAAAATATCCCAGATATTAAATGAACAAAGACGATCGACCCAACAAGAACTCAAGAGACGTCCGAACACTCAATCCCAGAAGGAAACAAATGCAGGGTCCATAAAGAGGAGGCTGGGGGGGGGGGGAGAGGAGAAACTGCAACATTTAGTGCCAATCTTCCAGAGAAGCATCAGCCTTCCTTGACTTTTACAAGGTGATCAGAAGAGTCCATCTGCTTTCTCTCTAACCTGCCTTTGTCGTAAGCCACTGACCCAGAGTGGCGGAGGAGAGAGAGAGAGACAGAGAGAGATTACAGGAGGAGGAGGAGGAGGGTGGAGGAAGGATCAGAGATGGAGCTGACCCCCCAGGCCAAGGGTCACCCCGACCTTTATTTACATATCGACAAAGACCATGAAGCACCAGCCCAGCCCGCCCACCAGCAGCATGGTGACATGGATGGCGTAGATGAGCAATTCGTTGACCAGGCTAAAGTCCACCCGCCGCCTCCCCATCAGGAGCAGGATGATAGAGAGTTTGTACTGGAAGCGGAGAAAGAACCGGATGCTGAGATACTGGAGGCAAAACAAGGCTGCCAGTGCCACCCAGAGGACGGAGGTAAACAGGCTGCAACTGAAGTACAGCAGGAAGCGGATCACCCCGTACATCCAGCGGGACTTCAGGTAGATGTCAAAGTTGTTGTACTTGGTGCGCACCAAGGGGGTGGTCCGGACTGGCCCGCAGGCCGAATGCAGGCAGGTCGTGTGGGGCCCGTGGAAAGAGCGAACCCGCCGCGGGATAGGAATGACAGGCATCAGGCAAGCCAGGCTTTCACAGGACTGGAGAGCCAGGCCGGCAGGGGGTGGCCCCGACCGCTTCCGCGAAGAAGATGGGAGGGGAGGCCAGCGAGCCAGGAGGGTGAACACGGCCTGGACGTGCCAAGACGGAAGCTGCCTGCAAGAAGGAAGAGAAGGAGAGCTGGGTTGAGGGAAAGGGAGGGAAGGCCAGCCGGCCCTGAACTGAAGACGTGGGCCTGTGACTCCCCGGGTGGCTGCCAGGCACTGGATCCACGAGGAAATCAACCTGGGTTAATTATTTTATTGGGATCTGGAAGGTCACAATGGCTGCAAGGGGTTAAGATACGTCCCTGTTGCAAGCCACGCACTTGCTCGTAGTCTAGAGCGGGGGTCTCCAGCCTTGGCAACTTCAAGACTCCCAGAACTCCTCAGCCAGCCATGTTTGGAGACCACCGATCGAGAGCAAAGGGCCGCAGGGACTGGCTGGAGGGAGGGAAATAAATTCAGAGGAGAGGTTACAGAATTCGTTAGAGTCAGGAAAAGAAAGACGGAAGTACAAGTAAGGCACTCACTCCTTCAGCATCTCAGACCAAGTCACCAACTGTTGAGGTGGGGAGTTCCAAGGGACCAGCAAAGGTTCGGGAGGAGAAAATAACCGAACGTCGATGAACTGTCTTCTAGGCAGCTGGGCGGGAGGGAATTAAGGTGCAGAAAAAGACGTGGGCCATCAGATGGAAGAGAGGGGAGTGAAGGTGGTGGCCTCTTCCTTTCTAGCAGGTTCTGCACCTGCCCACTGTCAGCCCTGTGAGGTAGTCCAGGCATAAAACTCACCAACTATGAGTGCTAACTCTACATTTACTTTAAAGTAACGATAAAATAATCTTGCAAGGGTGAAAGTCCTTTTCCTCTCCTCCCCTCCTGCCTTCCCAAAAACCAGGGAAGAGAAGAGAATAGAGCTGGAAGGGACCTTGGAGGTCTTCTAGTCCAGCCCCTGCTCGAGCAGGAGAACCTGCACCATTTCAGACAAACGGCTGTCGGGCCTCTTCTGAAAAACCTCCAGGGAGGCTCCACTCCTTGTTCCTGTGATGGGCTAAGACGGCACTTCGGCTCTTCCTCCCAAGGTCATTTCGCCCCTTATGTATTTCCCAAAACAGTTCCCACTTTTTGCCTTTGGATAGCAGCCTAACAGCTCGATGTTGGTCAAGTCGTGGCTTAGATACAGTCTCCTAATTTTTAGCTTATAACCTGGTCTTATTATTTTTATAAACGATCCAAGGCAGCGAATATGTACCTAATGCCCTCCTCCTTCCTCCCCCTATTTTCCCCACAACAACAACCCTGCAAAGCTGCCTGGGCTAAGAGAAAAGCTGGGCCCAAAGTCCCCCAGTTCTCTTCCGGGCCCGAGGCGGGACTGGAACTCCCCGTCTCCCGGCCCTCCCGGCCCTCCGCAGCCAGCCTGATTGGGCCCTCCCGGCTTCCCCCGCACGGCAGGGGAGGATGGGGCCTGCAGTCCAAAAGCCCCGCCAGGGCGCCCGGCCTACCTCGCGGGGCTGTTGGGCGGGCCGGCGCTGGGGAAAGGGGCCCCGGAGGACTCACCGGGCGGCGGCGGAGGAGGAGGCGGCGGCGGCGGGCCATGGCGGCGGAGGCGGCCGGAGTCGGGCAGCGGCGGAGGCGGCGACTCGCCTCCCTTCGGTCCGGCGGCGGAACGGCCCGCGCGCGGCGACGGCGTCATCAGCAGGCGCCGCCAAGCCAGGAGGAGAGCGCGCCGGGAAGCCGTCGCCTAGCAACGGGTCCCGCAGGCGCGGGCGGGGGTCTTCTCGCGCTCCGTCCGGTCCGCTGTCTGCGGACTCCAGTTTCCATCGTCCGCCTGCGTGGACCGGGGAGAGCGGGAGCTGGGCAGGATTCCCCCTCCCATCATCCACCAGCATGGGCCCTCCCGATTGGGGAGGACGGGAGAGGGAGTTCAGTAACATCTGGCTGCTGCTGGACTCTCCCTCCCCGTCCTCCACCAGCATGGGCCCTGCTGATTGGGGATGATGGGAGTGGGAGTGGGATGGGAATGATGGGAGTGGGAGTGGAAGGCAACCCGTGACCCAGCCTTAGCCTGATTTTCTGCCCAAATGCTGGACTCCCCCTCTCATTATCCAGCAGTTAGTGAAGAACGATGGGAGCGGGAGTCTAGTTTCTTTGCGGGGGGGGGCTTCCTCCTCACTTTGGGGTCTTCTGAGAAAGGCCGGTGGTGATGCCAATTTGAACCAAACGTCCCCACGGAGCCTAAAAAGAATAGGCGCATCTTTGGTGGGCCAGTGGATGATGGGAACTGCAGTCCAAGACAGCCAGCTGGTTCCCGACAGGAAAAGTCAAGTGGAGAAGCCAGATTCACTTAACAACTGCAGTGATTCACTTAACAGCTGTGGCAAAAAAGGTCATAAAACTGGACGCAGCTTCCTTAACAACCGCCTTGGTTAGCAATGGAAATTCTGGCCCCAATCGTCGTAGGTCAAGGACTACTTATTTTAGAGCCCTTCCCACAGCGGGGGCCTCTAACAGTTTGGTGTGTCGAAGTGCAACTGACCGATAGATCTAGAAGTCACCCAAAGGGAAAATCTGCATCAGAGGAAATTTTCTAGACAATTCCAGGAATTGAAGGATAATATGAAAGAAGATCAAACACCATCTTGGCATCTTTCATCATCCTTTAGTTATAAATTCAGCTGCAGGAAAAGTGAGCTGCATTAAGTCTTTTGCCCCAGCATGGTGCTAATTTCACTAATGATGCAGCTCGTCTTCCTGTTGATTGAACGAGGTTTATGTTGATGGGGTTTTACAGGCAGTCGGCAGAGAATATTATGCTTTAGATGGTCTGTGTGGATTTATTTGACCCTTGCAGCCCTATAAACGGTGACTTTTTCTTTCAAAACTTTAAATGAAATGCATGCATTGCCAAAGATTTATAGCGCAAGCCAAAGAGCAACAAATATTACTTTCAACATATTTGTCACTTCGGCAATAGAACAAAACAGGGAGAGGAGGGAACCGCCGTACCAACCTGTGGCAGACACTGAGCTTGAAATAAATTATAGATACATGCATCTTAGAGGAGTTTATTTGGGTCATGAATAGGTGATGGGGGGCCTCCTCCTCCTGCGCAGAATTTAAAGTTAAATTATGCAAAATAAAAAAACCCGGCTTATAATACTTCATCAAACATGCATAAAACTGTCAGGTTCCCATAAATTCTCTCAATTAAATCGCTTCAGATCCTGATTGCATTTACTAATTTAATCAGGAGTAGAATAACTCGGATCCC
Source organism: Vipera berus (assembly GCF_964194415.1). Lineage (NCBI taxonomy): Eukaryota > Metazoa > Chordata > Lepidosauria > Squamata > Viperidae > Vipera > Vipera berus. The sequence goes on from NC_138218.1 coordinate 11,820,806, forward strand.
CAGGAGTGATGAATTGCGATGGCTTTTTTGTCCTGAGAAGAGAGGATGATGGGAAAGCAGACAGGACAAAAACTTCATTTTAGGCATAGAATCCGCCGGTCTTTTTTATTCTCAGTTGGGTGAAAGAATCGGCTTTCAGATCCCTTCAGCTTTGGGAAAATGGTCACGGCCAGTGTCTGCTGTCCTCGCTGTCAGTCAAGGTGATCAAGAATGCTCTCCATTCTCTGCACAGGAAGGAAGCAGAATAGCAGAATGAGAGTTGGGAGGGACCTCAGAGGTTTTCTAGTCCAGCCCCCTGTTCCAGCGGGAGATCCTATCTATACCATTTCAGACAAATGGTTGTCCAATCTCTTCTTGAAAACCTCCAGTGATGACGCACCCACAAATTCTGGAGGCAAGCTGTTCCGGTGGTTAGTTGTTCTCACTGTCAGGACACCAAGTCTTTTTCAAAGGGAAATGTTGGCAGTTGAGAAGTCCAGTCTCAACTGTCAGTACCTCTCCTTCCATCACCCGCCATCAGAACTGATGAAGCTTCTTGGATGAGAAGTGAAACGTTTTTCTTCTTCTTCCTCAAGGGAAAAAAAAAGTCCAGTTTCATTTTGAAAAAGCACCTTTGAGATTAAAACTTGACTAGTACTCCTAACATGTAACCACTAGAGGGAGCCCTTAGCAAAATTATGGCCCAGGCTAGATAATTCTAATGGGGGGGGGGAACAGAACCCCCACTTCCCCAACCCTGTGCCCTCCAGATGCCTTGGATTATTAGACCTTCACATCCTGACAATGAGAACAATTAATCAGTGGGTCGGTTGGCATTCAGAGGTTGTGGGTGCCCCACCAGTGGAGAATGTTGAGAGCCATTTGTTCATATAAGTGTAGAAATTTCTGCTGCAGAGTGAAGTGTTCATTCAGGTCCTCACTTATAGATTAAAAGAGATAGGCGTAGCTATAAGGCACAGTACTCTGCATTGTGAAGTCTTCACTCAGGTCCATCTCTCTCTCTCTCTCCCCCCCCCCCCCTTGATGTCCAACATTTTTTGAAGCCATCAGCTGTGGTTTTTGTATGGTAAACTTCTAGTATTCAGAGTCATTCTAGAAATTGGGGAAAGTCCAGAGTTTACACTGGCATTTCCCAAACGCTGCACAATGTAAGGCACTCCTCTGCCTGAAGTGCTCATTGTCTACTTGCAGAACACACACAAATATCACAATACTATTCAGGAAGGGAAATCCCTGTGCATTATTTCATAAAAAGTCCTTTAATTGGGTGTTGTTAAATGTTTGTGGGCTTCAAATGAATTCTTTAACGGTAATCTCATTGCGTTCTTTTGTTTCCCTTCTAGTAAACTGGAGTGGAAAGGAAAATCAGGTGAAATAACAGAGTTTTAACTCTTGAAAAGTTGGAAAAAAGAGCAGAGGATGGCAGAAGGGCATTCATCAGCAAGAGTTTTACAGAACTGGCCTACTTGGCAAGCCAATTGTGCATAAAGTATGGGTGGCTTTTAAAATAAAAATAAAATACCAATAAAGGAGAATATTTGTAGCTCTTTTCAGCTGCGCATTTGGCTGGATGTGCAAAGATGCGGGCCATGTACACAACTGCCACCCTCAAGGCTTGGCTGGCTCGTCCCATCAGCTCACTTCAGAGCCAGGATTCTCACTTAATAGAATTCGAGCAGAGCATTAAATCAATTACCCAGCCTAATAAACCACTCAGGGTATTTTGTGTTTAATTAAAGCTTTTAATTAAAGCAGTGTGGATTGCAGTTTTGTCGTCTCCGGCAACCAGAACTCTCCTTCTGAGACTTGGGAATCGTGTGGTTCTGGAGGTGGTGGTGGGGGAACTCATGGAAATACAGAGTGAAAAATGAGAGGGCTTTCTTTAGTTGAGAAGACAGGTGTCGCTTCCTTACACCTGAGCCTGAACAAACACAATGGGGGGAACTAATGGAGAAAAGTCTTCTCCCACCCCGGTTGCCCAAGCCATCAAGGTTCACCAGAAACTTAACACTCTTCCTCTCCCAGTGGAGAAAAGGGTTGGTTTTTTTTCCATTTTCCCTGGCTATTTAGTTCAGGGTTAAGCCCCTTGAGATTTTGTCTTTGTGATTGTTTAACTGCTGTGTCACATTGATGGATAAAGTTGGAGAATGTAGGCAAAAACAGATGAATTTCTGATGCCCTCGCTCTTAGATTGCCACACATTATTCACCAGATCCATTTTAGACCACTTTGAAGTGCTTAGATCCCAGCTGCCTTCATGTAAACCAGTGAAGATCAGCATGTCCACAAGTAGTCCCAAGTCCAGGAGAAGTTTTAGAACGTAGAATACAACATAGAATAACAGGAAGTCAGTCAATTAATCAATGGGAAGAAAGCGAAGAGGATGACCACCATAGCTAGACTCCTTTCCAGTGGTGATGGGGACCCTGTTGGAAGATTTAATGGACCAGGTTGGGCACAGTTCCTCCAGGAGAAAATCTACCTGTGGCTGGGGTGGGCAACTATGACGCGTTATGACCTGTGGACTCCACGCTGGCTCAGGAATTCTGGGAGTTGGAAGTCCACAGGTTATAAAAGGGCCATAGTTGTCCCCCCATCTGTGGGGTCACTAAGAGTGGACATCAAGTTGATGGCACATCATCAATCCATCAGTTGCAGCTATTTGAAAACCTCTCTTTCAATTAGCAGCTGCAAGGAGGAGGACCTGTCTAAGCATGAAAGTGAGATTTTTGCATCGTCTTCCTCAGCTTCCTCCATACTGTGGGAATTGCACACACAGACAGAAAAATCCATATTGTATGAATGGCAGCATTGCAAACTGGGTGCTTGGGAAGCCTGCTGAATGACCCGGGTCATTGTCTTTTTGAACATCTGCCAAGTGGCCTGCTGTTTCTCCTCCGCTCCTTGTTTATATAGTCTCATTTGGCATTCAATATGCCCTGGGCTTGGTTTCTTAAGAAGATCAGACGTCTTTACGTAACCCATTTTTCCTTAGCATTAAATCTTCCTCCGGATTAGTGACTTCTGAAACATCTGTGTGGGCTTGGAGACAAGACTGCCAGCTGTAGCTGCCGAAAATAACAGAAGATATTAACTGTTGAAAAAAGGCATTAAGAAAACAAACAAACCCACAAGCTATTAAGTAAGTAAACAATGCTAGGATACATCTTGTTGCTAACAAGGATGAAATCAGAATTAGTTGTTTTAAAATTTCAGCGTGGTTACATCCTGCAAAGAAGGGAAAGAAAAAGAAATGTTGTGTTTAATTATTAATTGTTCTCACTGTCAGGAAGTTTCTCCTTAGTTCTAGGTTGGATTTGTCTCTGAGCGGCCCTTCCAGCCCTATGGTACTATGATTTTCCAAAATTATTCTGTCACAACCCGGGCTGGGTTTCATTTGTGATCCTAGCAAGGAGAATATTACCTGCAAAATGCTGTGTGCTTTGCTTAAATTGGCAGGACACAGGGCAAAAGATCTGCCCAGGCCACCAGCCAGAAGTTCACCGAGGACAGAATTTCAACCATTTTCTCCCCCCCCCCACCCCGCAACTATCTTTTTCAACTCCCCCCCTTCCTCCGGGGCTCCGCAGTTTAACCAATCCATACAACTCCATCAACCTAACCTGGCCTGGCTCCCCTTTGGAGGCCATTAATGTAATGACAGAGGTCACCAAGTTCAAGCCAAAATGTCAATTTTCATTTGGCAAAATGAGCCTCTGCTGAAAACCGGTGGGCTTTCCCTGGGTTGCTGTCCCCCCAACCCAAGACAAACTCGGTCAGGAGTCTCCAAGGGGCTGCAGTGTCCCCCTCCCCGTTCAAAGTGCCCATGATTAACAAGGGGCAGGGCGGTTGTGCTCCTAGCCAGACCTGAAGACCCGGGGGGCTATTTGAGACCCATTTGGCACTGACATCCTCTCCTGAATGTCCATCATGGGCCTTGGCTTCTCTATGGATTTATTGACACGTTTCAGACATTCATCTCCCGCCAGGATAAGGTGGTGTTGACAATCCCAAACCTCCCTCTGGTTTAGCAAGAGTTATTCCACACGGCAGCAGCGGAGCAAAAAACCTGCCATTTTCAGCGCCAGGATGCTGGAGAGAGAAGTCTACAACTGAAGGCTCCACAACCGCATATATCTTTGTCCAGCGTGTGGCTTGTGAGGCGGGCACGGTGGCTCAGGGCCCAGGATGCTGGAAAGCCAGGGCCCAAGGGCTGCCTGTATTTGTCTCTCTCCAGAGGGGAGCTGTTTTCTCTCCACCGTCCACCTTGCCCCAAGAACGGAAATCCGGAATGCAAAGTGGCAGAGTTGCCCATAAACAATTTCCCTTCTCGAGCTCACAGTCAACGGGGTCCCTAATTAAGTGATTTAATTGGACTCCGGCAGCTTTAATTACCTTTTAGGATTACAGACTGGGGTCAGAGAGTCAATTTCGTGCCTTGAGCAAAGGGGCCATAGTTGCTGCAGGACCCCCCGACAGGAAGTCTGCCGGCCTTAAAATAAAATGCCCCCCATGATCCGTTCAGGTCTGAGTGCAAGTCTCCCCTTCCTCCTTTTCCCCCTTGAAGGAAGGCAGGATGGAACCTGCCAATAATCGACCCGTTGGAGGGACGGATCTCAGCTCTTAAAAGCTCAGCTATACATTTTCTTACAGATTTTGTTTCAAAGCCTCGCAGCCCAGCTGGCGTCTCTACCCAGACGTCCGGACGCAAAGGGAGAGCTGGCCTGAGAGGGACCCAGTCTTGGACTTGCAACGTTTCATTTAGCGACTGTTACACCGGCCCTGGAAAAAGGGAATTAGGACCGTTTTTCACCATTGCGGCCATTGCAGCATCCCCAGGGTCACGTGATCGAAATTTGGATGCTTGGCAGTCGCGGTGTCCCATGATTCTCTCTTGCAACCTTCTGGCGGACAAAGTCAAAGGGGAAGCCAGAGTCACTTAACAACTGTGGCAAAAGGGTCATAAAATGGGGCACTTGCTTAGTAATGGGCGTTTTGCTCGTTAAGTCGAGGACTTCCCATATATGCAAGGAAAAGAGAGAGAGAGACAAAAAAAAGACATCTGCAGGTCAGCAGGTTCTCATCAAAATCACCAAAGCCACATGCAAAACATGTGATGTGACAACGAAACACCGCTTTGCCGTTTGACTCAGCTTCACCCCTCCTTCCCTGGATGTGACCCTGTCAACTGGGGCTTGTTCACCTGCACTCAAAGCCATCACTTATGCCGGTTGTGTGAACTCAGCCACGGCTCATAAAATATCTCCCAGCCCAGAGCGCTTGAAGCCCTTCCCTCTTGCGCCAAGGAGAGATTATCTGTTTTTTTTTCTTCAGGGACTTTTAAATAATATAAATATGTAACACTGTCATTAATCCCGCTCTTAGCTGGGAGAGCAGGGTTAAGAGCGGAGGTAATGAGCGCGGATGAATAGAGAACCCATGAAAGATTCATTGGGCTACAGGTGATAAACGGAAAAACTCGAGCAACAGGTAGATCAGTGGGCCAACTGGCTGCAACAGTTTTCCTTAGTTCCTTAGAAAATAAGAATCAAAATAAACTGGCTTCTTTGATTAGAGAAAAGACTTGATCTACCTTTATTTGTGCTTGGAAGCCTCTTATGGACTCTGCATAAAAATGAAAAAAATAAATAAACTTGCGATTGATGAATAGAGAGGGCAGATTATGCCAGGAAGAGACTCGTGGTCTAACTTCACAGAGAGGGAGGTTAAAATGCAATTTATTTTATTTTTATTTATTTTGTTGGCTGCCCGTTTGCGACTCTGGGTGGCTTACAATGTTAAAAAGAGTGAAAAACAAGAGACAAAAGAGAGGAGATTTAGCTGTTTCTCTTCTGTGACCCTGGTTTGTTTCCATTTGCCATGATTAAGAGCAGGTTCCCCTGCCAAGGAGGGATCTAAATTTCAGGGCCAGACAAAGAATAGACTGTAGCAATCAGAATGTGCTTTGTGAACGATCCAGCCTCCGCCTGATGCGGAAGCATTTTTCTGAAAATCAAGACTGGTCCAATTTTCTACCCTTAAGTCTCTTCCCAGCCCTTAAACCCACCATTGTGTGCAGGATTGTAGAGCAATTAAGGAGTTGTAAGTGTGCACTGTTTGGGCACTAATGAAGTTTAGGGGTTTTGTTTGGGCCTGGGAATCCAAGACCACCAGTTGATCCCAGCAGGTCCCTTTCTCCGGACTGAGTTTCAGAGTTCATGTGGGAGAACTGTTAGCCGAAAGCTGAAATGGCCTTTTTTTTTAAATGCTTCTCCTTCTGGCTTTGAAAAATACCTGTATAAAATGTGCATTCTCCCCTCTTTGAGTGGCTGAAGGTTTTCATCTTTATCTGGGCTTATTATTCTGTCCACCTTTTCAGAATGGGTCAAAACCTAGAAGAGCGCGCTCGCTTAAGAAGGTCTTAAAATGGGTGGGTCACGATTTATGACTGTAATTGCCAGGTTGAATTGCAATTATATATACTGTATAAAATATTAATTGGGTGGTCATCTTGAGCTAAATTCCAGCAACTGCTTTGATTTGGAATAGCTGATCAAACGAACTGTTTCACCCATCAAAATCAAAACTTCAGCCAAACCTGGAGGGTCTTTGCGTTGTCCTGGACAAAATGTGTGATCGTCCAAAACTACCACTAGCTTTTCTTTATTAGAGTTCTTTATTATTTTTTCATACCTTGGCTTCCTACTTTTATTTTTTACAAATTAAGCCACTGCTTGTACTCTGCTCTGCGATAGGTTATTATTCATCTGGTCTGCTATAATTGCCCGGTGACAGACATTATATCAGGCTATTTTTCCCCTCAGCTTTCTTTCACTCGGCTTACATCCTTTCCCATTGTACCCAGAGCGAGGCCTGCCAAATGTTCGCCACGGATCTGTTGTTAATGCTCTGTGTTAAATATTAATGCGGGATATCATTTAAAAAATGAACGCCAGGCCAGAGGGAGAGGGGGTTACATGTCGGTCTCCCAGGATCACTGACAAACTGACATCTGCAGGGATATCAAGGGTGCCGAAAAGGACGCCCAAACTGGAAATCCAATGTCATCGCTATCTTGAGGTTTACCTGCCATAAGGACTACACGTCCCAGAATTCCCCCGGCCCGGCAGAGAATGCTGGGAATTGGAAGCCACTCTATAGATCTGCTGATTTTCACCTCTGTAGTTTCTCAGTCAAAATACAGGGAGTCCCTGACTTACGACAACAAATGAGCTCAAAATTTCCATCGCTAAGCAAGACAGCAGCTGATTTTTATCCCATTTTATCACCTTTCTTGCCACAAATGTTAAGTTAATTGCTGCAGCTGTTAAGTTAGTCACACAGTTGTTAAGTGAACCTGGCTCGACTTCGCTTGTCAATAGGTCGCAAAACAGGATCACATCACCCGGCACACCGCAACTGTCATAAACGTGAGTCAGTTGCCATTTATGACGGCCACAGGGCAAAACTCACTTAACAACTGTTTTGCTTAGCAACAGGTATTTTGGGATCAAATGTGGTCGTAAGTCGAGGCCCACTTTTTCAATAGGGAAACATGAATCTTTCAGGGCCTCCACGTTGTTTGCTTGGTTTTTCACCCAAGCTGAAGTGGACAGCTGGAGCCTTGATCTGCAGGAGTTCACGTGTGGATTCCTCTCCCAGCTGGTGGTTGGGGGGCAAGGTCAAAGGTCAACTGCCTTTTTTAATGAGGTCTCAGAAGGAACTTGGGTCTTGTAAAGACGGGAAATTCAAATTAATGTAATGATTCTGTTTTTCAGGTTTCTCCCAAATTAGTTAATGGGATATCCTGGGTTGGGGTCTCCGAGAGGAGAGGAGGAGGAGGAGGAGGAGGAGGACTGTGGGGTCCTCGTTGCTCTCTGAGCTTGGTGATTTTCTCGCAGACGTTTCATGACCCAACTAGGGAACATCATCAGGGCTAGAAGGGAGTGTAGATAAATGGAGAGCAAGCCGCACTCCCTTCTAGCCCTGATGATGTTCCCTAGTTGGGTCACGAAATGTCTGCGAGAAAATCACCAAGCTCAGAGAGCAACGAGGACCCCACAGTTCAACCCTGAGCTACAGAGATTCTCTTCTATCAGTGGATGAAGCTGAAGACCCCCCTCTCAGGTCCTTTCCCTAGCGGCTCCTCCTCTTTCAAAGTCATCTTGCTCATCTCACTGGGCCCATCCACGGCCCCCACCCCATTATTTCAGTCAGGCGGCCCACCAATCACCTTGACAGAACAATCAAGCCACCGTTGCAGTTTCCACCTTCCCTCCGCGCCTGCCTGTCCACCAGCCTTCCTGGTTGAAAGATGGTTCGCCTTCCACCGCGCATACCGGAGCATCGGAATAAATCCGTCAAGGGACCTGTTGCTCGCATCACAGCCTGTTTTTTGACGGTCCTGTCGGATGGCGTCTCCAGCTGGTGGTCCTCCCTCCAGCCCAGCCAGCCTTTTCTCCCCTGCCTCCTTCCGATTTTTGTCTTTTCTTTTCTTCCCACTGAGAACTTCATCTTAACAGCCTCCCTGAAGGAGTAATGTCTACGTAAGCAGCATATTGAGCAGGCCGGATTGGTGATTGATGGCTGGATCGCTGGGACAGATGAAACGCCTAACAGGGCTGCCAATACGGGGGGGGGGGGTTTGGGAAGAGCCTCACCTGCTCCGCCATCTAATAGTCCTTGACCTGCAGGGGCAGCACCCCACTTTCTCATTTCAGGGGGAGGCGAAGGGGCTTTTTTTAGGCTGGCAATCAAGTAATTCATAGGAAACTTAAAACACTTGGACACCCGGAGATTGCAAAAGGAAAATATGATGGATTATAACTTGAAAAGAGCCGACTTTGCAGTGGGAAATTGATCCCCTGGAAAATGTTTTTGTCTGCTGTGAAAAATGGGCAATATCACAGCCAAGCCCAAAAAAAAAGGGTCTAATCTGGAAAATAATTTGCTCTTGATTTTCCTTTTGTTGCAGCAAACTCTTTTTTCTCCTCTCTCTCTCTCTCTTTCTCCTATTCTTCCTTTCCACCCCCACCTCTAAATGCAGAGGTTTTCATAGTGCCCAGTGTGTGGGGAAAAAAAGAGTTTTCTTAAAAGAAAAAACAAGAACAGCTTTTAATTTGCTATTGCGCCCTTGTTATTACTGCGGGGAAAATGGAACGTAAAATGAGTGGAGAGAAATAGACCAGGGTGCAGATTCTGCCAAGTGATCTAATAATGTCAATAACGTGCTGGGCAGGGTTTTTTTTTAAGCCTCAGAATCAGTTTTTCCCAAAATTGGTCTGCTTCTGATGCAATAGCCAGGATTTCCAGCCAAGATAACTTGTAGGATTAGCTGTTGCTTGTAGCCGAATGCATCTATTTATTTTATTTATTCATCAAACAAAAATTGCAAATTCAAATGAACAAAATGGAAAAGCTAAAATGTGACAGGGACAATCGGCACATTAGTGCATTGTGTACGGCCCTTTATCTGAGGGGCTGCCCCAAAGAAGAGGGAGAGGCATGGTCATCCAGATCATCCTTGACCCAAAGGCGCTTTTTCAAGAGGCAACTGGACTTTCTTGGTTTTTCCTTGAAGACGTTTCACTTCTCATCCAAGAAGCTTCTTTAGTTCACGCAGAACAAGCAGAACTGAAGAAGCTTCTTGGATGAGAAGCGAAACTTCTTGAAGCCAAACCAAGAAAGTCCAGTGGCTTCTTGAAAAAGCACCTTTGGGCCTCCCGTGTTCTACTTTTATCTTGAAAGTGGCACGGGACCCTCTCTGTTTTGCAGAGAGCCTGGTTGCAATGCGGTGTGTCGGACCTCCAGCCAGGCACGTGGACTCAGTTTCCCCCCATCGCGGGGCCTGTGCAGAGCCCCACTGCCCTGGAAAGGTGCAAATTCCTCTCTCTGGGGCAGTTCTGCCAGTGCTACGGCAAGCAGGAAAACCAGCTTCCCAGGAACACCTTTTGTAACACAACACATGCAGACCAGACCCTCCCGCCAAACTTTCAAATCCCTGGACATCCTTAGACATTTCCTTGCTCTGAAAATTCTCTCGGTCTTCTTGCAGTTGCAGTCCTCCTCTAGAGGAGACTGTTTTCAGCCTCCGTTCTCCCAGTTAGTTATTTCTCTTTCCACACTCGTGTTGCCTCTGCGTGTTGCATCTCTGAATAACCCGGGGAGATCTGATTGAAATGCAAGGAGCAAGCGTGTTTCTTCGTCACCCCTTTGGGCATTATCCAAAGGGCTCCAAAAGATGCCGGGTCTTGATGTTAAGGCACATTTGCATAGACAAACATCTCCTTTTCCTGAATTAAATTGCCCGGCCAACTCCCACGTACGAATTGGATGGTGGTAACGTATAAATCACGCCTCTGTCAGTCCCCCAGCGAGAGAGGCCGGCGGGGACAGGGGGCACGGCTCCCTTGCTAATTCGCCAGCCTGGTCATTGATGGAAATGAGGCTGCAAGGATAAACGACAGCCGGATCAATAGTTATCTGTCTAATACGATCAGGCCAGCCATCAGCCCCTCGGTTCCTGGGAAAAACAAAAGGCAGATTTCTCCCTTTTAATGTTTTGGGGAAAGTTTCCGGAACAGCTTATTGAGCGGCTCCAGTATTTTATCACGTTTATTGCCAGCTGTTCTGCGATGCATTGGGAGGCAAAGGGGCTGGGATAAATCAAGAGGCAAAGAAATGGGAAGAAGAAAAAAAGTCAGCAGGGCTAGAGGGGCCCAAGAGAGTCACCCCCCCAATCAGGGACTTGTTTCTCTCCTCCTCCTCCTCCTCCTCCTCCTGCTCCTCACCTAAGAGAATATATTTCTTTCTTTCTTTCTTTCTTTCTTTCTTTCTTTCTTTCTTTCTTTCTTTCTTTCTTTCTTTCTTTCTTTCTTTCTTTCTTTCTTTCTTTCTTTCTTTCTTTCTCTCTCAATCGCTCTGCAATAAAGTTGAGACTCTCTGGGGAAGAGAGGGGGCTCAAATTATTCCTGCTGGGGAGATTCTAAGAGTGGGAGGCACGCTCCTCCCAAAGATATTTTTCCCCAGTTGAATGAATAAATAACTGGGTGAGAAATAGATCTGTCACCGACTGGCAGGAAGTAGCCCCTCCATCCTTCTTCCTGTTCTGTTATGGGATATTAAAAGGAGAGCTTTCAGCTGCAGAGAAAGCCGAACCAATGGGCAAGGGCCCGGTGAAGCCAGCCTGAGGACGGCTTGACGTATGGCCTGATGGAGGCGTTAGAAGAGAGGCTGGGTCTCCTGTTAGCCCTGTGAGAATCTTGGGGTCACCCAGGCAGAACAGGAGCAGCATTAGGAGGACACAGCCAGGACCTTGGAGAGCTCCAGCCAAGCCGGGCCTGATTTCATTTGATCCACCAGGCAAACTCCAGTTTTACTCCAGATTAAGGCTGCCTTGGAGTCTCTTGCCGTTTATTTAGAGTCTTGAGTGGTCAAGGGGCGTGTGGAATGGCCACTCCAGGACACCGCAACCATCACAAATACATGCCGGTTGCTAAGCACCTGGATTTTGACCACATGACCCTGGGGATGCTGCAGCGGTCGTAAGGGTGAAAAAAAACTCCTTTAAATTTCAGGGCTGTCGTTAGTTTGAACGATCCCTAAATGAAAGGTGGTAAGTCGGCTACTTGTTTCCCCCCCCCTCCATCCCTTTCTCCAAATCAGTTCCCCTTGGTCCCCCAGATTAAGGAATTAGGGCTCAGCAAAATTCTTCTCAATATTTAAGAAATGAACCATCTGGGACAGAATCTAGGGCAGATTACTCTTAATCTGATTTGGAAAGCCACACGCAAAGATGAGAACAGCACCAGGCATTAACGTGCTGCAGATGCTGAAGCCTAAATATTTTTATTTCTTATTTATTTTTCAAAAGTGGAGGATCTGCACGCCTTGGGTAGCCTTTGGGCCTGCTTTCTTCAGGGCCAAATTCTCTGAGGCTGAGAGTGCAATCCTTTGGAGTTGTAGACACCCCATCACTGGAGGTTTTCAAAAATAGACTGGATCAGGATGACATAAGGTCTCCTGCCTTGAGCAGGGGGCTGGACTAGAAGATCTCGGAGGTCCCTCCCATCCCTAGGACTCTATGTTGTAGGTTTGGGTGAGATTATGAGACTGAGTTAGCCAGTGAGTTTTCATCCTCTCTGCCTGGGCTTCCAGAATGTACCCTGAGCAGATCTTTCTCCTCCTCCCTTCTTGCCCCCAACCAACCCCACAAGACGTTGTCTCCCTCGTCGGCTTCGATGGCTCCCCAGTGTCAGCAAAGTATTGATTTCCCTGCCCGGTTGACGTTGGCAAAATAACACCTTGATAAATCGCCGAGGATTGATTTGCACTTAATTGACAATTTGGTGAACCCTCTTTTAAGAGGCCCTGGAGTTAGCCTGGTGAAAGACCAAGCAAGCATTTCTGGATAATATATTGCCGGATCAATAAGTCTTGGCCTAACATCCCATAGTCTTAGCGACAAAGCCAGTTGAGCTGTCAGCTTGGGTCTCGGAAAATTAGTGGTGGTTGTGGGGCGGAGGAGGGGGAATTTAGGGGGCAGAGAGACGTTGCTCTCTCCGGAGCGCAGAGGGCAGCAGAAGCTTTAGAAACCGTGGGAAGTGGGTTGAGAAGGGAGGTCTCTAGCGAGGAGAATGCTGGCTGGGGAATTCTGGGGGTTGAAGTCCAGCCGTCTTCCACTGGCCAAGGTTGAGAAACATTGTTGTAGATACTCCCAGGGTCAACCATGCTGACCTCTTGGGAAAGCAGAAGGACATTTGTTTAATTCCCATCATTTCACGTGATCAAAATTCAGGCGCTTGGCAACTGACTCGTATTTACGACGGTCGCAGAGCCCCGGGTCACGTGACCCCCTTTGGAGACCTTCTGACAAACAAAGTCAATGTTAAAGTCAAAGGCACTCAACAATTGTGTGTCTAACTGAACAAGTGATTCACTGGACACCTGTGGCAGGAAAGCTGGTAAAATGAGGCAAAATTCAGTTAACAACCGCCTCACTGAGCAACAGAATTTGGGGGTCAGTCGCGGTCATTAAATTCTGTAAATTCTTAGATTTGAATTCTGCAGATAGAGAGAATTTTATTGTCAGAGAACAAAAAGAAATGCTAGGATCCTTTTTTTGTAGAAACCTACATACAAAATGAATATTGTAAATATTTTTCTGGATATTGCTAGCTTAGAGGATGTTTTGCCACGGATTATAAAATAATAGGAGGGGATTTTAAGGGAGTTCAGAACAAGGACTGAGATGGCAGTAGGAGTAAATATTAATACATAATCATTCTCAAATACTTTTTTAAGCTCTGGAAAGTAATAATTTTGATGTCTAGAGGTTCTTTAATCCATATATTTTATTTCAAATCTGCATAAAACAATTTTCGGAATTTTTTGCCCAGCTGTTTATGTTACTAAACTTTGGGAAATAAAAGAAAAACCATCCTCAAAGATCGGTCACCTGTTTTTATAATGCTAAACCAGACTGTCAAGTCAAATAGGTTACTTTTCATTAAAAATAGTACCTAGTTTATCTTTCATTTAAACGTAGTGACTTCTGTTGTTTTATCGTACTAGTGATAAGCCCCTTAGTGTCCATCTAAAGTGGCGCACACATTTTGCAAATGAGTTACAGGCAGTTCTCAACTTAAACAGCAATGTAATGTTACCACTGACTCCTATTTATGACGGCTGCAGCATCCCAGGGTGACGTGATCCGCTTTTGCGACCTTCTGACAAGCGAAGACAATGGGGAAACTAGATTCACTTAACAACTGTGGCAAGAAAGGTCATAACATAGGGCAAAACTCACTTAACAAATGTCTCACTTAGCAACATAAATGTTGGGCTCCGTTGTGGCTGAGGACTGCCTGCAGCCTCAGTTAAAGGACACACCTGGCGGGTGGGTTTGTGTCCCTGCGGCAGATTGCCCCACTTTGCAACCCCCTCACCTTCCCCCCACTCAGTGCCCGGGATCTCTCTCCCCTTTAATCTGGCCAGGCCAAGACTTCCTGGGACTCAGAGCAGCCCAGCCCTGAGGACCCTCCCACCCACCCCCCCTGCAAATGCCATCCATTAATGCATTTCATTATTTCAATCAGGGATGTTAAAGCTGCGGTTCTAAAGGTCCCAACTGTGTCTTTCTCCATAATTAAAAGACGGGGGGCGGGGGGACGCTCGGAGCCACTCGCCCGTCTTCAGGTATTATTTACATACAATTTGGATGGGAGTGGAGGAGCATCCACACATACATATTTTATATTTTAAAACTTTATTAAAGTGCTCGAAAAGGTTGTGTGGCTGGTTTGGTCAATCGGATCCTGGAGAGCATAAATCAACGAGTGGTTTGATTTGTTATTCTTGGCCGGCCATAAATTAAGCTTTTCTTGATGAAAAGGCGGCTGGTAGGGTTTGCCATTTCGGGGGCGGGGGAAGACTTCCAGAAAATATGCACCCGGAGTTGGCATCAGCCAATGAGGGGAAAAAACTGGCTTCAGAAGCCTTGAATGGAAGTAACTGCAAGTAATTTTTCTCCCCTTTTTTCCTTGACCTGCAGTTTCTGCCTCCTGTTCAGGCCCAGCCCTTTGTGAGCATCTAATTCTGTTTTTCCCCCCTATTATTTGATTAGTAGCCTTTTATCTCTTGGTTAGGGTTTCCGCAACAATTCTAATCACACACCCCTTATTTCCTCATTTCCTCTTTCTTTGATTCTTCTCTGAATGCTGTGGGCTGTGGGGCCCATTCTGAGACAGACCCACGCGAACCCACCCACCCTGCAGACCCCTCTCCCATCTCAAAAGGATGCAGCGTTTTTTCGCTGAGCCCACAAATGGGCAGCCACACAAAGACCCCGTTAGAAGGTCTCTCCGCTCTGGGGGTCTGAATGCTCCACTAAATATATAAGTATTTTGAGTTATATGTCTCAGTGAGTCCCAATAAATTACAGGTCATAAAATTCTTTGCACATAATTACCCGGCAGAAAAGGAGTGTTCAAAGAAATATTTTCTCTGCCGCCACCTCTGTTCCCATTTCTTTACCATATAACATTTATTCTAATATTAAAATGGCAGCAACTCGATAAATTGTGAATCATTAACGCACTCCATTGATTCCGGGGGGCTTGCTCTTTGTCCCCCCCCCCGTCCTGCAAGCAGCCTGGGATCCGCCGGGTGTGTGAAGATCAGTCTATTGGATTGAGATTCATAAGCTATTTGAGGGCCGGTGACCAAGACCTTCAGCGCTTCCATTGCTACAGCCCCCCAGACTGATCAATACGTGGAGACACCTCGAATCGCTGGCTGTTGGCAAAGAGCTCAGACGGCTGCAGGTTAAAGTGCAAGGAATGGCCGATCCAGGTGGAAGAATTTGATGGAGAACCTGGAATGGCTCGGAGGAATCTGCAGGGGGGTCCTCGACTTACGACCATTGGCACTGGAAATCCTGATCCTAAAAAAGGAGAATATTTGTAGCTCAGGATTGAACCGTGGGGTCCTTGGTGCTCTCTGAGCTGCGTACTTGTCTTGCGGACATTTCATTGCCCAACTCGGTAACATCATCAGTGCTGGGAGGGAGGGAGGGACCAACCCCACTCCTTCCTAGCACTGATGATGTTACTTACTTGGGTAATGAAACCTCCGCAAGAAAACAACCCAGCTCAGCAATCCAGCCCTTAAGTGACCAGACACCATTTTATGACCTTTTTTGCCACGATTGTTAAGCAGATCAGGCTTTGTTTGTCTGAAGCCACGTGGGATGAACACGTGTTGGGTGCCAAGCACCTAAGTCACAAACACGTGGCCACAGGAACACTGCGATGGTCATAAGTGGAGGTCACTTTCCTTTCAGTGGTGTCGTAACTTTGGTTACTAAATGAATGGACGTAAGCCGAGAACCGTCTGCGCCCACTTGTGCTTCAGACTGTAAGTGAAGAATATTCTCCACGATGGGCAACGCTGAGAGCTAAAGCCAGGAGTTTTTCTAAGAGCAGACAATCCGGTGAGGGCTCTATGCTTTATTTTAATTTTTTTAGCCCCTCTCCTTGGGGTGCCCTTGGCTGCGAGCTTTCATTAGCATAATCCAAACATTTGCAGCCCACTACAGCAGTCCAACCTATTATGGTCCGGCATATTTTGTGACACAACCACGGGCCTTTGTGATTACCCACTGAGGTCACTGACAAGTAATATATTCAGCCCGTTAAGTTATTAGGGAGATAAATAATTGGGGTGCTGGCTGAACTGTGAACTTTTACCTTTTCCCCCAGATCGGAGAGCTTCCTCCGGTTTGGCCAGCTCCGACTTCGTAATTCCATTATGGTTATGAGCGCAGCTGTACGCCCAGCAGCCTCCGATACAATTTCTTTATGGAGATCAGCAATAGGAATATTAAACTTTAAGCCCAAAGAGGTTGTAATTTAACCTGTATTATTTATTACAGACACAAATCCTTTACAATAGGAAAGAAGGAGGAATTAGTTTAAAAACACACACCGGCATAAACAATCCATATATAAACAGAAAGGGAATAAAATACATTCCTTCCTTTAATGCAATTAGATTGGAGTGTTGCACCAGACCGGGGAGAATGTGACTTTTGTTTTTTGATCGGGGTGGGGGGTGGGGGGGCTTTCTTTGTTTGAATTGCAGCGGGGGATTTTCTTGTCTGCAGCACCTGGCATGGCTGGTGGGCACAAAACCCTCCTGGCATTTAATCATCCCGTAACGAGGATGCATACATGCTATAAACGATCGGGTTGTGCTTGAGGATCACACAGCTACAATCAGCTACCTGAACATCGATTGATTCAATTAAGCTGGTGACAGCCTGAAAAAATAATACTGCGTATAGGTAGTCCTCGACGTACGACCACAATTGACTCCAGAATTTATGTTGTTAAGTGAGACGTGTATTGAGTTTTGTCCCATTTTACGGCTTTTCTTGTCACATTTGTTAAGTGACTCACTGCAGTTTTTGGCTGTTTCATGTTCAACTTCTAAGGTTTCTTTTTCTCCACAAATTAAAAAATAACTTTCATTCTCTTTGTTTTCAATGTGCTGGATTTTTCCCCTGTTGATTATATACATCTTGTATATATACATGTTTGTCCAAATTGTTTCTCTCCCCTCCTCTCCTCCCTTCCTTTTCTTCTTCTCTTCTCTTCTCTTCTCTTCTCTTCTCTTCTCTTCTCTTCTCTTCTCTTCTCTTCTCTTCCTCTCTTCTCTTCTCTCTTCTCTTCTTTCCTTCTCCTTCCCTCCTTTTAGTAACTCAGCAGACCTGACACCCTTCTTCTTTCAGAGAAACTTAAAGGCAGCTTCTCGTCCATCCAATGGAATAAGAATTGGTAGAAGGGAGAAAAAAAAACAAGCCCATTTCTCTGGCTGAAATAAGTTTGCATGTGATCAGAATTATGAATCTGATTCTCTAATTGACATGAGGTTTTATGAGGTGTAGATTTTATTCTTTCGAATCCTAAATATATCAGAAACACGGCAATGTATATTGAGGATTCTGTATCAGATTCTGAAAGGATTTTGACAGTATGCTGTGTATGTGTTAAAGCTTTCTGCCTGTCAGCTCCCTTGCCAATGCCCGGTTCTGATGCCAACTGAAATGTTGTTTTCAACCAACACTGAAATTGGTAGTCAAGATAATTAACTGAGTTTGGAGCAGGATATTATTTACTAGTCAGGGGAACAGCGCCTCGGGCAAGGGAGGGGACCGGAGAGGAAGGCAAGTCATAAAATGTCCCCTGTCAAGGTTATTAATTTTCGCATGCCAAATGGTGATATATCCAAATAACTTACATATTTTAATAAGACACTTAGTTTAATGAAAATGGGGTTTGCATAATAGCAAGTCATTAATTAGATTCTGAATTCCTGCCTGTTGCCTAAATATTAGTCTGCAGAAAGGGGATAAAGGGGAAGTGTTAATAAAATTAGAAATTAATAAAGAGTAAAATTATATATACAATTTATAACTATATAGACGTTTTAAATAAATTATGTGTATGTGTGTAAATGTATCTCCCTGTGGTCTCCTGACCTATTAAAACAAGTTTTTTTTCCGCCTAGAAGCCTAGGTACCTCCGTCCTGGGAGCTACGAGCGTCCAGGGCTGCCTCTGGCTTTCTACTCATTGGCCAAAAAGCTCCTGATTCCCCCAAATTTCCAGCAAAGCCACAGCTTGCACCATCATTCAACCTGGCATGCTATTTATTCACAAGCCAGTTGGCAGCTGAGGATTGACGAGTGTCCAGGGCAGATGTGTGTCAAGCACCACTAATGAAAAAGCTCCCCTGTTTGGGGGTGGTGGTGTTGGGCTACTAAAAGAGTAACTCCCCCCTTCCTCCTTTTCCCTTCCTCCCTCCCTTCTCTTTTACTATCTCTACTTCTCCCTTTTCCTTCCTTCCTTCTCTTTGTCTATCTCTATCCCTCTTTTCCTTCCTTCCTTCCTTCTTTTCCTCCCTCTCCCCATCCCTCCCTCTCTTTTCCTTCCTTCTCTTTCTCTATCTTTATCCCTCTTTCTTTTTTCCTCCCTCCCTCTTCTCTTCCTGTCTTTAGTTGTCTTTCTCTTCTCTTTCTCTTTCTTTTCTTCCTCTCTCTCTCTCTCTCTCTCTCCCCCCCCCCGTCCTCCCATCTCTCTTTCCTCCCTCTTCCTATTTTCCCCTCCTCCTCCTCCTCCTCCTCCTCCTCCTCCTCCTCCTCCTGCTGCTGAGCCTCCTACCAAGGCTGGCATTTCCCAGCAGAGAAACCTGCAGGTGGGCATCTTGGCCGCTTCCTCCTTCGCCTGCCCGCCTTCCTCTGCTTCGCCCACAGCAGCCATAAAGGCGACTCCCAAATTAATTTAGACTTCAGGCAGCCTGGCTGGGCCAGCTGGATTTGGCAGGCTGCTCTTCTCTGGGAAGCCCTCAGACATCCCGAGGGGACACTCAGCAGTTTATAAATCTGTCAGGGGCGGCGTTGCTGATGACCCCAACTTCCACCACCAAACGCTTTTAAAGATGCAGCGTTGCCCACATCCCCAGGGCCCAGTTTTTCTGCAAAAACTGCACGTGCTGGAGGTATTTGGGACCTACATTTATGCGGAATCAGGGAAAGAAGTGGAAGATTCCGCCCCCCCCCCCGCCCCGCCAAAAAAAGATCATATCCTAGCAACGGGAAGCAGGCAGATTTCCTTCTTTGTTTAAAAGTATGCCTATTAGGAAAGTATTCTGTCCATAAAAGTAAAATAAAATTGTATTCAAGCAGGCTTATATTCTGGAGTAAGCATTTACATTTTAATAACATCAAAGAGCACTTCATAATAAAATATGTAATTACACAAATGTGACAATAATTTATGCATGTGGATCTTCTGGTGCATAAGATCATGGACATATCAAAGGCACAAATTAATTACAGCTTCCTCAAGTGCAACCCTATTTCTCTTTCTTTCTTTCTTTCTTTCTTTCTCATTCATTCATTCATGAATGGGCGGGGGGGGCGAGGCGGGTCTTCCAGGGGTGGAAGGGACGCCAGCCACAATTGCCCCCCCCTCTGCTTAGGGATAGGGGGAGGCCAAATCCCCATGAAGAATTGCTGAGGAAGGGGCAAAAGGAGAAAAGGATATTATGCCTCCCCCCCCCTCTCTCTCTCTCTCTCTCTCTCGCTCGCTCGCTCGCACACAATCAACTATTTGTTTAAAGTGGAAAAGGGAAAGTACTCTGACTTTTCTCTCCCAAATATATGTCTCATGTTGTTTTCTTTTTTCCTGTCTCTGCACTTCCCTTTTTAAATTTATTTTCCTATTTTTCTAATTTTGTACTCCTCTTTTGTCTTTATATTCGTAAACTCTAATGAAATTATTTTTTAAAAAAAATCTGGCACAACCAGTCCTGAAGCCAATTGCCCATTCTCTCTGCACCCACTCCACACGGGTCACCAGGGTCAGGAACATCCTCCATTTTAATATTTAATTTTACACCGTGGTTCCCGTGACTGTTCGAGCTGATTTGGCAAATCCCGCTTCGGATAAAGGGGCATATTAAAAGGAAAACGCCCTGATTTTAAACTCCCCAAGGAAGGGTAGAAGTTGAATCTGCAAGGTAAATAAATCTGAAGGTGAGATGATTCAGAGACAATTAAACAGAAATAAAATCCACCCGCCAAACGCAAGAGACCCGCTTTGTGAAAAGGGAAATTAGTTTGCGGGGAGGAGGGGGAATGGCTGAAAGAAAGCGGTGGAGAATAAAAGGTCACTACACGTGTTGCAGAGAGGCAGAAGTCACTCCAGGTTTACTAATCACCTTTAATGCTCCTTCCTTTTCAATCTGGGTTTAAATGTCAGTCTCCCTGGCTCTCACCTGGCTATTTATCACTCCCTAGTTTAGCAGGTCTGACGCTGCCTGGAAACCAGCTTCATTTCTGTTCTTCTCTTTCTGGTCTTTGAGTCTCTCCCCTTGGTTTTCACTGCCTTTCAAGGCGATTCTCAGGTGTCTTTCGGGCGGAATGGAGACCTTTGGAAGCCCAGCAGGCAGGCGGGTCAACGGGCCACCCTAGCCAGGAGGAGTCCACCCTCAGAACCAGCTCCTGCCTAGAGAGGCTTCGCTAGATGCCCCAGAGAGTATGCAGCCATGGGCAGCAAATACAAATAGTTAGAGTGTGGCTGCTTTTTTTTTTTACAGTTTACAGCGCTCTGCATTGGAGAAGAAAGAAAGGGAAAGTCAGAAATTCAAAATTTGCCTATATTATCTTTAGGGGTGTTTTTCACACAGATCTTTCTTTCCTTCTTCCTTTTAACGTTTCTAACTGAGTGGAGATGTTGGCATTAAACTCAAAAATGTATACTTTCTTTTTTTTAAATCATAAAACAATGCAACACAAGGGAAAGAGGAAGGACGGAGGGAGGAAGGAAGAAGGAAAAAAAGGAAAGACAGAACAAGAAAGGAAGGAAGGAAGGAGTAGAGGAAGGGAAGGAAGAAGGAAAGAAATAAGTTTTTTAATCACTCTTCCCTCCCCCTTTGCCCATCTCTTGCCTTATATTGATCTTGGTAATTATAATAATTAAAGTGAAATCAAGCTCTAGATCTCTGTCTAAATGCAGAGCAATCCGCAGCTCAGCCTCGGTTGGCATTTTGATACCAACATCCCATTAAATATCCTTTAGGAGCTTTCTTGCCAGTTGATTCGTTATTTACTCATTGGGTAATTTATTTCACACACTCTACATGTTCTCTTCAACCAGCAAAGCTTCCAGAGCAAATGTTTTCATACAATTGGAAAAACAAGACGTAGGATGGCTTGTTTGGAAGCTAAAGAATAGGACATAAACGGAAGAAGTCACAGGAAAAACAAACCAACTCAGCTACCCCTTCTCAAATTTCTCTCTCAAGACCTGTCGGAAAGAATGTCAAATTAAAAGGCTGCTTTAGCACAGCAGAGGTAACATCCCTGTTTCTCATCTCTTTGGTCTGCTGCTCAGTTGGGAAAAAAGGGGAAAGGATGGGGGGGGGGCAAAATTCAAAATAGAAGGTTTAGGAAACTGACAGGTTCAATGGACAAATGCCTGGGACGTAGAGTATACCAGGACAGCCATGTGAGATCATTTCAAGTTAGGGTTTTTTAAAAAATATATTATTACAGCTTGTCTTCTTTTATCATATTGCCATCAGCACGGAATCCAGCTTGTGAACAAATGCAATTTTAAGATCAAAAGATTTAAGACAGTTAGCCTCAGTCCTGTAGCCACATTTGATTATTTTTTTAAAAACTTTCTGCGTGAAAAATGTGAAACATATTTCTGATGAATTCCACGCTGTATTTTTTTCCACCCAGGTTTGCATGCCTGTACAACTGCATTTGGAAATGTCTGTTGAATAATCTCCAGTCTTGTGAACTGCAAACTTGATAAGGATTTATCCCACACCATCAATAAGCCACCTTTTTAAAAAAAATCTATAGCCCTTCTACGTTGGTTAGACGTTTCTCCCATCTTTTCTCTTAACTTAAAAGAATATTTGGCCATGGAAAAATAGCTACAGGCTGCCCCTGGGGGCCCACAGAGCTCTGGAGGTGGATCTGATTCTTTTAATCAGGGTGCATGTTTTAAATCAAGATAGATTAAATTCTGTGAAAGACCTCATCAATCTTTAGCTGACAAATTTATTGCAAATGTTAATGGTATTTGATTAGAGAGAAAGAGACACCAAACATTACACATAACCTACACTTAATATTTAGTTTTACAGGTTATGAGATATAGATATATAGATATATATTGTTTTGTCATACTGAAATAATCTGTTGTTGGCTGCTGTGAAAACACACAATATAAAGGGACAATCAAAGTGGTTTTGTTTTTTTAAAAAAATTGTCACCGGGCTGTTCTTGAACATACAAAAATTGAGCCTAAATTTTAAAGATTTTTAATAAAAGATGTGGACAAACTGGTCCAGGTGGGAGAGCGTTTGGCAACTGGAAAGCAAAGACACAAACTGGACAAACATTGGAACACACATCGATCCACTGAGTGAGTTTTCTTGAACTGCATCGCCTCCCCTTCTGCACGGAAGTGAATAAATTCAGACCTTGAGAAATGGCAGCTGGTTTTAATCCTCCGTCTCTGGGTGGCATCGCAGAAAACAAAGGAAGACACACAAAAAACCCCAGACATGGATAGTTCTTGACTTAGGACCACAGTTGAACCCAAAATTAAGTGAGTTTTGCCCTGTTTTATGGCCTTTCTGGCCACAGTGAATCTGGCTTCCCCATTGGTTTCGCTTCTCAGAAGGTCGCCCAAGGGGATCACGTGACACACCGTCATAAATACAGGCCAGTTGCCAAGTGTCCCAATTTTGATCGCATGATCATGGGGATGCTGCAACAGCCGTAAGTGTGAAAAAGGGTCATAAGTCACTTTTTCCGGTGCCGTTATAACTTTGAACAGTCACTAAATGAATGGTTACAAGTCGAGGATTACCACTGTATTGCACAATTGTTGTCAGTGAAACCATTTTAGCAAATGTTTGGGCAGCAGCTTTGTCAGTTTTGAATGCATAGATACAGATCAAAACTGCAAACTAAGCATTTTCTTAAAAAGGAGTGGGGTGTGTGTGTGTGTGTGTGTTTCTGGTGCTGGTTGTGTCTGCAGTACTGCAGATTCCCCGCTATAAGGGATGCATGGAAATGCACGTTATTGACAGTGACCTCTTTAACCACGGCTGTTTGAGAACACGGTTGGTTTTATGGGATGCCAATCAATAAAGGGGGGTACACAGGCCCCTCCCACCAGCTGCCGATTTCGTGTCTCCTGCCTAAGGGCAAAACCACCTGCCTTCTGACCAGTGGAGACACACGGGAGAAATTGGTAATTGGTAAAGTAAACTGGTAAAGAAAAGTGATTTTTAAAAAGCATCCATACACATATCCATTCCCATATCAGAAATTGTTTAAAAAACAGCAGACCCTCTTCGAGCCAATCCAAATGGCATTCAGTCTGTATAGCTAAAGCAGCTCATTTACAATGCAATAGAAAATAGCCTACAAATTAATTACAGTGACTTTTATATATATATATATATACATATATATATACAAATAAAAATAAAGGAGACTCGATGCTAGGCTTTTGAAAATCTAGACCGTGGAGGCTGTTTTATTCTTTTTGGGAGGAGGAAAGGAAAGGAAGGGGAAGGAAAGATGGTGGACAAAGCAAAGCTGAATGCAGCATCCTGAATATAAAGAGAGAGACGTGGACGCAAAAATGCTCATTAAAAGGAGAGGTTAAAGCTTATTGGTTGGATGGAAATCAGTATTAGGGAAGGGAAGAGAGAGAGAAGAGGAAGAGGATGGGAAGGGGATTTGAGGGAAGGAGAGAGAGAGAGAGGAAGGAGGTGGAAATGAAGAAAAGGAAGGAGGAAAGAAGGAAGGAGAAAGGGAAGAAAGAAGGAGAGGGATAGAAAGAGAGGGAGGGAGGGAAGGAAAGAGGAAGAGGAAGGAAAGGGGGAAGGAGTGAGTGAGGAAGGAAACCAAGGAAGGGACCCTTGTCGTCTCTTGTTTAGGGAGTGGGAAGCGGCCATCCCAGAAACACATTTTCTTGTTCTACTCACATATGAGGAAAGAAAACTAAGGCTATCTTGGTTTCTCTTCTTTCCCCCTCAGGTGGCAGGTTCCCTCGGATTTTATAAAAAAATATCTTCTCTTGGGTCAGACCCTGTCATGACAAATGCACAGAGAACAGAGGGAGGAACCCCCGTGGCCCCTCTGGACCGCCTTCCTGATACTCACATAGGCTTCATCGAACTGGGAAAGCAAAAAGTCTATTCGGGTCCAGCCGCCTCTGGGGAAGAAGCTGCCACCAAGCGGAAGCTGGGCACGGTCCCTTCACCTCCTCCGCTCCTTCCAGGAGCCATCCTTGGTCAAGAGCTGGCCTGTCCCTCCTTCTCGTCTCTGCTGCTGACACTTCTCTGCTCGCCTGGCTCTCCTGGGTCATTCCAGGCGGATGTCCAGTTTCTGAAGGAGCCCCAGGAGTTCTCCAGTCCGGTATCAAAACTGTGCATGGTCAACTTCATCTAGCCAAGAAGCCGGACTGGCTGGGAAATCCGGATAGCCCCCGCTGCTTCCTGAAGAGAGATCTGAATTGGGTCCGTTCCCACTCAACACCCTCATGGGTTGAGGCACTGATTGTCCACCTTGGCCTACGAGGCCCAAGCTGTGGTCTGGGTAAACCAAGCTGGACATTAAGGAGGGGTGGCCAGACATAGCTTGTAAGGACCCTGGTGAGGGGGGCATCCCGTACGGGCTGTTTGACCGGAGATCGTGAAATTGGTCCTGAGCTGGGATGCCACCGTGTTCCAAGGAGAAGTTGCCACTGCTCCCAGGCTGTTTCGCCAGAACGGGGGAGTTTTCCCCGAGACTGCTGTAAATCCCGTTGGGATGGTTGATGTCGGATATGGAAGGCTCATCTGGAAAAAGGAAACAGGGGCGTGGGAGAGAGAGAGAAAGAATGCTCTTTTTTGGAAGAAGATCCAGCTTCTCCCTCGAAGAACATCCATGGAGATTCTCGGTCGTCCAGTTTCACGGATGTGCCAAAGGTGCTTTTTCAAGAGGCAGCTGGGCTTTGCTCTCCAGCTGCCTTTTTTTTAAAAAAAGCACCTTTGGGACTCTCCTTTGAAGAACTATCAGAGTAATATTCTCACAACCCACAAGCACAGTCGTGAGTATCCGTGCAAGGCACAGGAGGCAAAAATATCAAAGTGGTGGACACAACTTTGCAATCAAAGCCCTGCCCACTAAAAAAGGCCATGATTGTGGCAGCCATCTTGACTTTTTTGACCTTCATTGGCATGCCCGCAGTTAGGATTTTGCGCGTACCTGTGAAAGAGACCTCAGCATCGCTGTCCGGCCCTTCTTCCTGGATGCTGTCCTTGTCCAGCTTGGAATTCCCCCTGGAGCGTTTCATGTTTCTGAAATATTGGCCCCACCTCTGCCTTCCCGCGTCTTTCTTCAGGCGCTTCTCCTTGGCTCTCCTGTTCTGGAACCACACCTGGAGGGGCGAAAGGAGGGGCAGGTTGGCTTATTTATTTTATTTAGAGAATAAATAAATGAGCCCAAAATTTCTTTTGCTAAGCGAGACAGTTGTTAAGCGAATTTTAACCCATTTGACGACCTTCCTGGCCACTGATTCATTGCAGTTGTTAATTTAGTAACATGGTCATTCAGAGAATCTGCCCCCCCCCCCATTGACTTTAACAGAATAACAGAGTCGGAAGGGACCTTGGAGGTCTTCTAGTCCAACCCCCTGCTCAGGCAGGTGACCCTTCAGACAAGCACAGGACTATAAGAAGGCTAAAGCTAGGTCTGGCCGAAGGCCACGAGGCGCCTCTGTTTGTATCCCACAGGGCTTTAATGCTAGGATTTGCAACACAGGTAGTCCTCGGCTCACAACAGGCTTACAATAGTAATAATAATCACCGTAGGAATCACGAGTAATTACAATAACGTGGCTCAATCGATGGAGGAATCCCTCGGCTGGGTCGGCTGGGTTGTTTCCCCACCAGTCTCCAGTCTTTTCACCCACCTGGACCACTCTCATGTCCAGGCCTGTTTCGGAAGACAGCTGCTCCCTGACGTGCCGGGCCGGCTTCGGAGAGTTGTTGTAGGCGTTTTTCAAGGTCTCCAGTTGTTTGGCGGTGATGGTGGTGCGAGGCCTCTTTGCTGTGGACTCGGCCTCTGAAAATGTTCCCAAGAGGGAAAAGGTCAAAGTCCAAAAGCGGAACTTGCAGGCGGACGGAGTTGTGGGAGTGTGAAAGGGGTCAAGGAGGAGGAAGAAGTTCTTATGGATACGTTCACCTCCTGAGGTTATTTGTAAAGATAATAAAGGTGGGATACAAGCATGCAAAGAAATAATTCTGCCCATCATAGTTATGGCTCCTGGGACTCAGCGGCTTTCCCCTGCTTGGGGCTTCCTAATTGTGAGAGGCGGGACCCGCCCCCCATTTGGAGGCCGAGCGGGTGGAGAAAGAGCCGAGCAGACTCACCTCTTTGCTTGGCGGTCTCGTAGTCGGCCTTGCAGACCAGCCGGCTGTCCTCCATGAGGTAGAACTCGTCTCCCGTGGCCAGCTGCCTTTTGCAGACCACGCAGGAGAAGCAGTGAAGGTGGTAGACAAAGTCCTGGGCCCTTCGCACCACCTGGGTGGGCGGGATGCCTTGCTGGCAGGCTGCGCATTTCGTCCCAAACCTCCTGTGGATTTAAAGCGGGAGAAATTCATTTTCTTTGCATGACGAGTATGCAAAAATTCAGAACGTTTGGAGCCGGCAGGTGAAAAGTGGCGAAACGGGGATCACATTGTGGCGGTACCGGGAGCGTCTTCATTGGAATTCGCAGACTCTTGCAAAAGGGAGAGTGCTTCCCTCCTTCTTTCCTTCCACGCTCCTGAAAAGTCGGGAGTGCGGGTGAGGGGAAGGGCTGGAGGAAGGAGGGGAAGGCCGGCCTTGGTCCACTCACTTGAAGAAGTCCTCCTTGCAGTAGACGCTCTCTCCGCGGCTGAAGCACTTCTCCGCCAGCTGCACCTGGCAGTCGTGGCATCGGAGGCATTTGCTGTGCCAGTGGCGGTCCAGCACCTTCAGGATGAAGCGGTCCACGATGTGCTGGTTACAGCCTGCACAGAGAGGGATGTCTGGGGGGAAATGGTTCAAAGAGAGAAAGGACATCCATCAGCTCCTTCCTTCCTTCCTTCCTTCCTTCCTTCCTTCCTTCCTTCCTTCCTTCCTTCCTTCTCTGCTTCTCCCTCTCTCCCTTTCTACTCTCCCCTTGTTCTTCCTCCCTCTCTCCCTCCCTTTCTCGCTTCCTAGGGAAAGATTCTTTTTGAAAGGTGTGAGAACAGTTGGTTATTATTATTTTTTTACAATAATAAAAGTAAGATTATTTAAGTGCCCCAAAAGCCATACTGGTCAGGGGTAAGGATTAGCCATTTTAAGCCGACATTCGAGACCCCGTAAGGCTCAAATTGCTAAAATCGAAATAATTCTAAAATAAAGGCATCTGTAGCACAGCTGGGGTGAGAATGAGGCAAGAGGGACCAAGGAAATGCTTCTCCCACACTTTTCTACTTTTATTCCCGCTTCCCATACTAAGCGGGGGTCCCGCCAGGCGGGTTCAAACTCCTGTGCCAGGAAACCCCTTCAAGGCGCCGGCACGAAAGAAAGAAAGAAAGAAAGAAAGAAAGAAAGAAAGAAAGAAAGAAAGAAAGAAAGAAAGAAAGAAAGTCTCTCCTGCAGATCACACCAAAACGAAAAACAAACACAGATAATTGCTGGTATTTCCCCCCCCCACCCCCCACCCCAGGGATAAATAAATCCGGATTTTCGGTCGGAGCCAAACGCCTGTTCTTTGGTTGTGATTGTGATGATTGTGTCATCATTATCATCATGAAGCTCCGCGAAGCAAGTACCCCCACATCTATGCTACTTTTTTGTTAATTAAATTACGAATGTCCCCCAAATTGATTCATTTGTTGATTGAGAAGCCTTGGAGAGAGAGGGCAAATGATTTACCCTGATTTCTTGCAGGGTAAATATCACAGCAGGAACATCCGTCTGTGGTATTTATTATTTCAAGGAAGATCTGACATTAGTTTCAATGTACAAGTAGAAATAATAAAATAATGCAACAATAACTATTTATAACTACTATTTATAATTATTAATATAACTAATTCTCTTACCATAGTAATAGGAGCCCTTGGAGCAATACCCAAAGGGCTGCCGAGGCACATGGAAATTTTGAACTTATTCGACATGAATATTTTGACTTTGCAAAAAACCCTAACCCTTACTCGGAACTGCCTCTATTCCCAGATGTTACCGTAACAGCTCTTAGGTCCTTGGTTAGGACTTGAACTGTTAAGTTTTTACCAGTCCCAGACTGTGCATCGAATTAAAGATTAAATGATAATAATAAATAACAATCTACTGCCGGCAAAGAATCCATAGTTTTTAATTTGGTGAACGGTAAATGTGTAAACTAGCTAAAAGTCTCCCTTTTAAAAGAAAATCTGGAAGGGGGGGGGCGTTCAGCTTCGCTTGCAATCAGGGAACTCAACTTTGAACCCCGGCAGATTAATCAACTTGAAGCCCTCGCCGATGAGTCGGTCGGAGGCGAAGGGAGCCGACGAGGTCGGGGCTGCGCCGCCCCGCTTTGCTGCTGCGCTCTGTCCGAGGCAGGCGGTCATCCGACCCGGCCGAACGCTGGCGGGGGGAGCCCAGCGCTCCCCACCGCCTGGTCTGGCCTCTCCCCCGAGGGCAGATCAGGGAAGGGAAGAGGACCCCGGCCAAGAAACGATTTTGCGCCCTGGGCGATCCAAGCTCCTGGCCATCCTTTCCACCCGCTTGCGCGCTTTTTACGCCCCCCCCCCCCCGGTTTGCTTTATTTATTTGTTGGCAACTAAGTAGTCTGGATCTTGGGAGCGTCCGTACAGCAAAGATGGCATTAGCGATGATGATGATGATGAAGATGATGATGGCGGCGGCGAGGGGGGCTTCAAAGCAGGAACGGTCCCGTAGGTGCAAATAAGGCGCCCGCATCTCCTCCTCTTCCGAGGATAACTCGGTCAGGGAACCGCGGGGGGTGGGCTGGACCGGCGCCCTCCCGATACCCTGGATCGCGAAGCCCATCATCCACCCAAAATGGGACTTGTAGTGCGCTCGTCGGGAAGGCGGTAGTCGGTCAAGCTGAAACAGGCGCCTTAGGCTTTCTCCGCCTTACAAATGATCTGACCGATAACAAATCAATAATCATAAATAATATCGCAGTGATAGGATTTTCGCTCTTCTGGGGAAAGGTCGACGAAGTGAGTTATTCTCTCTCCCTAGAGTTAATCCCCTACTTTTCATTATCTAAGGGGGAGTTTTTTGGGGGGAGGAAGGGGGGAAAGTCTCATTCGACTTTTGAAAAATTACATTAGGGCAATTAGATCGTCTACATTCACTTCTGAAAAATGAAACCGTTTGAATGGCTATGACTCCCCTTGAGAGGGCAACAGAAGCCAGCAGAGGACATTTCAGCAGCCTTGTTGTTTTTTTTCCATTTTGTACAGGTTTTAGGAAACGGGCAACTAATTTTCCTTCCTCCGCGATTAAATTTAAAAATTCGGTGTTGTATCCTACTTAAGAATTCTCCACATCCGGAGTTCTCAATCAAGTCAGTTATCGCGCGCAAGAAAGAAAGTTCCGTCACTTGTTTCCAGGCTAAGAAGAAGAAGAAAATGGGCGAGGAGTTATTATTTCCAGATCTTTTTCTTCCTCTTTCCTTCCTCCGTCTAGAAAAAGGATAGAAGGGCGAGGAAGGATGAGAAGCAAAAAGGGAAGGAAACAGGAAACAGAAGGAGGGTTGCTTGCTTACGGTAACTGATGACCAAAGGTTGAAGCAAGACGTAAGGAAACAAAATCGAATTGAGACCAAAGAAAGACAAGACAAGACAAGATGGACGGAAGAAGGAAGGAAGGAAGGAAGGAAGGAAGGAAGGAAGGAAGGAAGGAAGGAAGGAAGGAAGGAAGGAAGGAAGGGGGAAACGAAGCGGAGGAAAGAAGGAGCCAAACGAAAACCAAGGAGCAAAGGAAAGGCATCTAGCTGGGCGCGGAGTCCTTCCCTCTTTTGGAGGATTCTCTGGCTCTAAGCAGCGGCAACTAGTTCTCCCTAAGAGAAAATGGCTGCCCAATTTTGGGGGGTCACGGCTCCCCACCAACCCAGTAAAAAGTTACTCAGCTGCCACCTGGCACCTGAGGAGACCCCCTCTGCCCCCTTCTCCTTCAACACCTCGGCCGCGGAGTTCATCTGCCATTATCTTATCCATCCTTCCGAATCATCATCATCACCCCAAAACAAACGACGGAGCGGCGGCGGGGGGGGGGGGCAATCTCCTTCAGGGTTCCTGTGCTGCTCCTCCCGCGGGCAGGCAAGAGGCTTAGAAGGGGGGGGGTTTGCCCTTGCTCGTTTTGGGGTGTCCTGTCCTGAAGTGAAGGGTGGATATGGAGAACCCCGCCGCCCCCTTTGCTCCCGTTGCCCCCAACGGGATTTTTGCTTGGAACTCAGGGAGGGTGCTGGGTCTTTGGGGGGGGGCAAAATACCTGGGCAGGATGACTGAGAACCATCAGGCCCTTCCTCTCCCCTGGCGGCCCTTCTTCTCCCCCTCCCCCGTTACCTGTCCGGCCTTCCTGGTTCCGCGCCAACAGCGCCAGGAGTGTCTCGGTGCTGCTGGGGGGCTCCCGGCCAGCGCCCCCCCGCCGCCGCCGCACCTCCTTCCCCGCGTCCATCTTGCTTGCCTCCTGCTCTTGGGAAACTCGACCAGCAGGGCACTGAAGATCGGGGGGGGGGAGAGACGCGGGGGGGGGGGCGGGCGGAGAAAACCTCCGCAGAAACCTCCCCTTTAAAGACCAAGCGAGCCTCTCCCGGTTCCTGGCCAGCGGCGCTCCGTCAGCACCACGGACAGCGGCCGGCCGCCAGCGACGGGGCGGGGGAGCCGGTCGAGTCTACCCCAAGGGGGGACGCGGGGGTGGAGTCACTCGTTCTCCCCCCCATCACGGAAGGGAGGACATTAGGCGGGGGGGGGAGCATCAGGGATGGAGGCCTTCCAGGGGGACTCCTTGCCACGTGGGCCAAGGCGAAGAGCGAGTCCTTTTGGACCCACCGACAACTGCTCTCCGAGGCTTAATCCGTACCTAAAAACGGAGCAGCGTCTCCGCCGAGGGTCCTGGCGAGGATCTCCCCTTCCTCTCTCAGGCAGCAGCCGAGGCTGATCGAATGTAAGAGCAAGCCGGGGTGGGTGGGAGATGGGAGGAAATGGGGGGGGGGATAAATAGCCCCTTCGCTTATAAATGAGGCATAAGAGAGACGGAAAGAATCCTAGCCTGGAAGGAGCCAGCGAGGTCATCCAGCCCACCCCTCTGTTTGTGGCAGGGATCCGATTCCAGATCCCTGGACACCTTCGCCTACCAGACAGAGGCAAGAAGAGGTGTCGAAGAAAAGGCCAGGAAGGAGGAGACCTTCTGGGCAACATAGTTTGACTTTGATCCATGTTCCCTCCCTTTACTCATTTGTGAAGTTTTGCTGAAATAATTCAGAGTCAGCCTTGTGTTTTGTGTGACTTGTGAATAGGCGCCAATGCAGAAAGCGCAGACGGCAAAACCAAATTTCTGCTCTTTGGGAATCGAAGCTGGGGGGGGGGATAGGAAGCGCGAAGGAGGATTTTTGCCTGGTTAAGTTTGTCCCAAGAAGGTGTTTTCTGCTGAGGTTGTGGAGATATGCAAATTTATTCTGATTTAATTTACTAATAGGGAAAGGGAAAGTGGCTTAATCAGCTAAAACGTTCCTGAATGCTCTGACCGACATAATATGAATGATCTGTGCCTGTTGGGGGCCTTTTCCTTGCAAAAGGATTCCAATTTTTTTGAGGGGAAATGGAGGGGAGAGAAATCGACAGCACCCCCTCCAGCCACGCGAAGGAACCCGATTGTGGGGGCTCCATTTGAGGAACAAGGACCGGATCGGATCCTTAGAGGAAATATCGGCAAATATTTCGCAAAAGGCGGAAGAGCCGTTCTTTCTAAATTAAAATATATTCTTCACTTCCTCCAAGAACCTGCAGGACGATTTATCTCCTTTTTTCTTAATCAAATGAAAAGAAGTTCCGGTCTCCGCTAAGCTTCTCTCTGAACTGATTTGTTAATCTTCAAAGTGCAATAAGCCTCGTTGACTACTAATCCTCCCTCTCCTCCCTCCCTCCCGTTTTTCCCCTTTCCCTTTCCTTCCTTCCTTTCTTTCCTTCATCCTTTCTCTTCCTCTCCTTCACCTCTCTCCCTCTCATCCTTCCTTCTTTCTTTCCCTATCCTTTCCTTTCCTTTCTTCCCTCTTTTCCTCCTCCCTCCCTCCCTCCCTCCCTCCCCTTCCCTTCTCCCTCTCTCCCTGCTTCCACCAGTGCAGAAGGGAAGGCAGCCGCCAAGACTCTCTAACCTACAAACCGGCTCTTTGGAAGCCAGTCCAAAGGCCTTCGGAGGGTCGGTTCCGATATCAAGGGGCAGAAATCCTTTCCCAAGAGAACCCAAAACCTGGAAACGCTTTCTGGTTAAAGACTGTACGCGGAAGCGCGACGTTTACCGGACCTCCCACCTAAGAAGAGGGAGCATCGACGGGGCGGGAGGAGGCTTCCCCTAACAGGGACCGCAAACTCAAAAGTCTTGGGACGGGTCCAGCCATCCCGGAGACGTTCTGCTCATCCTCCTTCCGAGGGTTCCTCCCTGCTGACCGTTTTAAAATCAACTATCCCCCCCCCACCTTTTTGGTTTCTTTTTCCTTATATTTTCCAAGGTCTGCTGCCCGTTTTCAGAAAACGAAAAACCCTCCCTGCGGCTGCCAACCATTCCCACGTTCGGTTTTCACGGGGCTCCGCCTGAGCGGCCCAGATGGCAAAGGTTGCCTGGCTTCCGGCAGGTAAGCCGAACCGCCGCGATCGGGTTGCTTGGACGTCAGCAGCTCCTGGAAACCGCCGGGTCGCCATGGCGAGCCCAAAAGGTCAGGGACACCCGCGAGGCCAGGCTGCCGAAGAGAGCCTGACCCCCAGCCGCCCCCCCAACCTTGGCCGGAGTCTGCAGGGGCGGCGGGAGATCCAGACGCGCCTATTTTCCAAAGAGATTAAGAAATCCGCCTTTCTGCCCGTCGGGCGCTCAAGGAAAGGGGCCAAGCGACCGTCCCGAAGCGGACCCCGCCAAACAGGAGAGACGCTGCTGACTTGTGGCTTCTCCAGCTGCACGCCGGGAGTTCCCCCTTTCCCTCGGTCCAGCCTCTCTCGAGCCGCGGAGAGCCAGAAGCAGCTCGCCCGGCTCTGAAAAGACCCCCAAACGCGTAGGGGGCTTCTGGGTCCCGAGCTGGCCTTCAGGAGCGCTTGCGGGCCCGGACGGCGGTTGACCTGCCGCCCTGGAGGGGCTCCGGCAGAGCGCAAGCGGGACCGGTGGTGGGAGGGCGCTTTCCCTGGTCGGAAGACCCCCGCTCTGGGAGGTCCCTGGGCTGGAAAGAGACGCGCCTGGCAGCTGTTCAGCCCCGCCAAGCCAGGCGCGTCCTAACGACTTTGGGTGAGCTGCAGTGGGGGGGGGGAGCCTCTCCTCTCCCAAGCGGAGCGCTGGCCGTTTTCCGTCTCTCTTTCCTCCCCTCCATCCCCAAAATAAGGTGGCTCCCTCGACCGCTGGGTGAAGGGGACCCAGCCCAAGGAGCATCTGTTACAAGGAGGATGCGGGGAAAGTGAGGAAATTGAGTAGAAAGATTTCCTATTAAGCAGAGGGTGCACATAAGTTGAACCCGGATTGCTTGAATCCATCCCTTCGCCCAGGAAAGACTTGTGCCAAGAGAAAGAAGAGAGAGACAGAAAGACGGAGGGAAGGAAGGAAGGAAGGAAGGAAGGAAGGAAGGAAGGAAGGAAGGAAGGAAGGAAGGAAGGAAGGAAGGAAGGAAGGAAGGAAGGAAGGAAGGAAGGAAGGAATAACAAAAGCGACCGGGAGGTAAAAGATGAGGGGAAACCCTCAGCGCAAACGAAGAATAAGGATGCGCAAACGAGATTCAAGATCCGTCCGATTCAAGAGCGCTCGGCAAAAGCTGGAAAGTCCTTCCTAATTTTAAGAAAGACCCCCGCCCGAAGCGCTTCGGGATTTTCTTCCTTTTGGCTGGAGGCGGCGGGGGCGCAGAACCAGAGGACTTCCCCCTGAAGGAGGACCTGCCCCGCGGGCCAGCCCGGCACAGGAGCCCTTCGTCCCCCCGGCGTTTCTCGGGGGAGGCCAGCGGGCGGCGGCGCCCGTCGGGGCCGGCTTACCTGGGCTCCGGCCGAAGGCGCAGGGCTCGGCAGGGCCCCCTTTCTCCCCGCGGGCGCGCTCCAGCAGCATGGCGCTGAGCCCCGGCCGGGGTCGGACGCCGGAACAGAGACCCCCGGCCTTGGCCCGAGGGACGGCGGCTGGCAGCTCCCGGAGCCTCCAAGCGGAATGCAGGAGAGCAGGTCGGGGGGCTGGCGAAGGGTTGGAGGGGGAGTGGCCGCGGGGGGGGAGGAGGGGGGGCGAGGGATTCCCCCCTACCACCTGCCCGGCTGAACCGCGCAGAGGCCCCCCCTCCCTCGTCGCTCCTCCCCCTCCTCCTGTGGCCCCACCGGCTCTCTGAGCAAAACAAAGGCCGAGGGGGCAACGCGGCTCGCGGGGAGCTGTCCGCGGTGCTGAAGAGCCCCCCCTTGTTATCCAGTACCACCCCACGAAGGGTTCGTTCGCACAGCTCGCCTGGCCCGCTTGGCACAGGGCAGCCCACTCGGGTTGAGCAAAGAGTTGGCGCAACTCCTGAAGCCAACAAGAAAGTCCTGGACGGACTTTTAATCCCAAAACGGGATTAAAAAAATAAAATAAAAAATAAATAAAAAAGAATAAATAATAATAATAAAAGGAATAAAGAATGACAGAGTTGGAAGGACCTCAGAAGTCTTCTAGTCCAACCCCCTGTACACCATTCCGGACAAATGGCTGTCCAGTCTCTTTTCGAAAGCCTCCAGTGATGGAGCACCCACAACTTCTGGAGGAGGAACAGAATAAACATAGGCAGAATAAACACACGGTAATTCTGTTTAACAAGGGTTGCTACGTACAGATAGTCCTTGACTTATGACCACAATTGATCCCCAAATTTCTGCCTTTAAATGAGACATTTGAGTTTTTCTCCATTTTACGACCTTTCTTGACTACCTGTATTTTAAAATGAATTTATATGGGAATTTAAATTGAATTAAAAATAATAATTTAATGGTATTATTTCCTTCCCCTCCCTTTGATAGTGTCAAGGGGGACGGAATGGTCTAGTTACTAGAGAGAGTAGGTAGATGCCCCTCCGTTTTCCCCATCCCCTTGTCCTCCCTAAGGAAGGGCCCCCCGTCCTGCCCCCTTCTTGAAATGCTGGCTGGAAGGCAGGCACCCAGCATGGCAGAGTCACTCAAGCACAACTGCCTTCCTGGGGAATCTGATTAAGTCAGAGCCAGCAGTTTTTCATCTGGGTCTTTTGGCGGTAAGCTCGTGTTGGTCTCTCTCTCTCTCTCTGTGTGTGTGTGTGTGATACACGAGTGCCCATTTCTCTGTGTGTTAAAGCAGAATGGCAAAATTTAACCTATGCGTGATCCGTAGAACACCCCGCACAAACACACAAATAGGGTTTTAGCTAAAGGAGGCAAAGCACTACAAACTCAGGAAAGAGGTTACTAACCCCCCCCCCCCACATTACACGGAGCTTCATTAGGCAAGGTGTGAACAGGGTGCCAGAAAACTCCGGCTGCTTTTCAGGCCGAGGTGTGCCTCGGGATCACCCACGAAAGGCAAACCAAAGGGACAAGAAAACCCGCAGGAGAGACACAGGAGCTGGGATTCAGAACGCTTTATTGGCAAATCTTGAAAACAAATCTTTAAAAAAAGGAGAAAAGAGGAGGGGGAAGGAGAGGGGAGGGCACAAAGAGGGAAGGAGGGATTCAGAGGCGAATTTAATATTTTGAAGAGCCGCAGATGCTCAGATTCCCAAGCTGTTGCGTGCTGGATCCAAGGTGAGGAAGCAAGTAAAGGAAGCAACTGGCCGGAGCAAATCTGACAGCCTCCACTTGGGATGCAGCGGCTCACCAGCAGTCTGCATTTCAGCCTCGGCTTTAGGGGTGGAGACCTCGCCCACCGAGGACCCGCCTCCAGCCCCGTCCCTTTCCATTCTTTACTCCTTTGGGTTCCTTCCTGGGTCTCTGGGGGGGGGGCAATGTTGAAAGAGCTCCCCACCTGCCCTGGAAGCTGCAGGATGAGGCCAAGGGTCATGACCTCCGTGCCCGGCCCTGTGGAGCCCCCACTGGCCTGATCCTTCCAATCGCAAGCCGGAAGGCAGCTGAAGAGACTCCTGCCATTCCCCCTCCTGGGGGCTTCCTCCCTTTGTGCCCCCCATCCAGGGTCAGCAGTTGGCCTGCTCCCTTCGCCATCCAGAACTGGGGTGCTGGGTGCAGACAGAAGCCCCCCCCAGGCAAAATCAGAGGGTTGGACTAGAAGACTTCCAAGGCCCCTTCCAATCCTATTATTTGATGTTCTAAGCAGCCTGGAACTCGCTTTTTCTAATCTCTTTTGTCTCCATCTAGTCAATCAGAGTAGAGCTGGAAGGGAGATCGTCTAGTCCAACCCCCTGCTCAAACAGGAAACCCTACACCATTTCAGTGGCTGTCCAGTCTCTTCTTAAAAACTCCAGCCATGAAGCATGCACAATTTCTGGAGGCAGGCTGTTCCACCGATTGTTCTCACCGCCAGGAAATTCCTCCTTAGTCCTAGGTGGCTTGTCTCCTTGATTAAGTTTCCATCCATTGTTTCTTATCCTGCCTTCAGGTACTTTGGAAAATAAATTGACCCCTTCTTCTCTGTGGCAGCCCCTCAAATACAGGAAGACTGCTATCGTGCGACCCCTAGTCCTTCTTTTCACTAGAGCAGACGTACCCGATTCCTGCAAACATTCTTCGTGTTCTTGTCTCCAGGCCCTTGACCATCTTAGTTGATCTTTGCGCTTTTTCCAGAGTCTCAACACCTTTTCTGTAATGTGGTGACCAAAAATGGACGCAGTATTCCAGGTGTGGCCTTACTAGGGAATTTATAAAGCGGTACCAATACTTCACGTGGTTTTGATTCTGTGCCTCTATGCCAAGGATTGTATTAGACTTCATCTAGGCGGATCCGAGCCACCTGCTGATACTCTGCCTTAGTTCTGTGTCCCCTCTTTCCATTTTTTGTATCGGTCCCTTTTGTCTTTCAATTTATTAGAGAGATCTTCATGCAACCACGCTGGTTTCTCCTTGGATTTCTTCTTGTTTTTCTTTTTCAATCGCATTGTGCCACACTGGCCTTTTATGACCCTATTTTTCAGAGTTTCCCATGCTTCTTGAGTTGTTTTCCCCTTTAGGGTTTTTATCTGTGGAATTTTCCTTAGGCTGTCTCTGAGCTGGTCAAAATCAATTCTTTTAAAGTTTAAGACACGGGTTGGATTATATTTTACAGTTGTCATCTAAATTTTGAATCTCCTTGTTTTTACATAAGCACCTGTTTTAACCCCCTGCTAGCACCGATTTTCTTGAACCGTTCCATAAACCACAGCACACTAGGTAACCCAAGGAAGGAGATCACCAGAACCGTTTTAATGTTCTTCAGGAAAACACCTTTTTGTATACCCTTCCAAACTCAGAGCGTCCACCAGAAGAGAAGCAGAACATCAGTGAACGAGGATGAGGACCAACGGCACGGTCCCTTGAAAACGAAAACGTTGCGCTGTAGAAAAGAAAAGAAGAAAAAAATCCGATTCCCTGCTACCCGAATTGCAGGCGAGCAGGAGAGAGCCGTTGCGAGACCGAAAGTTGATTTCCAATGGATCGGCTATACGTAGGGACGGTGGCTGTGTCTGACTTTCCAACGCTTGGATCTCACGCGGAAGAAGAAGAACATGGTCATTAAGAATAAAGACGACGCTACGTAGAGGACGATGCAGAGGCTCATGTCGATGTTGGAGAAGCCGACTCCCAACAACGACACTGCCTGCTTCCTTCCCTGCTCGGCCACTGCGCCAGCCGGCCTGTTCCCTGGATCGATCATGGAGTCCTCCTTGGCTATCCCGCGGCCTGCCCCTTTGGACTCTGAGCCCAAGGGCCTCTGCGGAAGGCGGCCCTTCTTGGCCTCCCTAGCAGCGTCCTCCAGAAGCGCTTCTCCTCCACCTTGGCGCTCTCCTTCCTCAGCGTTGTCGGCTTCCTCCAGGTAGGTGTGGACCAGGTTGTGGCTGCCGTAATGCTGTTTCAGGAACTGGAGCACCTCCATCTTGTCCCAGGCCGGGGGCCCTTGGGTCGCCTGGTGGCACGCGGGGCAAAGGGCCCGGGTGGGCCACTGCACTTTGGGGAACTGGGGGTCTTCGCTCAAGTCCCCTGTCGGAGGGAGAGACAGGAAACATCAGGGGGTGCATTAGTTGGGGAGCCCACACTGATCAACTGACTTTTTATTTATATACCCAACTTATTTACCAAAAAACAACACCCAGTTACCAACACAGGAAGAAGCACTTAGAAGCGCCAAGTTGTCCCTTGAGAACTACCTGCCAGCCGGGCGTTCACCACGTTGTGCGTCTCCCAGAGCCACAGCACGGCTTCGTCCCAGCTCTTCACCGAACCCAGAGACGCTCCGGCCATCTCCGCGAAGTGATCTGCGCAGGCTCGGCAGCCGAAGAAATCCTGGACGTATCTCTGCATGACCTGGAGAACCACCCGGGGGTCGTCCTCAAAACCTGCAAGAGAGCAGCGGCCGACGTGCTTGTTCACGGGGCCCCTCGCTGGTCTTCCTGGAAGTGGGATCTTAAGGCCAACGGGGCAGGGAAAGAACTTTCTGGGCAGAACCTCTCCCCTGAATTCTCAATAATTCTGAGGAAAGAGATTGTCTCTGTCTCATTTATTAGCCCCCTGCATCTTGCAAACAGATGTCATGTCTCTTGACCTAATCCTTCCTTTCTCTTTCCCTGCAAAACTGCCTCAACTCTGGATCACTCTAATCTTTAAAATGGGCACGAAGGATAAAACTCCACCTGTGGCTGGGAGGATTAGGGGCCCTCCAGGAGACGGGAATTAAAGCAAGCAATAAGAAGAGGAAACCCTCGAAGAACTAATCCTGCTGCTTCAGCCTGACCCAATTCTCCCGTTACAAGAAACGGTCGTATCGAAGCCAGGCTGAGCTTTAAAAATGGGTTGAAACTTCCAGCCTGCTCCCAAAGAAGAAAATCTGGGTAAAAATGACCCAATTCAAACTATGTAGCTCACTGCTGGGGATGCTTCTTGCACCAGGATATTAACGGAGACGCTCTTTAGTTTTGAAAGCCACAGATAACACCTGCTTTCCTTTTTATGCGGATGTTGGTTGTGGTCACAGAACAGGAAACAAGTTTTCAAAGCAGGACGATATTTCAGTGCTAACAGCCTCAAACTTAACAGACTCAGCACAGCCTCTGGATTTCCCAGATATTACTCATAGATTTTCTGAAGAGGAGAATCCATAATATTTGCAAAACATAAAGGAATTGGACTTTTTAAGCTGTGTCTATCTATGTACAAGCTGTTCCACTGGTTTTGTTCTGTCAGGAAATTTCCCCTTGATTCTAGCTTGGATTGCTGATCGATGAGCTTCCATCTGTTACTTCTTGTCCAGCCTTCAGGTGTTTGGAAAATAGGCTGAACCCCTCTTGCCTGGGACAGACCCTCAGCTATTGGAAGACTGCGATCGTGTCACCCCTGGCAAAGGCTGAGCTGGTTGCTCAACCCCTATTAAAGCAGCTGCAGTGCCATTTAAGTTCCCCTCCCTCCCTCCCTCCCTCCCTGCCAGCCACACTTCACCCGCAGAGGCGGTCCCCTTTCTTACCTGTGTTGAGCAAGGCTCTGGGCTGGGCTGCTGCTTGAACTGTTAATGTGTGGAAGATCTTCCAGAAGGAACAGGTGTAACCTCTCAGCCCCACCTGGCTGCCCTGACACCCGACCCACTGGAGCCGGCTGGGCAGAAACAGGCCTGAGATCTAGAAAGGGGGAAAGAGCGCCATGAGGTCCCACTTTCACGCACTCCGTCAGAACAGTCGGTCAGGCAGAAATCTATCGCACTACAGCTGACCCCTGGCGAGGGGGCCCCCTAAAAGTTC
Organism: Vipera berus; assembly: GCF_964194415.1. NCBI lineage: Eukaryota > Metazoa > Chordata > Lepidosauria > Squamata > Viperidae > Vipera > Vipera berus. Next base: position 11,861,012 of record NC_138218.1, read on the forward strand.
CTATCCTCGACTAATATCTTGAGGGATTCACCTAACTTTTAAAAGAAGGGAATGAGGAAGAAGAGGATGAAGGAAAAAGGGAGGGGGAGAGAAAGAAGGAAGGAGGGAGGGAGGGAAGAAATCCCAGGGTCTGTTGTGGCCGTAAGTCGAGGGCTGCATGCAGCTCATCTGACTCGCCACCATCACAAAGGGAATCCCTTCTTCAGAAGGGGCATTTTTACAACTGATAAGGGCAAAAAACATTGCAAATAGTGATCACGTGACACAAGATGCTCAAATGCAAGCCTCTTCTCCTCCTTCCTTCTTTCCTCTTCCCTTCTTCCTCCTTCTCTCCCTTTTTTCCTCTCTTCCTTTTCCTTCTTTCCTTCCTCCTTCCCTTCTTTTTCTTTCCCTCCCTCCCTCCCTTTCTTTCCTCCTCCTCCCCCTCCTGTTTTTCCCCTTCTATGCCTCCAACCAAAAACTAGCCATAGCTTACATGCATTTTATTGTTGAGCAGGTCCAGGACGGCATCGTAGGGGATCCGGTCCAACGGGAGGCTCAGCAGCCACACCTGTAACGTCTCCAGCGACTTCATCACAGGCTGACGGCCAGGAAAGAGCTGAACGAAAGACCAAGTTAAGGACAGATTTGCACGGACTGTTCTCAAAACTTTCTTCCCTTCCCCTGAAGCTGCCACGGGTGCCGGTGGGGAAAACAACTAAAAGGCTCCGCAAATTGCCAGGTAGCAGAAGCTGAAACCGAAGTTGACTAAAGAAACTGAAGTTCAGCTGCGGAGGCACCGTGGAGAGCTGCTTCTTTGTGCAACTGACCGAATGGCAGGAGATGCCTGGTTGTGACGCCACATAAACACCACACACAGCACAGCCCAAAGCACACACTCTGCTAGAAGTCCCCTGGGGATGGGCTCCAGCACAAGTCAAAAGCTCGGAAGACTAAACTCTGGTCCTGGTGACCGAACTGCATCCTACAAATCTCCTTGGATCAGACTTGGTTCTCCAAGGGCTGTAAAAATGCACACAGAAAGGCAGCCACGAAAGTCCCGATTCCAATTTCGCCTTTCCGAACGGGCTCGAACAGGAATCCCATCTTCTCCTTCCCCATAAACGCATCAGAGGTTCATTTAGTTAGGCAAGTCCCGTAGCCTAAGGAGATTTCCTGCCCAGCGTGATTTACCACACACTGCAAGCGCAGTGAAAAGACTGAAAATGTTTACCTTGGCTAGGACTATAACGACATCTTTCAAGGCCCTCAGCGCAGCACCTTCCAAGGTTTTGTGGGTGGCCATTTCTATCCTGAACAAATAATGCAGCCCAGATTCAAGGTCAGCCATATATAATTTGGACCTGAAAAACAAAGAGACGCGGATACTTTAAAATGTGGCGGGTTTATTTTGCCTGCACAAGTGAGGAAGGTAGGAATACTAAAGACAGGAGATTTATCTTTAGAAACTTCTATTATTAGGCCACTGTTGTCAGTACACCCATTTTGTTCATCCTCAGTGGATTGGAACTCAGATTTTTTTTTTAGCAAAGATAAGTATTAATAATAATAATGAAGTAGGAAGTCAACCTATTCTCCAGAGCTCCTGAAGGCAGGACCAGAAGCAATGGAGGAAAACTAATCGAGAAGCAACCTAGAAACAAGGAGCAATTTCCTGAGAATGAGAACAATTAATCAATGGAACGGCTTCCCTCCAGGGGTTGAGGGTGCTCCATCACGGGAGGCTTTCAAGAAGAGATCAGACAGCCGTTTGTCTGAAATGGTCTAGGGTCTCCTGCTTCAGGAGGGGGTTGGACTAGAAGACCTCTAAGGTCTCTTCCAACTCTTGTTATTCTGTTATTTACTTTATTTAGAGGTAAATTTCCATTGGGCAGCCTAGTAGCACTTCTTTTGCAGGATTCAGAATTGGCACATTTATATTTCAAGCCTTGAGATAAATTTATGGCACTGATTTCTCTTTTGAAACCCACCAAAAGTGTCCGACTAGTCCTGCCCATGTTTGAAGTGCAGCCTTTGGAATACCACAGAAGCTCCGGGAGGTCCACTCGCACCCCCAAAGCCATCGTTCACTGAAGCCACCCGTTCAGGAGTGGGAGAAAAGCCAACACTGAAAGAAAGGGGGGGAAAAGCTCTTTCCTGCTTACGGGTCAGATCCTTTCCATGCCTTCGCGTTCGTGTTTCCTGGCCTCTGTGGCTGGAGAAGAGGGAGTGGAGAGACGAGTTTCCTTCTAACTCCCGGGAGTGACTTTAAATGGGAAGAAAAGAAAGACCGGAGAGGCTTCAAACTGTGTGTGGAAGGACAGTATAAAAGTTAAAAAAACCCTCAAGCTCAACAGGTGAGTCGCTACAGAAATTCAGGTGCTGCTGGCTGCTTGCCTGAAATGCCCCTTTCAGCCCCCAATAAATGCCACACGGGCAGTCCTCACCTTACAACCATTTGAAATTACAGCAGCACCGAAAAAAGTGACCGCTTTTCACACTCAACGACCGTTGCAGCCTCCCCACCGTCGCGTGATCGAATTTCGCACGCTTGGCAACTGGTTCATATTTATGAGCCTCGCAGAGTCCCGGGGAGAACTGGCACCCTCTCGATAAGGGCTGGCCTATTTGAATATTTATTTGGCCCTCTGCGATACAGGTAGCCAAAGAGTTCCCTGTTGCCAACTCTCCTTTGCTTCCTTTGGCACCCCCTGCCCAGGTAACTCACCCAATGCCAAGCCACCAGGGTCACCCAGCCATTACTAAAGCCTGCTCCTGCCCCAGTTCTACCTTATCAAAAGAATTCTGACCATCTTGCGTATACCAGGAATTTGCAAAACAGTTACGGACGTGTCCACAGCACCGCCCCTGCCCAGCTGTCCCTGCAGCCCACAATTAAAAAAACCAAAACTTTTAAATGGAAGCCAGAGTCTCGTGTGCAAATGCTGAGACCCCAGGATGGCAGAAATCTGGTTGCAAAAATTTATAATTCATAAATGGTTACTGTCAACTCTTAGCAGCCACAGGGACAAACCTTTTGCAGGTGCCTACAAAGTGATGCACGGAACACATCAGAGCCACTGACAGACGGCTCCATAAATCAAGGGGTGACTGACAGCTTACAGAGTTTTTGCACAGTGGATTGATGGCTCAATATTGGGATTTTTTCCCCCAGCACGCGAGCAAATAAGCGGCCACTTCCTCATAATGGCTTTCCAGCATCATACCTCCCTCTAATTTCCTGCTGTAGCTTTACGTATCATATCTGGAGCTGCCTAAGAAGATCCTAAAATTACTTTCGCATAGTGTTTCTCAACCCTGGCCACTTTCAAGATGGGCGGACTTCAACTCCCAGAATTCTCCAGCCGGCATTCTGGGAGTTGCAAGTCCACCGATCTTAAAGTGGGCAAGGTTGAGAAACACGACTTTAAGGTCTCGGAAAGGACTTTAAGGTCTCCTACAAACTCACAATCGTCAAGACTTACTCGTTAATTAATCCATGGGATCCATTGGGATAAATCAGGTACAACTGAGGGACCGAAGTAACACCAAGTTTCCTAAGTAAAGCTGCCTCAGAATTTAGAACCCGTTTGACAGCAAGGTTTTCATACTGACCCAGGTCCAAGATCACCTGGAGGAGAAAGCAAAGCAAAGCAGAGTGATCAGTGCTGCTGTGCATTTGGTTAGGACTGCAAACAGAGGCAAAGTGAATTCCGACCACCAGAATTTCCCAGCCAGCACGGGGAGCTGGACTAGAAGACCTTCAAGGTCCCTTCCAACTCTGGTATTTTGTATTCTTCTTTGGGCATAAAACGAATTGTCTTTCGTCCCAGCTTACAAAGTAAAAGCTGGAAGGCTTGATGAGGGCCGATTCCAATCAGGGGTAGATAAGATGTAAGCCACCCTTACATCGAAAGGACTGGGACGTTACCTTTACTGATTACGTTACCTCTCGGCCGAGATAGGAGCTCCCGTTTTCAAAAATAATGGCAGTATAATGCTGACTGTGTTTACTGAAAAGGGAAAATACTTCTTCTGGCCTGTTAAGAATAATTAAGAATGATTAATTAAGAATTAAGAAAAAATAAGTGAAAAAAATCACTGGAGAGATAAAGGTAAGGCATCTACTGATAACGTCTATGGCTGATCTGCAAGGGCTTTCAACTCACATATTGTCAGGCAGCAGAAATTATGAAATGGCTTTTCACAGTTTGCTGATAAAAAAAATCATTAAAAATGGGTGGATTGTGGAAATTTTAATAAAAAAAGAGGGCAGAAGGCAGAAAATGAGCACTATGGAAGACTGCTTAGTTAGGTTTCCCAGAACACATGATAAGTGGTCCTTGACTTATGACCACTCATTTAGCAACTGTCCAGTTACAATGTGCTGAAAAAAAAGTGACCTCGCACTTATAACCATCGCAGTGTCCCCGAGCTCATTATGACTGCCATTTGTGACTCCCCCAACTTGCTTCGGACAAGCGAGCCCAATGGGAAGATCACAAGGAAGGATCGCATGATGACTCACTTAATGACCATCCCAGTTAATAAATTTTCCAGTCCTGATTGCGGTTATAAGTCGAGGACTACCTATACCACTAACTGCCCTAGAATATCCTATATTTCTAAATCACATTTCTGGGGCTTTTATTCATAATTGTTTATGCAGCTTTTGAGAATAACCATCTTGAGAAGCAGGAAATAAATAACCGTAATAAACAAATAAAACAACACATCTTGTTATCTGACTTTCTGAGTATGCCACGACAGGCTGTTGTGTTTGTAGTGGCCCTGCTTTGGTTCTTCACGATGCCGGCAGCACCCAGGAGCCCTCATTCCAACCCTGCGGTTCTCCTTTATTGGTACAAACTAAGTCTCCCCTGTGCCTCTTTTTTTAGCAGGCAAGGAAGGGACTCACAGAGTTGGCTCCAAATTGGGGCAAGCGGCTGGCTTGGCTTCCCGGGAGTGGTTCTGCAGAAAATCAATCACTGTTTGGCGAATGGTCTGAAGGTCCCGATCTGAGGTTGCTGAGGAAAGAGAAGACGTATCCTGAAACTAAATCCTTTCTGGGCATCTGGCAAAGCTCTTGGCTTATCCCTCCCGGAGGAAGAAGACACGGGAGCCTTCGACCCAACCTCGTTGGAAGGGACTGATCTTGAACCAGAAAGGGCACCGTCAGATTAACTCACCGTGATGATTTTCTCCAACTGTAAACTGCTTGGTAAAAGCTTTGAAATACTGGAAGGGAGGGGAGGGAGAAAAGAAAAGGTTCTGTTTAGAACAACCCAAACTAATCAATCCCTGAACGTAGAACGGTCCCAGTCTAAATATATTTATTATTAATCAGCCACATGTTTTAAAATTACAGGAGGGGTAGTCCCCGGCATGCTGCACGAATCCGGAGGGCAAAAGTGGCTGGTCCCGGCAATGAAAGGGGCCACCCAGGACAAACAAAACTGCAAAGGACCAACAGGTTTTGCCAGCTGAAACAAAGCGGCCACAAACACCGACCTGGACTCCGCTTAATAGCTCCGACCAAAAACAAAAACCCAGCAGAGCAACTAAGACAGGAGGAGCAAAGGGGCACCCCAGTTCCCGATTAAAATTTCCACAGGAAATCCTTCCCCACACATTTCGCACCACGTGGAGCCAAATCAAGCGACAATCCTTTTTAGGATGCCGGCAGGCGCTTACCCTAAAAGTTGGATAATACTGAATTCCGTACTCTTTGCACTGTTCGTAGTTCTTCTCATCTCCGCAGTCCAGCACGCCAATTCGGATAGCAGGCTCCCACTCTGAAAGGAAAGAAATTAAAACAGCGTTTATGCCTTTTGCCAATCTGGGAGTTGAAGTCCACACATCTTGAAACGACTGAAGTTAAGAAACACCGCTAGACTACGTGAGACAGAATAGAATGGAATGGAATGAAAAGGAACGGAAGGGGTAGAGGTAGGAACAGAATCCTCAGACACACAAGGAATTTGTCTCCGGTACAAGTCAAAAAAGGAGCAAAGGTGGCCCCAAACATCAAGAAAGAAATTTAACGATGCTGCTGCAGACATCTCAGTTAAGAACTAATTTTACTGCATCAAATGTGGAAGTTAGCTTTCGTTTGAAGTAAGTAGTTTTAAAAGAAGCTGTTGTGGCTAAGAGGGCTGACCCTGTTCTTTAACAAGCACAGTCCAAAGTCTGCCAGAGAGAAAGACAAAATGAGAGTATTTGCTTCTCTTTTGAAAACCCTGAGAAATAAAACCCATCCTACAAAAAAAATTCAATCTTTCTTCTATAAAAAAAGGGGAGGACTTAGAAGCATCATTTATTCATCAAATTTATCCAGCCTCCCATCTCACCAGAAGTGACTTACAACCCTAAGCCAGATGTTCCTCGCAGGGCTGCAAAAATATCTACTTTCTCTTTGTTTTATTAAAAAGATGTGGCATTTAGGAACAGGGTGCAAATGGCCCTTGTAGACGGGAGGCTGTCCACGCAACAGGCGCCAGGATAACCATCAGCATCTCGGAACAGATGGGCACAATAGGGAACGAGCTAGTTTGTTGCTGAAAAAAGCAGAAGCTTGAAACTGTTTGGCTTCGGGTTATCTGCTTCATTCATGATCACGGCTGTTCTTCTCTTCTTCCCCCCTTGACCCCCACCATCTCAAGCCCTACAACTGCAATGAAATGAGCCTTACAAAGGACATGCAAATGTTGTTTGTCCTTTGCACAATGCAAGCCAGCCTCAACCCAAACACTTGGTTAAGTGCGCCAGCTGGGAGGCAGGTCTGGGCCATTCACAAAAGGCAGAGGGGAACTTTGCGTGTCAGGTTACAAGAGGGGATGATCGTGGCCCTGGGACACTGCAACCATCATAAATACAGTACACGCCAGTTGCCAATCTTCAGAATTTTGATCAGGTGATGATGCAAGTGTGAAAAAGGGTCAAAAGTCACTTTTTTCAGTACCATTGTAACTTTGAATAAGTTGAGGACTCTCTGCACTGCTTCTCAGTAATTGTAAGAAAGCAAACTGTGATAAGGCCAGTGTTAAGGTGAGTGGACCTCAACTCCCAGAATTGCTGGGTAGGGGATTCTGGGAGTTGAAGCCCACTCATCTTTAAATTGCTGAGGTTGACAAACACTGTGTTAGGCTACTGATTATAAGAGGCAGCTTCCTATGCTCTTGCTTTGCACAAGATGCATCTTTTCAGCAAAAGTGCCTGCCAGACCAGAAGGACAAGCTGCTAAATACCAAACATTTTGAAACTTCCGAGATTTCTTCACCATCCAAAGCTTCCCACGCCAAATACATTATGTCCTCTCAAAGTCTTCCCAATGTTTGCTCTCTTTAAGCCACTACAAAGTAGAGGGAATGTGTGGAAAGAGCGAGCGGTTGCACAAATCCTGCAAATGGCCCCACTCAGCTGAACACACAAAAGAAACCACATTGTTATTGACACCTTGCCTTACGAGTGTTTAGAAAATATGCCACCCTTCTCAGCTGCCGAGATATTATCTCAAACTGACACATCCATTTCTCATTGGACAAAGGGCATCTAAGCTGCAATGCAGCCCACGAAACGGGGCAAAAGATTCCCGAAGTTTCTTTGATGGGTAATACTCAGTAATAAAAAATCAGTATCCTCTGGAAACTACTTTTTCAACGACATGAGCATGCTAGGGCTGAACCTGCAACACAACAAATATATGCAAAATACAGTAAGCTCATCCTGGAGAAAACCTGTCTATGGGGCTGCTAAGAATCGACACAGATTTGATGGTACATAGTCAAGCAATCAAGAGTTAGGAGCCTTCAGCACGTGTTGGACTACAAGCCCCAGCAGCCTCAGCCAGAACGGTCAGTGGTGAGGTCCCTGGGAATTGTGGCTCAGCCGTCTGAAGAAGTCTACCTGTTTCTCCCTGATAAGAAAGCAGGAGGGCATCTTACCCCAATGAAGCCCTTATCTTTCCACCCTGCCACATGCCATCCGGGAGTCAGACCCCTGATCCCCCCCAGAACTCTGGCCTCAGTTGTATCCGGAGATCTTTGAGGGGGGATCTCTGCAAACCTAAGGTCCTGCTCCACTGCTTCGCCCATCCATGGACATAAGATCCAGCCTAGGCATCCATGGAGAAGCCAGGGAGCACCTTTCTCCAGGTGGGCAAGCCAGCTAAGGAGATGGCTCTCTAAGCCCGTCACTCCCGCCCCCAAGGGGAGAATGATGGGCGTTGGAGGTCACCATTTCTGAACGATTGCCTGGAGAGACTGGAGGATTCCGTGCTTATTGTGGAATAATAATAATAATAATAATAATAATAATAATAATAATAATAATAATAATAATAATAATAATAATAATAATAATAATAATAATAATAATAATAATAATAATAATAATAATATAATCTGGAGAGTGGAAAATTACACTTTGCAAACTCCCTTCTTGGGCAAACGGTTGCAAGTTCTCCCCGGGGTCCGGAACCCTCAGAAGGAAGATCAAAGGGATCAAGATGCCCTGCAGTTAAACCCCCTTTTCCCACGAGTTGGCCGCCTCGGCCCTGCGCCCCCGACCGAGCGCCCTCACCGGCGCCGCCTTCGCTTCCCCTCGGGCTGGGGACGGCGGGGAGGAGGGCGCTAGGCCGGGCCAGGCAGGCCGTGCCGAGGGGGCCTCTCGGCCGAGGGCCGGGCCTCCTCCCCCATCATCCCCGGCTCACCGTGAACGTCCCCCGCCAGGGCGCGCCACGTGGGCGCGAAGGCCACGCAGTGTCCGCAGGACGACGAGTAGAACTGCACCAGCCAGGCCGAGGCCGCGTCCCGCAGCGCCTCCCGCACCGAGCCGCCCTCCAGCACCCACACCGGGTCCACGCCGGCCTGGTACAGCCCCGCCCCGGCCGGCGGAGGCGCCGCCACCGCCAGCAGCGCCAAGAGCCACCCCAGGGGCGCCGCACGAGCGCCCAGCCCCGCCGCCGCCGCCGCCATGCCCGGTGCGCAAGGCCGGGCGCCACCCAGGCCTCCAGGCCGCCCCTGGCAACGGGCCGCCGGCCCTGGAGACGGGGGCGGGCTCTCCGCGCCGCCCGCCGCCCAGCGCGCAATCAGCGGCCGAGGCGGCCCTGGGGGCGGGGCTTCCCGGCCTTCCCGGCCCTCCCATAGGGAGGCCAAAGCCTCCGTCAAGCGGGCGCCCTTCGCTCGGAGGGCTTTGACGTGTAATGCGGAGTCGGCCTCGGAGCCCATAATCCCCAGCCCGGCTTCCTCCCCGCCTTCCCTTCCCCTTCCCCTCGAGGAGGACGGACGGGTAAATCGTCGCCTTTCCGTCCCTGAAGGCCCTTCCCGCCTCCTTCCCCGGCTGGAGGACTTTGACAGCCGGAAAGCGGAAGTGGGGGGGGCCTCTTCTTTCTTTCTTTCTTTCTTTCTTTCTTTCTTTCTTTCTTTCTTTCTTTCTTTCTTTCTTTCTTTCTTTCTTTCTTTCTTTCTTTCTTTCTTTCTTTCTTTCTTTCTTTTTTCCTTCCTTCCTTCCTTCCTTCCTTCTCCATTTCTCCATTACACCTTCCTTCCTTCCTTCCTTCCTTCCTTCCTTCCTTCCTTCCTTCCTTCTCCATTTCTCCATTACACCTTCCTTCCTTCCTTCCTTCCTTCCTTCCTTCCTTCCTTCCTTCCTTCCTTCCTTCTCCATTTCTCCATTACACCTTCCTTCCTTCCTTCCTTCCTTCCTTCTCCATTTCTCCATTACACCTTCCTTCCTTCCTTCCTTCCTTCCTTCCTTCCTTCCTTCCTTCCTTCCTTCCTTCCTTCTCCTTCCCTCCACCTTCCCTTCTGTCTTCCCTCTTTCCCTTCCCTTTTCCCCTCCCTCCCTTTGTCCTCCCTCCCCTCCCCTCCTGCCATCCCTCCCTTCTTGTTCCTCATCCACTTTCCCTTCTCTCTCCCCCCTCCCCTCCTTCCCCTCCCTCAGAATTTCCCATAAATGAGCCAAGCCAGCCCCAAAACAGTGTGGGGCATCCGGGCTCTGGGTGCCCCTTAAGAGGCGTCTCCGTTCTGCTGCTGCGGGGACAGGCGGAAGGAGATGGATGACTTGAAAATTAAATGCAGAGTTTAACTGAGAAATAACCATTTTCTATGAAAGCTAATGACTTCTCTGGAGGCCCCTACGAAGATTTATTGACCCTAGAGGTTAATATTGATCAAGACCACAGCAGGCAAAAAAAATACCAGACCTTGAAGTAAGTATAATCTCGATATTGAAGCCTGGCCAGTGACAGGCAGGGCCATCCATCTCTTGGGACTGTCAAGTGCATCCGGGTGTTTAATGTGTCGCCATCCTTGGTGTGCGCCTTCACTTTGTGACGGAGGCCTCCTTTTCCACACGTGAGCCACAGAAGATCAAGCCTTCGTAAAGGGCCCCATCCTTTTACAGGTGGTCCTCAGCTTGCGGCCACATCTGAACCTTAAATTTCGGTTGCTAAGTGAGAAACTGGTTAAGTGCGCTTTGCCCCGTTTCACGACCTTTCTTGCCACGGTGGTTAAGTGAATCGCTGCAGTTGTTAAGTTAGTCACACGGTTGTTAAGCGAATCTGGCTTCTCCATTGATTTCGTTTGTCAGAAGGTCGCAGAAGGGGATCAGTCATAAATATGAGCCAGTTGCCAAGCGTCTGAATTTTGGTCTTGTGACCGTGGGGATGCTGCAGCGGTCATAAGTGTGAAAAACATTCACAAGTCCCTTTTTTTAGTGCCGTTGTGACTTTGAACAGCCAGGGTGTAAGTTGAGGACCCCCTGTATTTGTTTTCAAAGCAATTGTAATTTCCCTCTCCATTTTTACACTGAAATTCGAAGGTGAGAATGGAAAGAAATCTCAGGCACGAGGAGAGGAGCCTGAACCTTCTGCGGGGAGGTTGCAAGGTGGGGAAAGCTCTTCGGCTTCAGAAGATGCCACTGAATCGGGTGGAGAAGGGAAGTCGAGGGGGCCGGAGGTGGCCTCATCATCTTGTCCACTTAGGTTTTCGGGTGGAGCTGGGAGATCTGTGCTCCAGGATGAGGCATTCTTTTCAGTTGAAGATGGGAGATCGCTGCTTCCATAAGTCAACATTTCATCAACCGGAGACACATCATCCTCCAGTTCAGAAAGAAACTTGTTGCTTAAATGCATGGCGTCCCCTTCGTTTTTTGGGAGAGCCTCTTGGGGAGACCTTAAATGGACTGCTGCCATCCCAGCTTCATTTGTATTTTGGTTCTTGGTTGAAGAACTTTTTTGATTTTCCTCAGCCAGGTCCCTGTTTCCCAGGGACGTTTTGTTGAGTTGGAGACTGATTTTGTCTGGCTTGTGGGATACACATACCTGCATTGAACAGTTGGCACAGCTGGTTTTGTCCTCTGAAACTAGCAGGTGATCAGAAGAATTTGGAAACCTGTGGCATAACGAATGCTTAGGGCCATGGACTGGCTGCTCGGAATCTTGAGGGGTGCCAGTGTTCAGAGAGACACCTGATGCCAATGTCACGGTTGCATCCTTGTTACCACAGTGAGATGTGTTTTCATCCTCAACATCTTCTCCGGTTACATTAATCACATTAGGCAGAGGGTCCTTCTCTCCTTCACCCTCAGGACTCTGAAAAGGATCATTGGTGGAGGAGAAGACCATCCTCACCTCAGCTGGACTTCGAGAAGTCGTCTTGTTCCCACCATTTTCTGCACGTTCTTCAGAAATATTCAGAGAAGTTGCCCTACTTCTCAAATTTGGTGCATGAATGTGGTCCTTTTTTGTCACAGAACAGGTCCCCTGCGGCCTCCCACTGTTGGGTAAAATAACAGAGCCAGATTCAGCCAACCTTTCCGTTCCAGCCACGTCTTCCCAGATCTTTTCCTGACTGTACACAGCACACAAGTCCTCTGACTCAAGATCCCCACCAGGAATTTGCCCATGAGGTTTCTTCTCAGAGGAGGAGAATGTACTTTCTGTACTTATTACTATCCTCGGCACCACTGGAGCTTCATGATGTGTAGAGACAGCCAGGTTATCAGGCAGGGGTTCCTGGAAGACAAATTCTTCGGGGAGGCTGACGTCTGTGTCTTGTTGGCCATCATCTTCTAGATCTGAAGCAGAAAGAGAACTTCCAGAGAGATTGACTAGAACCGCATAGCCCTTACGGAATTCAAAACCGGATGGTGACTTTTCTGGATATGGGCAGAAACCATGAAGTATGGAAGAAGTTCCTGCAGAAGCAAAACTTCCTGGGCTTTTGTCCAATGGAGATCCAGGATGGTCTTCTTGGGAATTCTTGGTCAAACTGTTATCAGGAGAACTGTTTTCTCCTCGACGGGCCAAGTGATCTAGAAACAGCAGAAATGTGGAAATTGATTTAATTTTAGGTCTTAATGTCAGATTTCTCTGTATTTCTCTAGGAGGGTGGAAGAAATTTTAGCACCATTCCTTAAGAATGGGGAAAAAAACCCAGGATGCTACTGAAATTTCTTGAAGAAGGAGAAGCCGCTGCAGACCACTGGAGAGAAGGTGGCAAATCAGAAGACGGGACCCTTAGCCATCTTGCCACCCAAGAGCAGCCCATGAAGTTTGCTTCCAAAATTTCTCTACTTTGCAAATCTTTCTAAGGAAGAGAAGAGAGGGCTGTTCTGCTTTTCCTGTTCCCCTAGAGAAAGTAGCAGAAAGTGCTCTAATTTCAACCAGAATCCACAGGCAAGGCACAGATTTTTATCTTGAATACCAACTTGCTAGGGGACAGAATTAAACCTTGCTTTGAATGGCCAGGAGATGCCACAAACGTTTGCTTAGCGACCGTTCAAAGTTATAACGGCGTGGAAAACAGTGACTTAGGACCATTCCTCACACTTAGCGAAATGTTCTGAGGAACTGTAATTCCTGACTCAATATTTATAATTTCCTAGAGACAAGGCACCTACAAGGCTAGTAAATTGTAGAAAGGTCTCCGATAGAAGATTTGGATTTAGTTAGTTAGTTTCTATAAGCTGAATGGGAAGGCGGAAGAAATATGAACCGCTGATAAAAGTAAGAAAGCAAAATCTCTCAGATTGATAGATTTTTTTAAAAAAATGTGGCCTCTTAAATTATGTTGGAAATATCTGGGCAGAAAGCACATTTCTAATAGCCCAAATGGAATAAGTAATGCCTTGTTTTCTGGAGAAGCCACATAATCATATTCTCTAATAAACTCGGACAGATTTCGGCTCTCGCGTGATTTACGCCAATGAGATGTTGAGCAGGACATTCCAGGCATCAAAGGGGAAACTGAGACTCTTTCGGTCTGCATTAAAGGGTGATTGAAGTGGCCAGAGCAAATTAGACGTCACAAGCCCCGAGTTTAATTTATTATTTCCTTGAGGAGCTTTTCAGGAAGACATAATTTACGGAGAGAAGGTTAAGGAGGAAATGTCAGTCGGCAAAATGACTTAGAAAGGTTTTGCGGGTAGCCAGAAATGCTGGCTTGGTTCCATCTAGAAAAGTCAAACCAACCAGCCACTTTCTATTCCTAGTCGACCCTGGAATTAAAATTCTCTTATCCCATCACCTGTTTTTGAGCGCCCAAAGACTCAAGGAAAAAGTTTCTAAACTTTTTCTTTACATTTAACTATACAGGCATAGCAGCTCTTGACAACAGTTCCTTCAGACAACAGTTTGAAGTTACCACGACACTGGAAATAGTGACTTATGACCGTTTTTCACACGACCGGCAAAATGCCACAACTGGTCATCAGGCTGACTCGCCCAGCATGTGATCATGTGACCATGAGAGAGCAAGGGCACAATTATCTACCACAGCTGGGGATACTTTATGAGCCGTAAAGCACTTGTTCTGTGGCTGTCGTAACTTCAAACGGTCCTAAAACTACCCATCCTTAAGCGAGGACTACCTGAATCTCCACCACGGAGATCCAGACCATCTTTGTATAGTTACCTGCTGTTCTTCCATCACCGAGGGCTGGATTCGGGGATCTTTTACCAGAAGGATCATATAGATCCTGGATGGTAGCTTCCAAGACCTTGGAAGACGGATCTCCTTTTCCTGGTTCCCTCTTTGCGCCTCCTTCTGCCTCCCGATTCCCTGGCAGCAAAATGCTCTTCGACTCAGCCAGTCGCCTGTGAAGGGATCAGCCTGAATTAGTGGGAGGGGGAGTGTGGAATGCAGCGTTTCCCAACCGTGGCAGCTTTAAGATGGGTGGACCTCAACTCCCAGGATTCTGGACCCCATTCTGGACAACCGGCTGCAGTATTGCAGGCTGACTGCCCACTGCCAGCAGTCCGATCCTGACCGGCTCAATTTCGACACAGCCTTCCATCCTTCTGAGGTCAGTAAAATGAGGATGTTTGGGGGCAAGAGGCTGGCTCTGTAAACCGCTCAGAGCGGGCTGTAAAAGCCCCGTGAAGCGGCATATGAGTCTGAGTGCTGTTGCTAAAAATCTCCAGTGACAGAGCATCCACAAGTACTTGAGAGAAGCTGTCCCACTGGTAGGAAGTCCCTCCTTAGTTCTAGGTCGGATCACTCTCTGATAAGTTTCCATCAGTTGCTTCTTCTCCTGCCCTCGGGTGCTTCGGAAAATAAGTCCGTCCCCTCTTCCCTGTGACAGCCACTCCAGTGCTGGATAACTTCTGTCACCCCTAGGCCTTTTCATTAGACTAGACCAGGGGTAGGCAACCTCAGCTCTTTTATGACTCATGGACTTCAACTCCCAGAATTCCTGAGCCAGCTATAGCTGTTGAAGTCCATGAGTCATAAAAGAGCCGAGGTTGCCTACCCCTGGACTAGACCTATCCAATTCCTGCAACCACTCTTGGGCTTTAGCCCCCAGCGTCTTTGTTGCTCTCGGAGGCAGGACAAGAAGGAATGGATGGAGGCTTGCCGAGGAGAGGACCAATCTAGAACTAAGCAGAAATTTCCCGACAATGAGAACAATTAGCCAGTGGGACAGCTTGCCTTCCGAAGTTGTGGATGCTCCATCCCTGGAGACTGGACAGCCGTTTGTCTGAAATGGTGTGGGGTCCCCTGCTTAGGCAGGGGGTTGGATTAGAAGACCTCCAGGGTCCCTCCCAACTCTGTTATTCTGTTATTCATCCAGATAGAACTGCATGGAAGCGGATCTCGACCAGGACTCCAGCTAAAAGACTTTGCCGCGTCCAAAACAACTAGATGGATGAGGTCTCTCTATCCACCATGCCAGCCAGCCCTTCCATCAGAGAGAGTGCAGTTGAAGCCAGCAATCCATTTTAAAGGTACCGGTGACCTATAATCAATAGCAACATGAATTATAGATCTGTTTCATGCAAAGATTTATTTGCAAGGCTCTCCATTAACCAAACAGACCCCCTCCCACTTATCCACAACGCTTCTCAATGGGAAGTGACAAGGCCAGTAGGAAAATTTGTGAAAGAGAAAGGGTGGGTGTCACAAAACACCCCATTCATTCAAAGATTCGCAGGAAGGTGAGCTTTCAAAATCGGGACCCTTCAAGGGCAGAGGCCAAGGAGAAGATCAGCCATGGACAACCAGAAAAAAGCCTTTGAATAAATCAAAGTGAGAAGTAGTGATTCAGATCTGAGCAATCTATCCCAATCGCCCTTTCGTAGACAAATTGCCTTACCCAGATAACACAATTAACACAAAAGCACAATTGTTACTTAGCAGCAAAGGAATGTTGAGTTCTTCTTCCCTGAGATCCCTGTCAAATTTTATTCTTGATCAGATTCTGGATTCCGTTCTGTACTCCATTTTGGATTGGAATCTTGATCCAATTCCACACACTACTTCGGATTGGATTCTGGATCCTATTCTGTGTTGGATCCTGGATTCCATTCTGGGCTCTGTTCTGGATTGGATCCTGAATTCCATTCTGGATTCTGCTCCATTAGCCCACCAGTTACTAGTAGGTTTTATGGAGAATAATTATTGCTCTATTTTGGACATGTGAATCTCCAGGCCAGCTGGCTCCAGGCAGCCCAGCTAGGACCCGTCTTCACCACACCGCGGCCCCTGCCCGCTCGACCCGTGCCATCCGCCCTCGGTCTCCAGCTACACCACCCATGCGGGACCAGCCTCCCACCCGCCGCCACTCCCCCAACGGCCCTCCCGAATCAGAAGGGCGGGGAGCCCAAGTGGCAGCTGGGTCTCCCCTCCGTGCTACCAAGTGTGCCAGGGTGCCACAGCCAGCCCCCTCCCCCGCCACCAGCCTCCGTCCAGCAGCAGCCCCACTGCCCCCGCCCCACAAGCCTGGGAAGCCCTCCCCCCGCAAGATTAAGGAAGGTTTTCTCACTGCTGTCCCGCTTCTTGGCTGCGTCTCCTTCCTCTCCCCCCTGAACAGGTTGCAATAAGAGGAGCAGCTTTGAAAGAGGCCTCAGAGTTTTCTTTCTCCAGCATTCCAGCTCCTGGAGGGTTGAGAGAAATCTGGCGGAAGGAAGAGAAATCCGTCTGAGTTTCTCTAGGGTGATCGCAAGTTCAGACTCGGGGGGGGGGACCTTGGAGGTCTTCTAGTCCAACCCCTTGCTCAAGCAGGAGACCCTCTCCCGTTCCAGACAAATGCCTTCCCAGTTCCCCTGAGCGCCCAAATTTTAATTAAAAACTTTGACAAATAGAAAGGTTGGTCATTGCTTTCTAGAAGAGAAACATTGCATGACATACGGGAGCGATGTGCAATTTCTTACCTTGGGGCTATCACCAAAAAGTCCCTGCTCCAAATCCTGCAGATATGGCTGATTCTTTGCTGGAGAGAAACTGGACAAGGAGGGGCTTATCTCCAAGGAACAGGGGTCCCAGGCTATAAATTCCAGACCAAATTAAAGCTCTGGCATTAATTTATGGACGAGTTACTGCGTGTTGATATGGGAAGCACAGAATCCAACCACTGTAAAAACCCTCAAATAGTTTGCACTACTTATATCTGGAGGGGGGCTTCTCATACTTTGGAAGCTGGAGAGAAGAGCAACAACAGTTCCTCTTGCATGGACCTCACAAACCTGGTGTGGCTGCTGCCCAGCCAGCTGTAGCCACAGCTGTGTGGTTGTCTTCTGCACTTCTAGGAGCTCCTTTCGCTGCTGGAGGAGTAGTTTGCGCTCCTGATGAGCAGCCCGGCCGATGTTCTGCAGATGCCTGATTTCTGCCTGCAGAGAACAAGGAGGAGAAGAGAGACAGTGAGGCCGCCTCTTCCCGACAAATCAGGTAATCGGATTGGATTCCTTGATCGATCGATCCAAAAGTCCAGATGTTCATTCTTGTTTCCTGCTCCTGCCCTGAAACTGGAGTTGTTTACTCATCCAGATCAAATGCAACCTTCCTGGATGTCCTCTTTTGGAAGGGTTTGACTACCAGTCCCATTATCCTCTGCCATTCCCAGTCATTTGACTAGGCCTGGTTGGGCTGCTGGCCTGGCCTACCTCGCAGGGCTAACAAACTCCCCAGCTTCCCCTCCCTCCTCCCTTCCCCTCCCCGGATATTGTCACCTGCTCTTGCTTCAACCTGGTTAGGATGGAGAGCTGCTTCTCGGCTGTGGAGGATGGGTCTCCTGTTCCCTGCAAGCCCTGTGGGGAGCTGAAAGGAGGAAATAGGTTGAAATTAAACAGTGGGAAGCGGATTTCTGTCCCTGGGATCCAGTCAGCAAGTCTAAGAGAGGGGGGCTGTGTGGGGCCAAGGGGTCCTCACCGCTGCCCATGCTCCAGCCAAGCCAGCTCCGCCTGGGCCTTCTCCAGGAGGGCCTTTTCACGCAGCCGGAGAAGGGCGCTCTGGTGCCGGGCCCGCAGCTCCTCTTCCCTCAAAGATTGCTCCACCAGAGTCAGGCTGAGCTGGCCAAAGGAGCCGGACCCTCCATAGAAGTGGCCAATCTCACTCCACTGAGGACAGAAACACAGCTCTGGTAAAGATGTCCCAAAGGATGCACCGTTGCCAAGGCAGCCTCTCCTCCCCAGGACCACCCGGAGTCCTTGCGCCAAAAGATGGTTTCGATTTTTCTTCTTAAGTGAGGAAAGGAGGAGTGGCTCAGCCCCAGGAGGGTACCTGGCTGTTTGAACCTGCAGGCTCGGATGGGTCTTCTTTTCCGGGGGCCAAATTAAATGGCGGGAAAGGAAAACCGGGCGGCCGGTGCTGCTCTGTGAAGCCACCGGGTCCTGCTTGGTTTTCTGGAGAAAGAGAAGTGGAACTTTCAGACATCACTGATGTTTTTAATGCAATGGCTCTGGCCCCTCGGTCTGCAGGTAATTGCAGAGCATCGTGGTAAAATGCAGCAGTAATCATAAGTGATGCCCACGTATACTAAATCGCTATCGTTGGCTTCTCTTCCCCGAACAGACAGACGAAATCACAAAGCTTGGGAATCTGCTGCCCATCTTGCTTCCTGCTGCTAGTCCCTCTTTGGGTTTTTAGAATTTTTGGAATTCGGTTCATGCCTTTATACTTTATACTTCTGATGAATCTGACCCTTCAGCACCCTCGGGGAGGAACAAGTCCGCCTGTGCCATTTTTCTTTGCATCTTACCTGGAGGCTTCTTCTGGGCATTGCTTCCTTCTGGCTGGTTCTTCCCCAAAGCATCCTTTGGGATTCCAGCCAGCGGGTGGATCGACCCACTACAATGGAAGGCAAAGAGCTGTGAGTTCAGATGCGGCACTTTCACGAAGCCATAACAGCTTGATCCGCCCCTCAAGCTGCGTCCCTCTCACACACACCGTGGCCTCACCCAAACCCCTCCTCTTCCTAAAACAGCCTCAGATCATCCTCGACTTGCAACGTTCTGTTCAGAGACTGAAGTTACAACAGCACTGAAAAAAGTGACCTGTGAGGGTTTTTCTGCCGGCTGGGGAATTCTGGGAGGTGAAGTCCAGCCATCTTCCAGTTGCCAAGGTTGAGAAAACGGGCTTAGGAGGTGGGCTAAGACGGCTTTTATTCTTGGGGATCAGGAGTGGAGAGCTCGGCTAAAGCGATTAGTGACGGATGTGTGAAAAAGACGACTTTTCTCGATCTGGGGGAAACGCAAAGCCAAGGACACAAAGTCTTGGCAGATGCTTCCTCGGGCGGGGAGTCGAAGGAGACAGACTGGGGGGCTGAGTTTTTATTCCAATCAGCAATCTGCTTAGCAAAAATCTCATTTCATTTTTCACGTTAATAAGCTTTTTTTTTCCTTCCCTTGTCACAGGATGACCCAGAAACAGCAGAGTAGGGGGCGAAAAGGGAGGGGAGGGGGAAGGGCGACTTATAAGCCAGAGGGTGGGGACGATGGGTGAAAGGGTAGAATTTTGTTTTTCCTTCCTTCCTTTCTCAAGGGGCAAATCTTGCCTAGAGAGATGTCCCAGGTGCCGGAGCGTTTCAGGACCTGCTTTTAAAAAAAAACGGCATTTCAAGCGTGCCAACGTGGGAGATTCTGCCTGTGCACCAAGCAAGTTTGCAAGCACAAATTTCACGGTGACTTCAGGACGGAAGAAAGGATTAAGCATATCTTCCTGCCTGCTGTCAGGGCCCAATAATTACCCACCATCGGTCCCACAATTCAGGTAGTCCAAATATGTGGACTGCCATATTTGGAACCTGAACTTCTGTCGCTAAGCGATGTGATCATTAACTGAGTTGTGCCCAGCTTTACGACCTTATATGGACATTAAATGAATCTGGCTTCCCCCCATTGACTTTGCTAGCCAGGAATTGACTGGGAAGGTCGCCAATGGAGATTATATGATCCAAATAAATAAATAAATTCCAGTTGCCAGCTATCCGAAATCTGGTCACTTGACCATACAAAAACCATAACTAGCAGCACCGATCATGAAGTCACATTTTCCAGGGCCATTGTAACTTGAAAAGGTCATTAAAAATGATTGTAAGTTGAGGACTACATGTAAAAGTTCCAATACGGTGAAATTTGGTTAAATTGGCTGTCCAATCCAATATAGCGTTCATTCTCTCTGTCCCAGTGCTGAAACACGGCTAGTGCGTATATAAAAGCGGGGGAAACCGACTGCAGTAAATAAATCTGCGGGATCCACTTGTTTAATCTCTTGTTCAGATTGAGCAGAAAAGGGATCAGCGGGGATTTAGAGGGGCGCTCGTGAAGATAACCAAGAGACTTCAGTTCCGTCCCCACACCATATGCTGAAACAGATTCTCCCAGGCTAGGAATTACTGCCAAAGGGGCGGTATAATTTAATATCTCCATTCTCGGGAGCAGGCCAGGTCCTTCAAAAAGGATTATGGGAATTGTCATCATGGGAAAGTTTCATGCCATACCAAATTACGGGGGAGGAAAACAAAAGAAAAGTAAAAGGGTGGCTTGGCTCAGATAAGCTGAACTTATCTAGCTTTGGGGCAGCCTGTTGTGTAAACCCAGCCAATCATGGCTTATTCAGTCAACCAAGGTTGGACAAGCTTGGTGTAGAAGCAGTGGAGAGAGACTGGGAGAACAGTGTTAACTGAAGCAAAAAAAAGGTGATTTTTTTTTCATTCTCTCGTCCTCGGGAAAGTCTAATCTCTGCAGATTTTTAAGGCTTCTCAGTATAATATCAACAGCCGGGGAGGCCAAGCGGTGCCCGATGAGCGGGTCAACAGCCACATCTGGTGGGCACGTTGCGAAACTGCACAGAGCTGAGTTTTTGGAAGGGTGAGAGTGAGCTCTGGAAGCTGCTGCTGATAACCGAAGCAACATTTAAGTCTTAATCAATATATTAAATTATGGGTCCTTGATTTACGGGACACCCCATAAAATAAGTGGGATTTTGTGACACCCCAAACTCTACTCAGCAATGTTTTATGAGTGGTTTTCCAAGCATCACCTTCGGTCGCTTCTCTTTTTCACTTTTCCCTGGACTCCCAATTTCTTTCTTTGTCCCTCTTCCTAAGCAATCCCAGAGTAGCTGAAAATGCTGGCCTGGTAGAAATGTGGTTTTAAAATAGCCAAGTTTAATACCATCCTAGTCCAGTCCATCGTGGTCCAATCACAGCTCTGCTAAAAATGGACAGATCTTGCATGGGATGTCACTGCCTGTTTAGACACACACACACCCAGTCCGCCACGGGCAGGAGGCTGAAAGGCTCCGTGGAGGGTGAAGAAGTCCAGGGCAGGTTCTTACCTTTCAGTGAAGAGGCCAGCTGGGGGCCCAGTAGGGTCTTTCCCCCCAAATCCCATCTCTGGAGCAAGACCTTGGGAAGAACAACAGAAATTCATAACTGATTTGGGTAAATATAATTTTGTTTTTATGATAACATGTTATCGTTAACTTCCTGAAGTGTCAGTTTTGGTTGGCATGCAGGCAGAAAGAAGGAAGGAAAAAGAGAGAATGGGAAGGGGGCAGAGAGGAGAGGAGCAGAAGAGAGAGGAGAGGAGAGAGGAAGGAAGGAAGAGAAAGAAAAAGGGAGGAAGGGAAGGAAGGAAGAAAAATTTTGAAATCCACAATGCAGGAAATTTCGTTCTGCATTCAGCCCAATAGAGGTTTCATATTTCACAGGGCAATGCAGGAAGCTTCTCTACCAACCTTCCTTTGGTTCTTTTGCTTCAGTCCTGCTTTGCCTTCTCTCAACCGAGTCCATCACCTGAAGGCCAGCCCCATCAGTTGGAAAAAGATGTTGGATGAGCTCTTCCTTGTCCATTGGGATGCCCGGCCCCTTCTCGAGACAAGCCCTTTCTTGAGGACACATTGATGGATTCAGTGAAGGTCTTGAAGCCCGGATAGACTCTGCATCAAAGTTCTCAAGAGGAGCTGCAGGTGGAGTCGTCATCTGAGACCTCTTAGATGGAGTTCCAGGTGGGCATCCTTGGTCTCTCGAGGCCTTGGTGGCTTGTAACCTCTCCATTTCTCTCCCCAACCGCTCACTGAGATCTTTAGCTAAGTTGTGGATGGCCCTCACTCTGTCTTGCTTACTTCTGTAAGAAGGGGAGGTAGAGCTGTCCAAGGAGAACGGTGTCTCCACGCCAATAACTTTCTCTCTCCAGAGGTGAAAAGGACTCGGTGAGTGATGGCTGGCCCGAAGGGAGGAGATGTCCACCTGCTTGAGTTTCAGAGGGGTCCTCAGCTGACCTTCAGGATCTATTGAGGTACATAATCCCAGCATCGGAGTCCCCTGTCCTGTTTTGTCCATCCTTGGCTCCAACTCGCTGAGGGAACCCCAATGGAATTCCAAAGGAAAGAACACAGAGTCACTTGGTTGAGTCGGGTGGCTGTAGAAATTAAACAAATGAAAACCTCTGCCCCATCTCTGCGTGCTTATGCAGCTGGAGACGACTGTCACGTACCTGTTGAATTTTGACTCCTTCCTTAGCAGAGCCCGTGACGGTCGACAAACACCTTTCGTGTCATCTCTTGCTGGGGGTTGCCCACGTGGGCATTTCTAAATTTAAAAATAAGAAGAATCATTTTATATTAACTTTTTCCCGCCCACCAACAGGACCCATCAGCCAGAACCACTGCTGAGAATTCCGGGGGTTGAGGGCCATTGGAAGTTGGGCAGCAGAGTTTCTCAACCTGGGCAGCTTTAAGATGTATGGACTCCAAATCCCAGAATTCCCCAGCCTAAATCATGGTTTGAAGTTGGGTAGGAGCCCAGCAATTACACCTTACTCAGCAAACCAGCTGCGGTTTCTGAGGTAACCTTAAACCACAATGGCTTATGGGACTCAGTCTTAGCAGGGGACTTTCTAACAAAGCTCTCCTTCATTTATGGCTTCTTTCTGACCGCGATGTCCTTACCAAGCCAAGATCGCTCTTGGTGGGTGTGACGGAAGCCAGGTCTTCTCTCGGTGGTCCTGCACGATGCCTTCTTCTGCTGGCTGCTTCTCTCTGCTTTCGGTAGACCTCTTGAAGTTTCCTCTTCCTCTCTTCCTGGGCCTGCTTTGAGGTCCTCCTCTCTTCCTGGATCCTCCTCTTTCTCTCAGCGGCCTTCTGGTCCATGAATTCACGGACCTGTTCAGGACTGTAGGGCTTCTTCCTGGCCTCTACCCCCGTGGTGGTGGGTTGCCCGTCTTTCCTCGGAGTTGGGCTTCTCAGAGAAGACCCATTCGGTCCTCCCTTGCCAGGTCCGGACGACTCTCCCAGGCCCATCCTTTTAGCCGATGCATTTTGAACCTTGGGAGGACGTGTGGTCTTCACCCCATCAGAGGAAGCCCCTGTAGATCCCGCTGTCCTCGCTCTTCCTGCGGATCTCGGATGGTTTTCACCCTTCTTCTCTGTATCTGGAGCTTTCTGGCGCCTTCTGGTCCATTTCTCTGTCCAGCCGGGGTTCTCCCAGTCCCGCCACCTACGGTTTAGTTTGGCGGTGGGTCTCTCTTGTCTTATCTTCTTCCTCTCTGGCTGAACCGCCTGCACATTTTCTCCGAAGCTTTGCTCCGTCTGGGATCCTGTTAACGGATCCCCCTGAGATCCTGGAGGAGAGGAGACACACCCAGTTCAGCCATGTTGTCAGCCGCCCGTAAGAAAAGAAAGACGCTTGGGAGCAAAGTACCCGCGCACGAATGCCTGGCTGCTCCCAGGAGAGAAAAACCTCCGCTGTCCTCCCCTCCTTTGCCAGAAATTTGGGAACTAAATGATCAAAAGAGCGAGGGGGGGGGGGGAAAGCCCTTACATGCTGAACTTCTCTGCACACCTTGTGTTTCTTCTGAATGTCTCCTTTTTACAAATGGATTCTGTGCACTTGGTGGGAGGGAGGGAGGAGAGGAGAGGAGAAGGAAGGACAATTGGTAGGGAGGAAAAAAAATAAAAGGAGAAAAAGGAAGGAAGGAATGCGGTTCTAGAGAAAGGACAAGGACTCGCTGCCTTGGATTCATCTCTTAACAGAGGACAAAGTTCTTCTCGGAAAACTCAAGGCGAGAGCCAAGTGATGATAAAAAACCTGGCAGAACTTTGTTTGCTCCCTGGTGGCGGCCATCCTGACTTTTTTGACCACCCTCTGGAGGCCAGTTTGGGCACAAATGCTGCCAGGAGAAAGCAGGAACTGACCTATGACTCTGAGACAAATGACAGTTTGGTGAGAATTCCCTTCAGCGAGTCCTGAACCAGAATAAGTGAGATATATAAACTTTTATAGGTATCTAAAAGCACCTTGGAGAGGCCCCTTTCCTTTGCTTTTCGGTTCACTTTTCAGATTTGGGTATTTCAGTGGTGGGCCAAGAATGCTCCTAGCCAGCTTCTGGCCTTCCCTCCAGGCAGATACCCCGAACAAAGTGACAGCTGGAATTTAAACACAGAGAGAAAGCTTTCAGAAACAGGCAGAGACAATGAGAAGAGGAAGGAGGGAAGGAAGGAAGGCAGAATGAAAGAGGGAAAGCAGAGAGGGAAGATAAGAGGATAAGAAATAAATCAGCTAAAAAGAGGGGAAAAATAAACAGTTCCCAACGTTTTCACCACTTATAAAACCAACCCTCTTCCCTCCTATTTTTGCAAAACTCTCTTGGACCAAACCATAAAATCACTTGACTTTTTTTCCTCTTTCGGCAAAAAAAGTCCATCAAGGTCTCCTGTCTACTTATACCCCACAACCTTCTGTTACCCCCGGTCCTTCCGGGAGCTTCCCAGGGGTCCCTGGAAAAGGCAGGCTCTAAGGCCACTTTGCAACCCGTGGATTTCAACTCCCCGAATATTCTTGGGCTTGAGCTCCACAGGCTGTGAAGTCATCGTCTAAAGGATGCTAAAGGATCCAATCTAAAGGACACCCCACTCCCCCCCCAAAAAAAATACGCACGGCTCCTTCAGGGATAATTGTTGATTAAAAAAACACCCCTCTCTTATGTTAGGCCACTCTGCAAAGAGAAATTAACTTTGACACTCGGGAGACCCAAGATGAGCAATAGCCAAGCTAGGATTGAGGGCTCAGTGTCAAGGCTGGCAGAGCAAGAAAGCTTCTGGCGCCCCCTGCTGGAGCTTCAGGCCTCGGACAGTTTTGGGAAGGGAAGAGCCCTTTGCTAGAAGCCCCCGGATTGTGCCCAGCCCCGCTGCCTCCTGCTTCCATGAATATTTTATCCCCAGCCTGACTTAATTTTTTGTTAACTGCTGCAAAACTCCAATTCATCAAACCTCCCAGGGCTTTTCCCCCGACCTGCGACCTCTCCTTCATCTCCCTTATGTCCTCATTGACAGCGCTTAATGGCCGGAGCGTCTTCCAGGGACGCTGACAGCTACCATGATGGATGCCTCGCGTGGCCTGGGACAAGGATGACCTGCCCTCTTAGGAGGGAGGAAGGCCCGGCCATTTTTCAAACGATCCATTAAAGCAAAGCAGGAGGGGGCAAGGTTGGCGAGGTGGGGGGGAGACAGATGGGGAAAATTATTTTCACCTTCCTCCCTCCCTCCCTCCCTCCCTCCCTCCCTTCCTTCCTCCCTCCCTCCCTCCCTTCATTTCCTATCTCCTTCCTTCCTTCCTTCAGTCAAGCAGCTACTTGACTTGGAAGATCTGAGGATTCCTGCCTTGAGCAGAGGGCTGGACTAGTGGATCTCCAAGGCCCCTCCCTACCCATGATTCTATATCTGCCTGCCACAGTTCACAGCACCCAAGTCTTTTCAAAGCTCTCTTCCTCTGCATTTCAGTCCTGCCATTTTTCTCCCCTCTCTGCCTTTCACCCTTTAGATAAAAGTTTGGGCCGTTTGCTGGGGCTGCTCCTTCCTCGCCGTGGCCTCACCTCTCCCTTTCTCTGCCTTCCGGGAAGATGGCGCTGAGTCCCGGCCGGCTCTGAGTTTCTTTCCGGCTCTTTCGCTGTGACCTTCACCAAAGAGAAAATATTATACATGGCACGGGTGGCCGAGAAGGGACACGGTGAGGAAAGGTTATGTACAGGTTATGTACAACAGTTCGTTTAGTGACCCCTTGACATTACCATGACACTGAAATGACTTATGACCCTTTTTCACACTTACGACCATTGTAGCATCCCCACAGTCACACGATCAAAATTCAGACACTTGGGAACTGACTCGCATTTATGACAGTGTCAGCATCCCGGGGGGCTCATGTGATCCCCTTTTGCGACCTCCTGTCAAGTAAAGTCAAGGAGGAAGCCAGATGCACTTAACGACGGTGTTACTAGCCCGGGAGACCCTCCACAACCTCTCAGGCCGTAAAGGAGGGCAGACGGGAGCTTTGGATTTTAGACTTGCAAGATTCTGTCAATGTAGCCTTACAGTAAAGTGGAACTAGCTCATCCAGATCATGTCTCCTTTTTGGTCTACCTGGGGAAGCTGACAAGGGTTGAAAACTTTGGGGAATGATGGAAGAACGCTCCTGATGTCGTTCCGAGAACAACACGGTTCACGTGGATGGAAACTAAACCCTGGGTTTTCATCAAATGCACCCCTGAACCTGGCCAGATCGGGGAGGCTTTACACAGAATTCGAGCTGCCTGCAAGTCTGGAATGGACGAGTATCGTATAATGTTCATCTAAGACCCTGGGGGCAACCAAGTTGGTCTTAACGTGCATAATGGGCTGTTGATGACGCAGCGGTTAGAAGGTTGACTTGGCCTTCCATCCATCCAGATCGTTGGGGGAGCGATATGCTGCCTTTGTGAACCGCTTAGAGAAGGCTGTAAAGCACTATGAAGCGGTATATAAGTCTATGGCTATTAAAAATGAATGCATGCCGCTCCAAGGACACAACGGGCCCACCACCCACGTCCCAAGCTCAGGCTTAGGGAGTAAAAAAAGGTGGCCTTTGTGGAAATCTGCAGGAGCTGTTCCTGAAGCAAAAGAGGCTGAACTATTTTTACAAGTCTAGAGCAACGCCATGACATCCGGAAGCAGCTCAGGGAGACCCCTCCCCAATTTCACTGGAGGGTAAGAAGGGTCCAGCATCCTCAGACTTCCAAGACTCTGTCCTAGCCAACCTCAGTCAAACTAGTCGACGTCTTGTGATCACAGCAGGCCTACCGGACGGGGCTGGCGTTTCCAGAGCCACAAAAGAACAACAAGGCATCCTGGACTAACCCGGGCAGGCTGGGGCCGAGAAGGCTGCAGCTTTGCAGACCTTCCTCTTCAGAGGCTTCGTGTTCCGAGTTTCCCCTTCTGGGTGCCGGGGGATGCACCTGCGTTGCTGGGCGAGGATCATTTTCTTCAGGGCCTGCAGCTTCTTATCGCAGGGTCGGTTCTCCTTCAGGCCCCTGATCCTGCAAGCCAGGTGTCGGGGCGGGGCGGGAGGCAAGCCTGGCCGGAGAGGAAGGGCATCGTTCCAAGGGGTGCCCTCCGCGGCCAGAGAGGCCACCCTCCTTTTTTGGAGGGTGGAGCAGGGCCTGTTGCCTCTGCCTTGCTCCCAGGCGTGGACTCGGCTCCAGAATTCAGGAACCCACATTGCTTCTGCGGAGAGCGAGGAAGGTGGCCTTGTCAGAGATACGCCAGATCTGTTAGCAAAGCAAAAAAGAGAGCATGGCGTAAGTCCATACTAAGCAGAGGGAATGCAGGAACGGCTCAGAGAGAGGTACCTCCCTAAATCCCTTGGGTTGCCCCCCCCACCGGAGAACAAATGGTGCATTTCAGAGCCTCTTTTAGAGGCTGGCAGTTAAAAAGCTTGTGATGAATGTTTTCACTCCTAGCAGCTGTGTGTACAAAACACATGCTCGGGCTTGCCAGAAACTGGTATTTTTGACGGTTGGCAGAGAGGAGGAGGAGGAGGAACTTGGCAGGAGCAGACAAACGGCCAAGGCGGTTCCCTCCGCAGCCTCTGCCGTGGACCTGGCGACGGGAGACTCAGCCAGCCCAGCCATTGGTGGCTGACAGACCTTGGCTGAGGGGCCACAGGCATCTCCTCTTCCACTCTTGCCGTCGGGGGATCTATCAGTTAAGAAGCAGTGCTGGCTTCCGCTTAGACCTGTCCTAGATTGCCCAGTTCGAAAAGGATAACAAACTTAGTCGGGAGTTCTTGGCAACGTGGCTGAATTGATGCACCATACGCAGGAGTATCAGCTTCCCTCCGGGGGGGGGGGGTTAGGGCCAGAGTCATGCTAAGGAGCCTTCACAGCTGCCTTACCTGCTTTCCAGCCAGGTAAATCCTCCGATGAATCTTCCTGTCTCACCTCCTTCTCCGTCCAAGTGAGCAGCGACTCTGAGGGCCGCCGAGAGGCAGGCAGGGGCCCTGAATGGTGGCAGGAGAGGCGGGAAGGGACACACCTTTGTTTGGGGACAGGTGCCCAGGGCAGCTGCCAAAGAATCGACTGGCACAAACACACCCTCACCGTCCCACCAGGCTTCTCTGCCGCTCACTCAGCCAGCAAGGAGGAAGAGAGTCAAAGCGAACGGGACACAGGAGAGCCCTCTCGGACCTCCTCAAGCACCGGAAACGGAGGAGACGCACAGAGGAGGGGAAACCCACGCAACTGGTGCACTCCTGCCCCCCAAAGTTGGCAGGCGGCCCTTCTCCGGAGCTCAGCATTGGGTGTTTGCAGGCGGACGATTATAGAAAACTCTGATTTCATGGACCCTTCATGGCGTCTGTGAAATCTGAGTGCCAGTTAAATCAGAACCTTCCGAGGGAAGACATAACTTGCAGGGGTCCAGCGTCCCGGCGGGCGTCTTGCTCAGGTTTTTCTGAACCCCAAAATATGTTTCCTGTTTTTGTCTGCAGGCTAGTGGCAGACTTTTTTCCCCTTGCAATTAAATGCCTTTCTCTGTGGATGAGAAATGGTTATATCTGCGGACCATCTCTTGCAATGTCGTATAATTTCCACATGGATTCAAGATCTAACGGCAGGAAAACTGTCCAAAGCAGGAAAATACACATGTGGGAAAGTTGCCCAGGAAGGGTTGTCTGGAAGTTCCGCCCCCCCGCCCTCCCCCCCCCCGTGCATCGACGAACCAAGCGACCAAGCGCTTCTGAGCCACTGAGGGGCAGTCGAGCACCGTCCCTGAAGGCAGCCTGCGGGATTGGGGGGGAGGGGGGCACCCCAGAAGCATTGCTGGAGAGAAATGGAAGTGCCTCTTCCTCTGCAGAGTTCCCCGGAGACTTTTGCAAAACTCCTGCGCTGGAGAAATCAGCCTCTGCTGGAATAAAACTTTGGGGGATGAACCCCGTTGCTGGAGGAGGACCCCTGCCTTTTGACCAGAGAGGGGGAGTCTTTAATTCAGTGCCGGGAGGAAAGGGACAGAGCTTGGAGTCCAGCTGTGCTCGCTGGAGCCAAAGACCGACTGGCCATCCGGTGGGTGCAGCTCACCAACGCCCAGAATGTGGGTGGCTTTGGGTTTTGGACCCCGCTGCTTCCTGAAGGAGAGAAAGTGTGTGTGTGTGTTTGTGTGTGTGTGTGTGGGAGAGAGACAGCCCTTTCCAGGTCTGGGGGGGGGGGGCAGGGGTGGGTGGGCAGCCTTTAACCGGCCACGGATAAGAAGTGAAGAGCCAAGGCTGGACAGGAAGTCTGGGAAGAGAAACCCAATCAGCCAGGAAAAGAATCAAATTCATCCTGGTCTCCGGCTATACCAGTCCCACAGGTACCCCCACCCCCCCCATCCGAGAGATTCATTTCAGAGGCATAAGTGCTTCCAGGTTGCAAGGGGGAGGCCACAGGTCAAAGGGGCAGGCGGGGGGCCGCATGGTGCTGCCCACACACCCCTCCGTCCTGCGCTAGGGGATGGTCCCCTCCAGGGCTGGGTTTGGCAGATCCTGCTTAATGGTGGTTTGCTGGATAAACCACAGTTAGTCCAGGGCACCATGAAATGGGACTGGCCAGCCCTGCAGTTAGGCACCAGCTATAGACTGACCGTCAGCCAGCTCAGGGGTCAGTTGTGCCCCCCCGTGGGCTGGAAGAGCCCCATACGCAGCTGCGGTCAAGGCCAGAGCATGGCTGGACCCCCACTGACTCAGCTCCCCCTGCCCCGTGCCAGATTCTAGCTTAAATATGGTCTGATGCCGCTGTGCAACGGAGCTGGTCTCCCCGATCCAGATTCGTCTCTAACTGGGACGACACAGTTGCTGGGTGTTCCCTGGGCCCCCACTCATCAACTTTCTGGAAGTCGGGGGATAAAACAGGTTAACCAAGCAGCTGAAAGGCAGCAATTTGGCGTATGGGATCATTTACCTGATTAGAGAGTTTATTTTATAGAAATTGCTTCAGAATGGGGCTGCGTCCGGGGGGGGGGCTGGGCTGGTGAAGGCATCATCCCCTCCATGGGGGGGGGAGCCCCAGCGGCCAAGGAAGGCATCCTTGCCCGTTGTTTAAGTGGCACAAGAAATTATGCCCCTTAGCTATAAGCGGATTAGGAAGCATGCCAAGGGAAGCCGTGAACAGGGATTTGCAAGGGTTTTCCTGCTGCTCCCCCAAGGAAGAGTGGGTGTGATGCCCTCAGGTGAACTTTCAGCTGCTTGCAGGTAAAGGCTCCCTCCTGGAGGGGCCGTCAGGCCTCCGTTCCTCAGCATTTTGCCACCAGCGCTCCTTCCTGGTGTCCTGGCCGAGCCTTCCCGCTGGCAGGGCTGATGAAGAAAGAAAGAATGGGAAAGCAGAGCTGGCCGCTTCAAAAGGGCAAGATTTAATCCCCCCCACCCTTGAAAGGCGGGCGCTCTAACCATTGGAGGCCCCTTCCTCTTGATTGGCAGGTTCGAAGGAAGGAAAGAGGGAACTGCAGAGAGAGTTGGGGTTGGCACGTGCCAACCGTCGCTAAGTTTCCCTGTTTAGCCCCAAAGGTGGTTTTGAAGAAGCCCCGCCTGGCTTTTGTAGCACTGAAATGGTTGTTCTCTGCCTCACAGCTTCCACGGCCCCGGCCCCTCCGATGCTGGCTGGTTTCGTACCCCGATTCATACATCCATCATATCCAGTCTGCACTGGAAAGAGTTGGGACATGCTTGGAAATTTATCAAAGGGGAAGGAAGAAGGAAGGAAGGAATAGAAGACAATGAAAAGGTTAGGACTCTAATTCTGTCTGTACTGGTCCTTAATTAACTTCCTGGGCAGGCCACCTTTTGTCTGTCTGTCTGTCTACATCCATCCATCCATCCATGCATGTCATCTATCCATCCATATCATCCATCCATCCTCTCTCTCTCTCTCTCTCTCCACTCACCCACCCACCTACATACCTATCATTTATCCATACACACACACACATAGACACACACATTTACAGGGGGACACACAAATAACAGAGGGAGATTTTAATGCTGGAAGTTCTCCCTCATTTGCATGTGTTTTGCGCCTGGCACCAGCACGGGTGCTGGGGTCAATTGAAACTCGAGAAAAAGAGGAGAAATTTTATGCAAAACTGTTGATTGCATTTGTATGTAATGAAATCATCCAATATTCATCCGCCTCTGGGCGCTAATCGGGAAGGAGAACCGGAGGACGGGAGAGTCGCTGGGAAGCTGTAATGAGCTTCTGTAGTGATTAAAAAAAAGCACTCCAGCCCGCCGACAATCCAGCCCGAAAGCGCCTCTAATCAACACTGAATTTCGGAGGCAAAGCTATTATGCTGCTGCCGCCGCGCGTCTTTCCCCCTGCTCGGCACCCTGTCAAAGGGGGCCGCGCCTGGGAAGCCCAGCATGCCAAGCCCGCACAGCTCTCCTCGGAGAGAAGGCAGGGAGGCGGCACAATCAGAGCGCCAGGCGCCCTGTGCACAAAAGCAATTGAGGCTCCGCTCCCCCTCAAAAAAACGAGGCTCAAAGGGGAGCAGTCACCTCTCTTTTGAACTTCCACCTTGGCCTTCCGCCTTTCCATCCGGCCCCGGTTTTTTGGCTACGATTGCTCGGTTATTGTTCAGCCTGGGCTGATGGCTGTATTTGCATGCCTGGCACCCCTGTCCAGGTCCATCTTGCCAGTGAGCAAAGCGATTAAATTTGGTTTTCTGCCCACACTTTTTCTTTCCTGCACAAGGCGGGTTTACAAAAGGTTTGGCTGGAGCAAAGAAACCAGCATGGAAGGGAGTAAAATTCCACATTCAGTCACATATCCTAGAAATGGTGTATTTATTTGTCCAGCCGTCTAGATGAACATTAGGGCCAGTCAGGATCACCCTTATGTTTGACCTACCATGCTGCGCAAACAAGCCTATGTGGATAGATGGTGCTTTAGGATGTCTTAAGGCTGGATTGAGCAAACCCTGGGCGAGTATCGCCAGGCAGTGCCCAGCACACTCGTGGCTCAGCATGGTTTCGGCTTACAAGCAAGAAGTTTAAAGCAAGCTAGGGTTTATGCACCAAGCCCAAACGTGGCTTCTTGCTTGTTTGGTGAGCGCAGTGGCTCAGTCAATCCCAGGCAAGCCTTAGATGTGAACCAAGCCACGTGTTGGTCCCTCTGGGTCAGCATCACCCCTTCTGAAAGTCCAGAATTTGGTCAAAGAGGCCTGAAGCTAGGAAGGACGTCCTTAGGACTGGAGAGGAAGGTAACTCTTCAGTCTGGAGACCAGAACTGAATTGTGCTTTGGGCAGAAAAGAGCTGCCGGTCCCAGCACATCCCACCGGGTCTCTAGGTTAAGGTGGTGAGAATAGCAGAGTTCTAAGGGACTTTGGAGGTCTTCCGGTCCAACCTCTGTCCTTTGCAACAGGGTGGCTGTTTTTAATGCCCAGAGTGAGGTGGGGATCCAGTAGCCTCCCCAGGATGTGCCCGTTTCCGTGCACTCTGACGTGGCTCAAAAACCAGGGGTTCAACAAGCAGGTCATTCGGACTTGCTTTATTTGATAGACGAAATTCCCGAGAGATTCCCGAGTCCCGCAGCACCCTCTGCTCCCCCAAAGTCAGGCAGCAAGGGCACAACAGGCCATTTAATCGATGACGGTTTGTGATCCTTTTCCCCCCAAAATGGCTTCTGGTCCACGCTGCGCTTTGGGCAACGGAGCTGAGGTAACAGTTGCCGGGGAGCCAAGTTCTCTTTTCCCAGCCCAGCTGAAAGGCTAAGCCTGAGTTTTGGTTTGCTGCCCAGCGCTGGTTCACTGCGGTGGAGACACCAGTGGGGCTCCCTGACCGTTTAGCCAGAAGAAAGGAAGCCGTGGTGACCTCTGAGAGACCCTATTAGGCAAGCAGCTCCTTCGTCTTTGCTGCCAAGAGCTTCTCCATCTCGGCTGTGGCGTCTTCTGTCATTTGCTGAATCTGTGGCAAATTGAGAAAAGAACACTCTGCGATTTTTATTTTTATTTTTTTTTAAAAAAGAAAACCGCCTAACAGGTAGCTAATAACAATGATCGCATTGGGATTTTCATCAGAAGAGTAAGAATGTAGGGACGTCCATCTGGATTAAAAATAAAGCCCGGCCACCGAATGAGGACACGGCTGTCCGGAGGTGGGGAAACCCCCGAAACGTCCGTGTCCCTGTCAGCTCAGGACAGCCCAGCCTAGTGGTCAGTACTAGCCTGCAGTGGGTCCTCCCAATCCCTCAGTACCCAGATATATTTATTTATTTTTCTCATTATTTATGTAGCATATATCAGAGGTGGTGACCCTCCGGAGCAGTGTGCCACAAAATTTCATTTTAACATATTTATTTTATTTATTTATTTATTTATTTATTTATTTATTTATTTATTCAATTTATATACCGCCCTTCTCCCGTAGGACTCAGGGCGGTTCACAAGGTTTTTTTTAAAAAACAATACAACAATTACAAAACTTAAAATCAATTAAAAAGATTATATAGACCTTGCAATAAAACCCCAGTTAAAATCCCAATTACCGGTAATATGCTCAGACCAGGCCGGAGAGCTCAAAGAGCCAGGTCTTCAGGTCCCGGCGGAATGAACGGAGATCAGGGGCAGTCCTAAGCTCTACGGGCAGCTGATTCCAGAGGGTAGGCGCACCCACAGAGAAGGCCCTCCCCCTGGGTGTTGTCCGCCGGCAATCTTCTACCGGCGGTACCCTGAGAAGGCCCTCCAAGTGGGAGCGCACAGGACGAAGGGAGCAGGCGTTCCCTCAGATATCCCGGACCCAAGCCATATGCCGAACAGTGTACATTCAAAGTGACAGTAAAGTTATTGTTCTATTATTCTCTTCTACCTGCTTCTCTATCAGTCGGATGGTGTCTTCCGACGTGGTGCTTTTGGCTTTCTTCGTTTGGTTGACGGCCCCAGTGCGCACTTTGCGCAGAGACTCTTTGGCCTTGTGGGTGAGCTGCTTGGCGACCGTGACCAAGTTCTCCCTGTGTTCGCGGGTGATTCTGGCGGGGGAAAAGTGAAGGAGAAAAGCAGCCTCTTGGGACAGATCTAAACTTTTCACGGCGCGACAGAACCCTGCGCGAAAATGCCCAGAGATGCAAAATTTGAAAACAAGGGAGAAAACGTTTGAAGGAGAAAGAAGGCTGAACTTCGCAGAAGAGGCAGCTCGGTTGGCTGATGGCAGGGCAGCAACTGGGTGCATGATGTTTTGGAATAATATCTGACAAGAGTTTGCATTTCTGGCTTTTTTAATGACTACAGCTTCTGGAGCGTGGAGATTACTACGCCAGTGGCCTAGCAGACAAAATTTGGATGGCTCCCTCCCTCAGCAGGCAGCCTGGCAATCAAACATGTGGGTCTCGTCCCTCGGCTGCTTAAAACAAAGGAAAGAGGGAGAAGGACGTTCAGCTCTCCCCTGACTTGCCTGTTTTTGGATTCCTCTTCCTCTCCAGGAATTCAGATGGGAAGAGATGACCTGGGAGCATGTTAACAATCAGGCTGCTGTCTGGCAATTAGGAGGATAATAGCAGCCTCCTTCAGAATTGGAGTGGGGGGGGAGAAGGGAGGCTGAGAGGGGCAGGAGACCAGGAACTGGGTTGGCAGGGGAGGGGATGGGGGCAAAGGGATCCCATTCCATCTCCTTCCTTCCCAAACACACAATTAGCTTTTCTTAGTCGGGTTTAATAATGGCACCCTTGATTGGCTGGTGCTAAGTGGCTTCCCACAGCTTTCCATGTGGCCCTGACTCAGATGTAAGCGTTCAAACGAACACCCGATCTTTGTTTAAACTAATTTAAAACACCAAAGCACATTGCAAAACTTCAGCAAACCAGGTATGTTTAAAAGGAGGCATTAAAGGGATATTTGAAATGGCCTGGGAGAGTAAGTAGGTCTTCAGTAGGCCTAGCAAGGAGGGTTGGGGGGGGGGCTGGCTTGGAATGGGAAAATTCTGGGGTGCCACGCTAGGCAGCCCCTGTCAAGAGCAACGTCAAAGCGCAGGAGAAGGCAAGAAGCCATTTCAGAGAAGTTCTGACTGTTCTAAGTGGACATTCATTTAGCCAAGCAGGCAAAACCGCCCAAGGTCTTTTGCCATCGATGGACTGAGAGAAGGCGGTGGGGAGGCTTACTTCGGAATTGGCACGCGAATCAAGAACCCATCCGCTTCCGGGTTGAGATTCATCCCGCTCTGTTGGATTGCCTTGATGGCCGCAGCTGTGCTCTGCAACAACACAACCAAAAAAAAAAGGCAGGGGGAATTAGCAAATAATTATTACCAGATGCCAGGACTCCCCATCAGTGGAGAGCAATCCATCTTGACAGAACATGGAAACATTTAGTTTGGTTACCGGCAAGACCAGGAAGTTACATCGGCCAGGGCCCCTTTGATCAAACTGAGTTGCAAGCTGCAGGACGCCCCCCCTCCTCCTACTCCCCCCCCCCGATCGAAGATATTATTGAAGAGGCTTTGGGGGGGAGGAGAATGGGACTAACTAGGCAAGCAAGGAAGAGAGCAGAAAGGAAGATGGAAACCATCTCGATGGTTTGAGGCAACACAGATAGCAAAGGAGCAGCCAATCCTCCCGGGGGCTCCGGACTCCTGCAAGATGTAGGAGAAAAGCAGACGAAGGATTCCAGGATGGGCCTTTGGCTGCCACAGCCCCCACGTGGTCCTGTTTGGGGCTTAGGGGGAAGCCTCAATCACGTTAACTCGTTCCACATTGCACCGGGCAAGTGTGAAAATAAAGGGGATTAGCACCAGGCCTGTTCTTTGCATCCCTGGATTTTCTGGCAGGCAATTGCTGGAAACCTCTGCCTGCCCCCCCTCCTCCTCCCCCAGGCTCAGCCTTTGTGCCACACACAGCCCTTCGGCAGCCAGCAGAGCGAGGACCGCGTGCTCTCCACGGCATCAGAGGCGCCTAAGCTGGCCGTGGGCCTCCTTTCACATTTGTTAGCTCATTTCTCTTAACAAAAAACACCCTGTTTTGTTCTCTTAGGACTTTAGAGAGGAGCACGGAGGAAGCACAATTCGAACTCCCAGTCGCTGGAAAAGCTTCCCTGCTCCTTTCTGGTCTGTTAATCCTCTTCTTCTGAAGCAAACGTGGTTGCCGGCTATGATTCTGCACAAGCTCTGATGTCAGTCACAGCTTATGCAGTAATATCAAAGTGTGAAAGCCAAGAAAAGATCTCTGCCACCGCCCCCCCCCCCAGGAGCTTGCAGTCTGAGTCACTGCAGAGGCCAGGGCAAGGACACCAGTCTTCCTGTCAGCTGTCAGTGACAACCAGACGTAAAGCCAAAGGCGGGGGGGGGGGGGGGAAGCAGCCTGGGAACCAGGAGATTTGGGTCTGTCAGGGGAAAGGAAGAAGAAATCTACTCACTTCTGGGAAACTGCTCATGTTGACCACAAGGAGCTGCGCAGAGTGTTGGGAGATTTGTGCAAGCTGGTTTAATGGAAATTTCCCATCTTTGGTGGTAACAGTGATAGAATCGAGAGCCCCTGAAATGAGAAACACAACGGTAGCGAAACCATCTCCTTCCTTCCCAAACAGGCAATTAGCTTTTCTTAGTCGGGTTTAATAACGGCACCCTTTATTGGCTGGCGCTAAGTGGCTTCCCACAGCTTTCCATGTCGCCACCTCCTCCTCTCTTTATAATTAGGGTCTGCTGCTTTTATTGCACTTTATTACATCTATCCATCCAAACCTTCATCTTACATAGTTTGGGGATCAACCTGGAAAGCTCTTGATCTTTGGTGCTTTTAAAAAAATATACTGAAGTAAAAACATCGGTGAGTATTGCAAGCGGCTGCCTTCAGAATTATCCGACGCCTGTTAAAAATCCACCAGTCTGTTCCCATTCCCTGGTTCTTTCAGGCAGAAGAGAATGTTCTCTTTCATTACCTCCTAAACTGTATAGTGCTCTAGTGACACCCCTGAGTTAGAGCCAGGCCAAAAAAAGCAGAGTTTTAAGCGGCATGTTTTTAAACTTGATATGGTAAGAAAATAAAAAATGAGTTGGAGCGGCGCCCCAAAAGCTGCAGATCCTCACTCACCTGGGTTGGTTCTGATGCTCAAAGTTTTGTTGAAATTTTCCTGCAGGGTTTTGACCACTGAGTTCATCTCTTCGTTTACTTCTTCTAGGTTGATGATATCTTCCACCAAGGAGATGTTGATGTTCACACGGACCTGACCTTTCCCTTTAGCTGCAGAGAGCAGAACCAAGGCACGCTGGTCACTCAGGACTTCTCCAGGAGCACCGTTGAGGTAGGCCATCTGTTCCACATAGTCACCTCTGCTAACCCCATCCAGCCCTCAGTCATTAGACAATATTCGGCATCTTACTGTCACTCTCTGACCCTGGACAGCAAAGCCCGAAAGATTTGGATCGTCTTTCAGGAGAGATTCTCAAACGTCCAGTTCATGACTGTCCCAATGAGGCTTTTCCAAAAGGTAACTGGACTGCCTTGGTTGTTTTTTTTTTCTTGAAAATGTTTTTCTTCTCATCCAAGAGGAACTGAAGAAGCTTCTTGGATGGGAGGCAAAATGTTTTCAAGGAGGAAAAAAGACAAGAAAATCCAGTTGCCTTTTGGAAAAGCACCTTCGGGACTTTGAGGATGGATCGTTCCAGCTGTTCTCCCTTTGATGCACCACAGCATCTTAATCTGAAGTCACATGACTGTCGGTTATGGGATGTACGGGTTATAGGATCGAGAATGGAGCGGCTTTAGTCTTGGCGTGTTTTCCTCTGTTGGAGACGGTGAGCCACCCAATTCAGCAGGCCC
This sequence comes from Vipera berus, assembly GCF_964194415.1. Taxonomy (NCBI): domain Eukaryota; kingdom Metazoa; phylum Chordata; class Lepidosauria; order Squamata; family Viperidae; genus Vipera; species Vipera berus. The sequence continues at coordinate 11,898,790 of NC_138218.1, forward strand.
AAAGAGGCGGGAAAGGGGGGACTGGAGGTGGTGGTCTCAAGGGGCCCTTCCGCCTCCTTGACCTTTGACACCCACAGCGTTCCTCACCTTTAGCCTTCTTCGTGGCCAGGGTCCTGACTTCTGGGGTCTCAAGGGCCCGGCCCTCCCAGGCGCCCAGCAGCAGGAGGGGCCTGGGCTTTGGGGGGGCTTGCCAGGAGGGCCAACAGAGCAGGGCCGGCAACCGCCGGAGACCTCGGAGGGGCCCGGCCATGGCGCCACCTGGAAGAGAGCAGAGCTTCGGTTAGTCCTTCTCAGTCTGAGCCCTGTTGCTTGCTTGGGGGCTGCTGCCCCACTGCCGAGGAAGAGCGTGGCTGGGGGGGGGTCCTGGGGGGGAGGGGCATGCCAGAGGGGAACCCCACCCCCTGGGGGTCCTGCTCTTTCAAAGGGGTTGAGACCCGCGTCCCCCTTCCCTGAATTATCAGTATTAGCGTTAATAATAGCAATCCAGCTTGGCTTGCTCGGAGGCCAGCAGCCCCGGGGGTGGGCTTCCCTGCGAACCTGCCTCCCAGCCAAGCTGAATTTCTATTAATAATAATAATAATAATAATAATAATAATATTTTAGGGTATCAATAATAAACTGGGGGGAGGAGAGCAGGGATCGCCCACCCTCTTTGGAAGCGGATTAAATCGATACTTGCCAAAAGCTGGGCTCCCTGCTTCTTCCGGGCCCGCCCACCAGAGTCCCGGGACACGCCCCCTCGGTGCCTCTCCTCCTCCCTCGCCCCGCCTCCCGCCGACGATCCCGCTTCCTCGCCTCGGGGCAGCAAGCGGAGAGAGGCGCGCGGGGCCGTCGCGCGGCTGTGACGTCATTCCCCCGCGCGGCGGCGGCGGCTGCGGCTGACGTCGACGTCCCTCGCCCCGCGCTTCTCTCGGCGCGGAGGAGTGACGCACGAGCGGCCCTCCCGGGTGAGGCGGAGAAGAAGGAGGCGGCGGCGGCGGCGGGAGGGGGCTGCACTCTGCACGTGCCCAGAGGCGCGGGGCCTCCGCTGACCGGTCTCCACCCTTTTCCCCCTCGCTAGGCTCCGTCGGGCGGGGGCGGCGGCCCGGATGGCGGCCCGAGCCCCTCCGCCCAGCCTGCGCCTGGAGAACGCCTCGCTGCTGTCCGAGGGGGCCCTGCAGGACGGGCACCGCCTCTGGATCGGGAACCTCGACCCCAAGATCACCGAGTGAGTCCGCCGGGCAGCCGGATCTCCCCGGGGTCGAGCGCAGCCTCGGTCCCGAGACCGTGCTTGGCAAGACGGGTGTTCCCTGCCGCCCCCTCCCCTCCCCGGCCAAGCGGACCCCCCCCCCCGCTCCCCCTCTTTGGGCTGCTCTGCTTATGGGCCTCTGGCCCTCGGTCAGGACCCTCGGGGGAGGGGTCCGAGAGGGCCAAGGCAGACCCCCTCCCCTGCCTTGGAGGGCTGGCCTTTGCCCCCTCCCCGTCTCTAAGGCTGCAGCTGCCTGTGTGGAACCCCCCCTGCCCGCCCGCTCTGTTTCTGGTGGCATTAAAGGCGAAGTGGGTGCGCGTTTGACATTCCCTTGGCCTTCCGTGATTAGTGCATTTAAATTGCCTGCTAACGTGTTTGAGCCCCTTGAAGTGGGGCAATTAAACACCAGAGAGGAGGAGGAGGAGGAGGAGGAGGAGGCGAGCTTGATTGCCCGGAGGGAGATTAGCTGGCGGCATTTGGGGCAACCGTTTTCCCTCCCCCCCCCCACTTTGCCAAACAATCTCCGATTTATGCATTCCAAGTGGCTGTCTTGTCTTGTCTCCCCGATATTGTCTGCCTCTCAGCTGTGGAAGCAATTTTTGCCCGGCTCCATCTTCTTCTCCCCTCGGCAAGTGCTCTTTTTTGTTCCAAGTGCTCTTCCTTTCAGCTGGGAAAAAAGTCCTAATCGCGCCTCTAAGTGGGAATCCGTCATTAATGCCCTCTTGACGAGGATTCATTCAGGGCTGCGCTAACCAGCCTCTTCTCTGTTTTGCATTAATTACCATTTTTTGGCCCGGTGTTTGTATTGCTGAGGCTTCTGGGGTTGAGCAATTTGTGGCGACTGCTCAGCTGACAGGCGCTCGCTGAGGAGGCTTTTCAGCACATGAATTTGTGTTGTGAAGTTTTTGGAAGTTAGGAGCGTCTCTTGAGCACAAGCCTACAGACGGGGCCAGTTGGATTGGCAGGCTTGGGAATCTGTCCCCAAAAAACAGGCATTGTGTGGATCACTGCCCCGGCTATTGCAACACTTGCTTAGAGTTTTAGGTTCTACGAAATGCTGGATAAACTCCCAACCAGGTGCAAAATGGAACCCTTGGCGCCAAACTCATTTAATTTATGTTTTATGCCACAACAGAGTTTGTATCCTTTCTGCAGTTTGCATTCTGGCTCACTTTTACTTTTGTGAGTTTCAGTTTGATTCCATTTACCTGTCTTTCAGGTGAGAATTCTGCCCTGCTGCAGTCAAGCCTGTTTGCGCTGCAAGCGTAAGGGAAGTGAGTGGGGCCTCTTTACAGGCAAGAGGCCTCTCCGCCTCTCGCTTCAAGATCCACCCCGAGGAATTGTCCCGAGGAATTGTCCCGGCCTAAATGGCTTTAGCATGTGGCTGGGACCATTCCCACATCCTTAGGCGAGCATTGTTTGAAGCAACCTTCAACTCGGTGTTTGAATAGCGCTCGGGGTGCCAGGAGGAAAACTGGCGGAAAAGGAAATGGGACTTGGACAGATTGTCTTGCGTGTGTTTCGGATGGCAGGAAGTAGGAAGGGGGGGGGCTACTCTCCTTCCTCTGCCTGGGGCTTCTGGTCCCAGGTACCCCATCAAAATAGCTCTGGCAATTTTCAGCAAGCTGACTTCCTGTTCCCTGTCTGTAATGCAGCTCTTTCGTTACTCAGAATCTATTTTAATGCTTTGTAAGTAGCGGTTGACCATATCGGAAGTGAAGAATTGGGCAGAGAGAGGAATTTGTAGAGGATGAAAGCAAAGCAAAAACTTACAGGTAGCTCCTTATCGATAAAGCAAGTTCTGTGCAAATTCTTACTGCCGTTAATATGACTTCAAATTCAGATGACAGCTGTGGCTGTTTTGTTGATTATCTGTCTGGCATGACAATTTGCCCTAAACAATATTTTTATTCTTTCCGTGAGCATTCTGGAGCTGAGTATCATAGGTTCCGCAACAGGCATCTCTGTGGGGGCAGATTATCATATATTAACCAAAGATTCAAACTCCTGCCTGTCGTTTCTTTTTGTTTAGGCTCCAGATAAGTTCATCTTGCAAAGGAAGAAAGAGCTTGTAAAAATGGGCTTGGCAAAAGGAGCAAACAAAGATGCCATGGACATTCTTAACTGCCCCTACCAGAATCCTGCCATCACCAACTCTGGGGACTAACTGACTCATTACCTGGCACTCGGGCTGATGTGATTTAACGTTTTCCTGCCTTTCCTCTGGGCTGGAATTTAAGCAGGGATATTTGGAAGCTACTGCTTCCCTGCAGAGACAGTGCAGGGAAAGCCCCACGTTGAGTTCGGATGAATTTCAGGCTGATGAACCCAGCCCTGCCAAAACAGGCCACAAGGTTGCCAAAGGAAATCTAGTCAGATTCCTCAAGGCGAGTTGCTCGAGAACAGGATGAGCTGCGGCCATTTGGGACTCAGGAAAACAAGCACATTTGCCAAAGAGAGGAGATAATGGGGGAGGCAGGGGGCAGAGGGAGAATAGGGGTGTTTTTATGCTTCTAACAATAGCTAATAAATCTTGAGATGACTTCCAGAAATAAATAAGCCAACATTATATGGCATACTTTTGTGGCTCAAAATGTTTCTTGGTTTATTGTAGGGATGATGCCCCAAAATTAGCTGCCATGTAAGGATAGATTATAGAAAGGAGTATTATGATCTAACTAGAGAGAGAGCTTAAGCAACTGTACTTATAATTGCCCTGAAGAATATCAGAAGCCTTTTTTCTTTTTCTTAAACTCTCTTCCCACACTTTTTGCTTTGCTTTGTGTGTGTGTGTGTGTGTGTGTGTGTGTGTAAACAGATTAGCTGCCATATGGTCGTATCGGTTTGCAAAAGTTTGCATGAGTCAGGCTAGACCAGCTTCTCACCCCCACCCACCCACCCACCCACCCACCCCCATTCCTGGAAATTATCTGTGATTACCTGCTTTGGGAGACTGCTTCAATTCCTGGAATTTTCTCAGTTTTTTCAGTCATTTCAAGGAAATGGCTGCGTTGCTGGGAACCCACAGGAAGAGGTACGGCTGGCCAGGGAAGCTGCAGATTCCCTTCACTCCCCAAAGGTCTCCAGTGACCCCATGTTGGCCCTACAATATTCCATTTGGCCACCTGACCCTGGATGTCAGCTTTTGGCCATGGTCCTGAAATGCCTTCCGGCAAAAAAAAAAAAAGAAACAAACACGGCTTTTCTTTTCTTCTTTACCTTTTTGTTTATAATTCGTGGAGCGAGGTGGGCTTCTGTAACAGAATTGTTCACCCCTTTACCCTCTGTTCCAGGTATCACCTTCTCAAACTCCTGCAGAAGTTTGGCAAAGTGAAGCAGTTTGACTTCCTCTTCCATAAGTCAGGGGTCCTGGAAGGGCAGCCCAGGGGCTACTGCTTCGTGAACTTCGAGACCAAGCAGGTAGGTGGAGCCTTTGGCTAATTCAGCCCTTCGTCTCTTGAGCCCAGCAGCCTCAGCTTCCTCCTCCTCAGTATTCCATCACCTGGACACCATTTGCTCTTCTTGGCTGGGGACGCAAGTGGCTTTTGTCCCCTCACCCATTTCCAAAACTTTTTGTAGGGAGCAGAAGGGCTAAAACCAGGAATTATGGAAGGGTTGGGAAGGCAAGGGGGTGTTGGTCTGCTGCTACTCAGCTGCTCAAAGCAGCGCCCTGCGTTTGATGCCTTCTGCAGGCTCCAGCCCTTGCCAGCCGTTCAGGTCCATACCTGTCCTTGAAAACATGACAGAATCTGAGGCTGAACTGTAGTGAAAAGCCAGAGCTTTTCTCTCTCCTAAGTCTCTTTTCTCCTACAGGAAGCAGAGCAGGCCATCCATTGCCTCAACGGGAAGCTGGCGCTCGCCAAGAAGCTGGTAGTGCGGTGGGCCCACGCCCAGGTCAAGGTGAGCTGCTTCCCGTCTCTGCTGGTGCCGGAGAAGGCCAAGGCTGATGTCCTTGGGAGGGACCTCGGAGGTCGTCTGTCCCAGGTCCAATCCTTGCCAAAGCAGGAGACCCTGTAGCACCATCCCGACTGTCCAGTCTCTTCTTGGAAACCTCCAGTGTAGGCAAGCCGTTCCCCTGACGGATTGTTCTCGCTGTCAGGAAATTTCTCCTTAGTTCTAGCTTGCTTCTCTCCTTGATTGGTTCACCTTCCTGTCCACCCCACGGTCTTCAGGAAGACTGCCTGAGGCCAGTTCCAAACAGCCACGGAGGCAACCTCTGGGCTTAGCCAACATTACTTGACCTCCCCTGTGTTCACTGAGGTTCCATCATTGCTAAAAATGGCCCATTGGTGTTGCCGTCTGAAGGGCCAAAAGGACATTCTTGCTGTGGCTGGGGGGTTAATTTCTGCTCTTTCTTTCCCCCCCCCCCGCCAGAGGTATGACCAGAATAAGAACGAGAAGACCCTTCCCATCAGTCTGGAGCCGTCTTCCAGCACAGAGAGCCCCCAGTCCAACCTGAGGTAAGATCTGCCTCCAGTTGTAGGAGGTAGGCTTGTCCTTTGGACTCAGCTAGAACAGACGGGACCCCGAAGAGCAGAAAAAGGGGTTTATTGGTCTGGGACATTCTTCACCCCAACGTCTGGTTTCCCGCCATTTAAAAGAATTTTCTCTTGAAGAGGCTGCAGGCTTTAGGGCTAAACAGGGAAAGGACCGTGAGTTTCTCCCAGCATCCTGACAACCTCGATCTGCAGAATGAGGTGCACCTCTTGGGGGACTGAGCCTGTGGGACTCACAACCAGGCCAGCACATGTGGGGATTGTGCGGTTAAAGAAAAGGGACCGGCAGGAGGGTGTGGCTTAAACCCAGGGACAGACCGGGGGTGGGGTGGGGAGCTCCTGCATGGACTAAACGGGCCGACGTTTCAGCCGCCTCTGTTATTCACTCTGCAGCGTCAGCACAAAAATCAAAGCCATCGAAACCAAGCTGAAAATGATGTCAGAGAATCCCGACACCGAGTTCCCGCCGGCAGCCCCTTACACCTACTTCAAGGCCCCCGAGAAAAAACGGACTGGCCCCTACTCCAGAGCGGCTTGGAAGTCTAAGAGATGATGACCGGGTGCGGTCAGCAGCATCCTCTGGCGCTCCGGGCCGGTGGGAGGTCGACTAGGAGGAAACAGGATTGGCACGGCCCCATCCTGTCCTCCTGTGGGACTGCTGGGATTCGTCCTCTGCACACGTGGATGCCAACGCTCCGCCGAGGAGATCAGCTGTAACGCCGCCCATAAAAACTATATAGAGCATCTCAACAAACTCAACTGGCTGAGTAGTAAAACCAGATTCCCACCCCCCCCCCCGTGTGGCTAGGTAGATCCAGCTCCAAAGTCCAAGATGCGTGTGTGTTTCAATATGTTTTCGCCACTTCGGTATTTGTTCTGACCTGAAGATAACAAAAGGTCTTGATGAACTGATGGTCTGCCCAGAATATTATCTCTAACCAGTAGTGAAACGTGATTTGGGTTGCCTGATCTTCCCAGCAAAAGAGAGTTTCTTGCACCTTGAAACCTGGGAAATGCCGAAAGGGGGCAATGAAATTAGTCATGTTTCCCTGTGAGTAACAGCTGCATTGAACACATCCGGGCATCAGTGTATCCATTCTTTAAAAAAAAAAGGAACATCACAGAAATAAATTTTAGCCCACTTTTAAAAATGCGCCTTGTTACGCTTGGATCATTTATCGGAATCTCTAACTTCAGAACTAGTAAATTAACCATCAGCATTTGGCTGTTGTTTTTTTTAAGAAACACACCAAAATTATGTAATTTAGCACAGAGAGGACCAGCCAAGGAATTGGAGTGGAGAAGTAGTGAGAAAGTCTTCCTTAGGAGCAGCCAGCTTGGAGCTTCTGGGGTGAGGAGGCAGTTGGAGATGGGGGCCGAATGGAGAGGAGCATCCACATACAAGTAAGGAGAGAAGAGACACCCCTGATTGTGAGTTTTGTGAGCCACGGAGGGGATTTCTGGCTAGGTAGAGAAGAAGGGGGCGGACGGGAGGAACCTCCCTCCACTCCCCTGCCCAAAACCTTGTGCGGCCTTTGAGAAGATGTGCCTGGCCAATTTGGTAGGCGTTTTACATTTCCCTTTCTGCGAGGAATGTTTTTTAGTGAGCGTCTTCGCCCTTCCCCAAAAAGCATGGACTCTTCTATTCACAAGGGGTGGGGGGTGGGGGGCTTCGGAATTTCAACAGGATGGGAAGGAGGCCCGAAGAAGCCCCGGGCTGAATTTGAAGCACTGCAGCAACTCGGGAAGGCGGTCTCTGCCCAGCTCCTCTGCCCTGTGGAGAAGCAGTCTTGGAACAACCTCCCCTTCTTGCCCTGCCCTGCCCCAGTTACCCATCTGGGGGCCTGTCCGCCTCCAGCTACTTCCTCCAAACGGGCTTCGGGGAAAGCCACGGCCCCGCCTGGCGCCCTCTCCGATTATCCACTCACCCCAGGTGAGGCGGCCAGGTAACCCCAAGATGGCCGAGGCCCTTGTGGAGATGGGCAACCTGTTGGATTGTCACAGGTTTGTTCCCGGACCAGGTGCTTCTACCTGGGGGTGAATGCTAGAGGGCGTGGCCCAGGTCCCTCTGGCCCTGTAGTCTGTTTCTCAGGCCCAGGAAAAAACTGCACGCCCTGGGGGGGGGGGGCAGGCTGTCCTCCGGTTGGCTCTGTGCTGGGAAGGTGCAGGGCAGAAACAGGCCAAGCCTCCCTGTCCCCTGGCGTGCTCCGGCCTCGCCTTCCTCCCCGCCCCATTTAGCCATAAGCAAGGAAGGAGGAACTTGGGGGGGGGGGGGATCGTCCCAGGCAAAGGGGGGAAGGAGGAAACAGTCCTCTGCAGCAGCTGTGAGTCGCGTCTGGGCAGCCGCTGCTGCAGAGGGGAGCTCCTTATGCTGCCCCCCATGTTCTGGAAGAACGAGCCCCCGGGCGAGCAGCCACTGGCTGAGGTGAGGCCGAGCAGGCGGGGTGGAGCTGAGGAGGGGTAGGAGGTGGGAGATGGGAAGAGAGCCCCTGTCCCGGGATGGCAGGGGAGAACCAGGCTGCCCTGCTCTTTGGAGAACTGGGTCCCCCCCTGCTTGGGGAGGGGGAGGTCCGGGGGCTCTTGCTGGTCTAGCCTGGGGGAATCTGGTAGCTGGCAGCCCCCTTGCCCTGCCCTGCCCTGGCCTGCATTCTTCCCCAGGCGGAAGGGAGAGTGCGGGTTTGGTCCAATGGGCAGGATGTGCCTGCATGTTCCTTCTTTTGGAGAGGGGAGGGGGGCCTCGCAGAGGATGAGGTGCTCAGGTCCCCCCCCTTTCCAGGTATCACTTGCTGCTGATGGGGGGGGGTTGTTGAGTGCCAGGAAATTGGGGGAGGAGGAAGGAATGGAGAGGCTTGGGAGAAGAGAGGGGCCCTTCTCTTTGGGGGGGTCCCTCTTCCCGTGGCTGGAGGGCGAGCCAGGGCAGCGAGAGGGGCGCAGGAGAGGCTGGCGTGCCGTCCTTGCCCCCCTCACCAGCCAGGCTGATTGCCAGGTGCGCGCGCGCCTCTCCGGCCCGGCGGGGCTAAATGCAGGTGCTTCGGGGCGGCGACTTGGGGAAGCAGCAGCAGGAGGAGGAGGAGGAGGCGGCGGCGAGGCGGAGGCGCGGCTGGTGCCGCTGCGGTTCTGGCTGGGCAGAGCGAGCGGGCGCGCTGCGGCTGCCTCCGGAGCCGCTGCCCGAGGTGCCCCCCTCCCCCGCGCCTCTCCTCCCCCGCCCTCCCCGCCCGCCGCCACCGCTGGCTGCTTCAGACGCGCCGCGCTTGCCGCCTCGCCCGCCGCGCGTCTCTGGACGCCGAGCCCATGGCCGCTCCCGAGGTGGGCTTCGTCGTCCGGACGGGGCGGCTGTAGGTGGGGGGCTGGAGCCCCCCGGACGGAGCCCCCCGCCCCCCGGCCGCCTCGCCGCCGCTCTCTTCCGCCATGGTAAGCCTCCGACGGGGCGGGCTCTCGGCGGGCTGGGGCGGGGGGCTCTCCGGGACTGACCCGCCGCTCTCCGCTCCCGCAGGCCCAGCCCGACGGGGAGGCGCTGGCCGGCGCCCTGGAGAAAGAGGAGGCGCGCTCGGGCGCCAGCACCCCCTCCACGCCCTCCGTCTGCTCGCCGCCCTCCTCCGCCGCGTCCTCGCTGCCGCCCGGGGCCAAGAGCGTCTGCTCCAGCTGCGGCCTGGAGATCGTGGACCGCTACCTGCTGAAGGTAAGGGGCGGGCGGCGGCCGGGGGGGGGCGGCCGGGCCGGGCCTCGCCTAGCGCGCTTCTCCCTCGCCCGCAGGTGAACAACCTGACCTGGCACGCGCGCTGCCTGGAGTGCTCGGTCTGCCGGACGCCGCTCCGCCAGCAGAGCAGCTGCTACGTCAAGAACCAGGAGATCTTCTGCAAGGTGGACTACTTCAGGTAGGCGGGCGGCGGCGGCGGCGGCGCGGGCTCCCCGCTCCCCGAAAGTCGACGGCCGAGCCGGCTTCTCCCGCTTGGACGGGGCCGAGCAGAGCAGGCCCCGACCGTCCGCTTTGCTCCGGATGGAGCCCCCTGTTCGCCTCCTTCCGCGAGCTCCGCCGCCGACCGTGGGAAAGGAGCCGAGCCGAGAGCAGCCGCTCTCCCTGGGGACGGCCGCTGCGGGCCGAGCGGAAGGCGCGCCGAGCTGGGGTGTGTGTGTGTGTGCTGCTGCTGCCGCTAAGCGTAACCGCTGCCCGGGAAGGGTCGGAAGAGCCTCGAAGAAAATCCAGGAGCCGCGGCGGCCCGCGCTGCCCCTCGCCCCGCGGCCGAGACCCCCGAAGCGCCCGCGGTCCGGCGAGCCCTTCCGATGGCGTCTGCGGCGGGGCAAAAAAGTCAGTGCGGGGGAGGGGAGCTTAATTGCGGTGCCGGCAATCTCCTCCCACAGCGGTGACTGGAGGCCGATTCCAGGACCCCAACGCCCCCCACCCCGTCCTTCCCCCCTCGCTCCGCTTTTGGCACTCTGCCTAGGAGCCCTGGAAGGGGCAGCGGGCCCTTGGAACACCTGGCCGTCGCCCTCCCCAAAGTCCGGAGCTTGAGCGGCCCGGCCCGGCTGGAGCCAAACGAGCGCATCGCTTTGGCGCCCGGAGCCCCGATGGGCAGGGAGGGGCGCAGTCCATCGCCGTCTTTGGGACCGCCGGCCGGCCGGCCGACCTGCGGGTCTATTGAGATGGGAGGCGGGCGAACGGATCCTTGGAGCAGGGCCGCCCGGAGGCGGCTAGGCTTTTCCGGGGAGCTTCAGCCAGGGCCCCAAAATCCCTGGGGCCCTCGAGGAGGCTGGGATGGGCGAAACGCAGCGCGGCTTTCCTTCCCGCCTCCTCTCCGCGTGTTTCGGAAGGAGCCAAGTCTGTCCGACGCCATTCCGAATAGGTTTCGTTCGGAAGATTCGGAAGGAATCCGGATTCGTTTGGGGACCCCGTCCTCTGGCCCCTGCCGCCTTCCGTCCTTCTCTCCCGTTCGCCCTACAGTGGCGAACCCGTTTCCCACTGTAGCGGTTAACAGGAGTGGGTAAAGTTGCGCGCTTCGCCGCCGGGAGACGAGCCTCTCTTCGCGCGCTCGGAAGGAAGGGAGCGAAACGCGGCTTTGGAAAGCCGGTTTCTACGGAGGGGCCGGCCTGGCTGCAGCGGCGAAGCAGACGCGACTCCCCCTCGGTCAGCACTGCCCTCAAGTTCCTCGGTAGTTCTTCGACGGGCCGTTTTGTTCGGCGAACCGCTTTATTTCGTTGAATTTCGACTGGCGGAATTCTGTCGGCTCCTCTCCTCTCTGGCTCGGCAGCGAAGCCGCTTCTGGGTTCCCCGGCGCCTCCTCTCCGCTTCTGAAAGAAGTCCACCTGGGGAGCAAGCGCGTTTAATCCCGCGGGAAGCGTCCGGCCGGGAAGGGGCAGGCCGGAGCTGTGAGTCCTTGGAGTCAATTCGGATCGGAATTCGCCCTGCGGACGGCTCGGACCTGAACCGCCGCCCTCCGGCTAGGAATCTCCGTTCCCCCATTTCTAAACTGGACGGGGGGGGGGGGGTTCTACCTTTTTCTCCCAGCCCGGCCTTTTTTCCTGGGGGAGCGGCTCCTTTCTGACGACCGGGGCGGGGCGGGGGGGGGACGCGCGGCAGTCCTTCGTTGGTCCTCGGGGTTTGGGGCGCCGGCGGGCGAAGACCGTCGATCTAGAACGGGGCTCCCGAGAGATGCCCTGGGCGAAAGGAGAAGGGTCGGGGTCCTTTCCGCCTGGAGCCTTGAGCGAACCCGGATTATAATTCCGCTCCGGGCGAGTCGGGCGAGAGAGAGCTTCTTCCCTGGCCCGAAGGCAGCCGGGGCACGGAGGGCCGAGCGCTCCCTTGGGACCCCGTCCCGCCAAAGGCAAAGGGGCCGGCGGAGCGGAATCGGAAACATTGCCCGGCGGTGATCCCCGGACCCTGCCGGCTTCCTGACCCGGGAGCTTCAGCCTCGTGGGGACCCGGCCGCGGGGTGGCGGGGAGCGCGCCGCGGAGGAGGAAAACGGCGGGTTTGCGGCCCTGGCCAGGTGAGGGAGATTTCCGCGGTCGAGCTCGGCCGCGGCGTCCTTCGGGGGCGCCTGGCCGGCTACTTCTGGAGTCGTTCGCCCCTTCTCCGCCTCTCCCGGAGCCCCGAAGGACTTGAGTGAAGGTGCCGAACTTGTCCCGGGTGATCCTACCTCGGCGAGGAGGGGACCCAGCCGGGCCTGAGGGTGACACCCGGAGAGGAGCCGATCCGGGGGCAGCGCCGGCCTGGTGCGCTCAACCGAGGTGCCGCCTGGGAAAGCCCGGGGGAGAAGCAGGGTCCCCGCGAGGGCTTCCTCCCTCCTTTCGAGCCTCCCTAAGCCAGGGGCACCAAGCCTCTTACGCGGCCTCAAAACGCGGCGAGGGACGTTGGTTTCTCCTCTGCCGACCTTCTCTGGGTCAGGCCCGGCTGAGCCTCGGCCGTCGCCCTACCTTCCCGCTCCCTGGCGGGCTGGGCGCTCGCTCTGGAGCCTCCGCGGGCTGAGCAGGGCTTTTCCTGCAGGTCGCCTCTCTCCAGGCTGGAAGGCTCCGCCGCTGCTCCGCTCTGACTTTATTTCTAACGTTAGCAGCCCCCCCCCCGAATTGTTATCTCCAACCGTTCGCCTCCGTTTCCCCCGAATCTGAGGGTTTTTCCAGTTTCAGGTTTTTAATTCCTGACTCGCATAAACAATGGAAAAGTAAAGTGAAAGTGCACAAGAGGAGAAACATGCCACCCCTCGCCTTGTTTTTTGCACGTTAAGATGGGTGACGGACGGAGGATTAATTCTTGGGCTAGATTTCTGCCCGTGAAATTGGAGGACACCTTCACGATGGCCCTTTGAAGACCGAGGGAGCTTAGCAAAATGGCAGGACTCTGGTTCTGGACGGCAATGATGGTGGGGATGGTCTTGGGGCAGCCGTAATTTAGTCAATGAACTCAAATTATTAGGAGGTTAGGAGCACAGAGGTCTGGTTCCTCTGCATATGTGGTAAGGAAGGTCTATTCACTGGGCCCTCCCTCCCTCCCTCCCTTCCTTCCTTCCTTCCTTCCTTCCTTCCTTCCTTCCTTCCTTCCTTCCTTCCTTCCTTCCTTCCTTCCTTCCTTCCTTCCTTCCTTCCTTCCTTCCTGGTTTCAGCTTCACAAAATTGTCCCTAGGACTGAGGAAGGAAGCTTCTTAGTCCTCGCCCCCCCCTCACTTTTGCTTGATTTCTTGAGCACCTGCTTTGAATGAATCGACCCTTGCTGTTTTTGATCAGCTTTGTTATGATGTCTTTGGAAATCAATTTATAATTATGAGATTTGGACCGCTGAGGAATAACTTGACATGGCTCTGGTGGTTTCTAGAAATTTTGGGTAATATTTTTTTTGTCTGAGGATAATTAGTTTCTGAAAGACTTTGGAATGCAGAATATCTGTCTGCGTTTTGGCTCTTTGCTGAGGTGTTCAGCCAGTTGTGGATTTACAGGGTAGTTCTGTGTAAGGCTATTAAATGAGGACTACAATAGACATTAGGGGAAAGCGGTCGTACTTGTGGACAGACATGCCCAGAGGATTTGCCGTGTGGCCACTATCCTGCAGTTATTCACGGAGACCCATTTGGGTCTTAGTATAGTAGTCAATTGACATCTCCTTCTTAGTTTTTTTATATTCACATTTTTCAGAAAGAAAGGAAAAGGAGGGAATTCTGTTGTGTTAAAGATCATTTCCAGCATTAGATAGACGTGGGCAAGGCAGGCAGAGAGGGGAGAAAGATTAATTCAAGGCCGCTTGGAAGATCTACAATTTGTTAGACAAGCTGAACGGAGAGTTTCACACGGAAGCTGTTTTGTGGTCTGCCAGAGATTTGAGTCTGTGCAAATATCATCAGTTATTCCTCTACCTTATTCGGTTATTCAGTTATAATAGAATCCAACAAATCATTTCAGCTCTATCACAGCTGGATAAAGCCGAGGCGGCAGCGGGGACAGAGCGTGTCTTAGTTTCTTTTAAACACTGAAACTGCTTTTAGTCTGGAAGGCCTCAGAAGACTTTCTGGTCCCAGCCATTTTTTAAAAAAAAAATGCCTTCCTTTTTATCCCAGCTTCTTCCACGCTAAGCCCTGGCGTTCAAAACGGGTTCTAGAGGCTTTTGTTTAAATTAAAGGCATCCTGATTTCGCCTGGTGCCAAACTTAAGTGCAGAGCACTAATTTAAACCTGAAAGCAGGACTGTTTTGCTATTGTTGTCTGGCTGCATCTGCAGAGCGAACGCTGCAGGAGAATTTCAGGGAGGGCAGTTAGACTGCCGTGAGATCATTTCAGGGAGGGCAGTTAGACTGCCGTGAGATCGGTGGCCCCTCACCCTGGATCTGCTGCCCCCCCCCCACACACACACCTTGTTTGGGCAGAGAGAACAGATCCCGAGGCTTCCTTAGAGGTCTAATAACTAGGATATTTGCCCTACCCCACTTTAAGAAAAATTCAGTAATAAGCCATCTGCTTACTGTGTCATATTTACTTTGGCTGCTTTGGCGTCTGCCTGGTTTTATTTTGTCCTTCTTTCCCTTAATGATTCTTCAAAGTGCTTTGAGCTTTTTTATTTTTCAAGTGCTTTAAATGACCGCGGCCATACAGGACAAGGTTTACAAAATTAGAAATTCTTTCTTAAGTTTTTGGGAAAATGTATTAGCCTAAATTGCCGTTAAAAAAGAGAAACAGTCTTTAGAAAGGCACGTCTCTGTGTGTGAAGCAGAGAATGCAGAAAGACATAATTAAGGAATGGTATTGGGTAAAAATGCCCGCTGTAATGAACATCAGCTATAATCAATGTACTGAAATCTATTAATTGGAAACCTTGGCAACTTCTAGTTAAGATATGAATACGGAGTGAGATAGGTGGTATAAATTCAGCAAAAAAAAAAATCTTCCATCTTTGATGCAGTCTGAAAGAGCAGCTATTTTGTTGACAAAGATCTGGGCTTTTCCCAAAGCAGGAATGAAAAATTAATTATCATGGCCCTTTTGTTTGTGCAGGCATCTAAACCAAGCATCCCATCATTGGCTCACTACATTCCCCATATGCAAGAAATTAGACATTGGTCCCTCCCTTTTCTGCCTCCAGCCCCCACCTCCAAAAGAAATTAAAAATTAAAAAACCACTGGCATTGGGTCTGCTCTGACACAAAACCCTTTTAATCTGTGGAATTTTTTTAAAAAAATCTGTATCACTTGGGCCAAAAGGATGGAGGATCGGATGGGTGCCAACTCAGGTGACCCTCTCCAGGACCCATTTCAGTTGCTTGTTACTGACCGTGGTTTGGGGGCCTCGTGAGCTCCCCATCTCTCTCTTTGGTAAAACAAACAACCAACCAACGGGTGGCTTCCAGAAGCCAGCTGCACTTTTTTTGGAGCTGAGTCTTGAGAGCTTGAAGTCAGTTGTTTCTCGTTAATTTCTCCAACGAGGACCCTCGGTCTGCCTGCTCCGTTCTGCTCTGGCTCCCCTTGTGCAAAGGCTCAGGAAGTTGGCCGGTGGAGGGAGAGTGTCAGAAGGTGGCTAGTCCTCAGCATATCTCCTGGCCAGCCTCGCCTCCAAGTAGCCTGTGATCACTCCAAGAAGTGAGCCAAAGAACGTATTGTGCATACATTTCCCCCCCTCGGCTTTCCCCTTTGCTAGAATGGAGACTCCTTCCAAGGAGGGGAGCAAAGCCAAGCCCAGGGCTGACTCGGGTCTAGCAGAGGGAAGTCCTGAATAGGAGGGAAGCCATCTGCAAAGAAGGGGGAGCGAGGGGCTATTTCAGATTAGGGCACCCCTGCAAAATTTGGGGAAAGGGACAGAAGTAGAGAGGAGAGACACCCCAGAGAAGAGGGGGGACAACCAGCTTTTGTTGCTTTGATGCATTCTGCAAGGACGTCGTTTAGCAACTAGAATCTTTTCTGCCTTCCTGTTTTAATGAAAGGGAATTTTGAACCAGGACTGAAAAAGTCCTCCTTGCAAGAAAATAACTAGAGGACCCTGTTTTGGGATCCTTGCAGCCTCCCTGTGATTTCAGCCCATTTTACGACATTTGTTGTTTAGGGGCGGTTTTAACTAGCATGGCTGCTGCTCTCTCCTTAAAGTTTAATTTTGATAGCATAAAAGCACAGCTCTCAAAAGAGTAGCTTTTAGACCAGCCCTTAAAACGATCTGAGTCGATGGTGCAAACCCGTTTTCTGCAAGCTGGCATTTATCACCCTGTCTGGGGAGGTCTCCCGTTTGGGGTCCGAGAGTGCTGAGTCGCTGATGTTCTGCAGATCCTGCCGTTTAGATGCCCGGAGGATTGGGCATTTCTGCAGTTGGGGCAGAAAGTTGGAAGACGAAAAACAAAATGATCCCGATTTTGGACAATCGTGGTCATTCGGCTTCTCCTCTCCTTTTCAGTCGGTTTGGTACCAAATGTGCCCGCTGTGGGAGGCAAATCTACGCCAGCGACTGGGTGCGGAGGGCTCGGGGCAACGCCTACCACCTGGCCTGCTTCGCCTGCTTCTCTTGCAAGAGGCAGCTCTCCACTGGGGAAGAGTTTGGTCTGGTGGAGGAGAAGGTCCTATGCCGGATTCACTACGACACCATGGTGGAGAACCTCAAGCGCGCAGCCGAGAACGGTAGGTGGCCCTCCCAACTCACCTTCCCTGGTGCAAGAGGAAAGAGACTGTGGCCCTGGTGTGGCCATAAAGCTTGACCATGTAGGCTCCTCCATGCGGTCCTGAAGGTCTGAAGCACCTCGTCAAATCGTTCCTTCACCCGCATCTGTTTGACTTAGGCCAAGAGTAAGGTGCCTTTCTGAGCAGAAAGTTCTCCATCCATTCACCCAACTTCTAACCATCAAAGGTGTGAGAAAGCCAGGATGGGCCAGACTCTCTCTTAACACTTGGCAGAAATTCCCCAGACATAGCTGGGTTTTTTTTCCTCATCTGTGGCCTGCATTTCATCCTTTTATCTGGGCTATTTCCTACATAAAATGCAGAACTGTGTTTTTCGGCCTATTATCAAGGGAGGCAGCAGGGAAGACCTTTGACTAGGGATTAAAACTGACCCAGGATGCTTGTGACATCTCTATTTATCCATTCTTAACCAGATTCATAACCCCCCTCCCAACTCTAGCAATGTGACTCTGGGCAGCATGCAGCCCAAACACAAAGAAGAAGAAAAAATCTCAAACAACCCTCCAGCCCCTGTGGGTTAAAACCAGCAAAATATTTTAATATAAAATGGAATTATGAAATAGCGACTATAAGCCCTGTAACGTAACAGCCACGAGGGGGATCCAGTCAATTTCCCCCTGGCGCCCAGAGGCACGACGGCCTTTGCTTACGGCCATTCAGTCTGATTCCATGTCTCAGCTAGCATATATCTTGGATTTATCTTGAATTGCTCTCTTTAAAAATCGCAGGCCAGTCCTAGGTTCTCCCTTAGTGTGGTTATTCCTAAGATGCCCCCAGTTCTCTTTTCCAGGATTCCCCCCCCCACGTCTTGACAAAGATGCGGAGAAAAGACCTGGCCTGGCTCAGCTGACCTGACACAACTTTGGCCCTTTCCTCCTCCTTTTTCAAAGGAAGAGGCAGAACTTTGCTCAAGTGTTAAAAAGTTTTTTAAAAAAAAAAATAATCGAGATATTTTTTCTCTCTTCTTGAGCAAATGCAAGAAAAAAGGGGGGGGAGAGAGAGGAAGAGGGTGCGCAGGGCCCTCCTTGCCCAGCAGATGGAAACGATTTTGAGAAGGGGGGAAAGCGAAGAAGGAGGGGAAATCTGAAAATGAAAATAATCAATGTTTCTGTTTACAAGGTTTAAGCCAGGAGATGAAAACAAAATCAAAACAAGATGCCAAAGCGGGATGCGGTGGGAGGCTGGCCTGTGGCGCATCCTTCTCCTGACCAGCCTGGCTCGGCAGCTGGATAGGAGTGGATTTGGACCCAGGTTCAGAGGCTTCCTGGGTGGCCCCGAGAACGGGTCTCCTTGACCTCCTGTCTGAGGAAGGAGAGGCAGAGGGCCTGCCTTGGAGGCCAGGGACGAAGGGGGTGGCAAGCGAGGCAGCAGCAGGGAAGCCGTCCAGAGAGAGGTTCCCGCCAGCCCTTCAGGGCTGGTGTTTCTTCTCTCTTGAAGTTGGCAGAACTTCCAGCGGGTGAGCCCAGGAAGAGACGGGCCTTCCCACCAGCAAGGATCAGCAGATCCATGTTGACGGGGCCTTTGGCTATCCTTTGGGGCTCTCTGTCTGGCATGGTCATCCCAGGTGGCCGCTGAGGTCCACCTCTCTTCTGCTCCCCGTTTGGCCTGGAACCCAACCCAGTCGGGGGGCCTTCAAAGGTGGCCGCTGTTTATTGGGCTTCAGCACCCCTCCCGCCAAACCCCTCCAGGCTGGGTGGGTGGGAAACGTGGCTCCCTCCCTTCGCCTGCCTTGGGCTGGAGCCACACACCCCTCCCTCCACACGCTTCCTGGGTGCCGGGAGTTCCCTGCAGGGCAGCGGGGCAGCTTGGTGGGCAGTGATGGGCAGAGGCCAGGTGGCAGCTGAGCCTGCGGGCTGCACTCTTTCCTGCAGACCCCTGGGAGGGGACGCCAGTCAGCCCATCCGTCCTTCTGTCTGTCCCACAGAGCCTAAGCCTTCCTCTGGGACCTGCAAAGCGATTTTGCCTGCACAGGTCGTCCAGAGAAAGGAAAATAAACAGATGTTGCTGCGGCTGACTTCCATTAATCACCCCACAGCAACGAGTCAGCTCGCTGGAGAAGAGAAGGAAAGAGAATTCCTTCAGCCTGGGCCAAGATAACCATGTCCGGAGCCTTGCCTTCGATCCCAGCCTCTTGAGAAGGCGAGGAAGGTCTGAACGGTGGGTTCCCACGCTGGTGGCTCTCTCTTGTGCTGCCCAGCCCCGGAGTTTCTCCTTGCACTCCGAAGCACGTGGGGCTTAAAGGGACTGGCTGATGCTGCAAGAACCCCCTTTCTTTGGGTCTGACATTGAATGGGGTTTGGCCCCAAACTCGATGCAAGCATGGTGTTGCTGAAGTCATATTCCTTATGCTCCCTTGCCTGTTGAGGGATTTTATTTATTCAGTTTATCTGGCTATCCAGAGCGGCTTCCAAGGCAATAAAAGCAGACGTATAAAAGGAGTTATAAATATAGGAACAGTTAAAAGGAAAGGGATTAAGTAGACTAAACGGAGTTGTAAATGCCGGAGTTGGCCTAGGGAGCAATTTTCCCTGAGGAAGGGGACATGAATGACACCAGGAGAAGGGATGAACATCACCACATTGAAACCCAGCCCCAGAAATTCAAGGCCCAAAGAAAGATGTGTCGGTGGAGCCTCCAAGCACGCCTGAAGTCTATCTGTGCCAGGAGAGGTCTATCTGAAAGGCTGGCTTTCCTCGTCTCTTTCTGCAGCAATGCAGTTCAGCTGATGGGGACTGGATCTCCTGTCCATAAGCCCCATCAGGCCCTGCGGAGTCTCCCCCCCCTCCAAGGGTCTGTCTGGGTCTCCACTCATCCCCCTTTCTCTTGTAGGGAACGGCATCACTTTGGAAGGGGCCGTCCCCTCCGAGCAAGACAGCCAGCCGAAGCCCGCCAAGCGAGCGAGGACCTCCTTCACGGCCGAGCAGCTGCAGGTAGGGAGAGATCTGGGGGGTGGGAGGGCTGAGGAGGGGGGGAGGATGCCAGTTCCCGGGCAGGGGGTCTCACCTGACGCCTCTCCACTCCCCCGTGTAGGTCATGCAAGCCCAATTCGCTCAGGATAACAATCCAGATGCCCAGACTTTGCAAAAACTGGCAGACATGACCGGGCTCAGCAGGAGAGTTATTCAGGTGAGGGTTTGCCCCCCACTCCTGGCACTGATGATGTTACCTAGTTGGGTCATGAAACGTCTGCAAGAAAACCGCCCAGCTCAGGGAGCACCAAGGACCCCACATATTGGGGGGTGGGGGCTACTTAGTCCAGCTGGTTCAGAAGTAGAGGGGGCCGCCAGCTCCTCGGTCCTCCACCTCCGAGGTATCTGGCCACTTGCTTCTCCTGACCGCCCTGCTTTTGTCTGGGCTTCATTTCCTCTGCAGCTTCCACCTCCCCGGAGGTGCTTAATGGAGGCAAAATAAGAATAATTGCTGGGGGGGGGGGTTTCTTCCAACCGTGGGGCGCCCCTCCTCCCTCTTTCTCCAGGTTTGGTTTCAGAACTGCAGAGCCCGGCACAAAAAACACACCCCTCAACACACGGTGCCGCCCTCGGGGGGGTCCCAACCCCGCCTCCCTTCCGTGCTGCCGGAGGACCTCCACTACTCCCCGTTCAGCGGTCCTGAGCGGGCCAGGATGGTGACCCTCCACAGCTACATAGAGAGTAAGTGGAGGACAGGGGAGGCGGCCTTACGAGTCACTGCCGCGATTATTTTGCGGGAGGAGGAAAGGAGACCACACGGAGGAGAACAAGAGAAAAGATGTGGGAGGTTAGAAGTTGAGGGTGTTCCCAGCCTGCCGCTTTGCCAAAATCTCCCCAGGCAAGGGGGTCTCTCCTGGGGGGGGTGAGAGGGCCCCCCTTTTCCTGCCAGACCAGAGGGTTGAAGAGCATTGGGGGCCAAACCTGAGCACCACGCAGGATGAGCCCCCAGAGCCAGGAGAAGTGATCAGCAAAAGGGAAGGAGCTTTAGTTGCGTCTGCAAATACACTCGGTAGCGGCTTTCCTTGAAGTGATAGCGAACAAGGTTTTCTGCATACTTTGTGTTTCTCTCTCCCTTTGAACCCCCCCACTCCGCCGACGGCCCCCGGGTGCTTGGCGATCCAAGTGGTCATCTCTTCTTTGCAGGTCAGGTCCAGTGTGGACAAATGCACTGCCGCCTCCCCTACGGCACCCCCCCTGTGCACCTCAAAGCCGACATGGAAGGAGCGCTCTCCAGTAGAGGGGAGAAGGTAGGAAGGGCCCCCCCGACAGTAACCAGGGCTGTTTCTGCAGCCCTCTGTGATGCTGGGGAGAGCCCCCACCCCGAATCCCTCACCCAGAAGCATCCCCCTCAGAATTTGGGGTCCAGAAGTAAGTCTCCCCCTTTTCCACTGGAGGGTGGGGGTCAATTTCCTGCCCTCCTTCGCTTCCTCCCGGCTGCCTCTGACTCCGCTTGGCTCCCTGATCGGCTAAGAATGAAATCTGGGTCCGTTCACCTCACGGGCGGCTGCTTGTCTGGTCTTGCTGGTGGGAAGACCGAGTGGGGAGGTGGGCGAAGGTGGGTCCCAGCGTGCTTGGCAGGCGTGCAGGATGAAAACGGGGCTCCGGCGTGGGAGGGGGGCAGCTTGCAATTCAGTCTCAGGTAATGAGGATGTGGGCTAGACTATCTTTGCTCTTCCTGCCTTCTGCTCGTGTCCACACGTTGCACCGTCCTGGCAGGTGGGAACAGGCCAGCATAGGATGCTGTGGCTTGATGCAGTCCCAAGCATCTCTTCCTAGGACTGGGTGCAGGCAAACACAGGGAACTGGCCTGGGGGAGACCGGGCAGTCTTCTCCTAAATGGCTCAAAGGCCCTCAAGGGCTGAGATGTTCCTAAGCAGCCCACTTCCAGCTTCAGCGGCTTTGCAAAGAGAAATCCCAGCAGTCAGTCAACTTTTGCTTTGTTGACCCTCAGTGGAAGCAAAGTCCGGCCGCCTTCTCTCTCCAATGCACAGCTGCTCAGGTGGCTGGGCTGGGAGAGAGGGCTCACCTTCCCCCAGGTACGGGCCTTCAGGTAGCAGATTCTGGGAGCCTTTAGGACTTCTCAGGCATCCTGAACGTCCCTCCAGGAAGAGGCAGCCTGGCCTCTCTCAGCAGCCTCCTACTCCGAAGGGAGGGTTTGTTGACTTCTCAGCCCCCTAGGGCCAGGGAAGGAGACGCCCTGCCCTCTTCCGCCCTCTTGTTCTGCTCGCCCAGACCCCACCGATTCTGCCCAACCTTTGCTCCAAGTAGGCGGCCGTGCCTGTCTGGCCATCAGCCGGTTTGTTTAGGACACGGAGGGTCACGTGCGTCTCACTGGATGTCTTCAGCCCCCCCCCCCGGCCTTCCCAGGGGGGGCGTCTCGCATAATGTGCTTTGGGGAGGGAAGGCAGGTCCCCTTCCGGGCCCCCTTCTGTTCTTCTGCAGTGCCTCCCAAGCTTCTCTCTGATTTCCCCGGCAGGTGATCTTGTTCCAGTATTGACGCCTCCCTTTCCTCAACTCCCGGGACCTGCAAGGCCACTGCTGCTTAATCTCCCCACCCTTTCCTCCCTGGCCACCAAGGGACCTTCAGTCTGAGAGCCCCCTCAAGGTCTTCTCAGCCTGGGCTTCTAACCTGGATCACGCGTGCCCTGGCTGTGGCCACCAGCCGCCGAGCATTCCCCGCTGGTGTTCTTCATCTGGTGGACTTGCTGGCTGGTGAAGGCTCTGGGCAGGGCCTTCTCTGGCAGAGCGATGTAAGGTTGTATCTTGCCGTCTGCTCCAAGTTTAACCAACGCAAGGACAGAAGCTGTGCCGCCGGGGCTGAACCAGTCCGTTCGAACGTGGAACGCTGCCAATCTTCAGCCTAAGAATCAAGTCTACCGTATAGTCAACATTCAACCTTTGGATGGAAACGTGGATGGAAGGTGGAAACGCTGTCCGTTTCAACGGAGGAGACCGTGGATCTTGTCCTGTCGATTCCTTTTCAACTCTCGAGGCTTTTGATTTTCCCTGTAAGCAACATCGGTCTGTTCTGGGGGCTGGCAGGGCTTTGCGGCCCCCAAGCCAGAGGCTGGACCTGCCCTGAGGGGTGACCCTCCAAGCAAACTCTTACTGATGCCTCTAATCCCACCGCCCAACAGCCGTTGGGAAAATGTCTGTCTCCCTAAATCTTGGGAGCAAAATCCAATGAATTAAGTCTCCAGCCTTGGTGCAGAGCTGAGGAAATGTTTTAAAAACCTCTAGTGGCAACATCAAACTTTGAAACCTGGGGTCGACAGAAAACGTGGGACTTTGCGCTGCCAGGACTGTAGAGAAAAGTGGAACTTTTCTCTCTCTTTCCCTCCTATTTAATGGCGTCCGGCGTTCTCAGGTTGTGCTAGACGGAGCAACTGAGCAAAAGCTGTAAAGCACTTGGCCTTCTTCGCAGCCTCAAGCTTCGTCTTGCTAGGCTGGGCAGCTGCTAGGTTAACTGGCCCGTGAAACGGCTTTTGGGGCATCCCCGAGGCCTGGGCCAGGGCCACCACCTCCCCAACCAGCCTCGTTGCTCTTCTGTGAGGCTCCCTGTTCTCCAAGGACTTCCTCCCCAAAGACACAGGCATCGTTCTGCCTCCCTCCCTCCTTCCCCCCAGCTGGAGAGCTCCTGATCTAGGCAGATCCCCCACTTCTCCTTGGGCTGCGATGGCACTGATGACATTACCTAGTTGGGTCATGAAACGCCCGCAAGGGAACCACCCAGAGAGTACCAAGGACCCCGCCCTCCAATCCTGAGCTATAGATATGCTCCTTTATTGGCACGACAGCCCATTTCCGCAGTTCTGTCGCTTCGTGGTCCAGCCGGGCTGCTTGGATGGCCCTTCAGCAGTGCCCAGCGCGACCGGTTTCCTGAGAATTAACCTGGAGCGTGTGGCTTGACCTGAAGGAGGAGGCCGCCCAGTTGCGTGTTTCTAGGTGGTCCTGGGTGGCCGAGGAGGCCTTGAGCGCAGGAAAGGAGGCCGGGCAGAGTGACCCTTGAACTTCCTGACTCAGACGCCCTGCTGAATTGCGGTGGAGACAGAGGCCCCCCTCCCTGGCAGCTGTGAACCTTGCGTGGGTGTCTCAACTGCCTGTCTTTCAACAGGAAAGCTTTGGTGGGTCAAGCAGTGGCTTGGAGTGAGCGGCTTTTTCAGCCCCTCCGCGCCACTAGGAGGAGGAGCAGGGACCCCAGGGTGGGGGTCAGTCCCAGAGGAGAGAAAAGGTTTTGTCTGGTTGTTCCCCGATCCTCAAGCAAAGGTTGGTTTTTCCTTCCTTGCAAAAGTCAGGGGCTGCCTTTTTACACAGGGCAATTTTTGCTCCACTCTTGCAAAACTGGAAAGCATTAAATGGATGTTTTGATCCATTCATCATTCACTAAATGGGTGTTTCTGGAAAATTAAGGCCTGCCCCACAAGAGGAAGATGGATCCTCTTTAGATTAGCATCTGGTTAGCCTATGTCTTCGTCCTGGGCAAAGCCGTCCATCTATGTACATTTAAAAGCACACACAAACACACAGCTGAGCCTGAACGAGCAAACTCTGCATGCTCAGAGACCCTCCTGGAGGTTGGACGACTCTGCCCGTAAAATCCCTATTTTTCCCAGTACTGTACTTCCAACAACGCATCGGGGTAATTTAAAATAGGAACAGAATCCTTCATACCATTCACTTCTCACAGTCACATTGTGAAAAACTCCTAGCAAATTTGCTAACATCCTAATACTGAAGGCCAGTAATTAATAAGACTAGTCAAAATCTACGTAACTCAATTCCCTACAAATAACGCGCTTTGGAATTCGGCAAGGGTTGTAGTTTCCTTTATGGAATATGTTTGAATTTTCTATAGCTCTAAGAGCTGAGAAAAAGTAAGTAGAATCTAGTGGATCTGGAAAGGCAAAGGAGGTGTTCACAATGTATATTTAATTTAAGCATGTTGGCCTTCTGGGGTCTCTGAACAGCAGCGTAACGTCTCCCTCTTTCTGCTTTAATAGCTGGGGTGAACAGAATGGGGGGGGGGTTCACCAACTAAGCGGCAAACAGAGAAGTAACTGCCTGGCCTGGTCAGGAGAAGCTGGGGGTCCGAAGCTGCGCCAAATTGTCTCGGGGAAAAAGAGCAGACTGTTTTGTTTGTAGATTGTGGCAATTTGTGCATGTCTAGGTGAACATGGCTAAAAATAACCTTTGGAAGAACAGGCGGTCAGGACTGGTATTTATTTAAAATAAAGAGACAAGGGGTGGGTGCGGTGGGGGGGGGAGGGAATAATGGAAAAAAGAAAAAACATGTAAAGCACTTTTTTAAAAAACAAAAGAAAACAAAAAACGGTCAAAACCAATGTTTGTTTTATTAGCTCCCTTTTACTGTCGTGCTTTGTAAATTGTCTTATTTGTGTAATAAATAAAGTCGAGTCGAGTCGAGGTGCGGGCACTGACATCAGGGAAGAATGGATTCCTCCGGTTCTTCAGCCCGGCTCCTCTTCTGTTCCTTGGGTCCTCCATGCAGATGGCAAAACAAAACAACAACCAAGCACCTCCCCCCCCCAAAAAAAAAACACCCCTGGTTCCTTCTCTCCCGGGGAGAGGCCATTGAACCCAGAGGGCAAAGGACGGCCTGGGTCTTTGCCAACCGGTTCATCTTGGGAGAATCTGACTGTAATCTGGGGTGATTGGCTCACCATTTCCACTTATTGCCGCCGATGAAAGGGAAGCCGTCGGGCACCGCTCTCTTGCCAGGGGGAGGCCAAGTCGGCCTTAATGGAGAAATGATAGGCAGAGGGTCTTCAGGCGCAGAAGCCCAAGGGGCGCCGGCTTCTTCCTCGCCCTCCGCCAGGCTCACTTCTTCGGCTTGAAGCCAACACACTCGTCCCAGCCTTTCCGGCAGGTCTTCACAATCCAGTCGTGCTCATCATCATCTGGGGGGGGGGGGTTGGTTAATTGTGGTAGGGGGGAGACACAAAAGGAGAATTAAAATGGATTTCATTCAGGGCTGAGGGGGGTGGTGGTCTCTTGGCCTCCCCTTGTCAAACTGGGGAGGAGTTTGGGCCCCAGGGCTGAGCGAGGAACAATGAAGACTAAGATCTAAGACATAAAAGAAAGACTTTTCACGGTAGGGCAGATAAAAAGTTTCCTCTTAAAGAGAAAGCAAATGTATTTTGAGCTGGTAAAGAGGCCACTTGGGTGTTGCTTTCTGTTGGTTTAGCAAGGCAGCTTGACTTGGAAGTAAGCCCAACCGAGTTTAAATAGGGTTTACCCCAGGTAAGTGGGCACAAAATTAGTCTAATTATTTGCCTTGGACGTGACTACAGTCTGATTGCCTTTTAACGACTCAATTAATTTCATCTAGGTCGTTTTTCATACTGTCAAAACCTCAGCCTTCCTTCAGGAGATTTCAGAAAGCGTGGAAGTGGTGAGCTTATGATTTAATAAATTTGAGGGGTTCCCTGCACTGATGGGGAAGGGGGGGGAAAGGCCATTTTAATCATGTCCGCTGGAATGGCCTGAATCTTAAGCTCACATATAAACCGATCTAAATTCCATTTTGTTTAGGTGTTAGATGGCTAATCTGGTAACCGGTTAAAAACTGCTGCTGCAGCCTCTTTTCCTCTGTTAAGGAAACGGACTCCAGGACCCCCAATAAATATATTTTCATTCCTTCTTGCCTCTGGGAATCCAGCCTGTATCCATGTCACAATTTTCCAGTTGTGGCCATGAGGCGAAGGGGAGGGAGCTGAGCCTACGGGCTACCCGGTGAGATTTTGGAGGGGCTAAATGTCCCTTTGCTGCTGTCCTGAGGTCACCCAGGTGATTTGCCACAACTTAGGGCCACCAGGAAGACAGGGCCGGATCCTGCAGAGCCAGGAACACAAATCCTGCCTCGCAACTCTTCCTAACCTCCTGCGCTTGCTCAGGCAAAGGGCTGTGATTCTGCATGCAGGGAAAACCACCAAGACTTTTTGACCAGGCGACGGACAGGAAGCCAGGTATTTTCCAAAGGCCAGTTTCCCCCTCCCCCGGGGTGGGCGCTTCTCCTGCTTAAACGGTGAGGGATGCAAAGGGAAGGGAACTGCCCAGCCAAAGAGCAGCTCAGGGGGACCCTTGGTCACCCCAACTCTCTCACTGGACCTATCCAGAAGGAGAGGCAGCCCTCACGGAGAGGGGGACGCAGAGGCCCGGCCCGGCCTGGCCTGGCTGGGTGGGGATAGCCGAGCGAAGGGTTAATGGAGGAAGAGGAGGCAGGCTGCCTGCTAATCATGCCTGCTCCCGGGCCCTGAATCGGTGCAGCTGTAGCCTCTTCAGCACGAAACAAGGCAAACTGGGTTTATTGTGCTGAACGAGTTTGGGTCTCCTCCCTGATTGTTGGTAATTGGCGGCCAGGGACTTAACAGCCTCTCCATCATCTCTCCCCCGCACTCTACCTGACGGTGCAGCTAACAATTTGAATCACAGATGCTGCTCGGGCTCTCGGCAGCAGCTGCTCGTGTTAGCCGCCCCGGTCCCTCCTCACGCAATCCCCGGCAGCTTCCTCGCCCCGCCACACCGGGGTGAGCCTGAAGAGTTGGGGTTTTCATCCATATTTAAAATGGAATTAAAAGCCCGGACAGACTCTGATTAGCGCTGCCAGACGACAAAGTTGTAATTACCTTCCTCTCTTTTTCTTTTTAGCTAAGACAATTGTTGGGCGATATTAACAGGAGCGCCGAGGCACATCTTCGCCCTAGATGTGATTTCCTTTTCTTTTCTTTTTTTTAAAAAGTGGTACTGAGGGTCGGGCGGGGGGGAGAAGAGGGGGAAGCGAGAATACAAATACTCTTTAATCAAGTAGAAATTATCACCCTGGTGCAATTAGGCGCTCTGTCTTTCGTGTGGGGAGGAATCCCATCGGGACGCGATTAAATTCATTCTCTTCGCGTCTCCTCTTTCTAGCGGCCCCCGTTTGCACCCGAGGAGGAGAGTCCCGGCTGGACCAAGAAAGGGCCCAGCAGCAGAGCGTGTAGCAAAGACACCCTGGATTGGGATCCTTTGCATGCCACCCAAGGAAGGGCAGGAAAGGCCCAAGGTAGCCACGAAGGCATGGAATCCATGGGGAGTATCCATATTTATCTTGGTGTTAAGGAAGCCTTGATGGAGTTTTTAAGAAGGTTCTTAAGATGGTGTTGGACAACCATTTGTCTGAAATGGTCTACAGTTTCCTGCCTGAGCAGGGGGTTGGACTAGAAGACCTCCAAGGTCCCTTCCAACTCTGTTATTCTAGAATCAAGATGAATTCAAAGCACAGTCCCTCAAGCTCTGATAAAGGTCCCCATGCAGAATAACAGAACAGAATAACAGAGTTGGAAGGGACCTTGGAGGTCATCTAGTCCAACCCCCTGCTCAGGCAGGAAACCCTAGACCACTTCAGACAAATGGCTGTCCAGTCTCTTCCAGTGTTGGAGCACCCATAACTTCTTGTGGCAAGCAGCTCCACTGGTTAATTGTTCTCACTGTCGGGAAATTTCTCCTTAGGCCCAGGTTGCTTCTCTCCTTGATTAGTTTCCACCCGTTGCTTCTTGTCCTGCCTTCTCCTTAGAATAGGTCGACCCCCTCTTCTCTGTGGCTGCCCCTTAGATACTGGAACTCCGCAAAGCCATTTCTCCTGAAGAGACTGCCATGATTCAATACTAAAGGGGGGAAGTATCTCTACTTGCTGTCTTCCTCCCTCCTTGCCCAACACCTCCCCCCTGGTGCCATCAAGACCCCAGCTGGATTCTGTCTACGTATCCAGAGTGGGGAGCTCAAACCCAAACCTTGCTTGTTATTCTTGGCAAGCCAGGAATTAAATCTTTGCAGGTTTCAAGTAGTCATTATTTTAGGGCCTGGAAACCCAGAGGGTGGGCAAGGAGCCAAGCATCGCGCACCCTGCCAGGAAGCGGCTGCCCAGGCGCGGACCCCCAGCCTGGCAGGGCTCCCCCAGGGACCAGCCGAGGCCTTCCTCGAATGGGGGGAGCTTTCAGGTAGAGAGGCTGGGGAGGGAGATTGGGACCCTGGCACCCTGAATGCCCACGGCCAAACGCCACGAGGTCCTCCCACTGAGCCCTCACAGGCGGCCCACAGCCAGGCAGGGGTGGAAAAAGTCACCCCCAGAACATGGGAAACACATGATCCGGCCTATTTCATGCCTGTATCTCTTGGATCAGACTGTGGGTCTTGAAGAGGCTGGTGGGAGCCCTGAAGACTCATTCAGGGACACTCTCCTGGTCTGGCTTCAGAATGCTCTCTTTCCTCTAAAATTTGTCCAGGGCTGAATTAAATAAGAGCGGAGAAAGCCACCTGGAGACCACCGTTTGAGCTCAAAAGGCGTTGCGTCTCCAAAGCTGCCAGTGCCGACCTGCGTGCACTTCCTTCTGACTCCACGCCCAATTTTTGGCATTGCTAATTAACAGCTCTGAGGAGCAGACCTGCTCAAGGGACCCTTCCCCTCTCCAAAGGATTCCCTGACAAAACCAGATCCTTTGGGTTAGTCTAAAGGAAGCTGCACCAAGTGGTGATTTCTGAAGCAACGGCTGCATTGACCCATATACTGACAACCAAATATATGGAGGAGGAAGAGGAAAAAAGGCACTCGCTCACCCATCCCATCTCTGCCATTCAGAGGGCTGTGCGATGGAAACCAGCACACAATTGACACAATTTGTTTTGTTCCCTGCCCAGGAGCAGACTCAAAAGAGCTCACGATTAATTTCGGCATAAACCGAACATTCTTGCAAACAGGTCTGGCGCCCGTTCTTTGAAGAATACACTGATTACCAACAATTTCTCAGGGCTTGCCACAAACATTATGTCTTTTGTTGTGCAAAAGAAAAAGAAAAAAAAATAGCAGAATCAACCATCTGGCAAATGCCCCAGAGCTAAAATCTTTCACACGGCTTATAATTCACAATGATTAAATATACAAAAGCAGAAAAGAGGAAGAAGGGGAAAAAAGAGAGTTATACTATAGTATGTTAAACACACACACACACACACACACACACAAACACACACACACGCACGGGACTTCCATTGCTTGATCAAAACCCAATGCCATCCACGGAAAAGTATCCGAGGAGGCACACTTATTTCTTTCTTTCCCAGATAATAGTTTCAATTTGCGACTTGCACAATTGCCATTTGAACCCGTCACAGCTCACGGGGTCTGGGTGTCACAGGCCGTTCCCTGTCTGCTTTTCAAAGGGCCAGGTGTGCTCTTGAGGGCAACCGGCAGTGGTGCCAGGCCGGGCCGGGCCAAGAGAGAAATTCACGACTGCAAAAGTGCAATGGAGGAACAGAAGCAGAGGACAGGAAAGCCTTGGAGTGGTAAGGGCTCGTTCAAGGCTGGAGACCTGGGTTCAAATCTGAGGCCTTTGCAATTCCTCTGTCGAATCCCAGGCGGAGGCAGAGTTTAGTTTCTCTCTGGGTGGGTCCAGCTCAAAACCCTGGAAGTGTGGGAATCCTGGCGTCTGCAGGCAAATGGAGGAGGGGAGGGGCTGACTCAAGGGTAAAACAGTCTCCTCGAACCCAGCTCCTTAGGAAGAGGGTGGACTTTCAGCAAACCGCCTCTGCTGCTGTTGTCCAGAGGTTCCTAAATATTTCCTGACATCTGTTTTTGATGCTTCCAGATCTGGCCAGTCGCCTGCCAGAGCTTTCCTGCCTTTCCGGCGAAGGAGCAGTCCTGGATCCGTTCCCTCTCACGGCTGACCCCTTCCTTGTATGCTCCCCCCCCCTCTTGTCACCTCGGTGGCCCCCCAGCCTCGAAAGACCCTCCGGGGACGGCGGCGTTCCTTTAAGGGCAGACAAATGCTGCCATTTTCAATTGTATCTGTGCCCTTAAAGGAAGGGATGGACTTTGGCACGACATCCCATCTTCACACCCATGTTCTCGGAGGGAGGGAGGGAGGGACGCGGGGGGGGCACGCTCCTGCACACTGCCCAGCCACCTCTTTGCAAAGCGGGATTTGCACAATGGGCCACTTGTAATTGTTGCGAGGCCGTCGCTCCAAGTTTATAGCAACAGAAGGAAAGGAAGGGGCGTTCAAAGCCGAGGTGGAACAAAAATTCCAAGGAGTCTCCCTCTGTCTGTCTCTCTCTCTGGGTTGACCGGTCACAATTCCTGTGTTGGGAAAGGGTGTGTTTATCTTACTCGTGACGAGGGTCACACTGAGCCCAGGAGTTTGGTCTGATGGCACCCAGAGGCATTGAGATGTTGGGTGGGGGGGGGGGAGACAGAGCCCAGTCCCACCTACGGCAAAGTTCTGGAGATGCTGGAGGACCAACCTCACCAACCCTGCTGAGGTCAGGGCCTATCCTGAGGGTGGGGTGTCTCCAGAGTCCAACCTACCTTCGGGGGTCTCGCTAAGCACATTGATTTGTGCTTAGATTGTAAGCCGCCCTGAGTCTTCGGAGAAGGGTGGGATATAAATGGGATTTTTTTTAAAAAAAATATGGCTGACCCCAAGGGCCCTCATTCCTCCCCACTCCTTTTCCAGGTTAAGGACCCCAAGGCTTGCAGTGGTCTGCCCGGTGTTCTCCAGGACAGCTCAGACTTCCCTCTTGCTTATTTTGCAGCCCCCGCAGCCAGTTCCAGGTTGAAATGGATCCAGAGGATAAAGGCCTACCTGCGTTTCTCAGGAAGCGGTGCCGGTAATCCACCACCACTCTAGTCTTCGGGTTGTAGAAGCCGTCTCCACAGTCATAGCAGCCAGGTGGGATGCTCCGAGGCGGGTCCAGGTTGGTCAGCTGGGAAATCCCTTGGAAAGGAAATGGAGGAAGAGGAGGATGTGAGAAACAACAACTCTGGGGGGAAAAACAACCCAGCCTTGACTCTTTGCACCAGGGGCCCTGATTTTGAGTTTTCGGGGGTCTCCCGATCCGAAGGGAGAGGGTCTGCCCACCTGCCAAAGAGAGCAAGAGCATCAGTAATCCCCACATCCGGCTGACCCAAGCTGTACCTGCTGGCTTCAGGCCATTGCAGATTTCCGTGTAAAACCTTCGGTCGTAGCCGTCACAGTAATGCCATTTATTGTCTTTGTATTCCAAACCGTCAGAGAAGGTGTATTTCCCCTGCCAGGGCAAATTCAGGGCTAAGGTGGAGCAGAACCAGCTTCCTGTTTCTTGACTGCGTCCCCAAGGATGGCTTCTTTCCCTTCTCAGATGGTGTGAATGAGCCTGCCTATCCGACTATTATGAATTAGAAAACTGTTTTATCAGACACAGGAAACGGGCAGGGAATGACCGACAAGGCGGGTAGAAGAAGTAAGACAGACAAAGGAAAAGAGCAAGGAATGGCGTTTCTAAAGAGGATGGACATTCTTGAAGGACAGTTAAGTGCACCCAGTCCTGAAAGGTCCTTATGGGACAATCCATTCCAGATCCTTGTTCAATGTTGTCTTAGCACAGTGTGTGCACCGAGCCACTTTGGTTTGTGGGCGTGTGGAGCCCAGCACGCTTGGGGCGCCCACCCAGGAGGCATCTGCTGAGGCTTCGGAGATGGAGAAGAAAGGATGACTCCCCTTGGTAGGAAGGTGGTCCCGGGAGGTCCTCATAGGCCCGGATGGGTCAAGATCAGCTCCCACCAGGGTGTCAAAGAGATTGTCTCTCAAGAGCCCCAGAGGGCCCTGGTTGAAGCCTTACCTCAACGCAGATGCCTTTGTCCCAGGTCCCTTCGTATTTGCTTCCACTGGGGAAGTACAGAGTTCCTGGCCCGTGGAACATGCCGTCCTTCATCTCGCCCTCATACTTGGTGTCGGTGGGGAGGGTGTAGGTCCCTGTCCCTTCCAACCTGGGGGGAGCCCAGAGAGAGTCAGGCACTCCAACCACCCAGGCCATCCTTATGCAAGGGAGCAATAGCCTTTGCATTGCCCCCCCCTAATCATCATATATCAAATGTAAGGGGGGTTGTTAATGATGCATTACTCATTGGACCTATTAATAGGCAGGGATAGCTTCCATCCCCACCCCACCCCACCGAGCAGATTGCTCTTATGAGAGGTATTAATAGCACCATCGAGGCAGACTCTGCAATCTTTACGGGCGATTATGAATTATTAGCGTTGCATATTAATAGACCGTCTGCACTGCACGTGCCCCCCCAAGTCTTTGCAGGGAGGGCGCGGCAGCCCGGATCCCCTGGGCCTTCACGCGAGGCACCCTCCTTTGCACGTGAGCAGAGGCTTCCCGTGGCGACCTCCTTGTAACGCGTTTGCACGACCCCCCCCCACCCCCACTTTGCAACCTTTAGGCAGCGGGTGGGGGTGGGAGGTAAATCGCGGTTCATCAACGGGCCTGCAGGAGAGGGGCGCCCCCGGGGATCGCCCGGCCCTCCCCCAGCCTGCGTGTCCGGCGCTGCCCAGGAGCTGCGCGTCCCCACGTGCACCTGCCGTTGACGCGCTGCCCGCGGTAGCAGCTGCCCGTGTACTGCATGGCGCGGCGGGGCTCGCGCGCGTCTCCGTCGCCTGGGCAACGGAGGGCGGCGCCGGAGCGGGCAGAGGCGTGGCCGCGGCGGGCGCCCCGCCCTGTGCGGGAGGAGAGGTCGGAGCGGGGCGTCTGCGCCTGCGTGGCACGGGGAGCATGCGCGCTGCGCCCTGAGGCCCGGCGGCGGCGAAGGAGAGTTGAAGGTGCGCGGCGTCTCCGGCCATGCCGGGCCTGGTGGAGGTTCCCTCGCCGGAGGAGCTGGATGTGCCGGAGGTGAGCCGCCCCGCGGCGCCCCCTGCCCTCGGGAGCACCCCGGGCGGTGCCTCGGCTTCCCCACTCGCGTGACCCTCCGTGACCTCTGACCTCCCCAAGCCCCTCTGGAGGGGTCAGTCCAGGGCTCTGCCTGCGGCCCCCCCTCCCCTCCCCACCCTTAAGCAAATACGTAAAATAAGTACACATTTTATTTTCACACTATCTGCCAGTTTCAGAGCTTGGATTTTGCCCCCCCCTCCTAGCATGGATCTGGCAGCCACCAGGAAGATTATATGTGAAGGGGGAGGAATGAAATAAGAATGGATGAACAGCCAGGCTGGGGCAATCTGGGCGTTTATGAATTTATTCATTAATCCAATCTGTGTGACCGCCCATCTTGCCCAAGGCGTGCACAAGAAGAGAGAAAACTACAGGTGAAATGTATTTATTTCTGTTTGTTAATAAATGGGCCTGCCCTTGACTCCCTGGCTTGCTCCTCAGCTGGCAGTTGGCAGTGCAGTCCTGAAGGCGGGTGCCCACCACTATGGCTCGCAGTGTGACCAGATCAACAAGGAGTTCATGCTGTGCCGTTGGGAGGAGAGGGACCCCCGGAAGTGCTTGAACGAGGGCCGGGCCGTCAGCAAGTGCGCCGTGGACTTTTTCAAGTGAGCCTGGCGGGGGGAGGGCTCTGGGACACAGTTGGGAGGGGGTCGTGCTGTGAAGGCCTCGGAAGGGAAGTGTTGTTAATAAAGGAGAATGTTTGTAGCTCAGGGTGGAAATGAAAAATATTACAGTTTACCCCGTAGTCAGCTAGATATTCAGAGTGGATTTGGCATTTTAACTGACCTATTGAAACCTCCCCAAGGAACCAGGATAGGCAGATGTCAAAGATTTATGATGTTAGGGGTATCGTCACAGGAGGGAAGCTGTGCCGAGCAAAGCTGCCTTTTGCAATGGACCGATGGGGATTTTGTCAATGCCAATGGTGGTCATGTAATAAATTAGTGTGGTTTATTGCACAGCCAGCAAGTATTTAAACTGGATTTGGCATCTTTGTCCACTATTGAGTCCTTCCCAAGGTAGGCAGATGTTACGGTTTGGTGGTGTTAAAAATCAGTAGGATCTAAGCTGTTCCAAGCAAATTTGCCTTTTGCAGTTGATTGATGGTGTTCAAGTTGTGCTCCAGATGTTTTGAGGTTGCACCCAGGTTGTTGTTACGTTATCTTCTTATCCCCCTCCCCATGTATCTTGGGACACGACCGCATTTCGGGATGGTTTTCAGCCTTTTATTCGCTTAATCAAACGCAGCCTCTTCTGGTTTACAGGCAGATCAAGCTGCACTGTGCCGAGCCCTTTAACCAATACTGGAACTGCCTGGACGAGTCCAACATGTTGCAGTTTCGGTATTGTCGGAAGCAACAGCAACTCTTCGATGACTGCGTGCTAGACAAGCTGGGCTGGGCGAGGCCAGAGCTGGGGCAGCTGTCCAAGGTAAGCGAGGACCCTCCTCGTCTCTTTAGGGCAGGTGCTCATGGTCAGTGAACCAAGTGCTTCTTGCTCCTTTCCCATCATCACCCACTTTTCTCTAAACGAGCATGAATCTGCTCCTTCCTTCCTCCTTCCTGTCGCAACTCTGAAAATACGACAAGACTGAGCTGACTTTGCTCTTTCTTGTGATGGATGTAGGCTGGGGAGCATTGCTAGATTAAACCAGCCCTTTAAGGGGATGATAGGCTTCTGGAATACGAAGGCAAGGGGTCTAACTCCCTTATTTCTGCTGCTGCTAGACAGAGCTAGCAGTTTTGCACGTGAATTACCTTCTGGCGTGTTTATCAGATGTTTACCTGACTTCCGCTGCACGTTTTGCAACTGAGCAATGCAGGAGGGTAAGGGGAATATTTACAGAGGCCCATTTAGTCTCATCCGAGCAGAAAATGCTGGGCATGAGATCCTGCGGTCTTGACTGCATCAGAGGCCCAGCCGCTTCTGTGTCCCCCTTGCTCTTTCCCTCCGCTTCCTCTTCTAAAATGTTGTCTTCTTGCAGCAAGATCTTCCATTGGGATTCTTCCCTTTCCAGGTCACGAAAGTGAAGACCGTGCGTCCCCTCCCCGAGAACCCCAGCCATTCCCGAATGAGACCACCACCCAACCAACCAACTGAAGGCGAGTACAAGCCTGCGAAATATGATAACCGAGGTTTTTTCTGGAGTTGGTAGGGGGGAAAAATTACACCTGTGCATGTACACCAGCCACTGCATGAAAACAGGTTTCTTTCTGGATTGTAGATTATTCTCCTTGTCGCTGGATGGGTCTGACGTGTACTCAATGGTCATTAAATACATATTCCCTAAAGGTCCGACTTCTCATGCGTTCTGTCGTGTGTGTGTGTTTGTTTGTTTGGAATATCCAGGTAGAGAAATGATCTAATTCTGGAATAAATCTTTATGGGTAGCAGTAAGGAAGACCAGCCTTTGAGCTGTCCCAGTGTGGTTGTCTGCGTTAAGGACAATATTATGGGTTTCTTAATACCCGTCTTCTCGGGGCAAACTTTTCCTCCTTGCCTGCTGATCTTTGACTTCCTGAGTGTTGTCTCAGTTATAGTGAGCCTCGCTCTCAACCCTTTTCACACAACCATTAATCTCAGCCTTAAATTCAGGCGCCTTGATAGGGTCTTACGATCTACGGTGACGTTAATCTACAGTTTCCTTCACCCAGTGAAGTCTTGTATGTATATCTCCTGCTAAGATTCAAGATTCTATTTCTGTGAATCTCCTCATCCATTTTAACTGACATTGAACTGCCCTCAATCTTGGTTCGGAATACTCCCCCACATCCAGGAGGGGAGGGGTTCTCTTGCGCTGCTGAAAGTTTTCCTATCTTCCTCTGTCTGTGTCCGTCTAAACTTTCTTAAACAAGGAGGCTCTGCAAATCGATGCGAGTTTGTCAGTCTGCACTAGCTCTTGTGGCCAAAACATTATCAGAGGCAATGGGCTAAACCACTTTGAGCAGAGATTTGGACTAGGAAACCTCCAAGGTCTCTCCCAACTCTGTCATTCTGTGTTCTGTAAGCTTAACCAAGTTTAAAACAGCGTCAGAAAAGTGCACTTTTGAGTTTCAGGGTGCCTTCCCTGGAGACAAATAGACCTGCAGATATATCTTACTGCTATGCGCAGGTCGGGGCTGGCGGAGGAAGGAAGCGGGTGAGAACGCCAGTTGTGCCGGCATCGCTTAAAGTCTTAGCTGGAACATCAAGGGAGGCTGCCAGGAGGCAGCATTCAACTGATGGTTGGTTGCACTGGAGACTCCCTGAGGTGGCTTGGTTGTAAAAATCAGCAAACAGTTGTTGTTTCTCCCAGTCCTGAGAAGATGAACTCCAGCTGTGCAGTCAGACTCCTCGGCTGAGTGAGACCAAAAAGTCTTGGGCTGATATAAGCAAGCTGGACTGCAAATACCTGCCTGCTTCCAGTAGTTCTCAATCCTTCCAGGGTGCGTGTCAGTTCCAGAGATACCGTTGTTTGTTCTCGTCCTGATCATAGATCAAAGCAGCAGAATGTACACAGATCAGGGCTGCCCCTGGAAAGCACATATGAAACACAGGCACTTCAGGATCTGCTTGTAGCTGAGATGAAACATTCGGCACACACACACACACACACACACACACACACACACAGAGTCCGATGTCCTTAATGTGTATGTGCCTCTCTCTCTGTGTGTGTGTGTGTGTGTGCCTTGGCATGATTATTCTTCATTATTTTATGTATATACGGTTTGCATCCTGCCGTTTTGCCTGTAGGTCATTCAAGGAAGCCTTTTCTCTGAGAAGAATTTCATCCATGAGTTTGTAGGGCTTTGAAATCCCCAGAGCAAACAGTCTCTGAGCATCTCTTATTGGGTGGGGAGGGGCTTGGCTCCGGGATTGGGATCCACACTCAAAACCAGGGTTCAGGCTGGAGCCCCCCTTCTGCTGGGCTTGGACACTCGCTGCTCTGCACATTGGGGGGGGGGGGTTGAAAGCTTTCCCTCCATCCCTGTTCAGAAGAACAGGGCCATCCTCCCTCCCTACAGATGCTGTGGGGAGAGGCCAGGCAGGGGTTCCTCCATCTGCTCTGCTGCCTCTGTCCTCGTTGATTTTTTTCCCTTTCCTTCCCGTGGTTGACCTGTGGGGAGGCTGCTGCTGACCCTTTGCCTTCCTGTGTTTAGCCAAGAGGGTGGGCTGGCCACGAGCTCCTCCAGCCCCACCCTGGGTGCGGTGCCTTCGGGAAGGGGCGCAGGGCTGGGGTCAGGACTGGCTGTTGGTGGCGGTTGGTCGCTTTCCGATGGCTGGATGCCCGACCCAGCCGACCCAGCCGGGAGTGTCCCTCAGATCCTCAGTTAGTGTCACTTAAGGTCTCCTTGCTCCTGGTTGCCTAGGGAACCCCTCCAGAGAGGGGGCTTTATGGCCTCCTTCCTGTTCTAAAGAAGACCCCCCCCCCAAAGGAAAGCCACGGTCTGGTTCTCTGTCCTTGCCATCGTGAGGCTCTGGAGAATCAGAACAAGGTGGACCTCCAACTCTTTAAGCGGCACTCGTGGCCGCAGTGGGCTTGAGTGCCTCCAGCGTGGCACCTACAGATGTTTTGGGAGCACGGTGCCAGGACTCCAGTGGGTTGGCTTTATACGGGAAGGGCCAAGCGATGAGACGCATAATCGGGGGTGCTGGAGACCAAGGCAGGAAGCTGGGCAGAGCTCTCTCGCCAGCCGCAAGGAGACAGCTGCTGGTTGAGGTTCTGCCGGCGGTTCTTCTCTTGCCTTTTTAAATCTCAAACGATTAAAATGAGTTGATTCCTCGCGGTTGCCTTCCTTCAAAAGCTAAGCCGTTCGGCGCAGGCCTCAGTCCCAAGAGGGGGAGACGTCTGAAGTGGGGCACCCTAACCCACCCTTAAACCACAGTACGTGCAGAGGGAGTTAAGCCCTAAGGTGGCTTGCTAGCTCTGGCTTTGTGGGTTGTGTGAGCCTGGCTACTTCAGCAAACCATGATTCCACAAGCTGCAATCTTGGTCTCAGGATCACGCGGCCCAGAGGAGAGCAACCTGGGTCGCAGTTTCTGAATCCTTCGGAGACCGGCTCATTGGGAATGCAAACCTTGACCCTTCTGGAGAGCTGCTTTTAAAAGAAGGAGGGGAGTAGGAGAACTGCCACCCCCGAACGAACGCCAGCGGTAATTCATGTAGTAACTATGGCAACAGCCACGTACATTTACATATTCTTCCTCTTAATCACGGGGCCATCCAAGACAACTCTTTGCCAGTTCTTCCGACATAATTTGCTGTTTTCGTTTACTAACCAGAAGATACCATCCCTTGGGCTTGTATCTTTGGGGCAACCGTGATGATTGAGAATCTCCAGAGCAGGCAAAGGTGAGCCAAATCTGGACTGCCTGCACACCTGGCAGAGGTACATCTTTGCTTCTTCCCCCCCTCCCCCACAAGGAAGCAAGATATGAACCCATCACCGCGTTCTTCATCCAGTATCCCAAAGTGGGTACCCTGATATTCTCCTTTTGGGATGCAGCCTGCAAAGTTCTCTGTGTGGACTGTGTATTTGTTCTGAAAAAAAATTTGCGTGCTGGAACTTTCCCCCTCCGCTTTCAAGGAGTGGAGTTGAAAGGTCCGTGCCATCCGAGGCCCCTGGCATTTGTTCAGTGCCAGGCAGACGCTTTCTCACCCCCTGAGGTGGGTGGGCAGTGCCAGCCCCGCAGTCCCCTGCCGACAGACAGGGTCGCCTCCTCCGCCCGGCCAAGGCCTTTGCCCACCCTTGAAAATGCAAGCTAGCACGTCTGGGCCTAAGGCGGCGATGGTTTCCTCCTGGTTTTAAAATCCTTTTCCTCACATTAATCTCTTTTTATTTTTATTTTGACAAATGCATGTTTCCAGGAAGTTGCAGAGGTCAGCTCAGCATCTGTTGCTGGTTACGCTGCGCCGAGCCGAGCGGGTGGGTGGGTGGGGGCCTTGGGGGGGACCCTCCTCTCTCGGCGGTTTCCAAAGCGACGGGGAGCAAAGTCATTTTTAAAGAAGGACGGAGGAGCTAATGAGGGTGATGAAAATCAGAGGGAGGACTTGCAAAGTCTCTTGGAAGTGGGATCGATGTTTCACAAGGGGGTGGACACTGACCCCAGAGATAGCATCCCAAAATCAGGGCGTGGGAGAAGCCCAGACGTAGACCTAAGGAAACGCAGGTTTTCTCCCCCTGGTTCCCTGTCTTTGTTCCCTTCTCTTCCCGGTTTGTGCTGGCCAGAGAGAGACATTTTCTCTCGTCCAGCTCGTAAGGCCCAGAGATCAAAGACCCAAAGGCGCTTTTCCCCTTTCTTGTTTTTTTCCTTGAAAACATTTCGCTTCCTACCCAAGAAGCTTCCTCCGTTCTTCTTCTCGGAAGGCAAAAAATCAAGGAAAAAAGCCCTGACTTGGACGATTGAGGAGCTTCGCAGGCAGAGAGCAAAGGGCTTTGATGCCCGATGGGCTCCCTGTGGCTCTCCTGCCGGCCATCCTCCAAGGCCAGATAAAGTGGGTAAATGAATGCATTTGAAGGGGCGGGGCTAACCCTCCCACTTGTACAGCCCCTCCGTTAATAGGAGGCTGATTCAGTCCCTGCTTGCAAAGGCTGGTGGGTTTGGGGTAGTTGGTTTTTTTGCAAAGACAGTTTAACAAAAGACACTTTCTGGCAAAAAGAAAAAAAAGGGGGGGGGGAAAGGACGCAGTGCCAAGGTAAAGAGGCTTGGAGATTTATAGCTGAGGAAATACTTTCTCCAGTCTTGCCAGCAGGAACAATAGCGGGTCCTGCGGTGTGAGCCAAGCTGAATGGGGCTTGGGGAGAGTGTGGTTATCGGTGCCTTTTCCTCGCCGTCCCCTCCCTTCCTGCAAATGGGAGATACCAAGTCCTCTCCTGGGTCCTCTGATGTGTAATCAGCAGGAATTCGAACATCCGGACTTGGAAAAAAGTTGTGAAGAGGATGTCTACGGCGGTGATGGATGGGCCCGAGCCGGGTGAGCTGCAGCTGGGTTGGGGGCCAAATCTTCGAGCATTGTCCATCTCCTCTTTGGATTTCTTGGCAAGTTCGGGTGAGTCTTCCCAGGAAAAATTGTCGCCGGGACAAAATTCTCCTTGGCCAAAGCGTTGAGCAACGATGCCTCCATCCGTCCATTTCGTTGGCCAAACAGTGACTACAGCACTAGGTTGTTTGGAGATACGTACGCAAAGTTTAACATGGACGTACAGCCGGGACTCTCCAGTGCAGGGAAACCGGAAGAGCCCTTTTGGACCCTTGTGAGTTTGGGGGGGGGCGGTCCACGAAGCGAGGCTCAGCCAATCTCCGTGTATACGTGGTTGTACTTTGACAATCAAGGTTCATTCATTCCTTCACCAACAGATGGAAACCAGTCAAGGAGGGAACCAAGGAGAAATTTCCTGAGAAGGAAGAGGAGAGGCCTCCAGAGGTTGTGGGTGCTCCATCACTGGAGGCTTTCAGAAAGAGACTGGACAGCCGTTTCTCCTGCACTTTTTCCAGTCTCAACGTCTTTTTTGTAATATGTTAATTGGTAATTTTGTAACATGTCAATAACTTGCACCCCCTGTTCTTTCTCCAGTTGAGTTTTGTTTCGCTT
Organism: Vipera berus; assembly: GCF_964194415.1. Taxonomy (NCBI): domain Eukaryota; kingdom Metazoa; phylum Chordata; class Lepidosauria; order Squamata; family Viperidae; genus Vipera; species Vipera berus. Next base: position 11,939,434 of record NC_138218.1, read on the forward strand.
TTGCCACAGGCTGCAAGTGCTGGACGATGCCCGCTCTCCAGCCTGGGTGCCTATTCGGCTGGGTGACGGAAAAGAGCAAAATCCCTCCCTCTGGATCGGGGATGGTAGCACTTCTGGGGTGTCTCCCCCTCCTCCCCCCAGCTTGTTCCTCCAAGTTCTGCCCCCTAACCCGATACTTAGGATATGAAATAATTATCCTAAGTGATCGGATTTTAATTAGACAGCGCAGTGGATGATTACCGTATTCCAAATTGGTGTGGAGTGCTTACTTATGTGCCAGACAAACTTGGTCTCTCTATTTTACCCAGTGGGTGGCCAGAACACAATCAGGAAGCAATTAGTCTGGTTGGGGGCTGCAGCGCTTGTGCCCACCGGGGAGCGTCTTGCTGCGTTCCAGGACTGCGCCAGCTCCGGAGGAGTCCGAGACCCAGCAGCATCCGTCTGTTTCTGCTTTCTCTGTTTCTCTCTCTCTGCGCTCTGCTACTCTGGAGCAAGCCGTCATTCTTGGCAGACCACAATTACCTCTGTCAATATTCGTTCGGAAAGGAGGGGCTTGGCAGATACCGCCAGCCGGCCGTCGTGTGGCTTCTGGAAGACGTGGCCAAGTAGGCTCTGCTGAGAGTCCCTTTGGAGGGGATGACTACAAGTCCCATCATCCCTGGCCTGCATTAGTCATGATTGTTCTTCCAGGAAGGGGATTCTGTAACCATCTTCGTGGCCAACATTTGTGCACATACCATAAGTGACACCAAGTCGCCAAGTCACAATTCACCCTGGGAATCAATTCACTTGTGTCACTGAGTTTTAACATTGTGCGAACCACAGGCAGGGAACTGCCAGCCCCCTTCTCACCTATGTCGGCTTAGCAAATTAAGGGTATTTGCATGCAGTACTTTGCATACGGTTTTGGTCATAAATCTTAATTTGGGAAGCCAAACACCTTTGCAAAGTTCATCCCTCCCTGGAAAAGCCATCAGCCCAGCCCTTCACTAAGCCAGCATCTTCTAAGAGTTGTATCGAGGTTGCCTGTCCTCTCTTTTCACCCATAAGGACTAGAAACTTTGAGGCATTGGCAAACCTGGGGTTTGGTCAGCTGGCGTTTACCTTTTCCAGCTGACCTTTTGTGATTTAAGATCTTCTAGACCAGCGATGCTCAGCCTACCTTCTGCTCAAGAGGTTGCCCTTGTAGAGGTTTTATTCTGTTTTATTTGTGTTATTCGCAAACTGTTGGGGCCAAAAAGCTAAGACTGTGTTGCCCTAGGAAGGAACTCCTGGGTACGTGTGTGTGTGTGTGTGTGTGTGTGTGTGTGTGTGTGTGTGTTAGCAAAGTGGCCCAGCCTGTCAGAACCAGACAAAGGATGCGGCAAACTCTCTTCCCCATGTGGATTGGGTTGATGGAAACTGTAGTCCAACACAGGGACAAGTGGTTTTTAGAACAACGAGGTTCCGCCGTCTCCCCATCCTCGTCTCCTCTCCACCCCCCTTTGGTTCCCCCCACCCATCGATCAGAAGTTGCCGACAACTTTTACCCCCTTTAAACACAAAAGAAACTTTCCCTTCTGGGCTCTGTGTGTGTGTGTGTGTGTGTGGTTTTTTTTAATAGCAGAGATGCTCACTCCAGCAAAATGATTGGCAGACTCAAGAGCTAAGAGAAGCCAAATTGTTTATATCCTAATGAATAGAATCTTGATTGCAGGATCCTGTCTGGAAAATTACAGTGCCTGAATGGAAGCCGTACAATTACATCTCCCAAACGCTGCATATTCATTTCAACTGCTTTGCATAGAGATTAACGAGCACGCGCGCCCCGACGCAGACTCCGAAATTAAAGCCAGCGCCGATTTTAGTCACAGGTTACCAACTCAACGGCATTGTTGGGAGGGCTGGGAATCTTTACCACCTGTGATGTGGAGTGGCTTTATCTGGGATGAATTCTGCTCCCTGTTTTTTTCCAGTGCAAGAAAAAGATAATGAAATTATGTGGACATATTTATCTGTAGCTGCATATTGGATCGAATCGTGTATCTGTTTGACCTACGGTGGAGTGGCGGTGGTGGAGAGGTGCACAAAACTCACTTTTCCTTCGTTGCTTTTCACATTTGAACTGGAAAATAAGCAGGTCATCTCCCAACTCCTGACCGTGCCCCACACGCTCGCCCACCCTGTCCTTCCTCCCTCCCTCTGGCTTGGCTTGGCGTCTGCTCCCGACGCAGCCTGACCGTCGAGTGAGGTTCGTTCAAGTGTCCTAGCTAGATTTTTAGCTGGACGTTTAGCAATTTTGGTTTTTCTGTCTTACAGAACCTCAGTTTTGGTCCTGTAAACTGGGTCTGCGAACAGTTGACCGTCATTTGAAGGTGGGTGAAAATCCAGGTTAACTCTGAACCTGGTGACTATATTTGTCTGGTTTCGATACAACTGGGGCTTGTGTAGAAATGAAATCCTACAGACCCAGAGAGGAAAAAAGTGAAGGCTCATTCTAAAATAATAGAACATGTCTTGTGAAGCTGGGATATTCTGTATTTCTTTTTTGAAGTTGCCCCTGAGGGTGGGGCGGTCTGGAAAAACGGGGATGCTAGAGAGGGTGACTATTTGTTTAATTTATTTGCTGCCTATCTTGTAACGAAACAACTCTGGGGCTAACCAGGGTTAAGGGCTTCAGTTGAGGTTTGTGGTTCCTGTGGCCAGCCACGGTTTGGGGCAGCCGTTGTCTCCATCACTGATGGGGATGTTGAAGGGGGCCACAGCTGACAGAGGGTCCCTTCTGCTTATGAAGGCCCTCCGGGATCCGATGGAAATTGAATCTGGAAGTCTGATTGGAAAGAACCAACTTATTGTGGGGTTTCCTGCTTGGACTAGATGAGACCTCCAAGGTCCCTCCCAGCTCTGGGAAGCTGCCTCTGCTTGGAAAGGACAAGGCCGGGCAGAGGCCCAACGGTCCAGCACCATCCCGCTCCGAAAGCTGGCAGGCCGAAAGTCCACAGTTGACCTGTTGTGTTTTTAGGAACATCCCAACAGGATGAGCAAGTTTTCATGGTCTGTCAGGAACCCGGGCCAAATTCCTTCAGGAAAAGGCTTGGTTGTCCTTCACGTGCTGGCGGAGCGTAGGGAGGAGGCTGGGATGGTGGCCGGAGAGGGCGGGGTTGCATCCTGCCGGACAGGCCCCCAAATATTTGCTTTTGCCACTCGGCTCCAAAGGCGTCTTTTCCATCAAGGCTCGGCAGGAGGAGAACCTGGAGCGGTGCTGCCCTCTGCCGGGCGATCCCTGCTCTCCAGCGCAAAACGCAGGCGGTGCTCCCCCAGGGAGGGAGGGGGGGCAGCCACAGGACCCCCCCTTTCCTCCCCCCCCCTTTTTAAATCCACAGCCTGGTTCCTGGATGGAGGCCTTCAAAAACAGGAGCTAAGAAGGTCCGATGCAACCTTCTGCAGCTCTCCTTAGGCCAGCGGCTTGGTTAAAGGTAAGGAGTTATGGGAGTTGTAGTCCAAAATGGTGGTTTGTGCGGTGGCTGAGATGACCAGGTTGTCAAAGCAAGAACATTGGATGTTCTTGCTTTGACACAGGTTCTAAGTCCCAAACCATCAATCCTTGATGCTCGTAGGATGAGCTGAGGCCACTTTGAGCCCAGCCTACCTGTCAGGGTTGTATGTACATCTGTATTTATTTCAGATGTATGAGACTCTTAGGAAAACAGTGAAAAAATGGGGATTAAACCCCCAAATGTCATCCAGTGGAGGGAAACAGCAGCTCACCTTTCCCCCTCCTCTGTGGAGGTAAAAGCGGACATAGACCCCCTCCCACCAGCCCATCCCAAGGTCCGTGTGTGCGATGCTCTTTGAAGGCCAGGGCCGTAGGAAACTCAAACCCGAATCCTTGAGCCCTGCAGGGGGAAACGTCGGAGAACTCCCAAGTGCCAGGTCCTTCTCCTGAATTTGGGATATTCTCGCAGCCCCTCTCCCTGGAGGAAAGGCGTGAGCAACACGCTGGTGGAAATAAGAGGGACAGGAAAGCAAACCACATTCAAAGTGGAGACCCCGGAAGTGGCTTTGGCACCCCCTGCTTCTCCTTTGTGATGCCATGCTGTGCCGCCCTCCCCCAAAAGGCCTCCGGTCTGGCTTGAGTTTGCTTCGATTCAGACGGTGCCCCACCAGGACTGGGCTGGTCTAAGAGGCTGCAGGTACCCAACACTTGCAAAAATAAAGCAAAACAGCGTCACACCATCGCTGGTGCAAAACCGTTGCAATGAGACACTCAGCCTAGAGAGTTGTGCAATGTGGCCGGTGTCCATAGGTGACTTTAGAGCGAGGAGGGGACAGAGAGCTGAGGACAGGGGCACGCAAGAAGGCTGTTGTGTGGCATCCCTGTGGTGCAGGAATGGGCATCATCCAATTACGTGTGTGTGTGTGTGTGTGTGTGTGTGTTGTGGGTATTTGTGGAGCAGAAAGTCCTGGTCAAAGTGTTCTTTTTGTTTGTGCCGGCGGAGAAGGGTGCCAGACTCTTTATTTTATCAAACCTCCCAAATTCCCAGTGGTGCCTTCCCCCCCCCCCCACCGGGGAGCTGCAGAAGGCATCTCGGGAGGGAGAGGGGCCGCAGAATAGCCCACCTGGTGATGATGCCAAGAGGGGGCACCCCACAATGGTGTGCATGGGTGGATTTGGCCTTTCCTGGGTGTTGAGAAGAGGGCGTGGATCTGGCCCAAAGATTTATGTTTTAGGAAACAACTGGACCTTCCCGGCTCTGCTTTGAGAGTTCAGTCTCAGGATGCCATCGAAGGGAGAACGCCAGAAAAATATCGGCTTTCATATCTGTTCATCCTGGAGTTTGATACTGATTTCTCTTTTTGCCTCCCCTCCCAGAAGAGGAAGGGTTGAACCGATCCATGAAGCCCCCCCTCTTGCTAGCCCGTGTGCCAGCTCCACCTTGTGTGCGTGGTTGGTGAAGTTGCAAAGGAACATATGGAGTTGGCATTAGGGATGACCTGATGCCAACGGGAGGCGGCAGACTAAATGGAGCTGGGAGAAGCAAATTCCTTTAGCGGTTAGAGGGCATTTTTGCTCCCACTTAATGGCTCTGCACAATTGCTTTGGTTGTTTCTCGACAGGTCCCCAAAATCTTCTCTGCGCTAGAATTTATTCGTTTGAGCTGAAACTAAGAATGAGTTTGGGAACATTGAACACTTTTGCCTAGCCACATACAGAAACCTTTGAAAGTCTTCTTTAACAGAATGCCCAGACAATGCTTAAAACAGAAGAGGAGGAGGAGGAGGAGGAGGTCAAAGAGTTTGTGTGGGGCTCTATGACTCTGTGTGTGTGTGTGTGTTTGTGTGTGTGTGTGTGTGTCTCGGGGTGAGAAGACGGTTACCTGGAAGGAAAGCAGACCTTATCGGAGAGAGCAAGTGCTAGAATTAAGTTATATCCACAGGGGAACTTAAATTGCCCTCTGTGTCAAAGACATGTTGAAAGCACAGGAAACCCACCCCCAGGCCCTCCCCCTCCCCAAAAGACAGCGCTAAGAAGGGAAGGAGAAAGGAATTCGGGATTACATTTATCATCCTGGAAACATGAGCGGTTTTACATTGTACATTCAACCGTTTCCCCCTCTCCGCTTGGTGACCCTCTTCAGCAAGGGCAGAAGACCCTGGGGAAGCCTGGCCAGCCCCCCCAGCTGCTCTCCCCCCCTCTTCTCTCTTCCCCCTCCTCTCCCTTAGAGCAGGTTCTGTGTGGCTGCCTGTGGCAAGAGCACCAGACTCTCAATCTGGACCTTGGCAAAAACCCTCAAGGTGTTTTGATGCCTGGACCGAGGAGGATCTCGCCCCCCCTTCCAAAACTTTCTCCCCCCCCCGCCCCAGGGCTGCCGTGGCTGATGAAAACGGGGAGCCACGTCATTCCATGCCTTTGGAGCCACGTCGATCCACAGGCTGCCATTGCAAAGGGTGTGTTATATTGCACACCAGTTCTTGGTTCGTTCTTTAAGGTGGCTGTGAAGAACGCTCCCAACTCCCCCACCCCCCCCTTGCATTTTTCTTCCTTTTTTCTCCCTTTTGGGGAAAGAGGAACACAGAGAGAAGATTGATAGCTGGCTTTGGATTCAGAAGTTAAGGCCTCGTTGTTGTTGGGTTTTTTTCGTCCTGGGGAGGGGGGGAAGGGAGGACTCTGCTGCTTGGTCAAACGCAGCTCCTGGTCAAACGAGGCTTGCAGTGGCAGCATTTGCAGCCCTGAATCTACAGCTTGCCTTGGGGGTGGTTTTCAGAAACCCTTTGGGTGTCTTGAAGATCCAGGATGTTTGTTTTTTCTCTCTGTTGTTGGCAGCATCAGAAAATGTTCAGGCACAGAAGGGAGAACTTTTATGTTTGGAGGTGGGAAACCTCGGTTGTGAAGCTGCCATCTTGCCTCCTGATTGGGGATAGCTTGACACAGGGTGGTGCAGTCCTAGTGTTCCTTCCTTTCCTTCCTTCCTTCCTTCCTTCCTTCCTTCCTTCCTTCCTTCCTTCCTTCCTTCCTTCCTTCCTTCCTTCCTTCCTTCCTTCCTCCCTCCCTTCCCCTCCCCTCTTCTTCTTCTTCTTCTTCTTCTTCTTCTTCTTCTTCTTCTTCTTCTTCTTCTTCTTCTTCTTCTTCTTCTTCTTCTTCTTTTATCTCTCTCTCTCTCTCTCTCTCTCTCTCTCTCTCTCTCTCTCTCTCTCTGTCTCTCTCTGTCTCTCTCTCTCTCTCTCTCTCTCTCTCTCTCTCTCTCTCTCTCTCTCTCTCTCTCTCTCTGTCTCTCTCTCTCTCTCTCTCTCTCTGTCTCACACACACACACACACACACACACACACACCCCTTCCTACCTGGCAACTATTTGCAGGGTTCCATGGCTCTAGTCAGCTCCTTCATGCGTGTCTGCCTGACATTTACTACAAAGACCTCACCTCGTTTCTGATTCTTCGATGGGCCTCCCCTTCCCTGGCCCTTTTGGCAACCTACTCTGGACTGCCTTGTCTCTTTGAAGTCACCAGCTATGCAGTTGTCATCCTTTGGGGCTCTACGTGAACCAGGCACCCGAAACGAGGTTGTAAAATTGTCACACAGCTCCTTGCTGGTGGGTGTTTATCCCCCTGGTATTGACGGATGTTGGATGTTCACTGCTCATGACGGCATCACAGTCTGCAAACCCAGCCTAGAAGTTGGGTGTAACTTCTTAGGAGCCTTCAGATGTGCCTGGAGGAAGACATCCGCTTCTGGGCTGGAAGACTTCAGAGCCTCCTAAGTTGCCTTCGTTTGGAGACAGTTTCAGTTCCCAACTTCTGCTTCTGTGCAGATTACTTTAATGGATTCATTTCGGGATCTCGGTGTTGTGGAGCGCTCAGCCACAGTCTGTCCTTCAAGCATTTCTATGCCTGAGCAACACAGCTCCCGTTCTGGTCAAGCTCATCCTCAGACAGACTGATGTGCAAGCTGGTTTCATCGATGCTCAAGAAGGGCCGTGCCCCCCCCCAGTTCTCAGCTGCTTCCACCAACGTATGGACTTCTGTTGAGCGCCCAACACTCTCCTGGCCTTGAGTTTTGGCCCGGGCGCTGGAATTCTGGCTTCCTCCCAGTGTCCTGGCTTCAGACTTGGACCTAAAGAAGATCCCTGCGCTGCTGAGCACGGAGGGTTCAGGGACGGCCCCGGAAGACGCCCCAACCTTCTCTGTCTCCAAGCAGGGAGAGATGGTTTTACTCGATCTCCTTCGCAGAGTTGGTGGCGGTGGATTGAGCTTGGGGATGAACAGCTGCAATCTGTCAAAGGAGGATGGGAAGCAGGTCAGAGGCGAGACCGGTCGTGGTTGGGTGTTCAAGTTTCAAGTTTCAAGTTTTATTTAATTTGTATACCGCCCTTCTCCTTGGTAGGGACTCAGGGCGGTTCACAGGGCATATATAAAAAAGACAATACAAAAATTAAAAAAGATTAAACCCATGCCCAGTTAAAAACAGTAATACAAATCTAAAACGACAAATTAAAACCCATAATCCCCCGTCAGGCCAGACCAGCCATTTCAAATAGGTGGGTCTTCAGGCCACGACGGAAAGTTCGGAGGTCTGATGCCGTCCGGAGCTCCACCGGCAGTTGGTTCCATAATACCGGAGCGCCCACAGAGAAGGTTCGCACATGCAGTGTGGGACCTCAACCTGAGAAGGAAGCAGGTCACAGTTCGGACGGATCAGGGCAGAGCAGAACCACCACAGCTTACCTTTCCCTCAGCATTGCTGCGTCCGGACCACTGCAAGTTGGCTGCGTGCTTCCGTTGGCTCCGCTGCCTTCGTCCGCCTCAGATCCCTCCACGCTGCGGAGTCCGTCAGGCCCTTCCAGAACCGCCAGGTGCTCTTCTTCCTCAAGCCTGCCGGACAGTCCGCTGCCCGTCCCCAAGCTGGTCAAGTTCTGGTGGGATTCGTAAGAAGCTAGAGGCGTCGTGGGGCTGCCCGCTATGCTGGCTGGAGTTGAGGTGGAAGACAAGTTGATCTCCAGACTGTAGTGGTCCTTCAGGTGGAGGGACAGCGAGCGCTCCAAGCTCAGGTTCTGCAGGGAGCACTCCACTGGAGACGAGACGGGGAAGGCAGGGCTGAGGGACGCCTGGGGACCGGCGGGTTTCATGCCGTATTGTAAGAAGGTGCTACTCTGGGATGGCCGGTGTATTTATGGCAAGGACATGATCTCCGGTGGCCTCCCTTCCTTACCCCTCCAGTGCCCCCTTCTTTCTCCCTTCCGCCTCCTGAGCCCCTCAGGTGTCTTGCTCCCAAGGGGGCACCGAGCACCTCACCTGCCCGGCTCCCTCGCTCACCTGGACGCCGCAGCTGCACCCTGATCTCCAGCTCCTTCAGTTGCCTCACCAGCAAGGAGACGTGTTGAAGGAGATCACGGTTGGTCAGGAGCAGCTGGCGGACCCGAGCCTGGGCCTCCACGCGGGCCATGGTCTCGGCCGACAGCTGGTCCTCCAGGAGCTGCACCTGTTGGGAAGAGGATGGGCAAGTCACCTGGCAGCCACCTCCTTACTGCCCCAGCAGACGATGCCCAGGCGGGGCAGATTCTAACCATGGACGTCGCACCAGGTGCGCAGGCTGGGAGTTGCAGTGAGGCACCTGGCAGCTGGAGCTCCCTTAGCTGTTCGGACAGGTGGAAGATTTACATACTGTCTGCTATAACATCCGTACCAGGACACTCGACCTTACAAGTCCCTGCAGGCTTTGCACTGTCACCACTTGGGGAACCCCGGCTGGACTCACCTCTCCCACAGAATTGTTGTGGCCAGGAGCTCCACAAGCCAACCAGATGGGCTGCCGGAAGCCTCCTTCAGGGGTGGCCCAAGTGGATTGTGGTTGTTATTGAGAAGCAGAGTCTTTCCAGTGGAAAAGAGGCCTGGGCAGATGTGGGAACTTTTGCACCCAGGAGAGAGAAGGCTTACCTGTGCAACTGCCACCTGCGTCTGCTGCTGCTGCTGGAAGAGCTGGTGCTGGAGCAGCTGCAGGCAGTGCTGGGAGGCGAGCGGGGTGGCCGAGGCGGAGGAAGAGGGGCTGCCGGTGCTGCCGAGGGGCTGGGCGCAGGAGGGCCGGAAGCCGCTGTTCTCCTTTTCCTGGGAGCCAGAAGAGAACAGAAGTGGGGGCTGCTCCTTTCGCCCTCCCCAGGATTCCCCGGGGGGGGGGGGCTCCAGTTGCAGCTTTCCTGTTTCATCTCCAGGGCTCTCCCCAAGGAGTCACCTACCTGGCTGTCCCTCGCCGTGGGGCCGAGCCCATTTTTCAGCTCCCCCAGGTCAGGCGTGGAGAAAGGCAGCTCACAGATCCCACAGTCGGGCAGGCACACCTCTACCGAGCCGGCCAGGTCGTTGTCTCGGTCAGCCAAGGCCGGCTCCACGGGTTGGAGACCTTCGGGAGACACAAACGAGGCAGGAAAAGTAAGAGCCAGCTGGGATCCTGGCCTAGCTGGGGACCGTGGAGCACCTTGAAAGGGGGGCTGTCTTCAGGCAGAGCTTTCTGGAACAGAGCCGGGCTGCTTATCTCACCTGCTGCAGGTAATTTAATTTCTGAATGGAACAAAGGGTGTCCTGCAGCCATTTGTGGGCACAGCTTGAACTTGTTTTTCGTGTGCGGATGGAGAGGCCTGCAAGGATTATTTTCCCATCTCAAACCCTCCATTTTGGGGAAACCCAGGGTGCCGAGATGAGCCACTTACCTCCTCCAGATCTAAGACCCAGAAAAGGCCCCCTCAGGCTCTCACCTTCTACCTGAGCGTCGTCGGCAGAGTTGTTGCTGGCCCCGTCGGCTTGGCCGTCGGCATTCTGGAGGGCGTGCTGCAGGCTGAGTTTGTGGCACACCTCAAAGGCCTGGCCCACCGTCCTCACCACACGCATCGCCTGGGTCTGCGGGAAGAGACCCGTTAGCAGGAGCCGAGGCTTGGTACGGGGCAGCCCCGATTTGCCCAGCTTGGCTTGCCTTCTTTTTGGACTTGAAAACGTTGCAGCGGAAGGAGTCGTTGGTGCCGTCCCTGGCAATGTAGCTGAAGATCTTGAGGTCTTGAGAGTCGTGGGAGACGTAGAAGATTCTAAGGGGAGGTGGGATCAGAGAGAGGGGCACAAAGACCGCTTAAGACCAGCCCCATCTCTCCCTTGCTCCAAACCAGCGTTTCTCAACCCCAGCAACTTCTCTCGGCTGGCTGGGGAATTCTGGGAGCTGAAGTCCACCCCTCTTCAAGCTGCCGAGGTTGAGAACAACTCAGCTCAACAACTCAACTGCTCCAAACATTCAGAAACACTAGCGCAGCATCCGTGCCTTCCTCTCCAGAGGTTCTGGGGTCGATGCCTGGCCTTCTGGAATGTGGTCCCCAGCTTGGATGGCTGAGCCTCCCGGACCTCCTTGAATCAAGGAATCTTAACGATTCAAGGGCCCTTTCCAGATGTGTGCAATGCCTTCCCCCCCCATGGATGGGGTGGATCTCTAGGGGTGGATGTTCGGTCTCAAGTTAAGTGTTGCGTTGTTACCGATGGCCCTCAGCTTGTGACCGTTTAGTGACTACGTTATGGTGGCACTGAAAAAAGCGACATGTCTGGACACCCTGATGGGTAGGTGAGAGGAGAAGATGTGACTTCTTCCCAGAGACTCACCGATAGACAGGGTCATGCATCACCATGGCTTTGCCTTCATCCCAGGTCCATTCCTTCCTCTGGAAAGGAGATTGAGAGAAGAGACGGCGGCGTTAGTAGGGCCAACTCTTTTGGGCTTAGTAGCCGTGCAGCACCTCGTATTCCCCAGGAGCCGAGGGGAACAAGGACTTGGGATGACGGAAGCTCAAAGGAGCTGCAAGAGCACGTCCTGGGCTGCTTTGCTCCTCTGCCAAGGGAGACGGTGCCAGCTGATAAACCTTGAGGGGAGAGGATCTCTCTCCGAAGGAGAAAATTCCCTGGAATTCACCCTTTCCAGCCCAGCAGTCTGGATCGCTCTGCCTCTGGGCCGGTGTGTCGCCTTGGGGTCCCCCAGGCCAGGCCACCCACCTTGGGCTTCTTCCTCAGCAGCACCTTCACCCCGTCCACCGAGACCACCAGGTTGACTTTTCTCTTCTTCACGTTCTTGGCCTTAAATTCATACTGCGGAGAGAGAGATGAGGGTGGCCCAGGAAGTGCCCGGCCACAATCGGGACCAAAATTTCCATTTGCTCAGCAAGGCCGTTGTTAAGTGATTCCTCCCCCCCCCCACTCAATTTTATGACTTTTTTTTGCTAGGATTGTTAAGCAAATCGCTGCTGTTAATTAAGCAAATCCTGCTCCCCCCCCACCCTCTAACAACTTTGCTATTTTGAAGTCAGTTGGGAGGCTTATCTGAAAGCAGAGCTGACTTGTTGCTAAATTTCTCATCGTTAGGTAAAATCAACTTTTCTGGATTTCAACAGTGGGAAATATCCAGATTCTGCTCTGCGATAAACACCAGCATAGGGAAGGCCAAGCCAAGTTGCGTTGCTGGGCAAACCAGCCAGCATCCACGCCGTGAAGTTGCCTCCCTCTTCCACAGGCCCACACAGAGTCCGCCAGAGACGGCAGGTAGAGAGAGCGCCTCTGAGTCTAGAGCTACCTTTCTCTCCCAGGCCAGAAACGCCAAATGCCGGGTGGCAGAGAAGGGCCGCCTGGCCCTGGGGCTAATCCCAGCCAGGGCTCCTTGGTGGGCCGCTTGGAATGGCCCCTGAGCGGCAGAACCCGGGGTGGGACATCTCCGGGGGTGGAGCGGGGAACGAAAACGGGTATAATTGTTCCAGGCACCCCTCAAAGCAGAAAATCCCACTTCAATTCTTTGGGAGAAGCGTCCTGGCCAGCGAAAACCTCCGGCCTAAGCAAAAAGCCTCTGCCTTGTGCTTTTACTCCCACTTTCTAAAACTTTTCTTTCTTTCTTTCTTTTTTGCTACAAAGAAGAAGACAAACGTCGTCCCGAAGAACAAAATAAACACCATTATAAATTGAAGATCCTGGGAGCTTTTGAGCTATTTGAAGGAAGGAAAGGTTTGAAAGGGGGTGGTGGTGGGGTGGAGGGGGGGGGGTTGACAGGTGGGCTGCAGGTTTTCCTTTGCTCCTAATACAGGGGGGCTTCTAAGGGAGCCCCCTGCCTCATTAGGGCCCCAAGACACGTCTGCCATTGCTCTACACTTGCACAACCCTGTCATCCTATCTATTTTAGCAGCTGCGAGATTTGGGCTTTTCATGGTCTTTTTTTCCCAGGACCGTTTCCTGGTTGGAGATTTGGAAAGCCGGACTGTGCATAAATCAAAGACTGCAGTGGCTGCTCTGAAGTACGAAAAGGGAAAGGTTTCCTGGACCCCTTTCTCAGAAGCAGGAGCTTCGCCTCGGCTGGCAGACTGGCACCACGGAAGGGGGAAAGGAAGAAAAAGGCTGTGCCACGGGGGGAGACGGAGGACGCGGCTCGGAGGATGGGCAGCAGCATCGTCAGGAAAGACGAGAGGGGAAACTCTGTAGGAACAGGTGCCCAGATGCGCCAAGGAGGCATCTTTCCGCTCTGCTTAATATTCCGGTCAGAATGGAGCTGCTAGTCTGGAGGGGCAGTCTGGGGTTTGCAGGGGAAAAGGAGGCTTAATTTCAGCTCAGAGAGCTCAACAACTGCAGGCAGCTAATAATAATCCGAAGGGAGGCCTTGCCGTTTAAAAATACATTCAAATTCAGGCTTAGCTTGGCTTTAATGACTGCCTGGTCTGGCACAACCAGCTCTTATCCCGCACATTTGCATTCTGCTCGGTCCTCTCGAGTTCTGGCGCTTCCTCCTCTTCTCCAAGGGAGGGTTTCCCTCCCAAAAGCCTTTGATCTCTGCTCTGCAGGCTTCCCAGTTTCCCCACTATTGTGGGGGTGGTACAGCATCTGCACCAGCAGAAAGTGTTTAGCCTCTCGTGGCTTGGCATGTATCCCCCTTGACAGCTTCTCCCACAGGAGAGGATCTTGGCAAAAGATTGGCTTGAAAGGGGAAAAAAATCAGGGGTCTTTTTGGCAGTTGGGTGGCACACCCAAAGAGTTGGTGCCATCAACCGTGCCACCACATAACCTCCTGGCTTTTTAAGGCCGTGGAGACTGCATTGGGGTCAGTTTCCTCTTCCAAGCTTTCACGAGAAGCTGCAGGAACCATTTTGATGTTGTGTTGTAGGAACACAGATGGCTATGGGCGGATTCTCACCTGTCCTTTGGGTCTGTTTCGTTCCCCCCCCCCACTTAATCATTGGTTTCTGTAAAGCAGCTCCTGTGTGGGTGGCATCTCAGTTGGATTTTAGTTTGCGTTCTTTTCCCCCCCTGAAATATTTCTTCTTCCCCACTGAACGTACAAGCAAAAGAGAGATTAAAATTCTTGATTTCTCTCTCCCTGCAGTGAAAAGTCTGTTCTTCGGCTCAGCTGAAAGCTGAAGTATGAATCAAGAAAGGAAGCAGAAGGCATAATAAATCTGTTGGTTGCAAGATTCATAGGGCACCTTCTGTCTGCAAGGAAAGTCAGGCAGACGCCTCCAAGGGATTCACAGGATAAGGAGAGCTTGGCCTTGGTCCTCCTCCTCCTCCCATTTTGGCAAGAGGTGTGGACTTCAACTCCCGTGCTGGTTCACCTGCTGTGCAGGCTGGGAGTTGGAGTCCATCTCTGTGGCTGAAAAATTCTGGGAATTGAAGCCCACCCAACTTCAGGTGGGCAAGGCTGAGAAACAGCGGCCTCCCAGAGTGAATTTTCCTTGGAGCCCGTCTGTCCAAAGGAGCTGGCACGGCACTTTAGGCACCCAAGGAAGGACTTCTCAGAACTGGCTTTTGTGTCCTGAAGCCAGCCACAGCCTGCCCTGTTCAGTTGGCCCGGAAGGGGCAAGCAGAGGATCCACCGGGTTAAATCTTAGAAAATGAGTGGCAGCATGTTCAGAAGCTGGGCAGGGCTTGTCTGTGCGGACCGGTTGCTGGCGTGCTGTGGCCCGGCATCGGGGGTTGGGGATCCCTGCCTTAGAGGGAGTCAGCTCTGCTCCTTCTGCCCAGCCTCTCCCAACTGGGTGGGTTGGACTGCAGCCTTGAAGTTCTTGTGGCTACTTTCCAGTCCAGAGAGGACTCGCCTTTTAGCCACTGTCCTGAGCAGAGGTGGGGGTCAAAGTGGGCGTGTGGTCAGTTTATGAGGACACCAAAGCAGTTTCTCCCTGAACTTTCAGAACAATATGCCTCCCCCCCACACTTTTCCCCATGTGGGCCACACCTTGGCTGCAAGCACCGGCTGGTTTGCCTCACATCAACAGCGCAAAAGTGTGCAGGCTGATCATGGTGGGTTCCACCACCCACAAGGGTCCAGGGAGGAAATGAAGGCAATACCCCCCCCCTTAAAACATAGGCCAGAATTGCCCTTGAAAGAGCCGCCCACCTCCTCCTGCCCTTTCATCCACTCCTGGCTGCCTTTCCTTGCATCCATCTTCCTTCTGTTCCGGAAGAGAGGCTGGCCGTAGGCTCAGGAGCCAAGACGGCGGGAGCGTCGCCAAGCAGAAGGTGCCATGGCTGCTACTCAGAGAGGAAGGCGGGGGTGGCATTTGGGGAGAGGAAGTTGGGAACGAGAGAACATGGTGTGTTTCTCCCCGTCTCCCCTTCCAACAGAAAATGCTTCGTTGAGCCCTGGGGGTGGGGGTGGGGAGGGGAGTGCAGAGAAGAGGCGAGGGAGGAAAGACGGGGGGGGGTCTGCATTGACTCACCCGGATCCTCCTCATGGCGGCCACAATCTCCATGCGGCTGTTGGGTCTTGGGACATCCAAGCTACCAATGTACTGGGGGGGGGGAGAGAGAGGGATACCATTTACTCTAATGCCAAAGCAAAGGGAGGAGCTTCCGTGCCCGTGGGAAGCCCCTCTCTTCCCTTCAGGATCTGCCAGGCCTTTGGGCATTGCTGCCGGCTCGCCCAGTGCCCAGTCTTGCTTGCCAATCAGTGCCACACGTGGCTCAAAGAGCTGCATTCAAAGTTCCCAAAGGAGAGTCGGACTCCAATTATTCTTTCCAGCAGCCTGGCCATTGATGGGTAGTGAGGGCAAACTCAGAAAGCAGCCATTGCAAAAGGCTTCAGCTCTGCTCTGGCAAAGAGATCCCTGGCCTGCCGGCTTGCAAACCAGAATGGGAACAAAATTTAAGGCGGCAATTAACGATCTAAAAAAAATAATAATTATAATAATAATTATTTCCAGGTTTGAGACAACTAGCAAGGGTTGGATGCTTCCGAATGTAAACAACCAATAATTGATGCCTGGAAGCCACCTTGTTAATAAAGCATTGTTCACACACTATTTTTAAATCCTCTCCCCTGAAACGGTTCTAATTAAAGACCAAAAAAGGCCTATGTGCCAGGGAATCTGCTTCTTTTTTTTCTTTTCTTCATCTCTGGAGTGCTAACTCAGTGTATTTTTATCTCCTGAAGCTTTAAAACGGGAAGCGCATTCATGCCCGTTTGGTGGTGGTCTGCTCAGTCACCCCTTCCCATCTCCAGGGCTTCTTGGAGACCGTCCTGGCACGTTTCCCTGGGGCTCCGTGGCTTTTCTTTTGGTTGGGAGCAGAGGCGGGGAGAGCCAATGGGATTCCCAGGATTTAAGGGCAGTGTTTCTTTAAAAAGGAATTTGGCCCAGTTTGGGAAGTGAGGAGCTGAAAAGATTGAGCTTCACATTTAAAGCATCTCCGTGTCTCTCCCTCCCTCTCATGCACACTCACGCGTGTACACCCACCGCCCTCCAAAATGGCCACTCCAGACACCTCATTGAGCAAAACGCTGGGTGCCTTCAGAGAAGGGAGGCCAAGCCAGAGCCTAGCCAGGTCTTCTTCAGAAAAGCAGTCTATTTAAAACAGACTTTGCACAAAGCAACTGGGTTCAGCTTTTGTCCCTGCTTATGTACCCAGGAATATTTAACCAGGGCAAGGTGGAGAGAATAGCTTGCTGGCAACAGGGCTAAATTCCACTCCTATTGAAGGGTCCTTCAAACGTGGACTGGCTAAAATATGCCAGAGTGGGCGGCTACCCCCCAGGAGAGCTCCTGATTCCAAATTGGGTCTATCCTGATCCACTGCAACCCTTAACACCGCTGGCTGCCAAGGCCGGGTGGGGACAAGGCTGAAATCAGTAAAAGCTCTTATTTTGCCCTTTGGCAAAACTGCTGTCTGAATGTTGCTGCTTAGGGGAGCATTTCCCCCCTTCCCTCTTTTGTAAATCTCCCCCTGGATACAAACACAGATTCGACAATATTTAACATTTGCCGTAGGTTTTCCCCATCAGAGGATCTGCTCCCTTTCCATTCGGGCTGATGAAGAGATCTGTGCCAACAGGAAGCCTCCACACTTTTTCAGCCAGAGCGCCCGAAGCTGAGCGTCCAGATCCAGGGAGCTGCCCTGGTGGTGTCGTGCAGCAAATGGGCGAAAGAGGTAAGCTTTTCAAGGTGAGGTGGGGGAGGGGGAGTTCCTCTCCCATTTAGGCTGCTAATTATTTCTGTGGGAAGGTGTCCAACTCATTTAAACTCTAAAATCTAAGGACATTAAAATAATGGTTTAGAGAGCAGCCAACAGGACAAACCAGTTTACGCAAAGCCAGATCGCGGGCCTGCAGCAGACCTGTTTGGCTTTGCTGCCCGCTTTCTGGTCTTTGGCTCCAACCCAGGGAAGGAAGATCGGCAGGGACCAGCCCCCCCAGAGGTGGCCTTCTTGCCCAGGCTTTTGCCCAGTCTGGGCTGGTTGCTTATCCGGCATCCTTGTGAGAATGGCAAGACACGGAGGGCAAGGAGCAGCACGGCAAAGAGGCACGTTTTGGCATGATTTCCAATCTGACCAGCACATCGGAGGAAGGGGGGGGGCTGCCACACCTACGCGTGGAAGCTTTGCTGTAAGAGGACCTCAGGGGGAACCAGCTGCTAGAGAAGCCTTCATTTCACACCTGATGTCCAGAGGGTAGACTGTGGCTGCAGAGAGAGGCTCTATCTCAGTCACTCCGGAGGGTTCAGGAGACACTAATGCAGCAGTGACCAAGCAACTCTGCCCCTATTTCCTCGCAAGCTCCCCCCCCCCCCACTCCTCTCTTTCCAGATGCAGCCGGCCAGCTCTCTGCCCGCAGGCGGATCCAGCCAAGCGCCAGGCTGGCAGCGGCCTGAGAAACGTCTCCTGCGCCGGAGCTCTCCTTCCTTGGCCCGGCTGCCAGGGACTCGGGCGGACCGGGAGAGCTGCCCCCCCCCGCTCACCTTGGCCTGGAAGTGGATGCCGTGCTGGAAGGCTTCCTCGTTGTGCAGCGGCACCCGCGCGTCGCCCACGTCGTCCACCAGGTTGTAGCGGTTCTGGAGCTTCCCGGGCATTTTGCGGCGGCGGACGAGGCTCCCGAGGGCTTGCCCGGCACCAGCGCATCGCCGCCCCGGCCCTGCCCTGCCCGCCGCTCTGCCCCCCGCGACCCCCGGTAGCCGCGGGCCGTGCGAGGAGCGCGGCGCTCGGCCGGCCAGGAGAGCGGGCGAGCCAGGCAGCCGTGGCTCCTCCCGGGGGCCGCCCGGGTGATGCGACGCGTCGGGGCGGAGCGAGGCGGGGAAGGGAAGAGGCGGGCGGCCCCCGGGAAGGGCCGGTGGGTCGGCCTCTCAGGCGCCCCGCCCGCCGCCCCTCTGCCCGCCGGGGCCAGGCCCGCCCGCGGCGCTGTCCAAGGTACCGGCTGAGCGGGGTCGTCCCGCCGGGGGGGGGGACCGGTCGGGGGTCTCCAGGAGACGCCGACGGGGACGAGCAGGGCCTCAGCCCGTCTCCCCCCGGGGCCTTTCTCCCCACTCTTTGCCGCCTGCAGGGGTTTGGTTTTCCAGTGAAATCTTTTTGAAGCAGCTCGTTTACAAGCCGCCTGGCACCAGAAGCCTTTTCCGTTTGAGGTGGGATTTTGTTCACAAGTCAAAAGCGACCCCCTTAAGCCGCCCACCCCCATGTGGGGCCTCCGAGCTCATCCTCTCGTTTTCAGGAACTGCTTTTCCGTGTGAGTTGAGCCAGACTGTGTTCGCAGAACCCGCTTGCCTTGGGTGCCCTGTTAAAGGCCACACACACACACACACACCCGGCTTGTTTATGGTAATACACAAACTGAGCTCCTGAGTTTGCACATCCCTCCAGAGAGTGTCTGTCCTGTTGTGGGTAGTTATGTCACAAACCTGAACTCCTGGGCCCAGAGGCTAAATTCCTATTGTCTGTAGTTCCTCCCTTAATTTGTCAATTCCTTGCAAGAGGCCTCGGAGAAGAAAGGGGGCCTTTGCAAGAAAGACCCCCTCATGATTCTGCTAGGAACTGCCAGTCTTTGACCATCACTTGTAGGTCACTCCTGGGGAGCCAAGGAATATCCACCCCACTTTTGCATGGAAAGTAACATTCCCCCCCTTTTCATTTCAGCCTTTGGAAGTGAACCCTCTCTTCACCAGGCAAGTGGTTGTCCCCCGCCCCCCATCCAACCATTTTTGCTTTAATTGTTGGACTGTTGAGTCTGCGAAACCAAGCCAGGAAACTCCCTATAATTTAAAGTACATCACATGTTATTTACGTTTACATTTGACCAAAATGCACAAGGCGGAGAGCTGCTGCTGTGCCCTCTTTCCTGCACCCCTTAGTTTGCTCCCTGGAGGCCCGAGAGAGCAGCCCAGGTCACCCCACACACCAAGCCATTATGGGGCCTATTTGGCTGCTTGTGGCCTCTTCACATAAGCCAGTGGCAGGAATGGGCCGGGCCCTAATGTGGACTGTCCTTGCAAATGGGGTCAAGCCCTAATAAGCGTAACATTCAGGGCTCCAGCCAAGGACATTCTCTTCTCTCGGCATGCCTGCTCAGGTGGCATCCAGTTGGGGTCCTGCAGGAGGAAGAGAGTGGCTTCCCTGGAGCTTGTCTGGAAGGAGGGGATTTTCCCCGGAGGGAGGCTGCGTGGTCACTTGCCCTCCAGGGAGGAACGCTGGGAGGCTCTCGTGGTTTTCTGCTCTGGCTGCCCCCAGGCCCCCTTCAAAGCTTCCCAGCCTTTCTTTTATGCCCCTTTCCATCAAGGGAGGCATCTGTTCTGCCTTGCAGCAGCTGAGCAGGCGCCCTAAGAATGAGCTGCCTCTGAATGCCCCGGACTCACACATTAGTCACAATTCTTCTAATCCACCCAGCTGAGGAGATACGGGAGGATTTCAGAGTTACTTCTCAAAAACAAGTTGAAAAAAAACCCTATTACTTTGATAGTGCAAAAAGATACCCCACAGAATAAAAGCTTAATTGTATCCCAATACAATGCCGGCACCTATCCAAAACTATCAGGGGCAGCCTTTGCACAACACAATTAACCTGGTCATGCAGTTAACCCACGTGTGGAATTTGCGCCGTTACCACTAATCAAGCTTGTTGCGCAAACGCAGCTCTTGGCTCTTCAACAGACCTGGGGAAGCTCAGAGGGAGGACGAGGAGTTTCTCTGTTTTTGCCCCCCCTCCCACCTGATCGTGGTTTCCAAGCCAAAACCTCTGTCCTGTTTCTTTCCAGCCATGGAGGCCTTTACGGCTTCCGGTTTCATCCTCCTTGTTAATTATTCAAGGGCGGGGGAGGAACGAGAGAGCTGGGGAAGGCCTTTGGGTCCCTTTGCTGCAGCGCCATCTGCAGCTCTCCCTGTTCTTGGCTGGATCCAGTTCCAGGCCTGACAGACCATTCGGAGGGATGCTGGGAATGTCTTTATTTGCCGGTTGAATTTCTCTCTCTCCTCTGTGTGCAGGTAGAAGCTTCAGGATGCCCCTGAGCCTTTGTCTGCAGAGGTGGGCCAGTGTGACGGGTCCTAGGCCCAGAAGTCAGAGGGGCTTGGTGCAACTGACAGCCCCCTACCCCGCCAAGCACGTTGCAAGCTGGTCCCTTCCCAAGAGGCGGGCTTGAAGGCTGAAGAGAAGGGGAGACTGTAGCTGCTTGGAGCAAATGTGGGGATCCTTCTTTGCAACAAGTCGCCCCTCCGAATACTTGCGGGCAACTCTGACCTTCTAGTACCAAGCTGAGGACAGAGATACGTCTGAGACTCTGGTCGGTCTGGGCTCCGCCTCCACTTCTGGTGAAACAAGCTGGATGGTTGGGGCCAGGCCTCCTCCCAGCTTAATTTCCCCAAAAAAAACGTTGGGGGGAAAGGAGAAGGGGCAGCAACCCCCTTGGAGCAGCCCAGAATGCGACCTCCCACCTCAGGGTCACCGGGGCCAGGTCAGTTGTGCAAAGGGCAGGATGGAGAATGCCTGCATCCCCTCCCACTCTTCCGCAGGCTGAAAAAGCGAGGGCGAAGTGCGTGGGGGCTCAGCCTCGTCTGAACGCGGCCGCGCCCCTGTCCGGCGGGCTGGGGACTCCGGGCTCCCCCCCCCCGCGAGCTCCCGCCTGCGCCTCGCCCTCCCCACCCGGTGCGCGGCTGCCTCGTCCGGGCAACCAAGGGCGACGCCGGCCGGTGCGCGGGGCAGCTCCGGGGAGCATGCTCAGTCCCTGCCGGCGCCCGGTGGCGGCGGGAACGCGACGGCCGGAGGGGGCACGGGAGCAGAAGGAGCCGCCGCCGCCGGCCGGATGGAGCCGCCGCCGCCGCCGCCCCCCGCCCAAGCCAGAGCAGCCCCCCGCGCCCGCCGGGGAGCCCGGGCCGGAGCCGGGCCCGAGGAGAAGGCGGCCTCGGGGTCCTGGCCAGGGAGAGGGCCGGGCGCAGCGGCCGCGCCGCGGGGCCAGGCCGGGTGGCGAGGGGGCGGCGGCGGCGTTGGCGGCGTTGAGGAGCCGCCGCGCGAGGGGAAGGAGGCCGCTGCGCCCCCGCCTCGCCCGCGCCCGGTCACGGTGGACAGCTCCAAGGCGCGCACCTCGCTGGAGGCGCTGAAGCTCAGCCTGCGCCAGCTGCGCTGGAAGGAGGTGGGCGCGCCGAGCGGGCGGCGCAGAGGCGGAGCGCGAGGGTCGCGGGGCCTGGGCCCTCCTTCCGCGGGGCGCTGGGGCGACTGGGCCCCCCTCGGGAGGAGGGACAGGGCGGGGAGGCCAGCGCAGCCGCGAGGTGGAGGGTGGCTCTGCTCAGAGTGCAGAGGGTCTGGTGGTCGGACGGTTCGGAAGGACCACAGCGCCCTTGGCCGTACTGGCTTGGCTGCGATGGGAGTGGTAGTGCCAGGCATCTGGAGGGGCCTGGTAGGGGAAGGCTCACCCCCTCCCCTCCTCCAGAGACCGTCGGCCCCCTCCCCCCTTCCTGCAGCGCCCGTCCCTCCTCTTCCTTCTCAGTGTCCACAGAGCTCTTTGTGACATCACTGAGTGGTGCCAGAAAGGCCTTTGTGGTGTTGACAAGCAGGTCTGTAGGCAGGGCTAGGCGCAGGGATGGGAGGGGGGCTTTCCTGGCTTCTTTTGGTGTGTGAAGGGTGCCCATGGCCAGAGTCCCAGCAGGCCCTGGTCTCTCCCAGTCAGTGGACTCCTTTGGGTGGGCTTGGTGCTTGGAGGGGGGGTTATCTTCCTCTGGAAAACGAGGGCTGCTGGTTGAGCCCCCCTGGCCGGCCCAGGGCTGCTCAGAGCCCCAGTGCTGCCTTTCCCTAAATTGTGGCTTCCAGAGATCCTGCGTCCGCACAGCTTTTCTCAAAATACCTAAATGGAACCAGGAGAAAAAGAAAAATGACCCACAGCAGACAAGCTCGCTCCCAAAGCTTTTCCTAAGCCTTTTGGGAAGTGGGAAATCAAAAAATCAAGGCTTGGGGCGGAATCGGAAAATCAAGCTGTAATATCCGTGTTTGGCAAGGAATATTTCTGTAATATTGGAGAGCGAAGCAGAAATAAATCTGGCAGAAACAGGATTTTGTGCTCACGTGATGAGTGAGCGATTGTCTTGCAAAAAGTCACTTGCAAAGGTGTGAGCAGAAGCCAGGCGGTCTGTGCTAATCCCAACGGGTGGCACTTCTGAAAGGTCCCCCCAACAAATCCTTTTTGCATGACACCTTCACTCTCCACTGGGCTTTGCAGGGTGTTATCAAGGAATTAGCATAATTAGCTTTAACTCCCAGATCCCTGGCTTGGTGCCCAGGAGAGGGGGCTCCTGCCTTTCGGAAGGCAACTGGCCGAGCATCCGTTGCGGGGGGGGGGGGGAATATCCCTTGAACTTGTGTGTTACTTTCAGAAAGGGCTGGCCATTTATTTATACATCCGGTGTGCAATTTTCTGCATCACACACTCCTCTGCTGTTGCACACGCCTGGAAAGGCTGAGGTTTTCAAGCTTCCATTTTTCTTTATAAGCTCAAGCATCTAGACCTCATGTTTCACCAACACTTCATTGATATATAGTTACTTTCTGCACGGTTATATGGATGCCATTGGTCCTTTCTGCACCTCGAACCATCAGTCTCCGAGTCTCCCTTGCTGCCAGGGGTGGCGGTGGTCAACCTGGCGCCTTTTTCTCTTGTCCCTTCTGTCCAGCAAGTGAGTTCAGGCATCTTTCTTCCTGACGTCCTCTTAGCCCAGTTGTCCAGTCTCTATTTCCCATTCTGCAGAGCTGGGAAGGATGGGAGGCGAGGCTGAAGACACTTGGAAGGCAGCCTGTTGGGGGGCAGGAAACCCCCAATTGCATCCCAGGTGCCTGTGGGGCAGAGGAAGAGGGGGGCTCTTGCTGGCTTCTTTTCCTGCAAACAAATCTTCCACAGATTTTGCTTCCCTGCCCACCTCATCCCCCTGCACCCCCCCCCGGTCTCAAGGCACCAGGCAATGAGTCACAGACCCCCCTTCTCCGTGGCTGCTGTTGTCAGTTGTGGGTGCCACCCTGCCCCATTAAGCAGGGGAGAAGGAAAGCACGTGCACAATTAGCGCGTTAATTAATTGTTTTCTCTCTCTCCAGAGCTGGCTGTTGATGAAGCTGAGGTTTTTCAGGCTTTTCTTTCACTAGAAAAAGGAAGGAAGGAAAGGCACAATGTCAGAGCCATCTTTGCAACCCCCCGCCCTCTTCCCACCGCCCACCTTTGACCATTTATGCCTGCCTGGACTCTGGCTAAGTGGTCTCTTTTTGTGTTCTTCCCTTCTGCTGTGTCCAGTTTCCGTTTGGCCGCCGTTTGCCCTGCGACATCTATTGGCACGCCGTCTCCTTTCACGACAATGCCATTTATTCGGGACAAGTCAACAAGTTTCCAGGTATCTGACCTTTGGTGAGAACTGGGGCTGGCTTGTCTAAGGAAAAAGGGATGCCAAAAAGCCCAGCCCACCCGGGACCCCCTCTGCTGAACGCCTGGATGCCTCACAGCTCCGATGTTTCTTGGCCCTCCTTAGCCCGAGATCAAAAACAAGGATGCTTCATCTACTCTGCAATTGTCTAACATTTAGTCTACTCAGAAAGGGTCCAAAGCCAACTGCCACCTCTTCTCTCTTAAACCTGGTCTTACGTCTGCAGGTAGCCTCCTGCTGTCATTTTTCAAGAGAGGAGAAAACATTTGTTAAAATGTTTTTAAAACCGATAAAGGGCTGAAATGAGGGCTCCTCGCTGCTCTCTGAGCTTGGTTGTTTTCTTGCAGACGTTTCATTACCCAACTAGGCTAGGAGGGAGGGGTCGAGTGCTAGAACAGAGAGCAAACCCCACTCCCTTCTAGCGCTGATGATGTTACCTACTTGGGTAATGAAACGCCTACAGGAAAACAAGCCAGCTCGGAGAGGATCAAGAGCACCTCCCAATATTTTAAATGCCTGTCACTGAATGCTCTCCGCTCTGTAAAGTCTTCTGAGGCTTGGTCCTTGCGGTGGATGCATATTTTAATGGGACAAACTGAAAACAATATGATAATGGGGCTGGTTTCTGGGTGAAAGCCATGCCCAAATAAATATTTTCTGTTACTTGATTTTGCTGAAAAACATACGCCTCCCTCAGGGGACCAGTCAAAGCGGTCCCGTCTCTTTTCTCTGCCAAGAGAGATTTCTGGATCCTTTGGGCAGTTTATAAGGTTGCTTAAACAGTCAAACAATCGATAAAATATAAAATAGATGACTAGGTTGGGCAGCAAGGAAAGTAATAAAAGGGCAGAAGAGCCAGGATCTGTCTCTAGGGCAGAGATTGAATCTCAGGGCTGGGAACGGCCCCTTTGATGTGAGCATCTTCTCCGGCGCTTGGCTGGGCCTTCTGGGTTGGCGCATCTCAGTGGGCAGCTGCCCTTGCCAAGCTCCTTCCTCTGCCCGCCAGGCATGACTGAAATGGCACGGAAGGTGAACCTGAGTCGCGCCATGAGAACGATGCAGGAACTTTTCCCTGAAGAGTATAATTTCTATCCCCGTTCCTGGATCCTCCCGGAGGAGTTTGCCATCTTTCTCACCGAGGTAGGTGGGGGCTCTTTGAGTTCTGCTGCAAATATCCACCAAGGAATCGGGGGTTTTAGCTTCGATCTTCCATTGTGCCCACATCTGCCACGGCCTCTGACTGAGGCTGGGCCCATAATTTGCAGCCAGGGACTTTCTCGCTTTTTCCTAGAAGACGTTTTGCCTCTCATGCAAGAAGCTTCTTCAGTTCAGAGGTGAAGAAGCTTCTTGGATGAGAAGCGAAACCTCTTCAAGGAAAGACAAGGCAAGTCCAGCTGAAAAAGCACCTTTGGGGCACCAGACGGAGATCCTTGGCTGTCTAAGAAGGGGATTAAATGGGATCTGCCCCAAAGCTGATTTAAGCATAATTGGGCAGGGGGGAAAGGCCTGTAAATAGGTTCCTCCTCTTGCTTCCCTGGCAGGTGAACCTGATGAAGGAGAACAACCCCAGGTGGAAACCCACCTTTATCGTGAAGCCTGACGGCGGCTGTCAGGGGGACGGGATCTACCTCGTGAAGGAGCCCACGGAGATCCGGCTGGTGGGCAACCTGCAGAGCAGGCCGGCCGTGGTCCAGGAGTACATGTCCAAGCCCTTCCTGATCGACAAGCTGAAGTTTGACATTCGTCTGTACGTCCTGCTCAGGTCCCTGGATCCCCTGGAGGTCTACGTGGCCAAGGATGGGCTCTGCCGGTTTTGCACGGAGCCCTACCAGGAGCCGGCCCTGAAGAACCTCCACCAGGTCTACATGCACCTGACCAACTACTCCCTCAACATCCACAGCGGGAATTTTGTCCACTCGGACAGCGGCAACACCGGCAGCAAACGGACGTTTTCCTGTATCCTGGGCAAGCTGTCTTCCGGCGGCGTCAACATCCGGAAAGTTTGGTCCGACATCGTTTCGTTGGTCATCAAGACCGTGATCGCCATCGTGCCCGAGCTGAAGGTCTTTTACCAGTCTGACATCCCAGCGGGCAGACCGGGGCCGTCCTGCTTTCAGGTGAGTGCTGGATTTCCAAAGTGGGTTGAGAGGACTTGCGAATCGACTGGGGGTGGGGGTGGGGGTTCCAGAGGGAAGAGGTTTGCATATTTTTATTCAATTATCCAATCTATTGGCTGACCATCTTACCCCCGGGTAACTCTGGGCATCTTACAATATTAAAAAACAAAAGCATGCAAATAAAATATTTCAAAAGTGTAAATAGACGGTAGCTCAAAGATGGGGGGGAGGGAGGGAGGGAGTAGGTTGAGCAGGAGGGGAGGTGGGACCTGATATTAATCTACCAAACCCCATGGGGGGCTCTGGGGGCTCCTCTCCTAATTCTTGGCTGCTCGGCGGATGGACACCCGCAGAGCCACAGCAGGCCTCAGCGCCCAGTCTTTGGGGGAGCCCTCCTCAGTACCCCCTTACTCCTAGGGGGTCAAACTGAGCAAAACGCCAGGGATTTGGGGGGGGTCCCTTCCACCCCCGTGGGTCCCATCTGGGATTTTGTACCCCGGAGAGTCTGAAGGGGAGCTTGGAAATGGTTTCGCTCTGTTCTTTGGTTTCTTGGAAAGCTTTGTTGCTTTCTCTCCTCCAAAGATTTTAGGGTTTGACATCCTGCTGATGAAGAACCTGAAGCCCATCTTGCTGGAAGTCAACGCCAACCCAAGTATGAAGATT
The DNA here is from genome assembly GCF_964194415.1 of Vipera berus. NCBI lineage: Eukaryota > Metazoa > Chordata > Lepidosauria > Squamata > Viperidae > Vipera > Vipera berus. The sequence continues at coordinate 11,965,824 of NC_138218.1, forward strand.
GAGCATGAACAAGAGGTGGGCACCTGGTTTGGCCACCCTCCGGCCTCTTTCTCTCCCTGGGAAGACGGGAGGGGGCCCTCCATGCCTCCCGGGCCCCAAATGCTCCAGGGCATCTCAATCAATCAATCAATCAATCAATCAATCAATCAATCAGAATAGAGCTGGAAGGGACCCTGGAGGTCTTCTAGTCCAGCCCTCTCCTCAAGCAGGAGTCCCCGTCTCATTGCAGACAAGTGGCTGTCCAGTCTCTTCTTAAAAACCTCGAGTGATGAAGCACCCACAATGTCTGAAGCCAACGTCTGTTCAGTTGGCTGGCTGCCCCCTCCCTCAAACACCCCTTGGAAGTATTTTAACCTTGGAATAAAGTAAAAAAAATAATAATTCTAAATTAAAAAAACCTCTGGCTGGAAGGAAAAAGCTGACTTGTGAGCCTCTTTGCCAGTTGTTGGGATGGGCTTCTGTGATCAGCTTCTCTTCTGGATTTTCCAGGTTTCTCCGGGAGTGATGGAATACGTCCCCAGTCCGGTCGATGAAGAAGTCAAAGTGGCCATTATCCGGGACACCCTCCGGTTGGTGGATCCTCACAAGAAGCAGCAGCGGCAGGAGCTGGGGGAGCAGGCTTCGTAAGTGGGGTCTGATGGGGTTTTTTGTGATCTCGTGGGGGGGTCTTGCTGTGGGGGTGTCTGCCCTCCATATCTGGACTGTGGGTTTCGGAGGTCGTTTGATGACTCAGCTGCTACTGATTTTACCATCAGTGCTTGGCAGGAAGAGAGAATTTAGAATGTTAGAAAACTTTTTTTAAAAAAGCTGGGATTCAGTGTGAAAACAGCTGGCTCACTTGGCACAATGCCTGGAGCTGTCTGCCAGTCTGCACCAGGCCTCTCCTGCCTGAGACGGGCACCCAGGAAGCCTCTCTGCCTCCTTGGGGGGGGGGCGTTGCCTGCCTGCGCTGCTCAGGCCCGATGGGGCAGGGGCTCTGTTAGGTGGGGACATTCAGTGAATGTGGGCATCCTTTGCGGAGAGTTTGGGGTCTCCCTCTTGAACGACAGAGCTGAACCGGTGGAAGTGGCCGACAAGGACAGCTTCCTTGAGGAGGAGCTGCAGGACGAGCCCGAGTTGGGGGAGAGCCCCCCGCCGGAAGCCGAGCCCCCCGCCCTCTGCCTAAAGGAGGTCTTCCCCAAGTACGCCAAGCAGTTCAGCTACCTGCGGCTGGTGGAGCGGATCGCCGCCCTCTTCCTCCGCTTCCTGGGGGTGAAGGGGACCACCAAGCTGGGGCCCACCGGCTTCCGGATGTTCATAAGGTGAGGGGGGCTGGAGGGAGGGGGCTTTCCCAGCACCGTCTCCCCTTTCCTTCAAGATGCAGAAGGGCGTTTGTTCCTCTGGACTGCATCTCCCATGAGCCCCAGTTAATGTGGCCTGAGGATGATGGTCATCCTTGAGGCCTTTCTGCTTTGTCTCTCTGTGATGCCCCATACCTCGAGTTCCAGATGCTGTCCATCAGAGAAAATGAGGACCCCCCATCCCGTAATAACATTGTTTCCTCCTCCCCAGGAACAGCAAGATCAGCAACAGCGGCTTCAGCATGGCTGCGGGGGACATCCTCTACATTGACATCACCCGGCGGGGCATCGGGCCCAGCACGGACCAGCGCGAGGCGGGTGAGTCTGCCGCCAGGACCCTGATGATGAGGGTATCTTTAGATCCATCGCTAAGAAATAATCCACAGTAGCGGGTTAAGTCCGTGACAAAAGTAGCATTTGGATGGATGCACAAAATAAAATCCATTTTGGGGGGAAAAGAGCCTTTGTGTTAAGAGGAGTCCACCCCCCCCTTCATGGGGAGGGGGGGCTCCTCTCTGAGGATTTAATATGCGATCTGGATTACACAGAAGCCTCTCAACAGGAAGCCACACGCACTCCTTGAGCATCTGGGACCCTGAGTTAATTGTCAGGTTTTATTAAAAATTGTAATGGATGGGATTTATTTTAATATCCACCAAGCCGCTCTCCGTGCCAGGCGATGGGAAGGAGGCTGTGGGCAGCTCCAGGGATCCCGGTAAAAGCCCCGTTTCCTTGCCGGAGGCAGCGGCAGAGAAGAGCTTTTCCTGCGGGAAGCCGAGAGGGGGGAGGACCTGATTTATTTCCGCCCGCCCCCTCCCCTTCCCAGGAGCTGGCCAGGCAGCCTCAGAAGCCAGCCTCCAGCGCTCGCCCTGAGCCACGTGGGGATCAGGCCTCACCGCCCCCCAGAGCCCCTCTTTGTGTGCCAGGATGGAGCGGGAGGGAGCTCTGCAGATGGGCCAGGGTGGTGCCAGCCGCTGCCCACCTCCCACAAGGCCTGAGGGGTCCCCGGTCTGCCTTCCCTGTTGGATGGTCCCAGCTCCTCCAAAGCAGCCTTTGAGGGGGCCATGACAAGAAGCTTCAGGGCTTGGTGATGGTCCATCTTTGGCACCTTCACCTCCAACTGAGTGAAACTTCTAGCCGATGCTGGCTGCCCCACGTGGGTTGGGTTATTGACCCGCTAAATGTCATAAACCCTGGCGAACTCAGGGTTCCTCCTTGCTCCCCTCCCCTCCTCCTCCCCCCAGGAATGAGCCTCCCAGCCTTCGTGGAAGCGGTTTGCTTCCTGGCCCAGAGGAGATACAAGTCGCTGTCGCTTCACGAGCAGGTGGAGCTTCTCCTCGACTTCTGCGAGTACAACCTGGCTGTCCTGGACGAGAAGCGCCTGGCCTGCAGCCGAAGCCTCTCCGGCACCCGAGCCACCCTGGTCACCTGCCCCCAAGACCGCCTGCAGCTCAGCCCCAGCACGCCCGGCTCGGCTGCCTTCCAGAGGAGCCAGAGGTTTGTCGACTGCAGGAGCTGCCAGCCTTGAAGAGGACATCCTTCGCTGGGAGGACATGAAGGTCTCACCGGCCTGATGCCCAGCCTGTGCCGCAGGAAGGGGGGCTGTACCCAGCCCCCCCAAGACACATTGGGGGGGCTGCCTGGCTTGACCGATGCTGCCCAGCCAAACTCCTCCTGGCAGGGCCTGTTGATGCATCGCCGGAGCCGAGGGGCAAGTGGCTCCTGGATCAAAGCAGCTCTTCTCCAGCCACGCAGGGCTGCCTGCTTTGCCTTGCGCCCAGCGAGGAGCCCCTTGCCCCAGGGACCCCAGGGTCCGTGGGCTGGTGGGGGAGTTAGGTGGGAGGGGGAGACGTTATGAGATTGGTGGTGCACAAAAGGTAGAAATGATGAAGAGTTTAACTTACGCTGAACTAAAATCCTATTTATGTATGCCAGCTGCTTTGCAAGCGTTGTCTTCATTGGGAGGGGCCCAGGGGGGGAGGAGGCATGGGGATGCTTGGGTTGCATGAAGGGGGGAATCCCCCATCCAGATGTGGAGCTGCCTGCCACTTACAAGGAACCGGGGGCTTTCCCCCTCTGTCCAGTAAGGGGCCCTCACAGCAAAGCCTGTTCCTCTCCAGGGCCTGACCAGGTGGCAGGACTGGGTGTTGGTCCTCCTCCTGGCGAAGGCATCCCGACTTTCTTGGAGAACAGCCCTCTTAATTCCCTGAAAAGCTCATTTTTGAAAGTAAGCGATCCAGTTGATTAAACACAGATCCTTAACTTGACCCTTGCTTCCTTCTTGAGGAAAAAGCTCTCTTGCGGCCAGAATTTTGGATTTTAACTTTATCAGCATCTCTTGACCAGACTCCGCTATACCCAAATTTCTTTGATCTATGCCAGGCAATAATATATAAGCAGCAGCAAAATAAGTTTGCAGGCTTGTTCAATTTTTTTATTTGGATCTGCACAAAGAGAAAACTAACACACGTACTGCATTTTTAAAAAAAGATCCTCAGAAATGCTATGCAGAAGATGAAAACTAGACAGTGTTTATTTGTAAACATAAGGGATCTCTGTAGCAACTGGAGGAAAAGCCAGAGGGTCCCCAATCCTCCGGCAGCTTCCTCTTACGATGAAAAAAGGAGGAAACCAAGAAGATTCTGGAGGTTTTCTGTTACACAGAGGAAGTGCACACGCACATATGCCCTTCCTTTCTGGAGTAGAGCAGCACGGAAATGCCAGTCATAATTTTTTTTTTAAAAAAAATTGCCCAATTCCTCCGAAGAATCGGCCGTGTCTGTTCTAAGGGGTGAGAACCGGGACCCCTTGGGTCTGAGAGGGCTGCCACAGGCGGTTTGAACGCCTGGGAGTGTTGCAGGCAGGCAGGGGGCTTCCTTGGGGCAGGACAATGCGGGCAGCAGTCTCAGCCCCACTCCTGGCCCTGCAAAGCAGGCATTAAAGAGCACCCTTTCCCAGAGGGGATGTCGCAAACGCCTCCCGCTGGCGGTGAGGCCAGAAAGGCCTCGGGCTGCTTGCAGAGAGAGCTGGCTGGCTCTGCCCGGGCTCTTCTGCAGCCCTCCCGGTGGGAGACCTCCCCTTTCCCCAGCCTCTTGGAGGGCGGGGGCAAATGCCCCAGAAAGAGGCAATTGGTGTCCAGAGGCTAAATAAAGGTGGAATCCAGCTGGTCGCTGTCCTTGGTACTTTCTGCCCGGGCACCAAAGAGCTGCTTGATGAGGGCCGACTTTTCCTGCTCCAGCTGGGTGATCCGGTGGCCTTTGTCCGTCACCTCCTGCGGGCCAAGGCTGCATTAGCAAAGTGGCCAGTTGGGGCCTCCCCCTGCCCCCCCCAGAAAGTGGGTGTAAGGGGGCTTCTGCTCCCCGCTGACCTTGGTGAGGAGCCTGTTCTGTTCTTTCAACATGTTGATGGTCTGCTGTGGCCCTGCGTACAGGGAGGGGCCCAGCAGAGTGGCAGGCGGGCTGTGCGAGGTGGTGGGGGGGCTCGCGTTCCCAGGCTGAAGGGAAAGTGGGCTTAGCGAAAAGCACATAGCAGGTTTCTAGTCCGTGCAAATGCCGGCCAAGTTTATTTTATTTTATTTGTGCAAACTTGCCCCCCCTCCCATCCCAATTCCCCCCCCCCACAAGGGGCTCCTCACCTCTGCAGAGTTGGAGAACAGCTGCCAGAGGCACCGGTTCAGCTCCTGCACGTGCGGGAAGAGTTGGCTGAGCTGCACCCGGCTTCCCTCGTCCTGCTGAGGAAAAGGGGAGGGGTCGGCGTTTGGGCCACCACTGGCTGTCCAGCCCTCCCCTGCGGGTGTGTGTGTGCGCGTGTGATGGTTCCAGGGTCCCCAACCTGCCTCCTGTCCTCACCTGGCGACCTTTGCTCCGTGCCAGCTGCTTCTGGCGCCCCTGCAGGCGGTGGAGCTGATGGTGGTACCAGCTGCGGGCCTCCTCCACCAGCTCCAGCCCCTGCAGCAGGAAGTCCTTGTCCTTCTCCAGCTCCTTCATCTGCTTCATCTGCCAGCCAGGGAGAAAGAAAGGGCATCAGCGGGTATGACGGCTGGGCACATTCTGGATGCCTCGGACTACGGCTCCCATCGCTCCCAAGGCTCCACCGGGGGAGGCAGCCCAAGTCAGAGAGCCTGCCAGGGGGGCATCACTCCGCCTTGCCAGCTCTGCCGCCAGGCAGGGCAGGGCACGGAGGGCACAAGAGTCCCGCTGGGCAGACATGCGAGTACCATCTCACAATCCACTCCGTGGGCGATGGTGTGTCTCCGCCGTTCCCCTCGGATGCTCGGATGCCTCCGGGGCTCCACACAGGGACCCTCGCTTCCCAGCTGCTCTGCCGGCTCTCCTGCTGCAGGGGGGAGGCGGAGGGGGAGGGGTCCCACGTTAAGACGGAGGGGGTGGGGGTGTTCCTCGGGAAACCCACCGCCCACAAGGACCCGGCTCCTTCGCCCCTTTCTCCGCCCACCTGCTTTCTTCCCCTGCGGCTCCGCCCGCCCGCCGTTGCTGCTCCGCTCCAGGCTCCGAGGGGCGCCGCCGCCCGCCCCAGCGCCCCGTTTCAGCGCCGGCGGCGGGGGCCCGGCGGCGGCGGCGGCGGGGGGCTCGGGCGCCGGGAGCTTCCCCTGGGCGGGCTGGGCGGGGCCGTCTTCCTGCCCGGGGCCCAGCAGCGCCAGGCGCAGCCCCAGCACGAAGCGCTCGAAGGTGAGGTAGCCGCTGGGCGGGGCGGCCCGGCGCAGCCCCTCCAGCACCCCCGGCGGCAGCGGCCCCGCCTCGCCGCCCGGCTGCAGCCAGCGCGACTCGATCTCGCGGAGGTGCACGCGGCCCCGCCGCCGCTCGTCCAGGATGTCGTAGAGCGGGCGCAGGCTGCGCAGGAAGGCGGCGGGCAGCCCCGAGGACGCGCGCTCCGGCGCCATCGCCACCCGCCGCCGAGGAAGGGGGCTCCCGTGACGTCAGCCGCCCGCCCCGCCGATTGGCCGCCCGCCCCGGCCCCCGACGCCCATTGGCCAAGCCGCCGCGCCCGCCGGTTTGATTTCGCGGCGGGAAGGGGCGGCCTCGGCTCTCCACTGCCCCCGGACGGGGCGGGACCGCGGCCGAGCCCAGCAGCCGAGCGGCCTCTTCGCCACCGCTCGGCTCCCCTCCGGCCGCCGCGCCGGGCCATGGGGCCCCCGGAAGAGGAGCTGCGCGGCCGGCTGGAGCGCGCCGGGCAGCGCCACCTGCTGCGCTTCTGGGCCGAGCTGGGGCCGGGGCCGCGGGAGGCGCTGCTGGCGCCGCTGGCCCCGCTGGCGCCCGAGGAGCTGGCCGAGCACTGCCGCCGGGCGGCCCAGGCCCGCGCCCGCCAAGAACGGTCCGGCCCGGAGCGGCTGGACGGCCGCATGGAGCCCCTGCCGCCCGAGGCGCTGGGCGGCGTCCGCGACGGCGACCCGGCGGCTCTGCAGCGCTGGGAGCAGGAAGGTGGGCGCGCCCGCGAGCTGGCCCGTCTCCTGGGGCGCCTGGCTAGGCGCTGTGCCCACCCCGGGGCACAGGGAGCTGAAGACGGGGGGGGGGGGAGGACGGGTTGTCTCTGGTGCCAGCTGTCCCTTCTATCCTGCAGGCCTCCGCCAGATCTCCCAGGGCACGGTGGCGGTGCTGCTGCTGGCTGGCGGGCAAGGGACGCGCCTGGGGGTGCCCTACCCCAAGGGCATGTTTGACGTGGGCCTGCCCAGCCACAAGACCCTCTACCAGATCCAGGCGGAGAGGATCCGCAAGGTGGAGCAGCTGGCCGGCGAGAAGTTCGGCTCGCAGACTGTGGTTCCCTGGTGGGTCCCGGGACTCTTGATGGCTTAAGCGGTGGCCGAAAGGGATCCGGTGGGAAATCCACTAACGCCGGGGATCTGGATGTCTTTCTCTTGCAGGTACATCATGACCAGTGAGTTCACTCTGGGGCCGACGGAGAAATTCTTCCAGGATCATAATTATTTCAACCTGGACAAGTCAAACGTGATCATGTTTGAGCAGAGAATGCTGCCAGCTGTTACCTTCGATGGGAAGGTGATCCTGGAGGAGAAGGGCAAGATCGCCATGGCGCCAGGTGTGTGGCTCTTTTCCAGAGCTGGGTGGGCCTTCCTGAACTTTGGAAACTGCCGTTTCTGAGTATTATATTTGGTATGAATTTCATATATTGGAGCCACCTGGAATAATGGACGCACGGTTGCAGGGAGCTGAAGATGAATGGGAACGTCTTTGGCGATGGGTGGAAAGCCCTTGCTTATTCCTGTGTTGCAGATGGCAACGGTGGCTTGTACCGCGCCCTGGTGGACCACAAGATCCTGGAGGACATGCAGCGACGGGGCGTCCAGTTCATCCACGTCTACTGTGTGGACAACATCCTGGTCAAAATGGCGGACCCCGTCTTCATTGGCTTTTGCGTCTCGAAAGGGGCTGATTGTGGTGCCAAGGTGACAAAGGGGTGGTGCAGCCTTTGCTGGGCTTCTTCGATGCTGAATCTCCCGAAATGAATGAGCTCTTAATGCTGTCTTTGCAGGTGGTGGAGAAAGCCCACCCCGCCGAGCCTGTGGGGGCCGTGTGTCGCGTGGACGGAGCCTTTCAGGTGGTGGAGTACAGCGAGATCGCTGTGGAAACGGCCAAGAAACGCGGCCCTGACGGCCGCTTGACCTACTGGGCAGGAAACATCTGCAACCATTTTTTCAGCCTTGATTTCCTGCGGGAGGTAGCGGCGTAAGTTCCCCTGGCCCGTGTCAGCACCCAGGGCTCCCGAGGGCGGGGCGAGCTTGCCGGGAGCGAAAACAATGGGGAAGAGGGGAAAGGGATTCTTGGTGCCCCACTGGATGCAGGAAGGATCTTGGGTCAGCAGGGCGGAGGGCAGAGCTCTCCCTGCCTTTAATCTGGGCATCAACGGCTGTTGGAGGCGGTTTCAGTGCTCTGCCAAACCGCCGGTCAGCTGAGGATGATTCAGAAGGAGAAGAAACTCGCTCTGCCCGAGCAAACTACGGAAACGCCTCCCAATATTAAAATTATGAAGCGGTTTCCAGAAAGTCGCCAAAAATCACATCCCGAGTCACGAGAAAGTTCTTCTCTTTTTGTTCATCCTGAACAGCCAGCTCAATACCAGCTCTTTTCCCTTCCACGGTTGAGAAAAGTTTCCAGACCGCATGGGAGTAAATTGGGGGCGAAGTTCCCGCGGCAGCTGCTCCTGCTGCTTCCTGGTGTGGGGAGGCCGCAGCTGGGCTGAGGGTGGTCCTGGCCCGCTTTGAGGCTTCCTGAAGGCAGTTTGGGGGGGAAGCACCCACTGACGGGGGCTGTTCTCTCCTCCCCAGGCGATTCGAGTCGCAGCTGAAACCCCACGTGGCCATCAAGAAAGTGCCTTACGTTGACGAGAAGGGCAACCCGGTACAGCCGCGGGAGCCCAACGGGATAAAGCTGGAGAAGTTTGTGTTTGACGTGTTCCCGTTTGCTAAGTTAGTGGCAGATGCGCCTTCTGTCTCTCGCTGGAACAAACCTGGCTGCGGAGGGGAGGGTGCGGCAGAGAGGGGGCTTTGCAGCTTTCAAGGAATCTGAGTTTCTGCATTGACATAAAGTCTGCGGAAGTATTGCAGCCCCTCAAAACCAGAAATTCTGAGCCAGAATTTCACAAGGCAAACAGGTGGTGAGGTACAGCCACCTTTGTGGGTATCTCAAATATCTATAATTAATATAAAGAAATGAAGGGCGATTCACAGTTATGTGGATGTTGCCTCAAATGCTTAACTAGCTTGGCGCTGCCAAAGAAAATGAGGTATCTAGAACTAATCTGTTTGCCCATTTTAAGCACCCAGCTTTTTTGTTCCTGGGTTGATAGGAACTTTGTCGCCTTTGAAGTCCTGCGGGAAGAGGAGTTCTCCCCCCTGAAGAACGCGGACACGGCTGCCAGAGACACCCCGTCCACGGCGCGGCGTTCGCTTCTCTCTCAGCATTACCGCTGGGCCATCAAGGCGGGAGGCAGATTCGTGGCGGAGGGCGGGCAGCAGATCCCGGAAAAGGAGAGGTGGGCCTGCACTGCTCATCAGCTGGGCTGGGCCAGAGGCTTTGCAGGGGTGAGCCGGCCACCCTGCCCCCTGCTGCCTAAAGTCCTTGTTGGGTTTGGGTTCTGTGGGTTGTGTGAATCGGCCACGTGACAGATTCAACAAACGAGTCTTTGTGAATGTGGCCTTCTGGAAAGTGTTTATTTTGTGAGCGGGATGGGAATGTTCTAAAGTTAAGTCAATATTGATTTTTAGGATCTAAATGACTCAGAAGATATTGAAACAGCTATAACTATTTACCAGATGCCTGAATGCTAACAATTAATATAAAAACCCTCCATGTTCAAGGGCAATTCAGCTGGATTGGACACGTATTTAAATCGAGAATTGCAGCTTGCTGGGATTATTGTCCCAGTCCTAGATTAAGTTATTCCAGGGAATACAGTTGAATGCATTCGGATGCCTTTATTATCCTCCAGCATAAGCTGCGCTTGTGTATTTGTGGAGAGCCTTAAATGGTTTTGTTTTCATCTCTTTCTCCAGTTTCTCCCAAGATGAGGAACCGCCTGCTGTGTGTGAGATCTCACCTCTCGTCTCTCACTTTGGAGAGGTCAGAAAACGATTCTCTGTTGAGCTCCAGAACGGTTAAATATCTGCCGCTAAAGGAAACAACTTTGTGCTGGTTTTTGCACTCTCAGGAATAAGGGCAGCAGGGTCCTTTGTAAACATTTACTCGTGGGGTTTTTTTTTCCTTGCAAAACATGGAAAGAGCCAGAATTGAGCAGTAAAAACGCTGCATCGCACATAAAGAATGCTAATATTGAATTAGGCACCAAGGAACCCTTCCCTTATTTTGCAAACATTCTCTTTAAAAGCGAGCGCTTGGTGGCATAAAGGGAGAAAGCAGCCTGGTTAGGCCCCTACTTGCCTGAAAAAGCCTGAAAAAAATCTAAAAGAATTGGTGAAAATAGTTGGATATGGGAAAAAGCCACAGTGTGTATAAAGCAGATAGAAAAGGACTGATTTCAAAAATAAAGGCAGTTTGTGATTGTTGCAGAAAGCAAAAAAAATAAATCAAAACAAAATTTCCCCACCATCATTAGCTGCTACCTGCATTCTATTTTATCACCTCCACCTTTTGGTTTATCGTAGCATTTGAGGTATCTTAAAACAATCCCTCACATTCAGTACGTCAAACTCTTTTTTGCAGGGGCTGGAAAAATATATGCGGGGCAAAAACCTTCCATCTCCGTTTCTTCTTGATGAAAGCAATGCTGAATTTTTAGCTTTGGGTGAACTTTGAGAAATAAAGCCCTCTCCAAGGTGTGTTTATCTCCTGAAGGAAGGTCAGAAATGACCGGATACCTGCGCATTTTCCTCATATTAAAATGACTTTCAAAAGCAACCTTGACAAGGTGTGTTTCCTAGGTGCAGCATTCTAAAGGGCTAGGAAGGAGATTTGGGGTGGGGGAGAGCGCTAGTTTTGATGGCTCGGTATGTCTTTTGACGTCACAGATTCTCCTTCCACTGATGCTCCTGTCTCTGCACCCTCCTCCTTACTCGAAGGGCAGCACCGGGCTGGCTACGAGAGAAAGAGACTGCCGGGCTTGGGAGGGCATGGGGGATTCGTGCAAAGAGCCCCATGGGGCGGTTTCCCAGGGCTGAGGGTGGCTCCACGCGTGTGTGTGTGTGTGGGGGGGGAAAGCCAAGTTCGCTTCTCACGTGCCGTTGACGGGGCCAACCCAGCCCCCTGTCCCTTTAGGACCTGCGCGTCGCCAAGCGGAGCCTAGAGGGCGCTGCGGCAACCGACACCGCCAAGCAGGGAGGGGCTACGTGGCGTCCCAGCGTGGCCGCTCTAGGCCTCTCCCTCTCGGCGCCGCGGACAGCAACAGGAAGAAAGATGGCGGCGGGCGGCGGGCAGCTCCGCGGCTCCTGAGGGAAGACTCTCTTGGCCGCCATGTACTCGGCGACCTCCTCTTCTTCTTCGCCGCCGCCGCCGCCGCCCCTCCTGTCGCCCCCCCGGCGGGATTTCATCTCGGTCACGCTCAGCGGCGGCCAGTTCCAGGCGGCGGGCGGCGGCGGCGGCTACAACAACAGCAAGGCCTGGCGGAGGCGCTCCTGCTGGCGGGTGAGAGAAGCCATTGAGCCGGGGGGGGCAGCGGGAGGGAGCGGGGTAGGCACCGAGGCGCCTGGCGCCTTCCGCCCGTTGAGCTGGGGCAGCTGCGGGGGGTGGGGGGGGCTGGAATTCAACAGGTCGAGCTTGCTGAGCCCTTCCTGGCGGGGGGGGGGCGCCGCCCTGTCGGCCCCTTGCTGCAGCACCTGCGTGTCCGGAGGCGCGAGTAAGGGCTGCTGACGCGGGTCTTTCGGGTTTGCTGTCCGCGGGTCGGTGCTGAAAAGGCGGAAGGCTGAACGGGCCAGGCCGTCTCCTCCCTTTCGGCCTGAAGAGGGGCCTCGGGTCGTCTCTGGTGACCCCCAGAGTAAACCCATTTTCTCCACGGATCGTAATGGGGTTAACCAGGATGAGCATAGTTTTGAAAGACGCCCACTTGCTGCAGATAAAAGAGCGCGGTTTCCATTTGTGTCTGGCTAAGCGTTTCTGGTAATAGGCAGCTTTAGGATCTCCAGCACTTGGTACTCTGAGATAGACTGCATCTGGACATGGGGGTTTCGTTCTTCTCTTTAAGATTAAAGGACAGGGCGGGTGGACTAAGAATCCGTCGAGTTCAGGATCTTACATACCATCGAATCCAGTTTGCTGCCTCTGGGTGTGTCAGCTGTTACCGAATAATACACAGTTTTTAAAAGTCTGCAGCCTTTGATCCCGAAAGCAGCATATCCCCATCAAGACCGGATAGAAATGGGCAGGCTTTGCCTCCATTTAGGTAGTTTTAATCTGCTTTTCAGAGAAATGCTCCCTGCCAAAATAGCTAGCACCAATGCATAGTCGGTAGACGAGGCTGGTAGCAACCAGCCAATTTTCTTGTTCCTGGATCATTTTGAGAAAAGAAAGGGCGCATCTAGGGGTGTGGCAAGTAACAGTGAGGTGTTGCTCATCCGCCAAGGACTTTTTCCTTCGAGACGTTTAGCGGAGAGCTGGCTGTGTCTGGCAGCTGCCATCCCACTGAAGACGGGAGCAGCCTTGCTCCAGAGCCAATGAATTGCATTGTATGTGAGGATTCCTTTCTCATTTAAGGCAGGAGGCAGAGAGGAGAACTGGGGCTACATCCGAGTCTTTGCAAAGGGCCACGAGAGAAGCAGAGGCTGCTTTCCTGGGGCATTTTGTGGAGGAGACGGGGTTGACTTCAGGCTTGGAGAGGGTGCTTTGCTGTCTGCCATCAATCACCAGATCAGAAGCGTTTGTGTTCTTTTGCTCCTGTTGTGAAGCGCCTCCTCTATTAGTCAAATGCATTAAGTAAATATTTCAGCAGAATCCTGTGCTCTTGCTGTAGCACTTGGCATCCAAAGATAACAGGGAAGTAGGCAGCGTCCAGCAGAGTTTGTGGGGACTCGCGCAGAGTTGGTGAGAGGACGAATTCGCAGGATGATTTTTCCTTTTGTTTATTGTCACGTTCGCCCTCAGAAATGGAAGCAGCTGTCCCGCCTTCAGCGGAGCATCATCCTCTTCCTCTTTGCCTTTCTGGTTGTCTGTGGAATCAAGACGTATGCAAACATGGCTGACCCGTGGAAAAGTAAGCCTGCTAGTTTCTGTACCCTAAATTGTTGTTGCGTAACGGAAATCGGTTGCTTTTGAAACAGCTCATACCACAATCCTGTATCTGTCCACTCAGAAGCACTGTATGTCTCTGGAGTGACTTGGGGCTTATTTTCAAATAAAAGGCTATTCTGCTTTGTGATTTTATACTGTGACAAAATATTTTTAGAAATTAAAATGTGTCCCAACTTTTCAGGCTGTTGTGTTCCCAAATTCCTAAGTATTGTTTTAGTTGCATTTTTTTGTTGTTGTTGAGAACATTTGACAGAAGAGGGTGATTTAGTGTTTTTTTCCTTCCTTTCTTGGAAGCAGCCTTAGGTAAGCCTTAGCGTTACGCTCAGCAGCTGATTTCATCCCGTTGCATCAGGTCCGTTGCAATTAATCTCTCCACGCAGGTGCCACCAGCAGATCTTTGGAGGAGCAGAAGGCTGATCTGGAGATCCCTGGATTGAATCCAGCAAATCAGGCGATTCTCCCAATACCCCAGAAAGCTGATGCCAGCCTCAGGGACTTTTCGCCTCAGGTAATTCCCCCTTTCTCTCCTCTGCCCCCCCACCCCCCCGTATTATCCTACGGTAAGCTAAGGGGCGGGTCAGCAGCCTTAGAGGGCTGGGCTGTCTGTGGCCATCATTGTTTGTAAATCTGGCCTTTGAACTTTCTAGCTAGAAGGGATTTTTCTAACTGGACGGATCCCCAGGCTGGCCTTTGCTGACTGAACTGAGTCAGCCGCCTTAAGCCTTCGTAACGCAACTGAGGGATTTCCCCTTCTCCCCGCATTCTCCTTTACAAGCTATTCTTTGAAGCATTTAGGGCTCTAAGAGTAATTCCTCCACTCCTGCCTATGAACCAATTCCTTTGGTTCTTCCCCCCCCCCCCAGAAACCTCTGAAGCAGATTCCTGCCCGACGAGGGCCTCCGAATCTGCAGATCCGGCCACCTTGGAGGGAGACGGAGGGAAAACCTGGCCAGGCAGATCAGGCGCATAACCTGGATAAGCCTGCCATTAGGTGAGCCCTTTGCTTAGGGAGGCAGTTTTGGACTCCTGCCCGGTTACACGTTTTAATAGCGTAGGATCCCGGGATCCCTGCCCGCAAGGACTGCCCATTTGTGCAGATTGGCAGGGAGGGTGCTGGAGAACGCCCTCCTGCGACGGGGAGTGTCTGTCTGTCTTCTCCATAGTTGTAGCGTAGTGGATGCCCAGGAAGGAGGGAACGCAATAACCCTCTTTTTGCAGCTGGGGAGGCCCCGCGATTGAGCCCAACCCGAGCCCCGAGCCGCCTTCCAAGAAAATAAACCCTCCAGGCAGGCCTCCCGCCGTGGCGTCCGAAGACCCGAAAGAGCCAGGTAGTGGGCAGGGCTCAGCTTAACCCAGAGGTTTGCCGACGCGGCAGCCCACGGGGCCTTTTCCTGGGAGGGAGACAGGTGGTGACTCTGCTTTTTCCCTCGAGAGCAGCTCCTGACGTCTCTTCCTTCCTGTCTCAGTGCCCCTCAATGAACGCCAGCTGGCCGTGATCGAAGCCTTCCGCCACGCCTGGAAAGGTTACAAGGAATTTGCCTGGGGCCACGACGAGCTGAAGCCCATCTCCAAGTCCTTTAACGAATGGTTTGGCCTCGGGCTGACCCTCATCGATGCGCTGGACACCATGTGGATCTTGGGCTTAAAGGCAGGTCTGTGCCTCGCCTGTCTCTTTGCTCCGCCTTCCTGCCCCAACCGGGGAAACCTAGAGAAGGTGGCCGGCTGGGTGGGCTCCTTGCTTTTCTCCCGGCCTTCACCAGTCCACCCTCCTTGTCAGTTGAGGGGGCTGTTTCTGAGGGACGCCTGTTTGGAGGGAGCCCGACGTATAGCAAATAAAAGGAGAAGCGTCTGGAATTCAGGAATAATCTCTCAGCCGGAACAGCCGAGCCCGGACCCCGTCTGGGGCTTCTCTTTCAGGAGGGGCTGCCGGAGAGGCAGGATCTGCAGGCAGATGCTTGTGCAGGCTGTCCCTTTCCTGCCCGGGAGACGTTGCTCGAGCTTCTGGGCTTCCTTTCCCCGATGCAGAGTTCCAAGAAGCCCGAGAGTGGGTCTCCCGGGAGCTCAGCTTCAACAAAGACGTGGATGTCAATCTCTTTGAGAGCGCCATTCGTATCCTCGGGGGCCTGCTGAGCACTTACCACTTGTCTGGGGACAGCCTCTTCCTGGAAAAAGCGGTAAGCTCCTTGCCTGCCTTTTAAGGCCTCTGGTGCGTCCCTCCCCTTCTCAGAAGGACCAAGAGGGCCTCTCCTCTCTCCCAGCACCTAAAAATGGCTGTGGCTCTCTCTCTCTCTCTTTCCTACCCTGCTGTTTCTCCCTTGTCCAGAAAGATATCGGGAGCAGGCTCATGCCGGCCTTTCACACCCCTTCCAAGATCCCCTTCTCGGATGTCAACATTGGGAAGGGCACAGCCCACCCGCCACGCTGGACCTCTGACAGCACCGTGGCCGAAGTGACCAGCATCCAGCTGGAATTCAGGGAGCTCTCCCGCCTGACTGGGGAAGAGAAGTTTAAGGTAGGGGGGGGGAAGGGAGTGGATTGGCTGGGCTCCCTCCTCTTAACGGTTCTGCTGAAGAGTGGAGCGGGGTGGGGTGGATGGAGAGGAAGAAGCTATCTAATCAAGAAGTGGACGCTTCCTTAGCTTCTGGGATAGTCAGTTACTCTGCTGTTTGGTTGCAGAAGGAAGCCTGGCGCAAACTTGTCTCCAGATAGACTAGTAAAGGCTTTTTGCATTTCTTCTCGGGGTGTAGCTCCACCAGGGTATATACTGTAACCCCCACAGGTGGTGGCTGGATGGAACTGGGTCCAGTCCCCTAGAAATCTGCTACACGTGTCTCAAAGTCTTCTTTGTGTACTGCTTTTCCTGGGTGTGGTTCCAAAGCTCCACTGTTTGTTCCTTTGCTTCCTAGAACGCTGTGGACAGGGTGATGAGACATGTCCACTCGCTCCCTGGCAAGAACGACGGCCTGGTGCCCATGTTTATCAACACCAACAGCGGGCAGTTCACCCATCTCGGGGTCTACACCCTGGGGGCTCGAGCTGACAGCTACTACGAGTATTTGCTCAAGCAGTGGATCCAGGGAGGGAAGAAGGAGAATGAGTAAATCCTTTTAAAATTCCCTTCCTTCCTTTATAAGAAATCTAGCAGGATTTTCTGTGGAGAATTCCAGGGCTTTTCCTGCAAGCTCTGCACAAAAGTGGAGTTTGGGTTGATTGGAAGTCAGGATGAAAATACTATTTCATTTTCACACCCATGAATGCTTTCCTGAAGCTGTGTTCCTCTCTTCTGGGAAAACCTTGCATGCGCAAAGACATACTCCCGTTCTCAAACACAATGTGTGATGTTTCTCCAGCTTATGGCCTGAAGATAACTGTAAATGAGGCAAGGATGCCTTCCTGGTTGGCGTTCTTGATCGACCTTCGTTATGCCTTTTATGGTATGCTTTGCTACCAGCAGCTAAGTCTACTCCTAACGACCGCGCTCTTTCCCCTGGCAGGCTCCTGGAAGACTACGTGAAGGCTGTGGAGGGCGTGAAGATGCACCTGCTCCGGAAATCCTATCCCAAAAGGCTGACCTTTGTCGGCGAGCTCGCTCACGGCCGTTTCAGTGCGAAGATGGTGAGCCTTCTTTTGAGGATAGGGGGTGGGGGAGGGGGCAGAGGGGCACCTGTTTTTCCACAAACCTGCTCTTCCCAGAGAGTCTCGGGGTGTGCTGGTGGAATAAGGCAGTCTCTTGCTTCCTCTTCAGCAACCAGCTACCCTCCATGCTGTTGTTAAGCAGTTTCTGAACGGCAGTGGATGGATTCGCTTAATTAAGCAGATTTCCCCTTCAGGGTCCAAGCACTGTGTCTTCAGCCCTTTGGCTGGGCCTTTTAGTCCCCTGGAGAAGCCGCTGGGCTGCCAGCACCTGCCGCAATGGCCCCTCTCAAGGGTTCATATCCGCCTGCGCAGATCTTCCCCCTTCCTTCTTGGCTCTCCTTGCTGAAATATCAGTTCCTGTGCTCTGAATAGGAAACCCCTTCCCTGGGCTGCGACAGGAAGACAGCTGGCGGGGGAGCCAGCCAGGCGTGGTGCGCCCCAGCCCCAGAGGCTTCCCGGCTTGAGCGTAGGAGAGGGGCTTTTGCAGAGGAAGCCGGTGGCCCACCATCTCCCCTCCCTCTGTGTTTCCGGAGCAGGATCACCTGGTCTGCTTCTTGCCTGGGGTCCTGGCCCTCGGCGCGCACAACGGGCTCCCTGCAGATCACCTGACCCTGGCAGCGGAGCTGGCGGAAACCTGTCACCAGATGTACGTGCAGGTAGAGACTGGCCTGAGCCCCGAAATCGTCCACTTCAACATGCATCCGCAGAAGGACCGGAAGGACGTGGAAATCAAGGTGAGCAGCTCAGCAGCCCTGACCCTGCCCGGGTCCCCGGAGTCCCTGGCGGAGGGAGGGCGAGACCCGCTCTGCTGCGGGCATCCGGGTGGCGCACGGGGATGCCCACACAGGGTGGAAATGCAGGGCTGCGCTGCCCTCGGCTTTCCTTCTGCTCTCCTTTGCCCAGACGGCCGACAGGCACAACCTGCTGCGTCCTGAGACGGTGGAGAGCCTCTTCTACCTGTATCGGTTCACCGGCGATAAGAAGTACCAGGATTGGGGTTGGGAGATCTTGCAGAGTTTCAATAAATACACCCGGGTGAGTCTGAGCTGGGGGTCCCATCAGAGAGAGCAAAGGAGGAGACGCACACGCCCCATTAGCAGGAGGTACAGCTGGGGCCAAGCAGGCTTTGAATGAACAGCGCCCCAAGCAAGCCAAGATGGTGAACTTTGACGGCCTTCGAATTTCACACTGGGCTTCCCCCGTCCAGGTCCCGACTGGCGGCTACACGTCCATCGACAACGTCCAGAGCCCCGGCCATCCAGAGCCGAGAGACAAGATGGAGAGCTTTTTCCTGGGCGAGACTCTCAAGTACTTTTTCTTGCTGTTTTCGGATGACCTGAACTTGATCAACCTGGACAAGTACGTCTTCAACACGGAGGCCCACCCGCTCCCCATCTGGCCACCGGCGTAAAGAGAAGCCGGGCGTCTGCCGCTCCCAGGTTCGATCCTGCCCCCATTCCAGGGACCTGGCGGGAGGCTGAGCGACATTCCTGGTGAAGGGAATTCCTCCCGGAGGAATTGTATGTGAGGGGAGGTGGGTTTCTGGCCTGGAATCACTGCCCCCTCTCCGAAAAGGGGCACCCAAAGGAGGAACGGGCAATCAGGTCACTGCCGTGCCAGATCCCGCTTGGCATATGTGAAGAGCGCAGAGCTCACTTTGACCCAGGGAGCACCTCAAAATAGCAAGAGAGGGGACCCCTCTTCCGTTGTCTCCGTTCCGTGGCCTTTTCCCCAGGTATTCACCCCAGGGTCAGACCAAGGCTGCAGGTGGGGGTGGGGTAGGGGTGATCCTGTCCAAAGGAGAGTCCTCCCCTCAAAAACAGTTGCTGACCTCCTGGTCCCGAATAATGGGGGGGGGACTTGTGCCCTGTTGTGAACTGGGGAGAAGCTGGATGTGGGGGTTAAATATATATATATATATATATTTTCTTAACTTATCTGCAGCAATGCAGGGAGAAAAATGTGAAAATTTACATTATGAGAAAGCTAAAACAGAAGGTTATCTATGTAGGAAATTATATACGTATAATATGAATAACGTTTTGGCTCAGGTATCCTACCGAAAACCGCTTCCTGCGTGGGTTCCTCTTCCAGGTTGGAGGCCCGAGGGGGCTCTTGACCTTTACTTTGCAAGCCTATTCGGGGGAGGGGGGGCTGGAGAGCAAGGAAGCAGCGGGTCGCATGGTCCTTGTCCCCAGAGCGGATTCTGCCCACCAGGATTTCTGTCTTGTGCTTGAAAAGATCCCCTGGAAAGTTCGGCTGAAGAACCAACCGCTAACCAGCCTTTGCTCTGTGGCCTTTCAACGCCAGCCACAGGGGAAGCTGCTCCCAAAGGTGTGAACTGAGGTATATTTACACCAAAGCGTGGAACAAAGGCTTGTTCGCTTCTGCTTTGCGCTTTGTTGTCTTTCTGTCTCTCCGAGTGCCTGCAGGATCCAGCTCCCACCCCTCCCTTGCTCTGCCTTTTCGCCCCTCCCTTTCTAGCTTTCATTTCCCTCCCTTTCCCAGTTGCTCAATCTCAGCACTTTAAAGTGGGGGCAGAGAGAAGATTCACGGGACAATCTTAGCCGGTTTTGGTGGGACCGATTTGTTGTATTTGGGGACCTCCCTAAGTGTGTCCTTTGTGCTTGCTGCTGTTCTGCCACTTGGTCACAATGCTGTTGTGGCTGGAAAAGCTGCTTTAAATCCCCCCCCAACGAAAGGACAGGGAGACCCAGCTGGCCCGGTCCCCCTCGGCACAGAGGGGAGCTGCCGTTGGTGCCATGGCAGGAGAAATCCCGGCTGGATTGTTTTCTGTGAAAGTGGCTTCAGAGGGCCTGGGAATCCTGTTTCTTTTTTGTATGTTATGCCTGACCCAACATGCATGTTTCCCAAGACCGGGGTGTTTGGTACTACCTAACAGAGGGGACGTTGCAGTGACCCGAAATCAAGAGAACGATCGCTCGGAGCTCTCGGCGTGGGCCTCGGACTCCGCTCCTTCTCCCCGGCAACATCACGAAGCCGGGGACTCGGGGAGAACCAAACACTTCGAACAGTTGAAGCACAATTAGTTGTCGTAACAAAGATTCTTCTCACTGTAATTGTGGACTTCTGGAGGACTTCACCATTGCCACGTTCCTTTTAAGTGAAATTGGTGTTTGCTCTTGTAGGCACAAAGTCCCACCTGAATTTTGGGGGGGAGCAGTCCCAGTTTTCGAGCGTAGTTTTCTGTTCCCCCATTTAAACAGACCCTGGAATTTAAAAGCCATACTGCAAATCCCCAGTTTTGGGAGGCTGACACTTTACTTTGAACTGGTGCCTTCCGATTTGAAGGGGAGAGAGAGAAGGGTTGGCATGTACCCCAAAGTGAGCATTTCTTCCAGCCCACGGAAGTCCAGAGCTGGGCTGCAGACCCACAACCTGCAGTTCTCCGAGCCTCTTTTAAGCGGGCCACCTAAGATGTTTGGTTCCTGGATCCTTCTCAGAGTTAGGTGCCAAACGTGCCCCCCCCCAACCCCCAAGTGCAGAATCGGTTTGCTGCTTTGTTTACTGGTGTTCAACCCTGAATTACCACTTGCCTCGTGTTCTCCATGGAGGCTGGGATGTCGTCCTAATTTTGGAAATTTCAAGAGAAATGTACCACATCAGGAAAACCGAGCTCCATTTTCATGTTTGTCTTGCGGAGCCAAATGTGATTTTTTTGCTGTTTTTATCATGGCCAGCTCATCTCACGTCTTAAGAGCAGATGAGAGAGTCTTAAATGATCAGGCACAACAGGCAGTAAACAGACCGGAAGTGAGGGCAGGATTGTGGCTGCCAAACTTGGTAGGGAAGCTCGCTATTGTGAGGAGCACCTTCGTGCTCCCATCGTTCCCTCTGCATAATTACTTTCAAATTGCCTTTTTTTCTCCCAAGAAGAGACATACTTGCCGAAGCCTCGTTGGTGTGATCTGCTCCAAGGTATTTGTAAAGTAGAATTGATTCTTTTGTGAATGTGCAAATGGTTCAAAGTGCGACTCACCTTTTTGTGGAGGTGGGAAATATCTCTGAAAGAGAATCTTAAGTGATTTTGGCTGGGGAGTCAGTCTGCAGAAATTCTACTCCACCTTAATAAACTTGCAATTTATTTTGAGAGGCTGCATTTTTCTGTGCCACCAACTGCTTGTATGTTTCTGTCTTGCCAGAACGGGCTGAGCTGGCTTTTGCATGAGAGGTTGAAGGAAAAAAGGCCCCGGGAAGTGGAACTGGCCCTGGGTTCAAGGCCTGTGGCAGGCGCGTCCTCCCTCGACGGTGGCAGAGCACAGAGGGAGAACTCCCGTCTGTAGGGTCTCCGGAGCGAAACCAAGCCGGCAAGGGAAGGAAGCGTTTTTCCTTGGGGTGCGAGTCTCCTGGGTCTCCCCCCGAGTGGGTGAGGGCCTGGCTAGATGGTCCAAAGGTCTAGGGTAGCCCCCCTACTGCTTTCAGGGCCACCGACTTAGAATGACCAATCTGAATGCATCTAAGCGCTGCGTTTGAGCTCTTCCCCTGCCCTCCCCCAATTGCCAGATCCTTTCTCAGAAAGAGGTGAACAGAAGGCCCGTTTCATAAGGAGCTTTATTCCTCCTTATTCTTCACACCGTGGCATGAAAGCGTCACTGCTTTAAAGAGGACACGCCGGTTTCCCTCCCTTTGTGCTTCTCTTACACACCGGCTGGCAACTCAGAGCCTACTTGGTGGCCTTGATGGTGGCAGCCTCCACCCAGCCCCGGATGATCCTGGCTTCCTGCAGCCGAGCTTCCCTGGCCGAGGCGGGATCAGCTGGGTCGGAGCTCCTGTTGGGGGGGAAAAAAAGGCCCAGTGAAGTGGACCATCCCTGAGGCTTGTCAAAGGGCAAGCGTCCAGCCGTGGGAGCTAAGCAGTTACAAGGGGCCCTCCGTCGCCGTGGGTCCTCTTTCTGAAGCATTTAAAATGAGTAAAAGCTTGTTTTTCAAAACAAAGAGGGCCAATGAATCATCTGAAGGGACTTTCTTAAAGAAGTCCAGTTGCCATTTGGGACAACCATGAGCTGGATGACCGAGAAGCTCCATAGAGACCTGAAGAGAGCTAATGGGCTCCCCGGCTCAGCACCTGGGCTGCACGAAGGCCACCAAAAGCCCACCTGATCCGGGAGACGGCGGCAGCGGCCCCCCTTGGTCAGCAGGCAGGGGCAGCCCGGAGCGGGAGGCAGCTACCTTGTGAACCAGACACTCCCGCAAGAGAGAGAGGGTGGGGAGGAGGAGGGGGAAAGGCCGGTCTAGGACTCCGCAGGGCAAGAAGAGAACAATCCGAGGAGCCCTCTTTGGGGGAGCTGGGGAAGAAGCCACCGGGGGGCCCGCTTGGCCAAACGTACCGGAGATCGAGGTGGTGGGCGCCTCCTTTGATGGTGATGGCAATCAGAGAGGAACTCAGGTTCTTCCGCACCTGGGAAAGGCAACATCTGAGAGTCAAACTTCCCGTGGGTGGGGGAGGGGTGAGGGAGAGATCAGGTAACAGGTCCAGGTAGATCTGAGCAGATCCCAGGAACACCGAGCAGGTACTTACGCCGCCTGATGCCCACGGGTCCAAATCTCCATTGGAAAAGATGATGTTGCTCGCAGCAGCCAGATCTACAGTTATCAAAAGAGCAGCAAGGTTATTCATAGGTTTGAACGAGGAAGCCCACAAAAGCCCCCCGGGTGCCCGTGAGCCAGTGGGGAAGCGGTGGCGGTGGTGGGGGTCGGGAGGAGAGTGCCCGCCTTAAACCATTCAGTGGCTCCGCGAAGGCTTTTCTCGGCAAGGTTGCTTTAGCCAGCCAGGCCCAGAGGCTTTTCCCACAGGAGGTCCCAGCCTTGGACCGAAAGCTTCGGGATTCCACAGCATCCTCACAAAGAGGCCCAGAGGACAGGAGGCCCCATTGTCCCTGTGAATCTGGGACCACATTCTGCTGCGCTTCAAGACCGCCCAAGCGGCCCACAGGAGGCAGCAGGGTCCTCCTCCCGCAGATCACAAAGAGCAAGTGGGGCCCTTCAGGAGCCTCCCCCCCCAAATCACAAGCCGAAATCCAGAGACACGAGCTAAACAGGTTGCTGCTCACCACTGCCCCAAAAGTTGGTCCGCAACCAGGATGGCTGGGGCCAGACCCCCCACTTGCGAAAGCAGTAGTCTTCCCGGGCGGCCTCGGTGAAGGGCAGCTCCGGAAACATGTCGGTCACGTTGTTGCTGTCGAACGTTAAGTTGATCTCTGTGCAGACCTGGAACAGAGGAGAGTCTGGCTGGCAGAAGAAGCAAGCGCCCGGCTCCCGTCCGGGCTTGGGGTGAACAGGCGGGCCGTGCCTGGCCCGCGTCAGCCCAGCGAGAGGAAAAGGAGCACCCCGAACACCCCGTCTGCAGCACTCCACGCGGGAATGGGAGACCCCCAACAGGAAACCTTCCACCATCCCCACCTGGCACCGTGGCAGTCACCTCCAATCCTGGCCAGCCCCGGTGAGACGGCTCTTCCCCCAACGTACCTGATAGTCCCAAGCCTCAGCGTCGGGCCCGGTGCCACAGCCGGTTGGATCGGAGCACTTCTGGTACAGCTTGTAAATGTCGAAACACGTTTCCGTCCCGGTGGAGTTGTAAAATACTCCTGGTAGAGCAAGAAGAGGAGGCTGAGTCCACTCCAGGTGCTCAAAGGAGACGAGACTAGGCTGGGGGGGGGTTTCCTCCCTTAAGCCGAAATCATCCCACGGAGCCCCCCACCTCGGGAGAAAAGGCTCCCAAAGTCTCAGGTTAAAATCCTTTGGAAGCAGCAGCAGCAGCTGCTGGAGACTGTTCGGTCAACAAGCCCCAAAACAGGCTTAAGGCTTCAGCACGCGACGGAGGAAAGGAAGGCGTTCTTTGCCAAGCTCTGGTTTTTGTCGTAGAAAGCAACTCTTGCTGGTGGCTGGGCAGAGAAACTGCCAATATCCCTTGTTAAACCTCCTTCTGTTCAGCCAAGGTATAAATCCTAGGAACAGCAGGAGGCCAAGATTTTCCTCCTCTGCTGCCTCCCGGCCAGAGAAAGTCCAGGGGGCAGCAGCCCGCTCTCCTCCCCCCGCATCTGAAAAGCAGGGGGCAAGCCTGGACCTGCCTTTTCCCTCATTTTGGCCAGGATCCACCACACCTCGGTGGGTACCAGCCAATGGGAGGGAGGGGAGGAGATCTGTCGTTGCTGTCTTGGAGATGAGGGATCAGCTGACCTGCTCTCCTGGTAGCCCAGAAAAACAAAGAGTGAAGCGCAGCTAGCAAGACCGGCCGTCCCACCGGCTGAGCCCAGAGAAGCAGAAACCCCGGAGGGGCTCCCAACGGGCAGAGGGGAGCTCCAGGGCTGCTTCTGGCCGACACCTGGCCCATGGCTTCTGCAGAGACGCAAGGCCAAAGTCTCAGCTCGGACACCTACCTGCCTAAACTCCTAGAGGGGCTCCAGAACCTGCGTTCCCAGAATGCCCTGTGTGACGTGGTGCTGGAGGCCGAGGGGGCCTCGTTCCCCGCCCACAGAGCCCTCCTTGCCGTGGGCAGCAGCTACTGCAGGATGCACTTTGCCAGGGAGCCAGCCGACCGGGCAAGCCCGCTCAGGCTGGCCCCGCCAGTCACCGCCCGGGGCCTGCAGGGCGTCTTGTCTTTCCTTTACTCCAACCGGCTGGAGCTGACTCTGCAGACGGTTGAGGAGGTCTTCCGGGCGGCCGAGGCGCTGCTGGTGCGCGAGGTGATGCGCCTGGTCTTCCGCTTCCTGGAAGGAGCACTGGACCGGCACTCCTGCCTGCCCATCCTCCGCCTCGCTCGACGGCTCGGCCCCGAAGAGCTGAGACTGAAGGTGCAGCGCTGGGTGAGCAAGCACTGCGGCCACATCCTGAGGGACCCCGCACAGCTGAAGGAGCTGGACAGGGCGACCCTGTGCGGCATCCTGGACGGAGGGGACACCCGGGGGCTGACCGAACTGGAGCTCTTTCGGGCGGCCCTTTGCTGGCTGGAGCACAACAGCACCCAGCCGGGAGAGGCAGCCGAGGTGCTGGGCCACATCCGCTTTCCCTTTATACCGCTCCCAGATCTGCAGAGCTTCGTCCAGGAAGCAGCCGTCATGAAAACCGAGCCTGCTTGCCGCCGGTACCTCCGGGAAGGCCTGGACTACCACGGGCAGCCGTACCTGCAGCCGCTTCTGCAGAGCGAGCGCACTCAGGTGCGCCACAGGAACGAGACGCTGATGGTGCTGGGGGGCCGATCGGCAGACAACGCCGTCTGCGGGGACCTCTGGGCTGCTGACCAGCACGGCCATTCGTGGACGGCCCTCGGGAAGCTGAGTGGGCCCGTGTACAATCACTGCGTGGCTGTCCTCCACGACTTTGTCTTCGTGATGGGCGGGCAGGAGAGCTTTGACCCGACAGGCCAGGAGCCTTCCAAGAAGGTAAGGGCAACCTGGCCAGCCTGGGAACTGCCCCAAGGGCCAGAGCTGGCGGCTTGGTCTTCCTTAAGAGTCAGAGGCCAACGGAGTCGTTTGAGGGGAGCAAATGTTTCTTCGTTGGCATCACTATAGAGTTCCTGGTGGCAAGGCTGATTTCCACCTTCCCAAATGGAGAAGTGGGCAGCTGAGACCCGGGGCAGCCACTGGCCTTTCCTTCTTCCAACTCCAGGTGTTCAGGTTCGACCCATGCCGCAACACCTGGCTGCAGCTGGCGAGCATGCTGGTGCCCAGGACCCGCTTCTACGCTGGAGTGCTGAACGAACGACTGGTGGCTGTGGGGGGAGGAGTGCTGCTGGGGATGCCGACTGACACGGCCGAGGAGTACCGCCTTGCCAAGAATGCGTGGCGGCCCCTCACGCCCTTTCCGGTGCCGGTGGCCGACCATGCGGGGGCGACTCACGGAGGCATCTTGTACATCTCAGGTGCGGAAGGGTCTCTTTCAGGGCAAGGAGCGGCTGGCACGGGCCCCTCTGGTGCGAGAAGGCCCTGGGTTTGGGGCCGTCCCCTTTCCAGGCTGAGAGCGGCCTGTGTCCAGGGGCCAGTTGCAGAGGAAGGAGCACTCACCCTTTTCTCCGTCACAGGGGGCTTCGCGCAGGGCCAGACCCTGAGTGCCATGCACAGCTACCTCCCCCGCCTGCGCTGCTGGGTCAGGAACCGGCCGATGGCCTTTGCCCGCTGCGATCACGGGATGGCAACGGTGGGAGACCGCATCTTCTGCCTGGGAGGAAGGGCCCTGGCCAAGGTAGGTGGCATTTGCTCCCTCCTGTTTGGGCTCCCGGGACTCCCCGAGGCCCAGCTGGGTGCTCTTTGCAGGCCCCCTGGTTCTAGCCCTACGCTTTGGTTCTTTGCAGGGCCAGGAGTGGGTCCCTGTGAGCGAGGCGGAGTACTATTGCCCCGTCACTGATCGATGGGCCCGGCTCCGTCTGTCGGCCGTCGACCTCTGCCACTTCAGCCTCACCACCAGCCAGCTTCAGCTCTACGTCACGGGCGGGGGGTCTCTGCGGCGGAGGAGCAAAGAGGACGGCGTCTGGGCCTGCCATCCTAGCAGGGGAACCTGGATAAAGGTGGGCTGTCTGCCCCGGGCTCTGGCGGATCACGCCTGCTGCTTCGTTCACCTGCCGCCCTGGATGGCAGGTCCAGGAGGAGCCGAGAGAGAGGAGCCTTCGGACGGCGGGGGGAAATAGCTGGATCAAAGCAGTTTGGGTTTTTCCCGGGGTGACCGTCAGGGACATGAACTGGCAGCGATTCTGTCCCCAGGCCCCACCCTGGAGAAAGGCAGCATTTGTGGAATGAAACTGAGCGTGGACTCACCAGAAAGAGCGGCCAGCCCTCGCATGGGATCCTTACTGGCCAGCATCAGTTCACAGCCAACCTGAATTAACAGACACGCCCAGGCTCAATTTCTTATGCTTTCTGCCCCAAATCCCAAAGTGCTTATATCGTCTGTACCAGGAGTCACGAAACGCAAAAGTAGCCACAGGGCGATGTTTGCTTACCCTTTGGTAAACATACCAGCCCTGGGCATAGGCATGTGAAAGGGTTTGGGTGTGGAAAGCTTGCAACTGTATTTTACAAATTACAATATCAGCATTAAAGTGACACCACCACAAAACGGAGGTTATTTTTGCCAAGTTGGGGGTCCCGAGGGACAGAGTTGCCCTACAGCTGAAGAAGGGCAAGCCTTTACCTTGACGGGGTTTGCCGGAAAATGGCCGATAAAGTCAGTCTTGTAAGGATAATCCATCATCGCCATCATGGTGAAGGCATTCCGGGCAAACCCAAAGAGCTGCTTGACGTCCTCCTGAGTCGAAAGCGGGTGGCAGAGCGCCATCTCTGTGCTGATTCTCCTGTAAGCTTAACACAAGAGAAAGACACAATTGGCATCCTCGACCTGTGAAATAAACTGCATTTGGGGTTTAAACCATTCCGGTCAAGTGCAGGGCAGCAAGGTATCCAGTCGCAAACTGCCCACAACTTCACACCCTAAAAAGTGACCGTCCCAAGGGCCGTTCACCCCTATTCAGGGCTCCTTCCTTCACCTCCAACCAGGCTGAGGTCTTTGATTTGTCGGAATGCTTCTCGGACAGCTTTGGGACACTCTGGACTGTAGTTTTCAAAGTCCTGGGAGAAAAAGACAAAATTCCCTCACTGAGTCAGATTCACTGGGGTGTGAGAGGTTTCGCTTAGCAGGAAAAAGGGCACCCAATCAAGCCGCCTTTTCTTACTGCCGTGACGTCCTTGAAGAACTGGCCGGGCTCTCCAATCCCCGCGGTGGACAGCACAGGGGCGCTGGCCGCGAGGGCCCCGACCACCAGATTGGGGTACTTCTGTCTCATGTAGGCGCTGAGCATCCCTCCGTAACTGAAGAGGGATAGCGAGAAAGCGATTATTTTCCTGGAGAGGAAGCAGAGAATTCTAGGCTCATTGAAAGGAGGAAGGGACCACAGCCTCATCGGGATCCTTGGCGCTCTAAAAACGTGCAGCCGGTGCACGGGGCGCCCGCTATTTTGCTAGGGAGCCGCCCTCACCTGCCCCCGAAGGCGACGACTGGGGAGTTCTGCGCCCGGTGCTGCTCCTTCAGCCACGCGATGAGAACCGCGTAGTCGGCCAGGGCTTGCTCCACGCTCAGCAGCCCGGCATTTTGCCCCTTCAGGGACTCCGCTCCGAACGGAAGCGATTTCCCGTAATACCTCTGAATCAAGCCAGGAGAAAAGGCGAGCCGGTGAGGATCCGGTGCCCCGGCGGCCCCCAAGACTCAGACCTCGGGCGCCCCGGCCAGCCCGGAGCCGGCAGCGGCCCACTTACGTGCTCGGCAAAGACCACCAGGGCCCCCTGCTGCTCCGCCAGCTCCAGCAGGAAGCCGGTGTTGAGGGCGAAGGTCCAGACGTTCCCTTCGTTCCCCGTGTAGAAGAAGATGGGGCCAGCCCCCGGCCTCCAGAACTCGTCTGTGGGACACAGCGGTGAGCGGGAAAGCGCAATCAGTCCTCGTTTAGCGACGGCCTCGTTTAGCAACCGTTTGCAGTTACACTCGGCAACCAATTGCGGTCTGCTCAGCCGCCCTTCTCCCCCCCCCCGGGCTCACCTGCGATCAGGTACCGCTGGAGGAAGGTCCGGTTGCGGCAGCTCTGGAAGTTGAAGTGGTCCAGCCGCTGCCGGAAGAAGCGCTCCTGGAAGGCCGGCCGGGCTGCGGGGAAGACCGGGCGGCGTTAGCGAGCGCGTCCCCCGCCCCACGGCAGCCCCCCCCCGCCCGGGAGAGCGCAGGCGCGGCTTGCGGCGGAGACCCTCACCTGCCGCCCCCAGAGCCAGCAGCAGCAGCAGCGGCAGGGGCAGGGAGGGGCGCGGGGGTCCCGCCGGGCTCGCTTCCATGCCGCCGCCGCCGCCAGTCACGCGCCCCGGGGCCCGCCGGTCATGTGCGCGGAAGTCACGTGCCCCCCGTCCGTCGCCATGGGGACCGAGGCCGCCCCCGCGCTGCCCAGGAGGGTCGCGGGGTGTGTGTGTGGGGGGGGTCCGGCCTCTCCCGCCGCTTCCTCCCCGCAGCCCCCCCCCCTCCCCCGGCTGCAGATCCCGGCCCTGCATGAGGCGGGGGGGGGTCCGGCCGGGCGCCCACCGCCCCCGATGCGCCGCCGGGGGTCGCGGCCGCCTCCCTTCCCCGCCCGCTGGCTGGCTGGCGCCGGGCGAGGCGGAGGCGGAGGCGGCGCGCTCTCTGTGCGCCCCGCGGCTCGGCACGGAGGCGGCGGCGGCGGCGGCGGTGAGCGGGCGCCCGGCCGGCAGGCCCTGCCCGGGGGCGGCGGGGGGCGGCGGGGGAGCCCCTCTCGGGCTGCCGCGGGCGGGCGAGGCGGGCGGGAGCCGGGCAGCCTCCCGAGGGGCTCCTGCGGGGGGGGGAGGGTCGGGGACCGCTGTCCGAGGACCCCCGCCGGGCCGGATCCTCCCTGCCGGCCGCCCTTCCGCGGCTGCCCCGGGCGAGCAAGCAGCCCCCCCCCGAGCCCCGAGGCCCCCGAATGGCAGGCAACGCAGAGGGATTTTGGGGAGGGGGAGGGCGAATCCTCCCCTTGCTGTGTTTTCTGGGAAGGAAGATGCCACGTTGGTGCCGCTGCCCGGCTATAATTAGGCTCCTCCGTCTGGCTTAAACCCGCCTTTCCCCCCAAAGCCCGTCCAGATGAGTCGTCTTCTGTAGTTCTTGCTCTCGGCCTGTATTTAGGAGAAATCCAGCAGCTCAATCCAGTCCCTTGACCCAGATCTTTGCCAGGTGAGTAGCGGCCCAGGTGGAGCTGACTGGTGACTTGTCAGGTGGAGGCAGGATTTGTGTTGCCAAGTCTTGTTCGGCTGGCCAAGCGCTTAGCTGGTGTGGATGGAGAAGAAAAACCTCGCCAGCCTCTCCCGTCTGGGGATTAGTGGCAGGAATGCAGATTTCCCTGGGTGCAGCGAGGCGGGGGACGCCGGTGGTCCTGGCGCTCTTCCCATTCTGGAGTTGGTGGGCCTGTGTTGTGCTTCGGAATCAAGAGAGCGGATCTGGGAATGTGGAGTCCTACGCAGAGAATATGGAGACTGGGATTCAGTCTGAACTGAAAGACTCTGGATTGAGCAAAACTGGTATAAGTATTTGGAGCCAGACCTTTGCCAGGGAATGCGCCTTGGCTCATTTATGCGAGTTGCCTGCAACTGGGCTATCCTTTTAGCTGGCAGAGTCCCCTGGGATCGTGGCTTCCGTATGGCTGGACATTCTTGCCTTCTCCTTGGAGGGCTAGACTTGACAGCCTCCGGGCTCCCTTCCTGGCCTCCAGATCCAGAGCAGGAGTCAACCTGGTCAGAAATGGCTCCTGTTTCCTAGCAACCGGCCACCATCTCCTCTACGATTCCAGAAAGCCTTGGAACAAAAGGCTCTTGAAACTACTCTCCCCCCCCCCCCAATCCTACCAGCCGAGCTTTCCAGTAGCTCTGGAGAGAGCAGACCATGCCTGTCCCTGCCAGGAATGCCCCGTCAGCTGTTTCTGCCTAATGGAACTGGCATTGATCTGCCACTGCAGGGCTCTGGGCATCCGCGCCAGCTCTGCTTTCGCTCTCAATGAGATCTGCAGCGGAAGTGGGGGCAAGATAGTGTGACAAGCCCACACAACCTCTCTGGCAAGGAGTATCTGGAGACACTCTGTCCGCCAGGGGAGGCCCCTGTAATTCAAGGAAAGGCAATTCAATAAAGGGGAACATTTGTAGCTCGGGGTTGAACGGAGAGGTCCTTGGTGCTCTCTGAGCCTGGCTGTTTTCTGGCAGATGTTTCATGACCCAAAGTAGGTAACATCAGCAGTGCTGGTGGGGCTTGCTGCAAACGCTCCTTCTGGCGTTGGTGATGTCACCTAGTTGGGTAATGAAATGTCTGCAAGAAAACAACCAAGTTCAGAGAGTATTAAGGACCCCTCAAAGAAAATTCGGTGTGGTCTGTATCCAGTCCTTGCCTCACCTCCATCAGCCAGGGCCTCAGGATCGCCGTCTGGCCACTGAGCCGTGGCTTTTGTGTCCTTTCCGTGGTAGGCCTAAGGAGTCGAGTGTCCTATGGCTCCCTCAGTCGTAGCCTTACGGTGGGTCAAATTCTGGGTCCAGCAAGACCACCTGCTTTAGACTGAAACTGCAATGCTGGCAAATAATGGCAACAGCTGCATCCTTGTTTACTTTTAATTTATTTTTGTATTTTCTGAGTTTCAAAGTGAGGCTGGTACTTTTCTGTGCACCAGCCTGTTCTGTGCCTGATTTGTTTTTCCAAATGCCACAAGGTTCAGTCCAAGTTCTTTAAAAACAAAACGTTCACCAATTAGTGGTACCCCAAATCAAGCCGAAGGGAGTCAGTGTGCTGGAATCTCAAAAAGAAAACCTGCCAGAAATTATGCTGGCGTTATCGGTTTCAGACAGAGGCTCGCGTGTCCATGAACAGAAACTGTGGCTTCTCTTTCTCCCAAGCAGCCAAATGTTGTGCCCGGTATCAGATTACAGGTTCGGAAGGAGAGAATTGTGCTTGCCCTCTGCAAAAATGAACTCATTGCAGATAAACGTTCTGTGGAGCTCAAAAGGAATGGAGTGGGGGAAACGGTCAGTGCTAGGATTGGTGAAGTGTGTGAAGCAGAGGCACGTGAGTCTCTGAGCTCTCCGGGTGCCACAAGTGCATTCCTGCTGTGTTGTTGTGTACAGCCTGGGAAACCGGAGGCTGAGGCCTCCCTCCTCAGCAGGCCTGGTTTTGTCGGAGGGACAATGGCCCCATTTTGCTAGCAACCGGTCTCTTAAAAGAAGAGGCCAGAACTGCCGTGTAGTAAAACCAGTCTCCTCCTCCTCCTCCCGTCTGGGTCTCTGCAACAGACGGGAAGAGGCAGCCTGGCCGCCCCGCCTGGTGCCCGGGGAGTTGGCGGCTCCGCCTCGGATGCCAGGAGGGAGGAGGGCCTGCTGCAGATGCTGCCCTGCACAGAAGGTCCGTGGAGGGGCTGCCCCAGACGGCAAGGGACTGAACGTGGGCAAGGCCCAGAATGCGAGGCACGAACCCGGGGCTGGTCGGGGGTCCTGCGACACCCACGCCCGTGGCTTTAGCGCCTGGGAGGCTCAGCCAGAGCAGAGAGGGGGAAAGAACAGGCCTAAGCAGCCAAGCTCCTTCCTGGCGGGAGAGTCCCAAAGGAGTCTTGAGCACCCACTTCGATTTGAGGGCGTCTCTGCTCTGGGCAGAGAGAAGCTAGAGAGCCCCAGTTCCTCCCAGTAGTGCCTCTTCTTCCCCTCGCTGGAGCTGCTGCTGGTCCCTGCTTTGGTCTGAGTAAATTCGTAAGTCTGGCTAGCTGTGAAATGGAGGCGAACGCTCATCAGCCTCGGAAGGGGCCGAGACACGAAACTCTCCTTCCTTTCTCTTTGCAGTGCCTGCCTTTACGATGTACCAGGTGGGTCCGACGTCTCCAGATTTGTCTGGCTCGACCCCGTCCTGCGAGGAGACCCCTGACGCTTATTGCCCAGAGGATGACCGGTGGCAGAGGCTGCGCACGGCTGTCCGGAAGCTGGAATTCTGGGAAAACTTTGAGGCGGAGTTGATAGGCAGCGGCTTCTTCTCCAAAGTCTTCAAGGTACGGCATCCCCCAGGCATGCCAAGCTAGCCCACCCAGCAGGCTGCCTTGCGTGCCCCTTGCGCTGTAGTTCCTCTCGGGGGAGGCGGCGGAATTGGGGAGCGGAAGTTGCAACGGGTCTACAAGGAGGCAGGTTTGAAGAGGGTGGGGGGGCAAAGCCAATCGGAGCAGATTACACCTCTTAAACCTGCTTCTGGGTATTCAGAGGACTCTTTCAGGCCTCAACATTTACACTCCGTGGCTAGTTGATTCCTTGGGTAGGGACAATCAGGAGAGCCCAGGAGAACGTGCAGAGAGCATCGTCTCCGCATCAGGCAAGAGGTTAGGAAAACGGGACGGGGAAGAACCAGAGAAGTCCAGCTGATGCCCCTTGTTTTCAGCAAAAGGTCACTTATTTCCAAGTCTGTTTCAAGACGGAGACGAGAGCACTCGGTGCCAGGACATGCCTTGGGTTCAGGGGGAGAGAGAGCAGTTGCTTTTTTTCAGGCAGAAAGCATGAGAGGCAGGAGTCCCCAGAGTGACTGGACTCGACCCAAGATGTCTCCTGCCAGGGGTGGACCGTGGCTGGACTCCTGGGCAAAATCAAGAGCTGGTGTTCCTCAGAAGGGAGATTAGCCTTTAAACGACACGCGCTCTGGTTGCACTAAGAACGCCGCTGCTGCTCCTGGCTCGCTTCCTTCCGAGGGTGCTTCTGCCCTGTCACCTTCCCCCACTAATCTCACCTCTGTCTCTCAGTGCCTGTTCATTTGCAAACCGACCACGGTCCTTATTTTCCAAAACCTTTCTGGATGGTGCTTCGTGTCCCTAACTCACCGTCTGTAGCATTCCTGCAGAAGGACGGGACCTTTGATTGCCAAGAAGATTTGCTGCAGTTTGGCAGGGTGACCTTCTGGAGCTTTCTAGAAGTGAGGGACAATTGCGTCGGGACGGAGCCAGGATCTGCCACTGCTGGGCAGCACCTTTCCCTCCTTATCTGGTGGCTGAGGCACCTGGTGCCAGGTTGGGGCACAACAAAGGCAGATCCTTCCTGTTGTTGCAAAGTTAAAGCCTTTGGCAGTTCCTCTCCACTCCATGAGGCTGGCCCTCCCCCACGGGGCAGCTCCTACATCCCGGAGAAAACAGGGCCAGACGCAGGAGAGGCTGCCTGTTGGATCGCTTGGGCCTGGGGTGGCTGGATTCTTGGGCAGCGTCAGAGGCAGCAAATGAAGGTGCCAGCTTTCCGAAGCCAACAAAACCCGAGGCGGCTCCTTTTCAAAGCTTGGGGAATGCTGGCCTGGAGGGCCTGGCCGAGGGAAGAGCTCCCATCTGGCTTCGCCCCGTCTGGCCATCCCTTTCAGGCCCCCTCCTTCCTCTTCCTTCTTCTGCCTCCTTCTCGGGCAAAGCGGGCACAATGATTGTGCACGCTTTTCGTGGCTCACTGAGCGCCTGCCTGGTTGTGCCCGTCATTAACCTTTCCCTTCGTGAGTCTGAATGCCAGCTTGACTGGAATGCTTGATGGTTCGAGGAGGGCAGCGGTGCCTGCTGCCGCTTGGAGTAGGGAAAGGAAGGCGGACAGTTAATGAGCATCTTAAAAGCATTTTTATTGGAAAACAATAAAAGAAAGGCTTCGCTTTGCTGCTGGCCAAGGCTCCTTCCTCATTCGCCCTCCCTCCCCGGGAAATGGCCTAGTGGGTGTTTTATGGAGCTGGAGAGGCCGGGCTGCCAACATCAATCTTGCTCCTAAGCGGGAGGGGGGGCAGGCGACCCACGCAGGGCAGCTGGGGAGGAGAGAGCCTCCAACTGCTGATAAGAAGCTAAATGAGGCTGACGGTCAATTAAAAGACTTTACAAGAGAGAAACCTTTAAAACATCCCTCTGAATCCTTTTAAAAGGTTGCGTGTGATCACAGCTTCAGTAAAAGGATCTC
Source organism: Vipera berus (assembly GCF_964194415.1). Lineage (NCBI taxonomy): Eukaryota > Metazoa > Chordata > Lepidosauria > Squamata > Viperidae > Vipera > Vipera berus. The sequence goes on from NC_138218.1 coordinate 11,999,951, forward strand.
TCCCCCGCTCCTCCTCCAGATTACTCATAGCTTAATAAAATACTCCTGCTGCTGCTGTGGGTTTGGTAAGGAAAAATGTCTTTAACATTTTTGTTCCGTGTCCCTGGAGCATCCCAGATCCGTACTTAGCATGGTTCCCACGCGTGGTTGGTCTGCTACCACTTGCATTGAGCCTTCTCCAATGCAAATGTGTTGGACTTCCATACAGGCTGGGAGTGATGGGAATTGGGATCCACCCACACGGAAGACAGTTGGCTCAGGATGACAAATAAGTGAGCTTGCCAGAATGGGGCTTTGCTTAGCCTGGGTGATAAGAAAGAGACAACAGAGAGTGCAGTTGTGCTGTTACCTGTGTCCTTTTTCTGGGAGTTGGTTTATTGTTTGGGGTTCAAGGCTTCTGCGTTGGGGGGTGTTCTGCATTTTAATCCTTGCAAGCTGCCCAGACACCCTTGTCTGAGATGGGCTGTGAAGTAAAGGATGCAAGTGAATCTCAGTCCTTCCGCCCTCCAATTTCCAGCTCCGGATGCAGTTTCTCCCAGAGGCCCCGTTTCAAGCAGAGTGTAGTTAAGCTGAGGAATTCCTGGCCCCAGCAAGAGCCAGTTCCACCGCCCTACGTTCCAAGCGGCTTAGAGGCACCTGCGGGCAGGACGAGGCTATTAATGGTCACTGATGCAGCTGTTAATCCCTGGAGCCAACAGCAGCAGCAGCCGAAGATTTGCCCTGGTATCCATCTGCTCCTTAATTATTGGAGCCGGGGGGGGGGCACGGGCAGCCCAGCTGGCTGCCTCCTTTTTTCAGCTCCTGGTTAGGAAGCGCCCGGAAGAAGGGAGCGCCAGGGGGTCGCTTGGGAAGAGCAGGAGATTGGGGTTTTTCTCCTTCCCCTTCTGTTTTTTTTAAAACTGATCTACCTTCATGCTCTGGGCCGCAACCTTCCCGAGCAAACCTCCCCTCCGTTTGGCTGCCATATTTGGGTGGATCTTCCCGAGACAGCCCTGAACCTATTTGAGGCAGCTGTGCCGGGAGGAATACCTGGCCTCCCCAAAGGTGGACACAGCCGGCTTTGGATTCGCCCTCCCTGCTCTCACGCCATCCCTCCCCCTGGCCGCCTGGCAGGTTGCTCCGCGTCTTGGGGGGAAGGCCACGGTGGTCAAGATCTACAAGAACGATGCTGACCAGGAGGGGATTGTGCGCGAGATCAGCTTGCTGCAGAAGCTCTCCCACCCCAACATTGTCAGGTAGGTCTCCGAGTAGATCCCCTGGGGGCTACAGGGCAGTGGGCACTTCCAGCTTTCTTGACCCTCTTCGGTGGGTCACTGCCTCCCTGGAAGGAAAGCTCACGGCAAGTCAGGCCTTTCCGCTCTTTCTGAGGCCTCCACCTCTCCTCACCCCTCAGGCTGCTGCTGCCTCTCCTTCCATTGGTGGACCAGCAGCCTAGCTGGGTTGGTGATGGCTGTGCTTTTTCTGAAAAAGTCTCTGTCACACACACGAATGGAGAGAGAGGAAAAGGTGGTTCTTCCCAGCTCTTGGGCTGGATTCCACTTTCTCTCTTGTTTTCAGGCTGATCTAACTTTGCACCTCGGCAATCCCCCGATTTTTCCTTTTTTGTCAGGTACCTCGGGATCTGCGTGAAGGATGACAAGCTGTACCCCATTCTGGAGGTAAGAGGGGGGGATCTTCCCCTGCCCAAACAGCCATCCAGGCTAGGCTGCCCTTTAAAGGAAGGATCCCTTGATCTTGGTGCCGGACCGGAAGCAGAGAGTTTTAGTGGTGGGGACGTCTTCCTGAGGGAAATTGGTCCGGAGAAGCCGAAGCTGAGCTCCTCCGGAGGGCTTCTGGAGCCTGGCGTCCCCTATTGCGTTTAGACTTTCATCCGTTTTATTTTCCCGTCGTGTTATTTTGTGGCATTCTTGTGAGTCTCCAAGAATCTTGCGATCGCAGCAACACACTCATTTGATAAATAAGTGTCATCTCTCCATCTGGCTTGCAATTGGCCTCATGCCCCCCCCCCCAAAGTGGGGAATTAAGGGGCTGATATAGCTCCATCTGGACCATACCTCTTTATGCTTTAGGAGTGAGCTTGTAAAAAAAAATGAGTCTGCATCTCCCTGTTAAAAAAAGAAAAGGGAATTCCCAGGGTGGCAAATCTTGCTCTTAGAAATATAGAAGCTCGGGGGAAGAATATTCCAGTTTGCCCCTGGAGGTTCCTTTCCTTGTCTCCCGCATGGGGGAGCATGTAGTTCAGCCCAAAGGGGCGTTTGCCAGGCGGGCTGGGCTACAACACCCATCCTCCTCGGCTGAGGCCATGCTGGTTGACTCCCGAGTGCTGCGTCTATCCCGGCCGCCGAGGGAAGCGACTCAAAGCTTCCTCTTCCCTTGGGGCCCCCTTCAGTACGTGAACGGGGGGTGCCTAGAAGAGCTGCTGGCCTGCAAAGACATCTCCCTTGGCTGGAAGGAGAAAGTGGACTTGGCCTCGGACATCACCCGCGGGATGGCCTACCTCCACTCCAGGAGCATCTATCACCGCGACCTCAACTCCAAGGTGGGCTTTCGGTTTGGCCCCCTTTCCGAAAGAGTCAGCAGAACCGTGGGGTGTGTGTGTGTGTGTGTGTGTGTGTGTGTGTGTGTGTGTCTGCCTGCCCAGGGGTCTCCGAGGAAGTGAGTGGGAGACACCCCGGAAGGAGAAGCCTGCTGCTGCCTCGTTAGCCTTGGCCAAAGGAGCCGCCTCACTCAGCGGCCGTTTGCCGAGTCCCAGGAATGGATGAGCAACTTTGGCTTAGCCTAGTGAGGCTTCCCAAGAGTCCTACCCAAGGCTCTCCTGGGGCGGGGTGTTTTCCCCCTTGTTTGGGGGCTGTGGGCATTAAGATCTGGGCCACTGGTCAGCCAAGAGGGGACGGACCTGTGGTGGTTGTCCTGCTCTGAGGGTCAGCCCAGCCACAGCCCGGTGCTCCCCCCCCCTTCAGGGGGCTGGGATGGAGATTGAAGGGCCCTCCGTCTGTTTCCCAGAACTGCCTCATCCGAGTGACCCAGCGAGGGCGGGAGGCGGTGGTGACCGACTTCGGGCTGGCCAAGGAAGTGGCGGAGCTCTCGGCCAACGGTCCGGACAGGAAGCTCTCGCTGGTGGGCTCAGCCTTCTGGATGGCTCCCGAAATGCTGCGGGGAGAGCCTTACGACCAGAAGGTGCCTGGCTCCCCTCCCCCCCGGGGGTGCTGCCTGGGCCTGAGGGGTCCCCGGGGAGACGAAGAGCAGGGCGCTTGGGGGACTGGCGAAGCCCCCGTGGCTGAGCCTGGCTCCCTCCGTCAGGTGGACGTCTTCTCCTTTGGCATCGTCCTCTGTGAAATTCTGGGCAGGATTCCCGCCGACCCCGAGGTGCTACCACGGACCCAGGTGACTCATAGGACCCCCTCCCCTCCCCCGAGGCTTGTTAGGGTGGCCCTCCCTGGGAGCTTTCCCTATGCCCCCCCCCACTTCCTTCGTTTCCAGGAAGGCAGTTTAAGGGGGAAGCCAATTGGGGGAGGGGCTAGAGGGAGGCCTGTGGACCACGAAATGACACCCGTGTTCTCTTCCTCCAGGATTACGGGCTGGACGTGGCTGCCTTCCACAGCATGATCCGAGAGTGTCCCAGGCGAGTTTTAGATTTGGCTGCCAGCTGTTGCAGGGTGAGGATTTCCTTCAAAAGAGGCTCTCGCGATGTGAGGGCTGGCCGGGGGGGGGGGCGGCTCTCAAGCAGTTGCAGAAACAGCAGCTGAGCAGGCCTGGGTGAGAGTGCTGGGTAGGAGAGCTTCTCTGTTCAGGACCATCTACCTTAGAGTTCTAGAGCCAGCAAGAGATGCCCCAAGTGCGGCAAAGCCACAAATGGGCCTCTGGCTGCAGAGCAGGGGGAGAGAGAACGTCGCCATCTGTAATGAGAAGGGAGTTTGCCATTTCCGACAGTTGGGTGCCTTTGGCAGGGCTTTGGCACACCACCCCGTTCTTTTCCTGTCCCCCCCTTCGCCCTCCCCAGATGGAAGCCTTCAAACGTCCCTCCTTCTCTGAGATCCTGGAGGAACTGGAGGACACGGCGGAACGGCTGGAGTTCCCGACAGAGCAGCAGCCCCCAGGTTGACGCACCTGGCGGGATGTGGACTGAGCAGACTGTATATCTCAGCAGAAAAGGTTCTGTGGGAGGAGGAGGAGGGGATCAGGCCCTTTGGGGCAGATCAGAGGCCTGTGGAATGGAAGACGGAGTGCCCGCCCTCCCCAGCCCTGCCGCCCCTTTTCTAGAGGCCCAGATTCTTGTGGACCAAGCAATATTCTTGCAAGAAAACAAATCCCCCCCCATTTAGGTGGCTCTGGCCAATGGGCCAAGCTGCACGCCTGCCATAGCCATTGGCCAAGTCCATCGGGGGCTGAGCGACCTCCAGTCCTCACTCCTCAGGCTGCCATCTCGGCCTCCAGATCCTGCCCCACGCTGCCCAGCGAAGGTGTGGAGCTGCTGGCAAACGAGCGGTCCTCTTCCTGAAAAGGGGGCTTGAGGCCCCGAGAGGAAGATGAGCCCGGCTCTCTGGGCACACCTGAGGAGGGAGGATCCCTGCAGAAGGGGAGGGGGTACTCTGGGCATCTCAGCCGCTCGGGGGCGCTGTCTTCCAGCCCAGTTTTCTGGGCTTCCTCAACGACGCGGGAGGCAGATCCTGAGCAGAAAGCGGAGCTGCCCTGCGGCCTGGCTTGGCTCTCCTGTGCCGGACATCAGCCTGCCCCGGCCCTCACGACCGCCACTCACTGGGCAGCCCCCTGACCCAGAACAGCAGCCGACCGGCACCCTGATTTTTGAACCCACCCAGGTTCCCCTTGGTCCACGAGAAGGCTTGGTGAACACCCCCCCTCTCTTCCCTCCCCTCTTCTCTTCCCTTGGATCCTGTTCCCAGCTGGGCAGGAGGTGGGGGGACAGATGGTCGGGGGGTCCCCAGGAAGACAGGTGGGAAAAGACTTGGGTAGCTCGTCCCACAGGCAAAGCTTCGAGAGCACTTCCAGATCCCAGGAACAGAGAGACCCTGAACCCATTCCAAACTGCAAGCACTCGAGTCCATCCTTGTGAACCCCCAAGGCCGTGAGCATCCCATAATAGCCTTCCGAAAGGTCCTGGGGCTGGTGGCTGGCCTTCCAAAGCTGAGGACAGCGCTGTGTCCTCTCCAGGCCAAGGTTGACAATGGATCTCTCTTTGTAAATCAATAAATAGCTTGTGAGTCCTCTCCCTCCTCTTGTCTGTCTGTCTGTCTGTCTGTCTGTCTGTCTGTGTGTGTGTTGTGTGTCTCTGGGAGCCCAAAGTGGGTGTGCTGGTAGACCTGCATAGACCTGTGCTGGTCACAAGGTGGTGCCCTTTCACCAGCTGTGCTGCCTTTGGCACAGCCCTCTGCTGGACGGGGGGCGGCCTTCTCCAGGCCCCTTCAGCTCCCCTCCTCTGGGTCAGGGGATGCAGTGCCAGGCCAGGGAGGCCCCTTCCTGAGCGCCACTCCCCAGCTGGCATTTTAATCCAAGCCCTGGAAGTGCTCGAGAGTGCGAAAGGCTGGCTTGGATTTGGTCCTAGAGGTGGTTTTGCAAGCGGCTCCTACTGAAGCCTGGCAGCGGGTGCCCCTTCGGGTGAAGGACTGGCCCCTCAGCAAAAAGGCAAAGACGACGCCCCGGAGCCCACCGCTCGGGCCCAGAGCTTCCCCCTGGATTAACGGTCCCACATCTGGTCAGCGGCAGGACCAGCTTTCAGCGGCCAGGAAGTTTGCAAAATGGTGGCCCAGAAGCATCTCTGCCAGCTACTGCTGCCCTTCCTGTGTGTGGGCCTCCCCCCACTGGTGCCTGAGAGCCATTCCTGAGACCCAGAGAAGCCGGCTTTGGCTCCCTTCACCCCCTCGCTGCATTTCAACACCCACCGCTTCGATTTCGCCCTCCTCCTGCTGCTGATGATGAGAGCTGTGAAATTCCAGCCACGATTCTCCCCATTCATCCCCACCTCGCAAGGCTTGCCAAAATAAGATTTGAATTTATTGTTTTGTCATTTACAAGGCAATAAGTTAACAAACATGCAGATTTCTAAGGGTAGATAGATAAGCCAGGTTTCCAGGCTCATCTCCCACATGGTACACCAGTTCATCAATCTCTGGATCATGGGTGTATTTTTGTGCGGTAAAAGGGAGTGACCAGGAAGGGGGGGGGGCCTTTGTGGCAGCCACTAACTGGAGTGGACTTTCAGGATGCTTTTGAAAGCGGACCCCGGCCTATTCAAGGGGAAGGTCTCGAGGAGGCCCACCAGGCGGCATTTAGAGGTCTGTGGGGAGGCCCAGGATTTGCCCCAAGTAGTGCCCTCTTGCAGGCCGGTCCAAACCTTTGTGCCCCCAAGGGTGAGAAAAGTCCTGTCTTTATAAAAGGGGAAAAATGGAAGAAAGGGCTGATGTCCGATTTCGGCCCCCGTCCACCCAGCGGGCTGCACAGTCAAATACACACGGAGCAGAACGCGGCTAATTTTGGCTCGTACAAATGAGCTCGGAAGGTGAGCCTGCAGGCAGGTGTTTCAACAAACAGGTGAGTCGGGCACCTTGGCAGGTGCAAGAGGCACAAAGCACCCCTCTGCCCTCTGTACCAGCACAGGAACAAAAGCTGCTGCTTGTCTTATTTTATTTTGTCCAGGCTGCCAGCTTTGGTGAGCTTTGTTTATTGGGACAGGGGAGAAGGAACAAATATCCCCCAGGCGTGCTTTGACTAAGGGACGTTCCCGTGCGTGTTTGAATCCCCAGGGGGAAAAAAGCTTTGGGGAGGAAGAAGCAGAGAGAGAGACAGGAGACAGACTGACCCTCTGGCTTAGCGTGGCTCCCTAGAGCCCCTCACCCAGAATCCGAACACGAGATCTGAGAGCAGAAGGAACTGAGAAGAGGGTCTGGGGTCTTCCTCTCTGGACCCTGCCTGCCGCGTAAACAGTTGCCCCCCCCCCTGAATTCTTCATGCCTTCCGCTCGGCACCGGCGTATAAGCGTGGATGGAGGTGCATCCTGACTCGACTCTTGCTTTCCGTCCCCGACTTCTCTTTGCAAATTCAGAAAACCAGAGATGGACCGAGAAAGGCTGTCCAGAGCAGTCTGCTGACCGATGCTGCGAGGAAGGAAGGGGGCAGGAGGGGCCCTCACCTCTGTACCCCCAGCTGGCCCCTCTTTCTTTTGCAGCGGGTGACGGAGTGAGGCTCAGCTGTGCTGTTAACGTGTCCATCTGGGCCGTTGGCTGCAGGCCAGCTTTGGCCAGTTCAAGGGCGAGGGGCAGGTCAAGAGTTGCCTCTGACCTCTTCGTATTCTTTAGGCAACCAGAACAGCTTTACGTTATGGATCTCGGCGGGGTAGCCGATCTTGTAATCCCAGCAGTACTCGGGAGAGAGCAGCTTGGTGGGCTTGTGCAGCAGGAAGTACTTGTTGAGGTGGCTCTCGTCGTGCCAGACGGCCTCCACGTCCCGCTCCTTGTCCCGCAGGATGCCCTGGTAGCACTGTCGGGTGAGGTTCAGGACCTCCAGCGGGGTGCCCCCAAAGATCGCTCCGTGGTAGTAGTAGTCCCCCTCCTCGTACGGGATGTGCGCGGCCGACTCTGGCCGCCTCTCGTAGCTGAAGGCGCTCCTGTCCTCCTTGTAAAACCAGGCGTGGAGCTGGGCCACGGACCTGCCCAGGGTCTCCACCCCGTAGGAGCTCCGGAAGACCTGGTCGACGTCCATGCAGAAGAGGAAGTCCACCTCGAAGCGAGCCGAGTCCTCGATCAGGTCCCTGATGGTCTTCATGCGCATCATGCTGATGTCCTGCCAGCGGCTCTGCTGCTCGACCTGGAAGAGCTTCAGCATCCGCTGCGGGCCCAGCTTGACCTTGGGCACACTGGAGAGGTCATCGACCATGACGTAGAAGATGACCTTGTGGCCTGACATGAAGAAGGTGTTTGCAGAAGTCAAGAAGTCCTCCAGGTATTTGTCCAGGTACCTGGATGGGAAAAGCAAACGGAGCAGGGATGAGGGGGGGGGGCTTCTCCAGTTGCTGCAGGCTGCCACCCCCTGCCCCCGGCAGCCTCAGCCCCCCCCCCCCATTGGACGGGCCTCTTTGCTCATCCCATGCTCAGGGGACCTTCCTCGGCCAAACGAGGCGGGTCCGGCTGGACGAAGCGCTTACTTCCCAATGGCAAAAACGGTCAGTCCAACGGTGACCTCCTGCCGCTTGTAGTAATCGTCCAGGAGGGCGCTTTCGAATGTCCCGTCCCACACGATGGGGGCTGACCACGGACTCAAGGTAGGGATTTCTGTCCTTGCGCTGCCCGGGACAGAAAGAAAAGGCCGGTGAGGGTCATCCTTGCCGAGTCTGGAGAGGTCACCCTCCCTCAGCCCCCCACCCACTCCGAAGCAGGCTTCCAGCAGCAGGGGTCCCCCGTTCTTCCCTACTGGGAGCCTCCGGTTAGGAATTCAGCGCTGGAGGGTGGCCTTGGCTGCAGCTCCCCAACCTTGAAACGTTAAAATGTTCACCAGGGAGTGGCAGGAAGCAGGAAACCTTTTGCCTTTCAGCAGGCTGATTGGAGCCAGATGTTTGGGAAAGCTGCTACTCGGGATTCAGTTTAAAGCAAAACAAAGCAGGAGCCCTTCCGCAGCTTCTTTTCCCTGCATTTAACTTTAGCAGGCTATTTTCAGCTGGCTGGGGCTCCAGGAGAGGCTGATCCGAGCGGCTTCCAAGCTGATCCGGCCTGTCAGCCGACTGCTGCTCGCCTCTTTCAGCTGAAAAGCCAGCGCTCCGGCACTTGACCCTCCAGGCCGCTCCGCTGAGCCTTCGGTTCTGGCTCTGCAGGTGGAGGCAGCTTCGTCTCGGTCTTGTGCTGCACTTTCGCTCCTTGGGGGAGGGGTTCTAAGCCTCTGAAACGCTCCCCAGGAAGTGTCCCATTGCGGGTGAAAAAGCCCCCGTCTCTCAAAAAAACTTGTCTGTGGACAGTGGCGGGAAAAGCGGAAGTCTGGAGGAAGCCCAGTGAAAGCTGCCCCCCCCTCCATCTCACTGTTGAGTCCAAAGAGACTTCTTACTTTGGGTGAAACCAGCTGCTCAGTGGTATCCCTTCTGCCTCTCCGGTTGAATACGCCTCCCTGCAATAAAGGAGAAGGTCACCAGGATACGGTCCGGCCGTGATTCCGGCTGGTTGTCCCAAAGGTGCTACCCCAAAAGGCAACTGGACTCTTTCCTTGAAAATGTTTCACTTCTCATCCAAGAAGCTTCTTCTTCAGTTCTCCAGTTGCCTTTTGGGAAAGCTCCTTTGGGACAACCGTGACACGGATGAGTGAGAAGCTCTGCAGAGATACTCCCGGCTCGTGGCAAAAATTGGCTTTCACACAGACCTATCTGGTGTGTCGCTTCTTCCGGAAAACCCATATCAGACACCATCGGCTGTCAACCAGGCAGCCAAGTTTCTCTTTTTGGAAACAAAGGCACCTCTCTTCTTGGATTCATTCTTTTTCTTCCTGGCCTGTCGGCTTTCTCTCCAGTCACTTTTGGCTGAAATTCCTTACGTGCAGATTTCTTACTCTTCGCCATACCAAGGAAACAATTTGGTGCCAAGGAAACAATTTGGGCATGTCGCAATGTGGTCGCCAGGAGCTGAACTATACTGCAGGGCAGGCTGGACTCTGGCACGGCTGCCCCGGGGTCTGTTTGGCTCCTCTGCTGGGCAAGAGTTAGGCCCCTGTGCTGCTGGGGGGGGAGGGCAGGGGAGACCTCAGCAAGCCTGGGGTCTGGGGCTGGCTCGGCAGGGAAAGGGACTGATTGCCCCACAGGCTGCCGCTCAGCAGAGAGAGTGGGGAGCAGCGCTCTGTTGTCACGCAGGAGGAAGTGAAGGAGTGCCCTCTACGCAGGCTCCTCCGCTATGAACAGGGGGCTTCCTAGCATCACGGGGGGGGGGGGCGGAGGGCAGCAGGCAAGCAGCCTCACTGGCATCTAGCTTGTGCTACTGTGTGAGTCAGTCATCAGTTGCGCTGCCCATTTTGCAAGCTTAAAAGCCCGCGGTTGAGCAAGGCGCTCCGGTGGTTCTCTTTCCTGTTGTGCAAAGCCCTACAGTGATTGTCAGTTGCGTGCAAAAGTTATCAGTCCCTCTGGGAGCGGAAGAGGGGTTAGTGGCTACACCAGAGGCAACTGAAGAGCAGCTGGCCGTCTGCCTCCTCCCCATTCACTCTTCACTAAGGAAGATGCCCAGACAAGGAGAACTGGGACTGCCTGTTACTCGCTGTGGCAGCGCCTGGTGGGAGGACCCTTGGCCCACCCACCAGCAGGAGGAGGATTACGCAGCAGCAGCAGATCAGCGGCTGTTTTGAAAGCGCTTGGTGAGCGCATCGAATGAGACACGGTTTGCCTCACCCGCCTCACCCCCCCCCCCCGCCCCAGGCATTCATCTGAGCGCGGGTCATCTTCGGGCAGTGCTGCCTCAGGACGAAGAAGCCCCCCCAGCTCTCAGTGAGCAAGGCCAAGAGGGCAGCTTTGCTCTCTTTCCGGCTCTTTGATGGGCCTCAAGAGGTCAGGCCAAAAGGCAGCGGCCCAATCCAGGCCCCGCTGCCCATTCACTTCTGGAGCGGCCAATAGCTACAGCTGGGTCTTTGCCGCTAGGAGGAAAGGGGAGATGAGCCGAGTGCCCCCTGGCGCCAGAGGGCGGCTGTGAGAAGGGCCAGGCCGTGGTGAGGCTGAATCAATAGCACCTCGATTCCTAAAGCCTGGCCGGGTGAAAATGCCCTTATTCTGCCTAGCCAGCCTCATTGGGAGAGCCTTGACTCATTGGGGGGGGGGGCGGTAGCCGGTGGCACAAGCAGACGGGAGGCAGCAAAAGCAGGAGGGGACTTACTGGAAGCTGCTGCTGTCCATCCAGGTCTCTTTCTCATCCCTGTTGAAAGGTGAACAAAGAACCTTTGATTATGTCAAGGTCACCTGCCTGTAAATACCAGGTAAACCCCAGCCAGCAATCAATCACCTTCCTCTACTTGGCTGGCAGATGGCCTGTGTGCGGGCAGAACCGGTGCTCTGCAGAAGTACCCAACTGTCTCCACGCCCAGGTGGGGCTGGGAAGCTCTCGCTCTGGAAACCTTCGGTATTGCCCTACAAATGTGCCGATTGCCTGGAGCAGGGGTAGGCAACCTCAGCTCTTTTATGACTCATGGACTTCAGGAATTCTGGGAGTTGAAGTCCATGAGTCATAAAAGAGCCGAGGTTGCCTAACCCTGGCCTGGAGCCTCCAGAACCCCCGGCCTGATGTGGTCCTTGGCTGAACTGCCCGGGAACTCTGGTCCAAGACATCTGGATGGTCCCCGGACAAGCATGAGAAGACAAACAGCTTCTCTGGATGGAAAGCAGCTCTGAAGTTGCTATGTGACTCAGCTCTGTTTCCACAACCTCCCCCCCGTCCCCCTTCCCTTCCTCCAACGGCCCCCTCCAAATCCCCTTGGTGGATTCAGCTCCTTGCTGGACATGCAGTTCTCTCTGTGACCCCTGCAGGTGACCTCTGGGCGGTGTTTGGGTCAAGGAGTTGGATAACTGGAGAGCTGCAATCGAACTGCCTTTACCTTTGGCTGAGAAGAGAAACTTCTAATTGTTCCCCCAATATGGACACACATCAGAGGGAATACGTTGCAACACCCAGTGTTCCTGGATGTGAAATTCCACACTGAAACTAGGCGGGGTGTGCCTGGACCTTTATGTAACACTTCAGGAGCAATACGCCGCTGCAAACAGGTTGAAATGTGGCAAGCCGTACTGATGTGCGATACACTGAATTTCTGAGTAAAGACTTTGGGACTACCCTTCCTCCTTGTGCTTCTCTCCACAAAACCCATCCTGCGCCTGGTTTGGGACAGGTGTGATGCCTGACGTGAGTTTCTCCAGATCCCTCCCAGCTTAATCTGCAGAGTCCCTTGTCTCACATTAGTGAAGTGTTAGATGTTCAAGGTGCTCGATTGCCCAATATTGATTTGCTAACAATTCTGGGAATTCCTGCATCTCTTCCTTGTTGTGCTCAAAATTAGGGGCACTGTCGGTCTTAAAAGGGTAATGGGAATAAGGCACAGGAGTTGGTGGGGCAGCTTCCTCACAAGAACAGTAAATTCAGTGGGCATTTCAGGCGGCCGTGGCTTTCTTACCTGTCCAGGTAGGTGTAAATGGCCAGCAATAAGAGGGCGAGCAAGGATATCCATAAGAGAGTTGTCTTCCCTTGAGACAGGGTCATCCTTGAGGGAAAGAAAGAGCTGGAGGTTAGTCAGAGGTGGCTTGCATTTCCGGACCAAAGCCCGGAGACAGAGGAGGAGGAGGAGGAGGAGGAGGAGGAGGAGGAGGAGAGGGCAACAGCCCAGCCTTCCTTCCAAAGAGACCCGTCTCCAACCAAGGGAGAAAACTTGCCAGCTGGGTTCACTTCCCTACAAAGGTGAAAGTTCTGCCTTCCTCAACATCCGGCTCTCCAACCCATTCCAAGCCAGGCTGGCTGGGGAGGATGGGAGCTGCAATCCCACAGCTCAGCCTTCCCCTACCTTGGGGAAGGATGTGGCAGACCCAGAGAAGACCTGAGCAATACCTCCACTTCAGCCTCTGGACGCGCCTCTCTGCTCCAGTCAACATACAAGGCAAGCTTTGGCAGCTCCCGGCAACCTCCCTTCCCTCCAGCTGCATTTAAGGGCCCGGCCTCTCGGCTCTGCCCTGCTCCACCTTCACAAAGAGCCTCTGTTTCCCCTCCTCCACAGCCTCACTTTCTTCTGCGTCACCTCTTTGGGATGGAGAGCCTGCCCCAGGACTTTCCCTTCTGGGATCCCTCTTGGGGTCTAAAGGCGCGATTCCCGCGGTCGTTTCTGTTGCACCCCTCGCCAGCGGGAACCATCAAGCTGGCCTTGACCCTTGCTGAGGGGCTCCTATGGAAAACCAGCACGGGCCGCTCAACCGCTGGGGCAAGCAGCCGCAAGTATCTCCGTGCCCTGAAGGCGAAGGCAATCCCTGAATCTCTCGGCATCTCTTCTCCAACTGACTTTAAGAAGAGGCCAGACACACTCAGCCTCCCCCAGGAGGGAAGGAGCGACAGAAGCAGCTGCTCCTTGAGAAGAACAGAGAAGTCCCAGCCAGAGGATCTGTTTGGTGGCTGTTTAATGAGGCGGGGACTCCCCCTTCCTCCTCTGCCCTTGCCTCTTTAGAAGCTCTCACGGCCATCCACAAGAGAGGGAAACTCTTACCCTTAAAATCTACAACAAGCTTGCGGGGGTGGGGTGGGGAGAGAATTATCTGCGGTGAGCCTGAACCCAAGACTGGGAAAAAGTGAAGCAAGTGTTACCTGCTGAGAAGTGCCAAGGATACCCAGCGGCCTCACAACAGTCAAAGAACACGGAAGACGTTTTAGAACCACTCATTCTAAACTGCCAGGCAAAAAAGTGTTCTGAGATGTTGGTGCTGTGGCTGCCTTTTGGGCCTCCTTGGCCAAAAGCCTCATAGCCAGATGCTCCCTCCCTTAGCTTGCCAGTTCCACTTACAAAGGAGGGCGCTCCTCCATCTTGATAGGCAGATGGACACTTAACTGTGCATCCCTGCAAATGCACAGCATTGGGTGCACAGCATTGGGTGCGGGTGGAGCATATTCCTGACAACTGAGCTTCAACAAATGCCCCTGTTGACCCCCCCCCATCCTCTTTTCTCTTCCTGAAAAGGAGGGCTGGTGGAAAAAGGTCTGCCTTGGCTGAGTTCACCTGAAGCCTGGAGTCTCCAGTGCAGCTGCTGCTGCTGCTGCTTCCAAGTGTCCAGATCAGACTTTAGACTGCTAAAATGAGGCCCCTTCTTGGCTTTGTCTTTGGCCAAAAATAGGTCATTGGTACACGTTTCTGGTAGTAGCCGATGTACCAAGAGTTGGGTCGGGCTCTGCGTCTCTGTGCATTCGCACAGCGTGGGGTTATCCGCCAAGAGCCTCCGCTTGAGCAGGTGGGTCTTACACTCAGGACCTCCAGCCCTCGACCTGTTCAGGGTCCTGCAAGTAATGCGAGGGAGGTCGGATTCTTCAGCCAGATCCTCTTTTCCTGTTATTCCTTGCTCACTGGTCTCTCTCCTTCCCCCACCTTTGTGCGGGGAGCTGAGCTCGGGTGTTGTGCCGACCGGCCTGGTTGGGGAATGGAAGGCCCAGCCGTCAGGCGAGGTCAGCCATGGGCTCCGTGCTCCATCCCTTGCCAGAGCCGGTGGTCAACTTTTCTGGGGCCCACCTTGAGCACCTTCTCCCTTGCCCCTTGTGCCTCTCCTGGAGAGGGACGGGGTCAATTCTTGGCCGAGGGCTGGGAAGAGGGGGCTTGGACTTGGGCCACGTCCCGCTTGGCAGCTGTGGACCAAATGCTGGCAACGCGAAGGGGATCCTTAGCAGGGCCTGGCTGCGCTCAGACTTATGTTTTTCAGGGCCACAGCAAAGCTGGAGGCTGCTGGATCCTCCCCCCCCCCCCCGCTTCCTTCTCAGGAGAGAAGCTGCAATTGACTCCGAGGGCCCCACTCGGCTCCGCTCCTGAGCTTGCTCTACCTCAGCCTGGCTGCTCCTGGCCTTTAATGTCCCCTTCACCTGGGAAAATATCCCCCATTTTTTCCCCCTTCCAAGGAAGAACACCTGAATGCCCAGAGACTGAGAAGCCAGGCTGGGTCCCCCTTTCACAAAAACAAACAAAAACTCAAACATTATTTTTGGCTGCCTTTTAAACGTCTTGACTAAAGGTGGGCTTGCTTTTACACAAACGCCCCTCTTCTGGGCTCCCTTGCTTGAAGACCTCCGGTTAAATTTAAATTCTTTTCTTGTAAAAAATGCTGCAAAGCCTCCCTTGCCCTTTTAAAGTTTTCACTGCTTTTTCTTCTTCTTTTTATTTGAATAGACTTTGACTAGCGGCATCTCCAAGGAGCTTTGTGGACAAGTCATTGGTGAGTTTTGTTTTATTTGTATCATTCACTCGTATTATTTATAGTCAGGCTGTTCTGAGGTTATTTCCTGACAGGATGTGACTTGTCTGAGGATGGGTTTGTTCTAGCAGCATTAATGTTTGGGGGGAATTCATCACTGTCCAACTTCTCAATCTGCCCAGAAGAAATCAAACGTATCGGATTGTGGCAAAACTTTCCTCCTGACCAAATGGGCAAGAACGTGTCTCTTCTAGGAGCGGGTGCCCTTTACCTCCAGACTCCCTAGAAACACGTTCCTTGAGTGGCTCTGA
This sequence comes from Vipera berus, assembly GCF_964194415.1. Classification (NCBI taxonomy): domain Eukaryota; kingdom Metazoa; phylum Chordata; class Lepidosauria; order Squamata; family Viperidae; genus Vipera; species Vipera berus. Next base: position 12,015,152 of record NC_138218.1, read on the forward strand.
AGCTCTCTGCCCATGACCCCCCGGGGGGTGGTGGTTAATCATGGGGGGGGGGGGGCTGGCTGGGCCCAGGACCAGCTTGGAGCCTTCAAGACTCCTGAAGGGTAGCAGGGATTCAAGTGTGTAAATATTGGCTTAAAATACAGCTTACCTGCCAAGGTTATCTGCGATAATGCTAATATTTTTACTGTAATGTAATGTAGCAATATCAAAACAATATGCAAACAAACCTAGTTACCGCTGCATCGGAATGTCTCAATACAGCAGAGGGAGAAGTCAAAATTATTTCAGGGTTTGTTTTCTTTTTTTTGCCTCCTGTAGTGGCCCCGAAGAGCAGACACGGCAACTGGAAAACCCCATTTTGCCTGCCATTTTTCAGGTAGATTCCAAACTGCTGGGGGATGGGATGAGTGGGGAGGTGGTGGGGGTGGTGTTCAGATCCAGCTCTGCCTGCCACACCAGGGCCGGAAAAATGCTGCTGGTCGTCCAGCTGTCTGGGCTTTGAATGAGACCCAGAGGCAAACCAGTCAGGCTGAGCCTGATCATAAAATTGGCCAGCAAGTCTTGGCCTTATTGGACCCAGGCAAGCAGCTGGTTTCTACCCTCTGGTGGGATGGCTCTGGGGGTCTTTCTTCTGAGGGCGAGGAGGAAGAGAGGCTGGCTGTGCTGCCCCCTCCCCAAGGACTTGGCTTTCAAGAGTGTGGAAGCGCCTCGGCTGAGTCGGTCTCATTAGCCCCTTCTGTCTGTCTCAGCCCCCAGCCCTGAAAGTCCCCTGGACCCTGGGCCAGCCCCCCGCCCCCCCTGCTCTCCAGCCAGCATGATTGTGGGCTGAAGAACAAAACCCCCGGGAGGGGCAGGGAGGCGAAGCTTTGAGCTCCGGGAAGCCAGTTAGAAATCTAAGCAAGAAGTATCTGCCAGTTCCACTTCCTCACTTAAAAAAAAAAGTTTTCATAGCGTGCTGTGTTATTAGTCAAGTTTTCTCCCAAAAGAGCAACATTTCCTGCCTCGGGACATTTGAGGCTGTTCCCATGGTGAAACCCCCAAGCCCCCTCTCTCAAGCAGGGCCTGTGGGGGATATTTACCAATATAGCAACTGTATCTGGAGAGCTAAACCCAGGTCTTAAGAGGAAAACATTGCAAAGTTCTTTGTATTTTTCCCCACCGTATCCATTTTTTTAAAAGAAAAACCTCCACTTCTCCCTCCCCAATTATGAAAACATTTGCACATTTTGGTACGTTCATATTTCAAAACACACAGCCCCAAATCCATAAATCAAATGCAACCTTTATGCACCTGTAGCAACATTGAGTATTTCAGGGAGGGAGGGAGGAAGCTGGCTTGTCCTCCCCCCACCCCCAATTTATCCTTATAGACTGCATGACATTGTCTGGAGACCACAGAGCACACAGGTGGGACTTCAGTGCTGAAAAACCAATATTTGCAGCAAGCTCAATCCAACACAGAAGACTAAATGTGATTTTTTTTTGGGGGGGGGAAACCACCTCCAAACTTTAAGACTCTCTTATAATGCTCTGAATTCCATTTCCTGCTGTTGAAACAGAAAGCCTGTGTCATCTTCTATATCAGTAAAAATTTCCCTGCTTTCTCCATCACAGGCTCTTCAAACTCCTCAGTCAACCTAAGTTCTCTCCATTCTCTCTTCGCATCGCTGTTGTGTTGTCCACAAAGCAACCCAGCCTTCATTTAAGGAATCCAGACCATTTCTTAAGAAGAGGAGGGCAGAGCGAAAAGACTCTGCTTTGGTAAAGCGAGCTGGGCAGACAAAGATAGCAAAGCAGGGGACACCACAAGAACAAGACGTAGCGATTCCTTAAACATATTTAAAACCAAAAAAAATAAAAGCAGGCAAATAACCGGAGAAGGAGAAAGCAGAAATGGCCGCTAAACCAGAGGCAGGCAAGCGTCAACCTAAAAGTGAAATAATTTTAGAGCACGTACGCACCGTATGCCGAAGTTGACCTCTCTGGGTTGGAAAAATAGAGGGGGGAAATAACAGGCAGGGCTAGGTTCTGCTGAACTGGGCAGATTTGCACAAAAGGAATCCCTTCCAGCTTTTTCTGTCAAAATTAAGCCCTGTTTTGTTGTGCCGGAGAGAGTCTCCTCTTCTGGATGCATCGTTCGGAGCGCTTCCCACAGAAGCAGGGAAAGAGGAAGACGGTCAGAAGAGAAGTTGGGTGGCCTGGAAATCAAAGAGCCCTCTGAGGGAAGGAGTCTGGAGCATTTTCTTATTTCCCCGCGCTCTTTCTCTCCGGGCTGAGGCTGCCTGCCACGTTTCCATGTTTTCCTCGCAGAAAACTGGCGAATGGAATTCCTATTGGTAAATCTGGGAATCCAGAGCTGGAAGGTGGAGCCCTTTTGTCCTGGCTGAGAAATGCTGCTTTGACAGGGCAGCTGGGAGGGTGCTTCCTGCAATGATCCCTTGGGGCGGGGGAGAGTACGAGGGTCTTGCAAAGGAACGGGGCACACCCCGCTCGGTCTGGACGGTCTGGACCTGTGGCTTGATTAAGCTGCGGTAAATCAGAGTTTGGTTTCCTAACACGAATCAAGAGCCCATCCTCCTCATCTCCTCATCCCTCGAAACCAAAAAAGGCAGCAGTTGAAAACAATGTCACGGCCTCAGATTTCTGGCCACCTGGATCTTTTGCCCCACAAGCCCTGGGGCAGCTCAGGGGCTTGGGAAGGTTCAGGAAAGGAAAGGAGAGTGAAAGGCAGACGATTTATTTACTCATCTTGAATTCTGAGATTGGGGGGGGGGGCTGTCCCCCAACCAGACTAAATCACAATTGGGGTACTTTATGAATGATACACTTTTCAAAAGCTCTGGGGATCTGAATTTTCTGATCAGCCTCTGAACTGGGTGGTTAATTAAGCTTTGGAAGAAAAGCATGCCCACATCCAAAGGATCCTGCAGCCCCCAAAGTCAGCCCAGGGGAGGAGGTTTCTGCAAAGGTTTCCCCCCCCCCCCAGCCAGCGATAGGAAGTGCTACTTGCCTCACCCACTGATGTTGTAACACCCAACCCTGTCTGTAAACTGTCACAGACATCACAAAGAGTTATCAGAAACGATGCAGTAAGAAAATCTCCTTTTAATTTACTCCCCCGCCCCCAGTCTGTTTTGAATAGCCTTAATCCTTTTAAGAAAGGCAGTTTATCCTCCTCACAGCGGCAGCGTGTGTGCCTTCCTGGGGTGCCTTTCCCAGCCACCTTGGGCAGAGTAGCAGGAAGGAAAGGAAGCGTGTCTTCTCTTCATTCTTAAATAACAATATTTTTAAAATACAAAATAGCAGCCTGAGGTTCTTGGAGAGCAAAGGATAACACTGGCAGGATGTATTTTAGTTTTAAATACAAAATAGCTACTTGTGTTTATTGGGAAGTGTTGCAGACAAGAACGCTTGCTGGAGGTTCTTGCAGATCTCCTTTTTTGATTCAATGGGGGGGGGGAGAAGCAGGGTAAAAGTACATTTGTGGGGTCTTAACGTGGCCCGAAGCTGCTGACCAGCGCATCCCTCCTTTCATGCAAATCTGGGCTGGGATCGGGGCCGTCTCTGGCGGCTTTGCCAGCCTGCAAATGCAAAGCAAGCTCTTGCAAATGGGAGGGGCTCAGCTTTGCTCTGAGCGGTCCCCTGTGGCCCTCCGATGTCCCCTTCCTCTTCTGGGGAGGGTCAAAGTAGCTTGGATATAGCCTGGGCCTTGCTTAATTCTTCCCCCTTTTGCACCCTGTCAAAAAACGCACATTCCTTATTCAAAGGAAGCTTGATGGCAGGAGGGAGAGTTCGCTTTGGGGCCTCGGAGTCCCCTTCAGTCCTGGGAAAGGAGTGGGAGTGGGTGGCCTGCTTGCCCCCCTGCCTGCAGGAGTGTTTCCCAGAAGGCAGAGCTTCTTCTCTTTTGTCCCCCAGGCCTTCCAGGAGAGGCTGAGGTGAGGGAAACAGAGGCCCTTTCAGCCCTTGAAAGCCAAGGATGCTCGTGGCTGCTTCCTCCAGGATGCGGATAATGGCACAGGTGAGTCCACACCTTTAGGCCTGGAGAGAGGGGAAAAGCCACGGGCGGTGGGGCTTCTGGCGCCTGCCGGGTAGACTGTGGGATGAAAGGGAGCTGCCTCGGAAAGGCACTGTGATTCTTGGCTGCTGGACAGAGAGCCTTTCTTTCCTGGCGGGGCTTTGGGGCTGCCTGTGAGCGGCCCCAGAGAGCTGACCTGGTGGGCACCCTTCTCCCTTGGAGGGGCCTGGAGGGCTGCTCTTCCCCCGGGGTGACACCCTTCTGCTCCCACGCTCCAGGCCTTGGCCGGAGCCAGTGCTGAGGCTTTGGCAGAGTCTCCAGGAAGAAGGAGCCAGGCTGAGGCCTCGCTGTCCTTCCTCTGCTCTTTGCTCCAGTTGGGCGCCTGTTGTGGCAGCTGGAAGACTTCCGGTCTCCGCGTCTTTGGCTGGGAGAGCCAAGATGGCTCCCAGGCAGCCAGACACCTCCTCTCCTAGAAGGCTGCCTTGACCTCGTCCAGCCTTCTCCATCCCTGGCCAGGACGTCTTTTGCAGGTCTTCAGGAGGAAGGCAGCATCTCCATCTCTCTCTCCCCACCCCCGGCCTAAACTGCAGCAGGTCCCAGGATCCCAGCAGGGAGAGATCCAGTTGATTTTCACCCTTCTGGCTGGAGAGCTGAGCCCTCGCCAGCCCTGGATGGGACGGATCAAAGTCCAACCACAAATGGGCAGTTGGAATTGGTGCGAGTTACTTTCATGCAAAGAGGGGCGAGGCATATCCGCCCCAGCCTAGTCTTCGGGTGCTGCTTCCTCATCCAATGTGAAGCCCCCACGATCTCTGCACCCCTCTTCCCTCCCTGCCTGCTGTTCTGCTAAGCTGCCCCCCCCCAGTGCCATTCCCACTAGAAAAACATTTGGTCCCCCTCCTCCTCCTGGCCCTCTTGCCTCAAACTGCCTTGCAGCCCCTTGATGGAGAAAGACATTGGTTAGGGGGGACCTCCAATCCCTCCCTCCCTCCCTCCCTCCTTCCCTCTCTCTCTCTCTCTCTCTCTTGTAGTTTATTGCCCATGGATTGCGCTACTGCAGCCCCCCCCTTTGGAAAGCCGGAGAGGTAAGAGAGCGCTTCTGTCCGGGAAGGCAAAACAGCCCTTGTGAAGAAAAGGGCCCGATCCTTCCCCTGCCCGCTTCGGCTTCTCATTTGTGGCCTTTGCTGTGGTCACTCCGACTCCTTCCCTCTCCCCACCTTGTTTGAACCCCTGCATTGGAAAAGAACATTTTGTTATCCCTTGTAAACTCCGGAGCTGCTGCCGGTCACGAAAGGAGCGGCCAGCTGCCTGCACAGAGAAGTCTGGCGGGGAAGGAAGGAGGAAGGAGGCCCGCACACCCAGGGTGCTCTCTCCCCTCTGCCCCTGCCTGCACGGAGCCCCAGGCCCCCCTCGAGGCTCAGTCTTTGGCTTAATGGCTTTAGACCAACGGAGGCAGAACCTTTCAGAAGAGGACCCCACCTTCAACCTCAGCGAAAGCGACCCCAAGAAGGCTCCTTCACGGTGCATAAATGCATAGGCTGAAATGAGGAGAACCCACTTTCCCCACTTCAAATTCATATGTGGATCTCGCTCAGTCCTTCCAACTGGGTTTCTCCAGCTAAATGCCCATGTGACCTAGAAGGGCGTTTAAGTGCTCCTGGGGCCCGGCTGTGGATCCAGGGCACATCTGTTGAACCCCAGCCTGTAAGGGGAGGAAAAGGGCACATTCCCAGATGGTCGAGGCAGAGCCCAAATACCAGCCCTCCTGTGCACAGGCCACCACCACACCCCTGCTCCCCATCGCCAGCAAGAGCGTTCCCTGATCCACTGCACCACAAAGGGCGCAACCCCAAACCTTGCTGCAGGCCCTGGAGGGGGCAGGAAGGCAGTGAGCACCTGGGGGTGAACTGGGGCTGGGGGGGGGGCTGGCCTCTCACACACACTCACAGAGCCAGAGGCACCACAAGACAAATGGATGGAAACGGTCTGGCCTCTTAAAAGCAGCTTGCCATGTGCCAGTGCCAGGGCACTGGAGAGGAGAGACCCCTGGTTTGGGACCCCGCCAGAGGTAGAAAGAACTGGAGCAAACCTTGTCAGAGGCAGCGCACTGATCCCGGGCAGGAGCTGGCCCTGCTTCCTGCTCTTCGTCCTGGGCTGGGCAGACGCGTGACACTGCCGGTCGCAGGCTGCGCCAGACTTTTCCGCCCAGGGGCAGGGAAAGGTGTCTGGGCTGTGGGCAGTCATGGGCGGGCAGGCTGCTTCTGCCTTGCTCTCCCTCCTGCCAATCATTAACTCTGGCTCAGCAGCATCTTGAGGCTGGCATCCCGCGGGTGGCTTAACGGGCTGGCATTCCTTCCGGTGGGAGGAGGAGGAGGAGGAGGAGGAGGAGGAAGAGGTGGTGGTGGTCAGGAGATTTCCCTCTCCTGGGTGAGCAGGCAGGTTGGCCAATGGGGAAGGAAGGACTTTGTGACATGTGTGAGACTCACTGCTCTGGCTGAAGGGATGAGGAAACACCGAAGTCCCTCGGAAGTTGCTGAGGAGAATAAAACCGGCGCAGCCGACGGAAGGGCCTCCGCCGCGTCTTCTCCTTGTGAGGGGAGACCTTCCTTTTAAGGTCAGGCAGATGCTTCGTTTTAAGCAGGAACCCTTCCTGGCCTAACTTGAAGCAACTTCAGGGGACCGAGCCACAATCGAGCTATGACTTTTCCCCAAGCTTCCCTAATGTTCCTCAACAAAGCCGCAGGTCAGCTCCGCGTTTTTATCCTGGATGGTTGAAGAAGCAACGAACCTCCCTGGATGAAAGCAGTATGCCCCGGGCCCTCCCCTCTAGACACACCTAGGCAAGGTGTCAGCTGGCAGAAGGCAGCCTTGTTTGGAAACCTTATCTCCTTATCTTGAAACCTGTGCCCATCCCTGGCAAACTCCAGGAGGAAGAGCAATCCGGATGCATCATTTCCAACGTAGGGCAGGAGAGGAATCGGGAGGTTGTTTCAGCAGTTAGGCTGGCTTTAAAAGCAGGTCTCCGCTTTTTCTCCCCAAACCTCCCCAAGTTAGCGCTTCACTTACCCTTTGGGTTCTGGTGCACCTTTCCCGGCCGTGCCGGACGGCTCCATCGGGCAGCTGACGAAGTGGCGAATCCCAGGACCTCGGCTTCCTGCCGCAATGCAATAGCCAGCAGAGGGCAGATGAAGAGGGCCACTTCCTCCCTCGGGGGGGGGGAAACCACAAGCCCCGCTTGGGACTGAGGGGGAACCTGTGGGGAGGCCTGCTTGCTACGTGTGCTGCATGCGCCTGCGGTGCGTGTGGAAGAGAGAAGGGGAAAGAAAGAAAAAGGAGAAGTCTCTTTCTTTGGCCCCAGGGGTGAAGAAGAGCCCGCAGGCCTGAGGCTGCCAGCCTTTGGGGCTGAGAGCAGAATCAGTGGGGTTCAACTCGGCCCTGCCAGCTGGGCCTTTGTGGGGCTCCTGTGCGCCCTTCTGCTCTTCTGGCCTTGCAGGAAAATAAAACCGGCGACTGACGGAGACCCGGAAGGGAAGAGCTGCACCCAGGACTTCTCGGAGCTGCTCAGCAGGAACCTCGCTGGACCCTCCTCCCCTCCGGCTGCCAGCAGAGAAGGGCAGACCCGTTTTGTGACCCATAAAGTGGTGGGGGAGAGGGGCCTAATCTGCCGGTGCCGTCAGCCCAACCCTCCCTCAGGAATGCCGCTCCGGATAAGAGGGATTCACGATCCTTTTGCAACTCCTCTGGCCGGCCAGGGAGGGAGGGAGAGGCGGTGGGGCACTTTCCCCAAAGGCCGATAAGAGGACCAGTTCGGACCCCCTTCCGCCCAGCCCTGGGTTGGTCCGAGGGGAAGGGGGCCTTTTCCGCCCTCTTTCTTCCCCATCAGGAGTTGCCCGTCCTGCAGGTCTCTTGGACAATGGTTCCCATTATCTGCAGCCAAGGCGGCTAACGGAGGAAGCTAAGAGAGTGACCTGCGTACACACACCCACACCCGCCCACCCACACAGACACACCCAGCCTGGGGGAGCTGGCCAGGCCAGGCTGTTCCTGGATTTATCAGGATCTCTGGGCTGCCTCATAGAACAGGTCAAGCTGGCTCGGAGGACTCTGTCCCTGGGAGGAAACGGGGCCTCTGGGACCCAGCGTTTCTGTAGAGTGGGCCGTGGAGGAATGTGGGGTGCCGGAAGAAGGGGCTCCTCTACGGCCCCATAAACAGCGGCCAAGCGGCCTGGAGCAGCCCAGTCGAGCGCCAGGCTCCTCCCGGGGAGGGCAGCCCCACCCTTTCCCTTCCCAGGCCGGAGCCTCAGTGCCCCTCCCTTTCGCCGACCGATGGGCAAGGGCCCCCTCCTCCCCCGCAGGGAAGGGGCTAGGACCGCAGGCCAGAGGTTTGCAGATCCCCCTCTGCAGGGAATTAAGGCGACTGGGGTGGTTCCTGGCCCTCCCCCCCACCTCAAGGATCCAAATGGGTCTTTGTGAGAGGCGCCTTGAGAAGCCCAAAGGAAACCCAAGGCGCTCTGCTTGCTTGAACTCTTGTGTTTCAAGGATGGCGCTTTTTCAGTGAAAGCCAAAACCCAGGTGGGGGGGGGGAGAGACCAATTCTGCTTCAGCTGCGTCCCCTAGTGGTTAGTAGAAAAGCAGACTTCACCCAACTTTATTGTTTATTGTGGTAATAAGCCTCTTCCTTGTTTTAAGGTTGAGGTTTCCCAAACGTTCCACTCAGGGAAAAGCAAGAAGAAGAAAAAAACTCTCGGATTTCTCCGGCGTGCCTGAATTGAAACCAAGTCTTAAGACGAGATGCTCGTCAGTGCCGGCCTGCCAGCAGACGGAGCTGAAACTCCTTTTATGGAGGGAGGCAAAGGAGCCAAACCCCAGCTTGGAGGGGCAGTCTACCTTTGGAAGGGCCCAGAGCCCTTTCCTCAGAGATGGAAAACGTGGCCAGGTTTTCCCCTGCTCTCCAGGCGTTAAAAGGTGGGCCATCACCTGAACCTAACCGCAGGAGATTCGGGTCTGCAGGAAGAGTGGAGGCTGTGGCATTGGCTGCCCTCCATCCAGCCCCTTTTCTGCCCCCTCCCTTCCCTGGCTCCACCCATTGCTTCTGGCCGGGGGGGGGGGGGGCCTCCACGCTCCTTCTAGCCCTGTGCTGAGCGTGGCTATAACCTCAAGCCTCCCCCAGCCCAGAAGGCCTCTCCCTGCGTCCTGAGAGGGAGGGAGAAAGCCTGGATTGTGCCAGCTGACAGGCACAACCGCCTTGGGCAGGCAGCAGAGGGAGGGGGCCGTCCCAGCAGTGAGGGGAGGGGGGCTGGCCAAATACCAGCCTGGGAAACCTCCTCCTCCTCCTCCTCCTCTTCTGCTGCCCCCCTGCCCCACTTGCTGAGTGGGGTGGGCAGCCCTGCCAGCGTTAGCATCGGCTTCTCTGTAACTCTCCAGCGAGCCAAGCTCTTCCCACACAGCATTGCTAAGCAACCTGCGCTTGGAGAGCTTTGCCTCCTGAAAGTCAAAGCCCGGGGGGGGGGGGGGAGAATTCTCAGCCGTTCACAGGATGTGACCCCCCCTTTCTACTTCAGCACCTTCCAGCACTTGGGGAGGCAGTGAGGAAGAAGGAAAAACGGGCCCCTGCCTTACCCCGGGGTGCCCTAGATCACAGCAGGAGCCCCCAGAGAGAGGAGGAGGCAGGAAATGAGAAGCCTGTTCCTCAAGCCTTGAGAGAGAAGGGGGCCCTTGGGGAGACATCGGTGGGGCCAGAGGAGCTCCGGCTCCACCCGTGGGTGGCCCAACCGGCTCTCCGTTGACTGGAGGAGGCCGAAGAGGGTTAGCCGGGCCGAGGCAGGCAAGGGGGGCCTGTGCCAAGTGGGCAGGGGGCGAAAGGTGTAGGGCTGGATCCTCGCGGAGGCCCCGGCTTTGCTGGGAGGGTTTTAGCACCAGGCCAGCAGCCGAGGGCCTTCCCTGCCCCTTCCTGCAGCTCAGAAACATCTCTGCAGCCTCCCTCCCAGTTACTTTCCTTTCCCGCTTCTAACAGCTTCCTCTGCCCCAGCAGGCGGACACCACCCACCCTCTGCCCCGCGGAGGGCACAGCTGTCCTCATCTGCCCGAGCCAAAGACATGGCGGCTTCACCCCACTCGGGCCGCCCGGATGGAGCCTCTCCAGGCTGTCTTGCTGCTCCTGCATGGGGGGGGGGCAGAAGCTCCCTCATCCCGCCAGGCATCCTGAGCTGGGAGAAAGCCGGGCACCAGCACCTGTGAGCATCCATCCGTTGAGGTAGACTGCTCTGAACCGGGAAGTTCTGCACCAGCTCTCGGAATTCCAGAAGGGCTCCGTATCCGCCAAAGGAGGGGAGAGTCCCCAACTGCTTCCTCGGAGGATGCAGTGCAGCCGTTTGCACATGGAGGGAGTCCAGACACTGATCTGCAAAGCCTGGGTCGAGTCCGATTCAGAAAACCCCTCTTCACGCCAATCGTGGCTGAATCTGAAGCCAGCTGGTGTGGAATTGACAGAAGCAGCCCAGCCGACTCTCCCTTGCCAGTTTTTGTCCCAAACCCCGAAACTGGGCCAGGTTGCTATGAGCGCCCTGCTTTTCGGCCCCCCCCCCGAGCAGCCCCCGCACACCCTCCTCTGCCCCTGGGTAACGCTGGACTCTCCATCCGGGCAGGGAAAGCCCAGAGGCCGGCCTCTTCCACCAGCACTCGCCAGAGGCAGGATGGGGCCGGCAGGGGCCTCCGGAGCTGGCTGATCCCACGGCCGCCCGGTTGCCAAGAGCAGGCGGCAACATGCGCAGCTTCTGGCGTGGGCTGGGCCGCTCCGAAGCCAAGGCTGCCAGCAGACGCCGCCGTGGAGCAGGGACAACTACGCAGCTCACTAAGGGAGCCGAAGCCACAGACGGAGCTGCACGCGGAGGGACCGGAGGCTTCGCCAGCTGGGACTGTGGAAAGCTCAGCTCCTTCCCGGCCAGCCAGGACGCAGCTGGTGGGCAGATTTGCAGCAGGACGTTGGGCACTGCAGACCTGCTGAGCCAGAGGAGGGGCATCCCCCGAGTCTTTAGCTGCTCTTGGCCTGCAGGCCAAATCCTCCCTCGCCCACAACGCCCTTCCGGCAGGCCGGGCCCTCCTGGCAGCTCTGCTCCTGGGCAGCCTCTGAACTTTCTTCCCACCCCTGGGAAGAGGGCAGGACTTGGGGCAGGGAGGGCCAGAGATGCCGCGAGGGCCTCAGGGCAGGGCGAGGGCCGGCCGGTCCCAAAGGTCACCTGCCGGATCAGGAGCGCTGCCAGGCTGTGCCATGCCAAGGAGGAGACGCCTCCCCTCCAGGAGCTGCTCGGAGCTCGTGAATCAGGTGGATCGCTTGGCTGCTCCAAGGATGAGCCCCGGCGAGGGGCTTGCTTTGGCCTGCTAAGGCTCCCTCCCCCCTCCCCAGGTGGTCAGCGGCCTTCCTGGAAGCCATGGAGCCGGACCATCCATCGGACCAAGAGGACAGTTCTCGGGGTAAGGTCCTTCCTGGCACCTTTTGGGGGCTGGCCTGGAAAGGGATCCCAAGGGACAGGCTGGGGGGCCTTGGGGTGGGGGTGGGGCCGGCCTGGGAGCAGGTATCCTGGGGGCCGGGTTGAGTAACTCAGCCAAGGACCGATGCCTTTACCTCTGGCACTAAAAGAGGCTTTTAGTTCTGCTGAGTTTGTTGTGAGCAAGGAGGGCTGCCTGGAGACGGCCCTATTTGGAGCTGTTCAGGGGCAGAAAATCTCACAAGGGCCGGTAACAGCTTGGACTGGCTTTGTCCCCTCCTCCCAGGTAGACTGCTCTTGAACCACAGACTTCCTTAGAGGAGGTGGCCAATTGCCATGGAAAGGAGGAACGGTTGGAGACCTTGGGAAGTTCAGCCTGGGGTGGAGGGAGGCTTGAGTTGCAATGGCAAGGGAGTTGAATTTGGCTCAGGAAAAATGTCCGAAGGGCCAGTTGTTCAGCCAGGGCACAGGCGGCTTCAGGAGGGGGTGGATTCTCCAGGAATGACCACTGAAGTTTTGTGGTTTGGGACCTTTGCTCCCTACCCAAATGCCGGTCCTTGACAAGACTTGAACGCAGCCCAGAACCCTCTCCTCATTTGGGGCATGGGGTGAAGGGGCTGAAGGAGCAGAAGCATAAATAGCACAGCCAAACCCCAAAGCTCTCCAGAGCAAGGAGGGCCCTGAATTGGTAGCCACTGACAGAGTCCTTTCTCTGACCCACAGAGATTGGGAGGATCTGCAAAAGGACCCGTATGATTTGCAAGCAGCCACCTCCATAAGTGTGGTTGCGGTGGGGGTGGGGGTGGGGAGTTTCCTTTTGCAGAAAGGCCAGGCTGAAGGGGCCGGCCATGTCCCGGAATGTTCTCCAAGGCTCCTGTCGAAGGAGGTGGGCTGGGAAATGGTGGGCTGCTGGAAGGAAGGAAGAGGAGCCCCAGGGCTGCAGGGGGAAATGGCGCCTTTGAGCTGGAGGACGGGGAGATTGGCAAGGGAAGCTGGTGTGGGAGGAAGGCAGGAGCCTCGGCCATCTCGGCTGAGGACCAAAAGGATGGGGAGCAAATGCCTTTTGCAGGCCCGGCTCTCCTTTGCCCAGCTTTACATGGTCTCCCCGCCTTCTATTTTAGGCAAATCCATCTGGGCCCAGAAATGTGCAGGGTGTGTGTGTGTGTGTGTGTGTGTGTGTGTGTGTGTGTGTGTGTGTGCAGAGATGCTGAAGCTTACAAGCCGGATTTGCACCTCCCTCTTTAACTCGGGGGGGGGACTGAATTCACCCATTTGTTGGGTTGGTGCAAGAGAGCAAACCATGAAAACCAACATGAGCCCTGTGTGCCCCTGTGTGTGTGTGTGGGGGGGAATTTGTGGGGGCTCCCACTGGTCAAGGTGCTGTGGAGGTCATCCTGGGTCATGTGTCCAGCAGAATCCCATGCCCAGAGCACAGCTGGCCCCTCGCTCTCCTCCTCCTCCTCCTGACCCATTTGGCTCCATCCCATTTGGCCTCCCTCGCCCCCTGTCAGCCCCCCCTTCTCCTCCCTGACAGTCAAAGGCTTCTTGGAGAAAGGCCCCCTCTGGGTCCCTGTGGGCAGAAATGGGGCTCAGCCTCCCCCCCTCAGGTCCCCCAAGAAGTGACAAAACTGAGAAACGGTGTTATGCTTTGGAGGCTTCCAAAACCTGTCCTCTGCCGCACCCCCCCCCCCCCCGTCTGCAGCCTGGCACAACTGTGGGCACCTTCCTTCCTTCCCTCCCTCCCTCCCCCTCTCCCCAAACAGCTGTTTGTTTGATGGCAAGCACACAGCATGAACCCCGAATTAAAACTCAGCTGCTGGCAACGCACACACGTTGTGTGAAAAGAAATTTGCAGCTGCTAAGAATCCATGGATTCATGTGTGCGTGCATGCACACACACACGCACACACACATATCTGGGCATTGCAAACACAATCCTCTTAAAGAAGATTCTGCAGCACTGAGGGCCCCCCCCCTGCTATCTTTCAAAAGAGGCAGCAGAACAAGTGGGCGACCGGCATACACACGTTGTTGCGTGGCACACATCCTCCCCGCTGTCTGGCTCTCTCTTTCCTTTTTCACTTCCAATTCTCATCTTCCCAATAAGGAAATGGCTTTTAAAACTGCAGGCTGGAGAGAGTTCCAAGGCTTCCTGCAGACTTTGTCCCAAGCCACCTTTCCCTCCGCAGCAGACTTGGGGCTACCTGATCCCCAAGGAACGGGCCTCCCTCCCAGTCGATCCGAATTCTTCACCCTCTTCGGAGTCTTGAGCGGTGACCTTCCAGGCTAATCCTGGGACAAAGTAGCAGGAATAAAATGAAAAGAAGCTCTGATGGTGTAGTCCCTCTTGCTTGAGTGGAGGGTTGGACTAGAAGACCTCCAAGGCTCCTTATTATTCCATCTTCTATCACTCATTTTCTTGGTCTTTCCAACTCCCCCCCCCCCGAGGATAAATAAATACAACACCTGGTAGATGAATGAGGTTAAACCAACTCGCCCAAAACTAAATTAAATAAGCCTCGATGTCAAGAGCAGTCTACCTCTTGAGTATCCGATGGCTGCATTGTGGAACCAATGGGCTATTTGGATCATCTCTGGTACATCCTTTTCTGTAGACGTTGGATGCAGAACACAGGAAGATCTAAAGGCCATGCTGGGCGGCCATCCTGGGTGGGATGGGGAAGGGGGCTTACGGGTGGAGGAATAGGAAAAGAGGTTTCCTCTAGGTCTCTCTGAAGAACTTTCTTTCTTTCTTTCTTTCTTTCTTTCTTTCTTTCTTTCTTTCTTTCTTTCTTTCTTTCTTTCTTTCTTTCTTTCTTTCTTTCTTTCTTTCTCTCTCTCTCTCTCTCTTTCTTTCTTTCTTTCTTTCTTTCTTTCTTTCTTTCTTTCTTTCTTTCTCTCTTTCCTTCCTTCCTTTCTGATATCAGCTGTGTCTTGAAAACATTTCTCTCTCCATCGCTGTTAAGACAAAGAAATCTGTGAATGAACAAATGGGGGAGGGCGGGGGCTGGCTGGCTGGCAGGTTGCCATCTCAAGATATTCCCATTTCTCCTACCGCATAATTAATGCCATGTTTTATTAGCAATGAAAGCTGGGCTTGTTTTGCACAAATGCTCGAGCAGTAAAGTGTGACTCTGCAGACAGTAGAAAAAAAACCACCGTGTGTAACATTACTTTTGCGATTTATCGCTTGCCAGAGTTGCTTATTCACTGTGTAAAACAAGTTTATTGGTGTTTGGCCAATGGTGGCCCGAAAGGTGGGTGGGGGGGAGAGAAACGCAGACCCTCCCTCCATCAGGCAGCTTGCAAATAAACCGGCTGGGACAAACCCGCCCACCAACCTTTCTCTCCCCCCACCGCCCAGGAGGAGGCCAGTCACCTTTCCGCCTCCAATTCTACGACTTCCTTGCATTCCTGCTTTCTTTGTGGAACCTCCACATTCAGAGGCATTCTACCTCCGGAGACGTGCCTGAGGGTTCTTCAGAGTGGCTCCAGAAAGGCAGAAGCTGGTCTAGAATTCCTTCCATCACTTTAAAATTGGACTCTGTGTCCATGCAGTGCCCTAAGGGTCATATCTATAATTTTGCTTCTTCCTTTTCTCCTTCCTGTGGCTCGGGGGGGGGGCCTTTCTCTGCCCAATGTTAGGGTCCCCTGCCTCGCTGCGACAGCTGAGGGAAAGCCCTCTGAAATGGGGAGGGTCCTGCTGGCGCCCATCTGGACGACCCTCTGAAGGCCAAGGGGCGTCTGCCGTGTGTGACCTAGTTAGACTTTGTAGAGCCATTCTTTCATCCTTTGCCTGAATTTTAATTTCCTTAATTAATTGCCTGAAGCTCTTGCTATTTATTAAACACTTGGAAAGTCACGAGAGCAATCACAGAATGGAGATTAATTGGGAAAAATGGGGAGTGGGTACCAGGGCAATTTATTCACCCATTCCAGGCCCTGGTCTGGTCCCCATCTCCAAACCCCTTGCACACACGCACGCGCACACACACACACACACACACACACACACACGTGTGGGCAAGGAAACCAAATGGAGAAAAGGCAAGAAGTGCCCGGAACACAAAACTTTGCAAACATGAAAGGGGGGTCTTTAAAGCAAGGAGTCAGAATGGCACCGTCGTCTCCTGGACAGGAGCCAGAAGCTCCCCCTCCCCCTCCCCCGTCTGCAATCCCCCCCCTGCAACTCCAGCTAAGTTGGCCAGACTGTTGGTGTCCCCCCCATCCAATGATCTCAGAGCCCCTCGCCTCCCCCCGGCTGTCCGTGGTGGCTGCCAGCGAGGCACACGCCAGGAGGCAAAGTTGGAGCAGATGGCAGGGCATCGGGCTGTCAGGTGGGCCGGGAGCCTGCAGAGGGACGGTGCCAGGCACAGGTATCCGATTGCTTGCTTCAATTGGCTGAGGTCCCAGAACAGAGGGGCCCAGTCCAGCACCGCCAGCACAGCTGCCCCCCCCCTTCCTCCTGCTCATCTCCCTGCCCAGAGCACCTCTTGGTCCTGTGGGGGGGGGCTGCCTGAAGCCCCCCTGACGATTGAGAGTCTGTAGGAGGTTCAGCCTGGATCCTCCAAGGCTCTTAACAGCGCTCCAGACACACACACACCCCCAGTGCCAATGGGCTAGGCTGGTCCTCCTCTGCATCCTGCAAGAGGAACTTTCCCATCTCTCTCTCTCTCTCTCTCTCTCTCTCTCTCTCTGCCGTTTCCTGTTTCATAGCGTTGTGGTTTCCTCCGGTGCGCCCAATTTGTGATGTGCAGTTGTTCCTCCAGAGGGCAGCTGAGGCGGCAGCCGGCTGGGCATCCAGTGGAGCCGGGAGGGCGTTTTCTGGCCTGGGGTCTCATTCAGGGGAACAAACGACTCGACTCGAGATAAATTATGCTTGCCCCATCGTCTGAAAGGACCCTTCCTTGGGTGTGTTGACTTTGGACGTGGGCGTTTTTTTGCAGTTCAACGCTGCGGCCGTTCCACAGCTGATCTCCTCTTGCTGACCAGCTGCCTCTGAACCGGGGGACGCATTGCAAGGTCCAGGACCTCAGTGAGGAGCACGCTGAGCATGCAGCTGCAGGTCTCCCAGAGAAGGAATGCAGCAGCCAATGAAGGGGTACCTTGAGCAGGTAATAACCCCAAGGCTTGGGACTGAAGGCCCGGCTGCCCTCTTGGCTCCAGTGCTCAAAATAAGCCAGCAAGCGTGCAAAACAGTGAGATGAGTGTGCGGAGGGGGAGACTTACGGCCCCCAAGTACCCATTTTTAGAGGGGGCAGAAATTCTGCAAGCGAATGTGTGCGCCTGTAAAGTATTATTTAAAGGGCTTCTTTCAAAAATCTGGGAAAAGGGGTGGGGGTGTCCCTCGGTGAAGAGGGACATCTGCCTTCACTCAGGGAGGTAAAAAGGAGGATTGTGCCCCAGTCCAGATGGGAAACAGAGGATCCAGGTCCCCCCCCCACTCCGCCTCCTCGTCTGGGCCAGTCCGCCATAACAAACTTTCTTAAAGTGTTTCCTTTCATACATAGCAGCGGCCGGCCTCCTGCCAGAAGACTAATTGCTCACAGATGAGGGTTTTTTTTTCTTTTATGGGATGCCAGATCAAAATGGGGGTGGGGGGCAGTGGAGGCTGGTCTGCTGTGCGGTGGGGGGAAGAAGTGTTCACGCTGGATATCCGCACCAGATGCTGCTGTTTCCAGCCTTTAGAGCAGGGCTGTGCATGTAGCCTCCTTCGGAGAACCTGGGGGGGGGCTGGGGGCCCAGGCAGTTACAGAGAGCCTGGGGCAGTGGGGCAGAACCAAAGAGCTGCCCGGCTGGATCTTCTTCAGCCTATCACGGAGCCCTGAAGGAGGCAGGCAGGGTCTGGAGGGAATATGGCCCCTGCATCACATGGGGGGGGGGCATCCCTCCTCCCCCGCCTGGCTCCAACTCTCATTTTTCCAAGCTCAGGGCTGCTTCCCCCCTCCCTTTGCCAATTTCCGCCCCCTGAAATCCCCCTTAATTCTGTGCACTGCTTCCAAGGGACGCCAGAGCAGATTCAGGGGGTTGAAAAGCAGCAGTCTTACAGAGGGGCACACGCTCCTCCATCCCCCCCTTTTTAAAACTGGGGGTCGCTGTCCCAAGAGGCTGAGTGGTGCAGGGGTTGGGGGGGCAGCTTGGGGGTCCCTCGAAGCTTTCTGCCACAAATCTAAGGCACATCCAAGCGGGGAGTGTGTGCAGGCACGTCTGCATCCGTGTGGTGGGGAGGCAGGTTTTCAAAGTTACTTTTTTGGGGGGGGGCTTTACAGGCGACATGGACTTTCCCCCTTTTCCCTCTGCCCCATGAGGGTTTTTAGAGCAGCTGCGTTAAAGGGTTCCCCCAAACCTGGATCCCGCTTTCAGGAGGAAGCTGGGAAGGGTCCAAGCCCTACAAGACTTAAGGTGGACCCATGCTGGAGAGCAGAGCTGTGTGTGTGTGTGTGTGTGTGTGTGTGTGTGTGTGTGTGTGTGAGAGAGAGAGAGAGAGAGAGAGAGAGAGAGAGAGAGAGAGAGAGAGAGAGAACTATTATGGGCTGCTGCTTAGGAGGAAGAGTTCTTCTCATCAGCCCTGCTGCAATTTAGGAGACTGCATTTTCTCCGGGGAACGTGGGGGCCCTGAGACCCTTTCCAACTGGGGTGCCAGCAGCTGGGCCCCCCTGGCCAGCCCCTCCACCCCTCGGGCAGCTGCTTCCGCCCAGCCCAGCCTCCTCTCTGGCTGCCCGCCAGGGGGCCAGCCGGCCAGGATGGGTGGCTTGACCTGGATGCTGCCATGCGCCTCCCCAGCCTCAGGAAAGTTTCTTGGGATTCTTTCAGCGCAGATCAAAACCTGGCACGGACTGCTCAGAGGGGGTGGCTGGACGATGCCAGCAGCCCAGCAGCAGCAGGCTTTCCCGCAGGAGCTGCAAACAGAACCTCCATGTTCAGAGGCAGCTGCTGCTCTTCCCTTAGGGGAAATGAAAAAAAAAAAGGCTGCCCATTGTGACCCTCCTGTAGGCTTCCCCAGGCAGTAGCTGACCCTCCACAGGCTTCTCTGCCCAGCCTGGTCCAGCAAAGGCCTTGGTGTGTCTTTGCTGTGGCAGCCCCCCCCCCCCGCCCCTGCCTGCCACATTCGGGAGGGGGAGGAAGTCACTTGAGGAATGAAAGGGACCAGCTGGGCTGAGGAGGTTCCTCTTTCCTGGCGCAGGCTGGCAGGAAGCTGGGCAGGTGCCCGCAGGTGGCAGCTGGAGCATTGCCGGTGGCCCCGTTCGCCCTCCTGCAACGGGGGGGGGACGCTGAAAGGCGAGGGTTTGCTAGGAGGCGGCTTCCAGAGGGCAGCGGGGCGAGGCTGGCACTGCTGGGCGCTGGAGGCGGCGGAGGGACGGGGGGCGGGGAGGCTGCCTTCCCCAGCGCCAGAATCCAGCCCGGGCCTTCCTCCCTGCCCGCCCGCCCGGCCTCCTTCCTTTCCCCGCTCCTGCGGGGCTTCTCTTCCAGGGGGCGGGGAGGGCAGGGAGGCACCGGGGCTCTTCTGCTCCATGGCTGGGCTGGCGCCGGCGCTTCGCCGACCCCCGGGCCGCTCCCGCTGCTTCTTCGGGGGCTCCTTCCGCGGGGCTGGCCCGGCTGCGGCCGCCGCCTCCTGAGCCGCTTCGCGCGGAGAAAGCGGGCACCGGGGGGAGATGTCGATGAACGGCCGGAAAAGTGGCGGAAGACCCTCGTACTACTACCGGCTGCTCCGGAGGTCGCGGCTGCAGAGGCAACGGAGCCGCTCGCGGAGTCGCGGCCGGCCCTTCCACCGCGGTAACCCTCCCGCCGCCGGGCCGGGGCTTCTGCGGGGGGGGGAGAGGGGAGGGGGGGTCTCCGACTGAAGTTGAAGGGGCCGCTGGCAACTTTGAAGCGAGCCGGGACTCGGCGGGACTCGGGGCCCCCGAAAGTGGGGCTCGGGAGCGCCTTCGGGGCATCGCCTGGCGTCGGGGGCCGGCGGGGCGGCCCTGGAGATGCTGGAAGCGACCGAGCGGCGCTGGGGGGGAGCCGTCCTTGCGCAGAGGTCAGCGATTCCGGATGACCGGGGCTGGAGGAGAGGCGGCCCCGGAGAGCTTCGGTTGGGGCCGAGGAGCTCCCTCACTTGGTGCCCGGCGCTTCCTTGGCAGAGGTGGGCGCCTCCTTGGGGCTCTGGCAGACCCCACTGGGCACGATTCGGGGCCGGGGCCAGGCCTGGCGTATTCGAGGAAGGGGTGAGAAGTGAGCTGATGCCCCCCCCCGACGCCCAGCTGAGGGGGCGCTGCTTGGCGGTTGCTCCGGAGTAAAGGGAGTGAAGTGGGTGGGCGAGGGAGGATTCGGGTGCTTTCTGCCCCTGTCTGGACCCAAGAGCGGCAGAAGAGACAGGATGCCTCTCCCTCCTCCTCTTTCCCCACTGCCTGTGTGGCCCTTGCGGGTGAGGGGCTGCTGGGGGGCCCTTGATGGCCCTGAAGAGGCTTCTCTTCTCTCCCTCCCTTCCTTCCCGCCCCCCTCCCCCCTTCACTCATTCCACTCCGGGCAGCCGCTGACCTAGTTGCAGGGTTAAAAATAAGCTGAGCTGCTGCTCCTTCCCTTCCAGGACCCCAGGTGCTCTTTCCAGCCAAGGGCACCCAGGAAGGGAAGCCAGGGCGTCCCAGCTTGGCCCCTTTCCTCTCCTGACTTTAGTCTTTGCAAGTGCTTGTTCCTGGGACGGAGCTGCCACGTTGTTCAGCCAGGGCTGCCCCTCTCAGGCATTCCTTTGGCAAAGCCGGTGAGCCACCACGCAACTGCCGCCCTGGGTCACCCGTGTCCTCCGTCTGCCTGGCCCTGCCTGGAGACGCTGGGCTTGGACGGAGGGCTGGACTATTTGGAGGGTCACTGGTCGTAGTCTAAGAGCTCTTGGAGGAGGCGTAGGTTAAGGAACCGGCCGACCACGGGGAGCAAACCAGACGGGCTAGTTTAGGGTTTGCTGTCTGCTTCAAACTCAGACAGGGAGTTAACCCCAGAGCGGGCCTGGTTCTTCTCTACTCGCAGCCCCTGCTTTCCTAAAGCTGCCGGGAGGAGGGGATGGAAGAGCTTTTCCTTCTCCGTAAATATTCGGCAGGATGGGTTTTTCGGCTCTCTGGTGTGTTTCTGCCCTTCCCCAAGTCTTTCCTGGAGTTGCTGCCCTTCGTCCCTCGGCTTCTGGTTTGGGAGCAGCTGAGAGTCTCTGCAGATAAGGTTGTTTTGTCTGGACAGGCCAGTCGGCTGGAAGGAGGCCCAGGCCGCTTTCCAGAAAGGGCAGGCAGGAATTGCTTCAGGAATGCTGGGGCTTGGAAGAGCCAGCACAGAATGGTGCTCCCTGCAGCTCCTCCAGCCAGAAAAAAACGGGACAGGATGGGGACTGGTGAGGGCATCTGGACTGACCCTCTGTATTTAAGTAACGCTGTAGTAGAAACAGAGCTGTAGAGATTTGGCAGTAAGAATGGAAGAGGGGACAGGAGGGTTTGTGCCTTTTAATGGAGGACCCTCCTCTTTCTTAACTGAAAGCGGTCAATTAAGGTGTTTGGGCTGTCTTGATATACTCGGGGGTTTATTTCAGAGGCATTCTGGACGCTCTGCAATCTTTGGGGGCCAAAAGAAGAGGCTGGCCTGAGACTCAGCAGAACACTCTCCTCCACTCTAAGGACCTGCCTCCTCGCCGTCACTCGTGTTGGGATGCTTCCTGGCCCTTCGGGTTGCCACAGTAACCAGTAGCATTCATCTCTGATGATTAAACAGTATCCATGGCAACCAAGTGAAGAGTTTGGGAGTTTGGCTGTTTTTTTCTCCTTCCCGTCCACCTTTGCCATCTCGTAGGCAGCCTGTGGAGGAGGCGTCAGAGGGAGCCGGCCAATGCCAGGGGTTGAGCTGGCCAGGACCCCCGTCAGACTCAGGGCCTTCCAGAGTCGGCGTGGACACACTGGGTTGCAAGGCGTGGTGAGCAGAGAGACCCAGCGTGGTCCCCTGGCCGGAAATTGCCAGTCTTTTGTGCCCAGGAGCCCAGCTTGGGGGTCAAGTGGCGCCAGAGTGTCTCTTGTCTCAGAACGGGCAACCTGGCGGAAGGCAGGCGAACCGGCAGGATTCCCCCGAGATCCCCAGGGGCTTTTCTCCTTTCCAGCTGGGGGACCCGCACGAGAAACCTCGCAGCTGCCCAAGCGCCCAGCCTGATGGGGCCTCGCTGCCAAACCAAGCCCCAGCCAGGCCCGCTTGTCAAGTGGTGGGGAGAGGAGGAAGTGTGGCCGGTTGAGAGATCTGATCATTTTTCAATCGTTCCCCTCCCAGCTGCAGGGGAAAAACAGATGTTCGAGTCAGAAGGCTTCATTAGCGAGATAAATGAGGCCATTGGCAGGTCCTGGCTCAGATGCCTCTGTGCCGACAGGCCAGAAAGAGCCGACTTTGAGGGCTGGGAAGGGACAAAATGTTGCTGGGGATG
Source organism: Vipera berus (assembly GCF_964194415.1). Classification (NCBI taxonomy): domain Eukaryota; kingdom Metazoa; phylum Chordata; class Lepidosauria; order Squamata; family Viperidae; genus Vipera; species Vipera berus. The sequence goes on from NC_138218.1 coordinate 12,037,074, forward strand.
GTGGCTGGCTGGCTGGCTGGCTGGAAGGTGCCCTTCCGGCTGGTGGGACCCTGGGAGAGCAGTGGTGAAAGCTTCAGCCACTCGGATACCCACCACCTTAGCATGGAGTCCTGTCCTTTGTGTGTGTGTGTGGTGGGGGGGGGCGGGAGGTTGTTTTACTTTAGTGTCCAGCAGGTGAGCAGGCTGTCCAGGTTTCAGTGGACACAGCTTGGCTTCCTGTGAGATTGAAAAGGGATGGAAGAGACTCGTGCAAGGGATAAGAGTCCCTGCATTTGCAAAACTGAAATGGAACAACGTCTCCCCCTGCCTCGAGCTGATTCATGCTCCAGCCTCCCACAGGACTAGAGCCCTGGTTGGGTTCAAAGACCCTGTAGCATGGGTTTCCAGCGAGGTTGCAGACGAGTGGAAGAGCAGGCGAACTATTCTGTATAGACGTTTGCAGTCCCCCTCCTCTCCAGGGTGCCAGTGGAGGCAGAGGAGAGCGGGGGGGGGGGAGGGCTGCTCCGGGGGTGGGGGGCTGACCTTGGCCCCGCCCTTCTTTCCTCTCCCCATCAGCCTTTGCAGCTTCCAGGCAGACCTTTCAACTCCAGGGAGAACACCGTGCGGGGTTCCTCCTTTGGTGGAAAATCATTGAAGTTTTTACGCTGAAGAGTCGTGCCCAGGGTGGGCGCAGGGGGAGAATCCAGGCCCCTCTTTTGTCTCCACCCTTGACCGGTGCAGAGCAGGTGCCCGCCTGCTTCCTTGCCTGAGTCAGAAGGAGGGCGCTGGTGCCCTCTGGTGAGGCGGAGACCTCATTTCCTCTGGAATCTGGACTGCTCGGCTGGGCCGCCCGCATTCCAGGAAGGAGGAACTAGATAAGGAGGGCGGTTGGGATGACGAGCGAGCCAGCGGCTGTCTTGGAAAGCCTGATCCCAGCAGGATGGTTTGACAGAGGAGGGGAAAGGAGGCCACCCAGATACTTTTAGGAAATGTAAACGGCACCGGGTTTCATTACGATGCCGGGAAGGTAAACAAAACCTTCCCAGGTGTGGCCGGCCTGGCAGGGTTGCTCACCAGTTTGAACTTGTCTTCGGTTAGAGCTGGAAGAGGGATTTGTTTGCATTTTGACTTCCAAAACAGACGCAAAGTTTAGACGGTTATGTGTCAGTTTTCGTTGGCTAAATCACCATCTGCAAGAAGCGTCTTAGTGGAAAGGCACGTACAGGAAAACACACATCGAAAGCAGTGAGAAACGACATCAACCAGGCTCAGAGGTGTCCCCGTGGACTTGAAACAGGTGCAAATGGACCAAAAGAGAGAGATGCCAAAATGGGCTAAGATTAGGAAAGGTTCCCTCCAGCTTGAATGTTTCCTTGGACGGTTTCCAGAGACTGGGCAATAAATTTATTTGCCCACAGCACAACTTGCAATAAAGATCCTCGCCTTGATAATTGTCAGGGTAAGGAAGATGTGGTTGAAAGTCTGTGAGCACTTCTCCCCCCAGGAAGGGCGGAGGGGATGGGGTTCTTTCCCCCACCCCCTTTCTTCCCCTGCACAGCTCCTGTGAGTGACCCAAGGACCAATCCTTTCCACACAACCTGCGCCAACGCAAACACTCCCCCTTTCCTTGTGTTCAGGGCCCAGAACTGCTCAGGCCTGGGAAATACCTGAGCTCACTTGAGGTGAAGCAGCTCCCGCGGTGGGTGGGGGTGTGGCCAAGGCAGGACAGGTAAATCCAGTTCCACCTGGTTCTGCAGAAGCCCCGCCCTCTTTAAAGAGATCGGAGGCTGTCGGGATTTTCTGCCAATGGGTTGCCCAGAAGGGAGCCATCAGATGACGGGAGAGGCCAGTTTTCATTGGCCAGGCCGCTTTGGAAGAGAATCGGGGCGCCTCTGTGTGTTTGGGCCTCTTCCCCTCCTCTGGCTCCCGGGCCCCTCTCAGGCTGTGGACTTACTCCGGGAAGCCCCCAAGGCCCAGCCCTCGTTGTCCAGAGCTGGGCCCAGGACCCGCTCCCCTCGCCCAATGAGGTCACCCTCTTCCGCCACAAGCCTCCCTCGGGAGTTGCCCAGCTGCTCATGGCACGTGGGCTTCTGACGGGCACTGCGTCCCCTTCGGTGAGTCACTCTGCTGAGCCACGAGAACTTTGCAGAGCTTGGGGGTCCCTCCCGGCCGGGCCGGCGTTGCTTTCCCGACGTTGGCTTCCCTGTGGCCTGGAGGGACCGAGAGGCAGCTGGTTCCCAAAGGGGGAGCCCCTGTGGGGCGGGGGAGCTGCAAGGCAGAATTGGGTGGGGGGCTCCAGTACCTGGAAGCCAGGCCTTTAGTGGTTTGTCGGTCAAAAGCCCCCCCCCTGCCCTGGGGGCAGAGTTGGTGCCTGAGAGGCCTCCAGCTGACCCCCCCCAGACTCCCCCCTCCCTCCCAGAGGAACCAGCAAAGCTTTCTCACCTTCATGGTTTCTGAAATGCTGCCTTCTGTTTTCCAAACAAGCATGTTTCTGTTTCATTTTGTTTGGTGTTTCTGGAAATTATTTTGCTTTTTTGAATTCTCTCTCTGCTTTGTGGTGTTTAGCAGTTTGTAAAAATGTTGCCTGGCTCTTAAGCAAAAAGAAAAGAAAAGAAAGAAAAAGATACGAAGTTAAAGATATTGCTAATCCGAAAGAGGAAATAGCTGAAACGGCTTCCATTCCTCAGGGGGAAACGCAGCTCAGAAAGGCCACTTGGGAACGCCCCCTCCCTCCAAGTAAAGGGGGCTTGGCAGGAGGGCTAGGGAAGGGGGCTGAGTGCTTTTTAAATCTTTGCTGGCTCGCATTCAGAGGCCTGTTTGCGGTAGCTTGGAATCTGAGGTAGACTGCCTCTGGACATGGAGGTTCAGAAGGCAGCTGCTGACCTTTTTATCAAAGGCGTTATGCCGTCAGAAGCCCCTCCTTGAACTGCCCAGGTCCTGTCACTAAGGGGCAGGAAATGGGCCTCCTCAAGCCTTCTGTCCTTGCCTTGAGAAACCAAAGGGGTGCTTCAAAATGCTAATTGTTATTTTTAATCCGCCGGGACAACCTGCTGCCCCAGGGCGGGTGGCTCTTCTGCCTGTGGAAGGAGAGGGGCCATCTCGGTTTGGCAGCTTTATCTTTGAAACCAGGTCTGAAGAAGAAAGATGCACAAAGCTCAGAGCGTGTGTTGGTGAGTGTGCATTTCTGTATCTGCAGTCTCAGCAACAAAGGAGGTGGGACCCACACCTGTGAAGCTGTTGTGTCCACCACACATTTGGCCTCCAAGAGGCAGGAGGGAAAATGTGAGAATCCAAAGTCTCGGTAGATCTGTGTAGGCTTCACAGAGGCTCCAGATCCTTGGCATGTTCACAGCAGCTGAGAGTTTGCCCTCGAGAAATAAATGTGGGTTAACAAAATAACAGAGTGGGCAGGCACCTTGGAGGTCTTCTAGTCTAACCCCGCCCCCAATCCAGCCATTCTGTCTACAAGGCTCCTGCCCAGAGGACGGGGCTAGACCCCAACGATGCCTTCTGGTCACTAGACCGTATACAATCCCCCTGCAAAGTAGGACGGCTTTTGCATGGTCTGCGAATCTCTGTGGTGTCCGACAGCTGTTGCAAATGTGTGGAAGCCCCAGCTCTTCTTAGAACTGGGGAGACAAACAGGAAGCCCCCCTCAGTTGCAAGTGCCGACCGTCTCTTCGCCGCCTTGGAGCCTTGGTAGTAGCATCCACCTCCCAGAGACGGCCTCCTTCCTACCGTGAAGCAAGCAGACCCCCCTCCAGATTTGCCTTGGGAACCTGGCCAGTTTCACCCTCTGGGGAGAGTGGATGAAGGCCTGTTGGGGTAGGAAACGTCTTCCCACTTGGAGGTTGGCACGGAGGCAGGGAGCGAAGCCGGGTCCCCTTCGCTGCGCTCCTGCGCCTGCCTCTGAGCCCGACGAAGCCTCTCCTGCCCACGTGGGCCTCGGCCAGATGGAAGCTGCTCGTTTTCAAGTGGCAGAGCCAGGATGCAGTTTCCGAGCGGGCAGCTCAATGTCTTTTGAGACGCAAGAGAGTCGCTTGGGTGCCTGACGAATACCTCCTCGCAAGAAACTCTGCTAGTGCTGCAGGAGATTAGCCACCCTCTCCAAACCACTTGGAAGAGAGCGGGTATCTGCACGCAACCCTCCAGCGCCTGGATTTCTCCCCTGGGACATGCGGTAGTTTTTCGAAAGCAAAGCCTGTTTTGATTCCAATGACAGAGGTTTGCCTTTAATGGAGACCAGTAAGACTTACTCTCCAGATTGTTAGACTACGGCGACCAACGTCAGAAGAGTGATAGCACCAGACTATGACTAACAAACGTTCTTAAAAGCCACCTGGAGTTGCTTGACGTCGACATGGGTGGCATATAAATTTAATAACTAAATAAATACCCGGCACCAGTTTCCGTGCACGGCAGCATCCGAAGAAGTGAGCTGCAACTCCGGAAAGCTTTGAATGACAGTCAGGACAGGTGCTGCCAGCCCCCTCCCGCTCTCGTCTCCTCCTTCATGCCGGATCAATGAGCCCAGCTAAACTTGGAAGGAGAGAGCCTCATAGAAACGTTCCTGGATCAATTTCACCAGCGATTGATCCAAATCCTGCTTGGTGCCAACCGCCAGGTACGTTGGCGGTTGAAGGAAACGGTGTTTCTTTGTGTGTGTTGAGAGAAGAAAGAACGATGGGGAAGATCATTCGAAGCCCCCAAGTCCGAGGGGTTCCGATGAGGAGCATTTTGGGAGCCTCGCTGAGCGAAGTGCCCGATTTTCTGGAAATGACGGACCCATGAGTCATCCAATGCGGGAAAACAGTCGGAAGGCTGGCTCCGCTTTTCTTTTCTTTCTCTTGCAGAAATGTCATCTTTTATTCTTTGAAGCTCCTGTCTACATCCAGCCTGGGGAGCTGGGCTGATTTTCTGCCCAAGTCCCCTCACCAACAGTTAGGAACATTGAAGCCTCGTCTGATACCTAACTGGGGGGTGTCTTTGGCTCGATCCAAATCACTGAGGAGAGGGACTGGGCAGCTGACTTGCTCCAACTTACCCTTTTTTTGTACTTCTCTGTTTATATGTTGTTATTTTTAATACTGTAGGCCCCCCAGAGTTACCCTGGTGGTAACATGGGTGGCCCATTTATGTACTTATTGATAAGTAAACAAATCCACGTACTCCACTGAGTTGCAGAGGGTGGCAGCCAGTCTGGCCTCTTCCTTTCCCTTCTCTGCTGGCCTATTGAATCCGTTTCTTTCTGGGTGACACCTGGAGCCCATCGCGTTTCCCATAATGCCCTTGGAAGCATGACTTAAGGGGGGGCTTCTCGGTTCCCCCAAAATTGTTTGTGCAGAAGGAGTAAAAATCTGGGATTGTATTTCTCACCGCCGGGTGTGAATCCACTGTAAACCCTCACCAAAGCCTTGCTGGAAAAGAGGGGTGGGGGGGAGATTGTAGGGGGGGCCCACTGTCATTCTTGAACAGCCTTTTCTCTCCCCCCCAACTCAATATTCTTCCCTTCTTTGTGTCACTTGCAGACTCCCCGCCGGAAAGGACTGGGCAGAGACGTGGCATGCCGGGTGGGGCCCTGGAGAAGAATCCCAGCATGGAGTTGGCAGCCACCACCCCCTTCCGGGTCACGGTGAGTCCCTCTTTCTGCCCTCTGTCCGTGTTCTGGATGCCCCGTGGTTGGGGGTCCTAGGAAAAGGAGCCAGCACATCTCTTGCACGGCCTTTTCAAGTGGCAAGGAGTTCTGTAGGAGAATGTATTTGGCGCTGCTGGAGGAAGTGAGGGTGGGGCTTTATAAATGACATAGGTGGCCACACCCCCAGCTGGTGATTGGCTGCTGGCCTCCAAAGGCGGAGCCCCTTCGGCCATAGAAAGCCAGCACTGAATTTTGACCAGCTGTTCATGCCAGACTCCTGCATCAAAAGTAATTTATCTGAATTTATTCCAAAATAACGGATAAAAGAAATCCTTTCTTGAATTTGTCCCTGCTGTGGGGGAGCAGAAGCTTCCTTCCCCGCCTGCCTCCCTTCCGCAGCCCCGATTTTCCATGGTTTTTTTTATTCCAAGAAACAATCCATCCAAGAGTGGCCAGAGGGAGGATTTAATGGGGAAAAAGAGCTCCTCTCTTTCGTCTCTTTGGCTGGGGGGGGGACACTTGTCCAGCTATTATTTCTGTTCCGTCAGGGCTGGGGGGGCTGTTTCCTTGCCTGGCATCGGGGGGGGGGCTGCCCTTGAGAACGAAAGGAGAAATTCCACTATGGCTTTATTTTTATTTTTATCTGCTTTGGTTTCATCGAGCGAACTTCATTTTTAAAAAAAAGTGTAATGTAACAGAAAATTATTCTATAAGCAAGCCAGTGACGGCGTATCTCGCACCACCCGGCTTTGAGGGGGCAGGGGCCGTGACCCAGGGACAGATCAGGCTGGGGGCCTGAAGATGTCCCCATGCCCGGCCTGCCTCCCCCCCACAGCCACCTCCAGAGGGAGCAGGTGGCCGGGCCCTGCGGTGGCGCCTGCGAGGAACCGGGCCTGGCACCTTCCATGTCCACCTGGTGGTCTTCTCAGAGGCTCTCCTCCACCCTGATGCCCCCCCCACCCCGACTCCACTTCCTGCAAGCACCTCAGACCCCGGGACAGGGGAGCCCGTCCCCTTGGGGCCAGGGAGGAGGCGAGTGGGATTCCCGCCCCTGCCCCTCAGCTCCTGCAGACCAACTCCTGCCACTCGGCTCCCCCTCCGCCTCTGAGCAAAGCATGTTTTAACGGTGTCCTTTTCCGACTGGCGGAGTGAACTCCGTTCTCCGCAGTGGGAGCCCTCGATCTTTAATTGAAACCTAATTGTTTACTAAACCGCTTGAACCGACAGGGAAAATTACTATAATTTGGGTCTGTGGATGATTCCCTTCTCCATGGCTGTTTTTTTTAATAAAGAAAATGAAGAGGAAAACCCTCTTACGGGTATTGAATTTTAAGGGGAATGGGCGCATTACCGTCCGTGATATATAAACATCCGAGTGATTATCATTAAACTATCCGCGGCCACTGGGGGCCAGTAAGAAATTATATGCAAATCGTTTGGGGGGGATCGATCGGTGGGTTCAGGCAATGCGAGGGGAAGAGAGGATGGACGGACGGACTGGCCCGGGCCCCCCAAGTGAGGCCCAGCCAAAGTCCCAAATCCCACCGGGGAGCAGATCTGCCCCCCCCCTTCCTCAGCTAGAGCCAGCAACCTGCCTGAAGAAATCCCATCTCAACTTCCTCTATCCAAACCACTCTCTGCTGTGGATTATGGGTCTGAAGATGCAGGAGCACTGAACGGTGTTTGGAAGATGCAGCCAGGGCTCCCCAGATGGTATCTGTGGCTGCTCACGATGATGGGATTTGTATTCCAGGCTGATGAGGCTGCCTCAAATGACCTGCTGGGGCAGGTTGATGTTTTTGGCATCCCTTGAGCCTCAGTTTACCCTTTGCTTCAAACTCTTAAGGGGGCAGGTTTAGCTCTGGCTTTGCACCCCCTTTGCGCTTGGCTACATTTCTGGGTTGAAATTTGAGCATGGTGGGGCAATCTGGTGCAGTGCTGGTGGTGACTTTTCCTCCAGAAGAAGCAAGTTAGTGCTTGCCTCTTGAGGCAGTGAGTTCCATGGAACAGGGGATCCGTGCCACTCAGTGACCCATGATCCCAGCCCAGAGACCTCGGCCCCCTTCCCTTCTCCATTCCTGTCCCCTTGCCAGCCCCGCGGCTCTGCCTGCCGGGCCGTCCTTTGGCCTCCCTTCCAGCGCCAGGCCGTGCCCGCTGCTGCCAGCCTGCTTCCTCTCCTTGCCACCGCAGCGGCAGCCGCAGCAGCCGAGGACATTGATTTCCATCTGCTCTTTCCAACTTCCGTTGCCATGGTGACCGGATTTCGTTTCTCTGCCGTGCCGGGCCTTTTTCTCCAGTTTGGATGAACTGGTCAGGGAGGAAAAGGGCCAGGGGTGGCATGGCGGTGGGCATGTTCCCACCCAGCCTTTGGGCAACGGCGGCCCCCAGGCTGCCCAGAGCTTGGGAAAGGGGCTGCGTGGCGAAGCTGCCCTGCCTCTCCGTGGAATTCTCTTTCCCACCGGAGGAGGAGAGGCAGGGGGAGCCCTCTTGGCTACCCACGTCTCTCCCCAGCCGGGTCGGAGGGCCCCGTCTTGGCCAGTCCCCCTTCAAAGACTGGAGCATCCAGCCTCGTCCTTGGTGAGAGGGCCCCTGCGGAGGGCCCCAGCTCCTGGACCTTGCTTTGCTTGGCCTGAAGGATTTTCGATTGAAACCCAGGTTTTTCCAGGATGTGAAATCCAGCCGGTAGGTACGAAGCGGCCTAACCCTTCCACAAAATGCGCACCACTTGCCGACACAGATGGAAAAACCACAAATGTTTGCATGCATCCGGAAGGATGGGAAGGAAGCAAAGCCACGGGAGCTCACGAGAGGCGGATGGATTGCCAAGCTGGTGTCTACATTTTTACGAAGCGTTTCAACATACGTCCTTCCTCGGAGACGCTGCAGTTAAATTATTGAAAACAATGCGTTGCTCTCCATTTATTCCAGAGCGGGGCACCCGACTGCTCTGCCACGGAGGGGGCCGCCGGCTTCTCTGCACACTCGCTCTCTTCTGCCACGGCCACGGCATTAACCATCACCCGGATGGCGAAGGCGTTTTGCACCAGCACTGGCTGTGTCCCGTGGCCAAAGTCTCGCAAGTTTTGATCAAGAAGCGTTTTAAAAAAGAAATGCATGTAAGGGTTCTCTTTTGTGACCGTTTTGAATGCTAAAACGGCTTACGACGCTGTGGGCGTTTAGGCTGAGGTTTGTGGGTGAGCTCTCCGCCTCCAGCCGGTCGAGAGAGCGGGCCCTGCAGGGTCGCCAGCCGTGGCCCCTGCATGGTGGCTCTGGCGGCATGTCCCACCCACCCTTTCTCTGGGGGGGGCACTGTAGGGATGCAGGTCAGGAAATGAAGCCTTCCTTTCCCTGTTCAGAGGGGGAAATGGGGCCAGGAGGGTCGCTGGGGAGACGTTGCAGCATTTTATTTTGTGGCAGCTGCTTGTTCGATTTCAAGCCTTGCCACGATCTGGCAGTCTTAACAGAGGTTAGATTATTTCTGCTGCCTCAGTTCTCCAATCAGAGGGAAGGGGATGACAGGAGGCCAGGGGAGTATCATAAGGTTGGAGAGGACCTTAAGAGATCATCTAAACCAGCCCCAGCTCTGTGCAAGATTCACTCAAAGGTCACCGACAGATTACCCTCCGGCCTCATCTCAGTGAAGCCCAGCCTGAACCGCCTTTTCTTGCCATCTGTGAAAATCTCAGTGTGTGCTCTTCATCAAGTTTCTAGTCCTTGCTGAAGCAGACAGAGGTTTTGCAAGGAAATGCTTGAGAACTTCTGAGCCTCCCTTCCAGAGATTCCCCCAACATTCGGCCTCTTTATCGGAAGCCAGACTCCAGAAGTGGGCACTTGCTCAGGTCCCCAACGGAGACCCTCGTCCTGTCCGAAGACGCCCCCCCGGGGGGCAAACGAAGTCTGTGCTGCTTGGCGCCTCCTGGCCTCTCCTGCATGTCCGTGGCCACTGCCCTCCTTTTAAAAGTGCAAAACGAGACCGGGCCGGCCGACCGGTGATCCATGGATGACCAGGAGGATGCCAATGCCGGGCCGATTGTGCCTGATGAAGGTGGGCTAGGAGCCTGGATGCACAGGAAGGCGAATAAATTCCTGCCAGCCAGCAATGATTATCTCCGCTGCTCTCCAAAGATTCTCCTCTTCTCTCGCACCGGGTTTCAAATACCCGCTTTTGATTGGGATCTACTGCTCTCTGTTGGAAAATAAATCTCGTGGCGTTTTCTGCCAAGCACCGGAGATGCTTAAAGACGAACGTTTCTAGATTGATTTGGAAAAGGCTCCAGGCCCTTTTTTCACCTCGGCTCCATCCGTCTGCGCGCTCTCCGAAGTCTGCCAATTGGTCTGGGCAGCTTCCCAGCCATGCCGGGTGCCCTTTACTCTCACGGGGTCCCATTCCGAGTTGCTGTGGGGCTGGAGAAGGGCAGCAAACCCAGATGGCACCTCTGGGAGACGCCCAGGGTGGCTGGAGAAAAAAGGACGGTGGGAGGGAGAGGGTTCACAGGCCTTTGGACCGGGGGGGGGGGCAGGTTAGCATCCTTAGGGGCAGGGAACAGGGGAGGCAGGATGCTCAAGGGACGTCTGTTTTGGTGAGGTGCTCTGCAGCCAACCGGGTACCCCCAAGGGCAAGAGCCAAGATTCTCAGGGCTTGGGGGTCCAGTTAACCCTCAGCACCTGGTAGACTGTCTCTAGCCACGGAGGCTCCGATGGACGGTCCTGGTTCACCTCTTAGGTGAGGGAGCTGCAGCCCAGCGGATCTGCAGGGCGCCAGGCTGGCCACTCTGGCCCTCAGGCCCCCGTTCCCTGCCGGTGGGAAGCCTTCCCTGCCAGGGGGCCGGGATGGGCCGTGTGTAAGGGGGTCCTGGGCCGAATCTCAGCCATTAAAGGGGTCGGGTCAGAAGAAGGGGAGGTGGGCTCTCTGAGGCTGGGGACCAGGAGTGCTGATGCAGAGCAAAACCCTCCCTGCCTCCCCTTAACAACACCCTTCTCACGCCCGGCAAGGCCGGGTGTATAATTTCCTAAGGTATCTGTAGCCATGGTGATAAGGAAGGTATAATTACCTCCACTGGGAAAGGCAGGTAGATAACGCAAAATATTTTGTCCTTCCTCCCGTGAACAATAACATGGCGCTGGGTGGTCTGGAGTTTGCAGCATCTCCCAGTCCATCTGATTTATCCTGCGTCCAAGCCGAGGGCTCCCACCGGGATTCCTCTCCCTGTCCTGGGTCCTTGGCAGGGCAAACACTGGGCACCCCTTTGGGGCAGGTGTGCAAGGCGACACTCACCGCCCTGTCTCTGAGGTGGGCAGGTGTCGGAGAGAGCCGGACAAGGCCCCTTTCGGCAGCCCCTTGTTTGTGTTCTTTGCCTCTCTGCCCTGGCTCTGAGCAGTGAGGGGTTGGGGCTGGCAGCCTCCCCTCTCCCAGGCACGCCCACCTGTGCCACTGCTCTGGCGCTCTGCTGGCTGCAGACCAGGTGGAGCGGTCCCAAAGCAGGCAAAGGCAGCTTGGCAATCCCGGACAAGGGGGGGGGGCTTCACCTGCAGCCGGTGGCTTTGGGGTGACTTTGCTTCTGACCAAAATGCGGCCATCTCCAAGGACCGAATCACCCAGTCACCAGGGAGCCAGACCTGCTGTGTGGCTGGAAAAAGCGACTCGGACAGTCAGTTCCCTTGGCTTCTCTTTCCTTGTCTGAAATTTGGACAGGGGTCATTTTAGGGGCTGAGCTTCACCCTCCAGGAATTCAGTGGCTGGGGAGGGGTCCCAGACAGGCTGGGTCTCCCCTTCCTCTCCCTCCTGGCCAACAGAGCTGCCGGGCCTCTCGTCCAGAGGCACAGAAGGGCTGCGCCTGAATCGGGCGCTGTGATTCAATAGGCGAGACCCATTTTGAGCCCCTAGAACAAACAGGCTTTTCTCGGCTTTTCCAGAAACGGGCCGCGGACGATGGTGGTGACGATTGATTGAGTTTCTAGGCTGCCTGACTTTCTGGGTGGTTTGCAAACAGTTTAGAACAGGAAAGCAAGACAATAAAAACACCGGGATAGAAAACCGAGTAGACATGGCAGAAAAACAGGGCGGACGCTAAAGGGAATTGGGCTAAAAGCTGCCGGGGAGGGAGCGCAGGGGGCGGCCCTCGGCAGGAGGCTTGCTAAGGTTTTCGGGCACGGAGGAAATGCTCCCCAAAGCACAGCCAAGGATTAGGGTCCGGGTCGGGAGAAAGGCCGGATACCCGCTGCAAAAGAGGAGTGCCAAGTGGGAAGCCAGAGGGCCCTAGCCTGGTTGCGCAGGGGAGCCGGGACCCCTTTTTCAGGGGTCCCCAAGATTGGCCGGAGTTTCTGGGCACGGCCGGGCCGGGTCCAGTGCCAGCTTCTCTCCCATCCCGGCCCGAGGTCTGGGGGAGGGGGGTCCTCGAGGGCGAAGACCTCCTGCCCCCTTGCCTGGGGCTCAGCAAAGAGTGCCGGGCACCCTGCTACGGAGGGGGGGAGGCCCCTTTCCAGCCCCCTCCCTCCCCACGCCCGATGCTGATGTGCCAGCCGTTGCAACACGCCCGGCTTGTGGCGCTGCGTGTGTTTTTTTTAATGCGAGCGGACGGTTGCCAAGGAAACCGAGGCTTGGGGAGTCTCACGCCGGCGTCGCATCGCCGCCCGGTTCACTCGCCGCTCGGCTCCCCCGGCCCCGGCCGCCTCCCCCGGCCCCGGCCCGCCCGGTGACGCCTGTCCGCCTCTCCCCGCAGGGCTTCCTCAGCCGGCAGCTGAAGGGCTCCATCAAGCGGACCAAGAGCCAGTCCAAGCTCGACCGGCACAGCAGCTTCCGCCACGTCCTCCCGGGCTTCAGGAGCGCCGACCATGCCAGGTGAGAGCCCCGGCGGGGGGGGAGGCGGGGGGCGCCGCGGGCGACGGCTCTGCCTTCTGCCCCGGCCGGACCGGCGCTGCTTCCTCGGAGGGGAGGGGAGGGCGAGCGGCCGATTGCGGCTCTTCCCCAGGGAGGGGGCGGCTCAGAGCCTCCCCCCCCCCGCTTGCAGCCAGCTTGCGCCCGTGGCGGCGTGCGACGGTGCGGGGAGGAACGGCGCGCTCGCCGTCGCCGTCCTGGCCGGGGAGGATGAGGAGCGAGCGGCCGGCTGCTGCCCCCGCGTGCCTGGCGTGCTCCGGTGGGCCATTGAGGCTCCGCCGTGTCGTGGAGGTTTTCTCTCTTTCCCGGGAAGGGCGTTCGGCGGCTACCTGGGATTTTGTTGGTGGGGAGGGAGGGAGAAACTGGATTTCTCCGGCGCCGATGGAGCCCCCCGCCGAAACTGAGCCGGGGGCAGGAGATCCGCCGAGCAGGGGGCTTTGGGGAGCCTGGAGCCGCGTGGGGAAGAGACGCGTGGCCGTGGCCGTGGCCGGATTATCCGTGGGGATGCGACTGCCACACCCCTCCCGCCGCTGAAGGCATCTTTGCTGGTGATTTGGTGCGCTACGGTTTGTAACGGGTGACCTAATTTTCTAATTTCTGGGGAAATGGGGCGGGGGCCGAGGAGAGACTCGCGTGCAGCAGCCTTCGGGCTTCGATGCAGAAAGCGAGGGTGAGGAGTGGGCTACAGCCCCCCTTCCCCGCCTTTGCCACCGCAATGATGGTCTTCCAGCTGGGGCACGTCGTCCATCAGCCTCTGCCCAGCCCCTGCCTTCCCAGAGGCAACGAGCTGGGCATTTTCCCCGTGTGGTGGGCAAATCCTGCAAGGTGCTACCGGTTCCTTTTAAAAATCCGTGCCTGCTTTTTTGGGGGGGGTTCATCACTTCTGTCAGCATTTCCTATGATGCCACCACAGCCACCGCGGCCTCTTGCCAGCCGGAGATGGAGGGTGGTCCTGTGGGCATCACGGCAGGGAGTTTTTAAACCAGCCTCTGGGCAATGACCGGGTGCCAGTCTCTTGGCTCCGGTTGGGGTTGGGAGGCGGAAGCTGCTGTCTTGTGCAGAACAGAAGGCCGGAGGGATGGCGATGGCCAGGGAGGGGGCTGGGGGTCCTTGCAGAAACATAACCCCCCATTGTGTTGCATCCTTCTTTAAAGGGAGGGGGGGCTAACATTGGCCACCCGAAGGTGGCAAAACTGGGCCCATCAGTTTCTCGGGGGCCTTGCTGGTTCTGCCCGGGGAGGGTCTGGCTTTCTTGGCCCTGGTCTTTCTCCCACCCCTCCCCCGCTCTCCTTCCTGTTTACTGTCCAGCCAGCCATCTGCTGCTCTCCTGGCTTGGTCTCTGCTTGCCTGGACCACGCCCCTGGCGGCTCCTTTCATCCTTGGCAAGCAGCCCCAATTTGGGGGGGAGGGGGAGGCAGATGCCTGCGATGCAAGCTCTCTTGAGATGGGATGTTTCCCATCCCTCCCCCCCCCCCGTTGCTCCCCCCCATCCGCCTTCTCCCTTTGCCTGATCCTTTCCAAGGGTGCTGGCAGACTCCATCTTGTTGAGGGTGCTTGAGCACCTACTTCCCCCCCCACACACACACACACACCCTGAGAGGTATCTGGATCGATCTCAAAAGCACTAGGCATCTGTGGCATTCTGTTATGGGGGGGCGGAAGTGAGGGTTAGTTGCAAAGAGATGAAAAGGTCTGAAGCTGGCTGGTTTTTACGTACTTATTGATGAACTTGACAATATATGTTTATGTTGCCTCCTTTTAACTCAAAGCCTCCAGAGGGATGATTGGCCTGGTGGGTAGACCCTGGCATCTGGTACTCTCTATCCGCTAGGCAAGAGGGGGCGGCGGGAATGGGTGTGCCACGGAAAGCCCACCCCCCAACTGCTGGAAGAGGCTCCATATATCAGGAAACGCTGCCCCAAGGCCAGGTTAAAATCTACCTGTTCAGTCTTCAGCACAGGAATTTCTGCGGGCTGTCCTAAGTAGAATTGTGGAATAGGCTACTTGGGGGAAACCTAGAGATTATCTAGTCTACCTTAGAATTTTAAGCCAGTGGGAGAGAGTGTTTCGAAGCCCCCAGAGGGGACTAGCGCCCCGTCCCTCTGAATTTGAGTCTGCTGTGAATACTGTCTCCTAGTGTTCAACCCAGCTCGCCCCCTCCTCCTGCAATGGAAGAGCGTTTAATGAGGAGGGGGTGGATTCTAGTTCAGGCAGGGAGCTGTTTGTAAGTCTCACACTTGATTTCTTCTTGGGAGGGGGTCACCGAGCAGCCTGTCAGGTTTTTGTGGGCAAGGGAGGGGCACTTGGAGGGAGATGCTTGGCCGGCCAGCCCCCCCATCAATCCGTGAGTGAGCAGAGGGGCACTTAAGCATAGGTGCTTGTTAACAAGCCCTCCTGGGGTTGACTTTGGCCATGGTGACTGGTGCTGTGCCCTTATCCCACCGGCCGGGCGTCTGTCTGCTATCGGCCTCTTGGCATCAGCAGCGGACTGAGGTCCCTGGCAGGAAACGGGGCCTTAACTGGGAGTTTTTGCAAGAAGAGAGAGGCCATTCCCCCGACTGAAGCCAGAGTGAGCTCAGAACCCCCCCCCCAAGTCCATTCATTCCTGCCACCCTTTTGTTCAAACGGATTGGGCGAAAGTGACATATTTTGGGAAGGCGCCATTCCAAAATAGGAAAGACCAGAAGCTGTTCCAGATTTGTCTCTTAATGCCTTGGGGAACTAAAAGCCAATGGCCTGCCTGCCTTCAGTCCCAGCCAGTTACCAGCCGGGTAGACTGTCACAGTCTAGGGAAGATCCCCGTAGCCATCATGGCTTCTGGCTCCCTATTTCGGAAGCCATCCTGTTGGTTTCTCTCTGCAGAAGAGAAATGACTATTTGCAGAACAGGCTTTGGTTAGGTGGAGCCCGTGGAGAGAAATGAAATGGCCACTCGGGGCTAAAGGGAGCCTGGGGGCACCAGGCAGAACCTGCCAGCAGGGCGGCCAAAGCCGAAACCTGTACAAAAGGCTGCTGAAATCAGGACCCTGGAGAGCTCCCCAAGGGGGTCCTGCCAGGATGCCTCTGTGGCCCCGTCCTGCCCTGGCACGGGGCTGGCTGACCCTGCCCCAAAGGGATGTTGGCTGTTCTGCAGCACCCAGAAAACTGGGGCTTTCCCAGGGGTTGTAATCCCCGTTCCACTTGTTGGTTTTAACGCAGAAGACCCGTGTTTTCAGCCTTTGTCCTCTGGATGCTTTGAGGCTGCCCCCCATAAATTGGATCCTTGGAGGGCACCAGGTGGGGAAACTGACGCACCATCTCTCTTCTTTGACCCCCCCACTTGCCAGGAGGGGGCATCCACCTTTCCCGGACCCTCCAAATCACAGCCAATTGCCTTCACAGCCACTGAGTCCGCTGGATTCAGCCCCCCCCCCCCCCGCTTGCTTTCCTGGCCTTTATTTGCCTTAGATATTTTCTCCAATTCCTCAGCTCAGGGTCCCGGAGAGGCTTCCCAAAACTTGACAAAAATCAATCCCTGATGATCGATGGAGGCAAAAAGACCAATAATCCACAGCAATCGATGGAGCGAGCAAGAAAAGGAGTTTTTTGGCTGAGGCCAGAGAAAACCCTTATCAGTGTGTTTTTAGAATTCGAGTTTAGCCAATCCATCAGGCTGGGGATAACGGAGCTGCGGAGGGTAGAATCCTATCCCCACCCTTGGGCCTTCTCCGACCCTCTGCTCACCCAGGATCAGATGTTATAAATGCACTCTCCTTGCGGCCCAGATCTCACCTTCTCGGTGCTGTGCAAAGGACGAGGGTCCTGCTGCTTCCGTTGCACAATTTGCTTTGCGTTATTTGCTTGCAAATTGTATTTCCATCCTGCCCAGCCCCAGCACACTTTGTGCAGCTTGCAGAATTATGCACAGCAACAATGGAGCACATCAGTCAATGAAAACACAGCATAGGAACATTAGCGCAAAAAGGCCTCTCTCTCAGAAAGCAAGGGAGACAATAGATGGATGGATGGATGGATGGATGGATGGATATGGATGGATGGATGGATATAGATAGATAGATAGATAGATAGATAGATAGATAGATAGATAGATAGATATGGAAGGTTGGATGGATGGATAGATAGATAGATAGATAGATAGATAGATAGATAGATAGATAGATAGATAGATAGATATGGATGGATAGATAGATAGATAGATAGATATGGATGGATGGATAGATAGATAGATAGATAGATAGATAGATAGATAGATAGATAGATAGATAGATATGGATGGATAGATAGATAGATAGATAGATAGATAGATAGATAGATAGATAGATAGATAGATAGATATGGATGGATAGATAGATAGATAGATAGATAGATAGATAGATAGATAGATAGATAGATAGATAGATAGATATGGATGGATGGATGGATGGATAGATGATAGATTTTTAAAATATAACTGTAAACATTCTGCTGTAACTTCCTGGGAAAAGACCAAAACACTTTTTCCGCTTCCTTTCATGCAAGTTCATAGGTGTGTCACTAAGCCAAGTGCTTTAAATTAAAGTATTGATCTCTTCCGGGGCAGCGTGAATTCTGCGTATACTGAGATTTAGTTTGAAAAGAAAAGGTTCTTAATTATCAGGACTCTCTGCCATTTCCCCACTGGGTTTCCCTTTCTTTGCAGAGCGCACCCCTCTCTTGACGGGTCCCTTCGTGTGTGCAGCCGGGGCTAAGTGTGTCTTGGAAAGAAAAAGGCCCTGAGTTGATCAAAAGCAGGCCATGGTGCCCCCCCCCCGTCCCTGACCTTTCCCCTTCGCCAGGCGAGCAGGGCACTTTCTTTTGCTGATGAGGGAAGGAAGGCTGTGGACCGAAAGAGGTGGAAGTTTCTGCAGATTTGCCTGATTCACGCACATCTGCCTGCCGGGGCCAGGGCCGGGGGGGGGGGCAACATTGCAATCCCTGGCAGAGGGCTCAGGAAGGTCTGGCTGAGAAAAAGGGCCTGGCATCCACCCCCAGCCCCGTTCAGGAGCTGAGAAAGGGCCGAGATGAGCAGCTGACAGTCCCTGTAAGCAATAAGAGGCTGGCAATTCCTGGGGGCAGCGGTTGAGGGCTCCCTTCCGCTTTGGGGAATAGGGGGGGCGCAGCCCTGCCCTGCGGAGGGGCCAAAACCAGGTTTGAGGTCCTGCCGGAAGAGAAGAGAGGACAGCAACGGGCATGCAAGAGGTAGCCCCCCAATTACTTGAGGTGTGCCAGGCCTGCAGCCTCCTCACCCAAGGCCCCGGGTGGGGGTGGGGTGAGGTGGCCCCAGGGGGCAGTCCAGAGGGGGAGGGGTCAGAGGAGGACTCAAGTGCTCTGCGTGGGGGCTGTGCCTTCGTTCACCTTGCGGAGTGTCTGCAAATCTGCTGCCTTAATGGAACTCGCTGGTGCGAAGCTTCTCCAACCAGAGAGCTAATTATGGGTCTTGAATTAATGACTGTCTTAAAAGCCGATTGTCGAGCAAGGTGAGGAGGGCAGACCGTCTCTGCAAGGGGAGAGGCCTGGCGGGGGAAGGCCCTTTTTCCGACCGGCAAGGACTGACAGGTGCTTATGTTGGACTGAAATAAAATCCACCATCCCCCCATACCCAGCCTTACAATGACACCTGTCAATAGTTTGCAAACCTTGCGGAGTGCCTGAATCTGGAGGGGTGGAGGAGGGGGGGGCACAGGAATTCCCTTCCTTGTCACCCCCTCCTTCTCTCTCTCTCTCTCTCTCTCTCTCTCTCTCTCTCTCTCTCTCTTCTATGTCTCCTCCTCCTCCTCCCTCCCTCCCTCCCTCCCTCCTTCTTTCCCTCTTTTTCCCTGCAAGGCCAAATGTCTCCGGTCTCCTTTTGTGTCCCCTCCTTTTGTAACCGTTTCACAGCACAGAAGTGAGGGCTTATGGGAAGGCAGATGTCCCTATTGTCGGCTCAGAGTTGGAGGCAGGTTTTAACAAGGCCCCCCCTCTGGCAGTGCACAGCCACCCTCTGCTCGTGTGGCTGAATGTGCCAAGGAGGGAAGCAGGGCCGGGCTGGTGGGCCTCCTGTGGAAGCACCAGCAGGCTCAGTCTTTGCAGGAACCAAACTGGCCGTCTGGAGGGAGGCCTGGCGAAATGGTGGCTCTGTGCTGGAGAACGCCGAGCGGCTCAGGGTAGAGAAGTCATTGGGAAGATTCAGCAGGAAAGGGACACTGACATCGGGAAAGGCAGCCAGGGTTGGGGGTTAGGGTTAGGGTCAAGGCGGCTCACAAAGAGATGGTGATGTCTGGCTTGAAAAGAGGCCGAGCCGCTGCCTTGTTTGACCCATGATCTGGCTTTCCTAGGGGTGGGGTTGTGGGGTTCCTGGAAGCTCAGCTGGCCCTCCAGGTTAAGTCGGGATGCTTGCTGCCCTCAACGTGAGAGGGGCAGTGAGGACGGGAGGAAGAACCTGCTCATCTTTCCCATGGATTATTGCAAATAAAACTGGTATTCTTGTGAGGTCCGACTCTAGAAAGAGTGTCTTCCTGTTCCCATTTCCCAACAGGTAGGATTGGAGCATTCACACCTGTAACACGCAGCTGTGCTGCTCCGCAGGCCCAAGTGCACCCCAACAGGCCCCACAGCCACAGCCAGCTGCTCCTTTCCTGCGGATGGCCTGCAGGGCCCTCTCTCCCTCGGACTTGCACCTAAGCGGGCAGTTGGCTCAGCTTAGCAGGAGCCGAATGGCCCGTGGGCATCCGAGGGCGGCTGAGCTAATGGTGGTGGGGAGTGGGGTGGAGTTGGGTGTGGTTTCTGTCCATGCGGATGGTCCTTAAAATTCAGGTCCTGCAAAGATGGGCCAGCTCCTCCACCGCCTGCACTGTCCAAGGTCCTGATGGAGTTAAGGACCATCCGGGAATGATGGCCAAGGGGCAGCTAGCTTCCTGCCACTCTCTGGACACGAGGCAGTGCCCGGCACACCCTCCCTTCCCCAGCAGCTCTCCTACAAAATGCCAAGCCAGGGATGAGAAGTCTCTCGCCCTCTAAACTGCCCCGCTGCCTCCCCAACGAAGCCGGCTCCCTCCAGGCCTTCCCTGGGGACCGAGAGCGCCCCCTTCAGCTGGAGGGTGTGCGGGGAAGGGGGGGGTGCTGCCAGTGCAGGAACGCTGGGCTAACTGGATCTGCCTGTCTCACAATTAGCGGCAGGATGGATGGTGGGCATCCCTGACCTTTCTCTGCGTGAGCCAAGACATTGCTTGGATGTCCTGCTTAATTACAGAAATGAAGCCTTGCACTTCAGAGGCTGATGACAGCCCCTCCCTGTTAGCAACTGTAATTCTGTGAGATGAGGGAACATTTCTTCCACCGAGGGCGGAAGTCTCTGCCTACCCTTGAAATTGGCGGAAGGAGCCTCTGTCTCTTGCTTGGCCACCTGATGCTTGCAGTCCTGAGGTCCCCCCCTCGAAGAGGTGGGGTCCTTGCGTCATGATGTCCACCTGGACTCTCTGCCCTTCTTCCTCTGTGGCTCTTGCCAAGGCGTTCCTGGACTCTGAAACTCTTTCCGAGTGTTGTTTCAGAGAACCAAGAGCCTAGTCCTTATGGAGGTGGAGCTCTGGCTCTGCTGCAGAGTGACTAGGTGGAGCAAAGTACACATTTTTAAAGCAAATACCTCTGCACTTAATGCCACCGGTCCCGTTTCGGAAAGAGACCCCAACTCTGTCAGAGAAGCACTTCAGCCAGTTCTATAAAATCCGATGAAGCTCATTTATCCAGCACAGAGACTGCCGTTTGGTCTCCTCCCCCCCCCCCCCATGACCAGGTCGGTGTCTGGAGGCCAGGATATTTACGCTCATTTATCACATCGCTGAGAAGTAGAAGTTTGTGCTGTCTGGGTTGGTCTCGAATCGTTTTTGTGCATTCTGGTTGCAAAATACAGTATTGGGCCGGTGCCAGTGCATGCAAATGCATTCCCCCCTCCCCTCCCCCAGCTGCCTTAGCAGGCAAAATTTCTCCAGCCCTCCTCTAATTTTCTGAAGATTAAAACATGAACCCAGCTAATTAGATTTCTTTTGAAAAGCTGCCCCATGCAAAATATTTTGTTGTGTTGTTTCCCAGCACAGTAAATTGATTTATAATCGGTTGTTAATTCTTTATAGCCTATAATTTGCAGAAGCAAGGATGACAACAAAATGCATTGCACAAATGCAGCAGGGCTGTGGGAGGGGGGTGCGTGCTCCCATGCTCGCTTGTGTGTTGGGGGAGAAGGACAAGTCAGAAGGAAGTGGGGGGTGAGGTTGAGCTGCAGGTGTGGAGACCAAGTGGTGATCTGGGTGGGGGGGTGGGGAGGCAAGCAAAATTTATTCTTTAACGAATGAGAATTCTTTTCCGTTGCACCGACATTAATGTTGAGCTGACTTTAACTGTTGTACTATGCAACTGTACTCTTTTGTAAACCTCAGTGGATTGTGGCCCCTTCACCAACTAGTCAGTCCTTACTGCATTTGGCTCTTGCCTCCCCCCCCCCCGAACCATAAGGAGGTTGCTGGGTCTTTTTGCGCTGCAGTCAAAATGGGGCACATTGCCCAGCCTTGCAGAAAGGTGTCTTCTCTCCTCTCCAGGCCTTTTCCCACCTGATAATTACTTTCAGATCCGAGCAGAAGTTCTGGGTTAACAAGAATCTGTATTTTCGGAAGGCAAAGTCAAAGGCGTGCATTAAAAAAAACCACCCTGTTTTATGCAAACTCTCATTGACCTTGGATCATAACTGAGTGTCTTTCAGCTTCCTCTCCTTTTTCCAGAGAGTGGGTTAAAGCCCTAAAGTTCCTTTTCTTTTTTTTTTTCTTTTTTCTTTTGCTTGAAAGAGGAGAGGCAGAGACCTTTCACAGCCTCAGAGCTTTGGAGCTGGTGCCTTTTAAGACTTTGTACCGAGGGGAGATATTCAAATTTCTGTCTGGAGAAGTTGCCTCTTCTCTGTGACTTCTGAATTTCTGATGCCGTGTCTGGAAGGCATCGCTGTGCTTGAAAAGCTCTCGCTGGACCTGAGCGGAGGACGTGGTTCTTAAGCTAAGTAGCTGAGGAGGTGAAGGCCTCAACCTGGTTGGTTTGAAAGCCGAACAGCCTAGTGGGACCCCCTCCAGGGCTTTGCCGCCTTTGAAATGGCCGCTCTGGATCAAGGAGGGTCAACTGGGAGGGTCCCCAGCTTGGAAAACCTGACGCCGTTCAGATGTTTCGGGCTAAGAGTGGCTGGATAAGGGTTGTCACCCCCACCCCCCCTGCCCCAATGCTGGAGTCATAGGAGGAAGCGACAGTTTGGAGAAGGCACCTCAGCAAGGCTGTGTACATTTGTCTTGTGTGTATGTGTCTCTCTTTATTGGTATCCGAAGCGGCTACAGATTATAGACATCTAACGTATATATAACAATTACAGACATATAACAAATGTTAGACATATAACGCTGAGCGAAACAGGTACTAGAGATGTAGCATGTGTAAAAAGGATGTTGAGTAAATAGGATTCAGATGGCAGGACCCAACCTGGCTCGTTTCCCGGGAACGGAGGCTTGGCTTTCCCACCTTTCCCATCCTCAGGGAAGTCCTTCCGAGCAGAAGGATTCTTGTCCCAGGAAGCGACCCAGATTGGATCCTGCAACGTTATCCTGGGAGACAGATACTCGCATTCGTTCGTGAGGATTAAAACCAGGCGTCCGCCCAGTTTGGGGCCACAACCCCAACATAGCGTCAGGTCCTCCTCCATGCATCGGACACACCGGGGCCCGTTCCAGACGGCTGGCCCTTGGCCACATTCAGCCAGGGAAGCCCCATTCGTTGTCCTGGAGGGTCCTTTGATCTTCCTACCCACACGGTGTGCAGTGTACTTGGCCAAGGTTGTTCTTGAGCAGGTGGCAGAGAGTTGTGTGGTTGTGCCCAGTTGCCCGGTGGCTCCTTACCCAGGGTGGTCCACAGCGGGTGAGATGCCACCGAGGGAGGTGATCCTCCAGATGTGCTGAGTTGCCAACAGGTGTGGCAAGAGAAAGGAAGGGGCCCCCTCTCTGGCTTCCTATCCCCCTGTAACGGGCCAAAAATGCCCCCCCCAGCACAAGTAAGGAACGGACCTCCTGGTGAGGAAGGGGCACGTGAACGTGGAGATCTCTGCCTGCTTCCCTCCCAAATTAATTATGACTGCTGATGAGGGGACTCATTTAATCTCGGTGATTCAATTGCCCCCCAGGGATGGCTTGTTTTGCTCGGTGCTCTGTCGCCTCCAGGCTGCTCTGCTGGATCCCCAGAGAGGAGCAGGAGTGGCTGCATCAGATTTGGGGGGGGGTTCTTGTCCTAATCGAGCAGCGCTCTGCTTTCCTCCTTGGGCACGTGAGATGGAGCCTCCGTGTGCAAGGGCAGCCGGCCTGCGGCCTTCCCCGTGTCTTGCCAGGCACAGCTTGTGGGGGCGGGGGGGGGGCAGAGCCTTGCACTCAAATCACCCTCCCTTCCCCCAACAGCCCTCAGATCACAGCAGCAGAGGCCGCCTTTGTGGTGGGTTTTTGTGCCAATTTCTGCTGCGTCTGGCTGCTTTTGTGCAGGGTGATGCAAGAAACAGTGAGATTAAACAAACACCTCAGGGACAGAAAGAACAGTGGCGCCCCCCCCAGGAAACCCTTCATGTTGCCTGTAGGCTCTCCTCCCCCTCCCCACATTCCAGGGTCAACAGCCAGCCTGGCAACAGGGCAGATGGAAGGGCAGGCGAGGTGCCACACGTCCGTGTTGGAGGAGAAAAAACCCAGGAGCCCGTAGGCCAGACGGCTCGGACAGGGTGGCTTTGTCTGAGGCCGGCTCTCCTGGCCGTCTTCTGCTGCAGCTCCTGGGGCAGCCCTGCCAGGTAGCTCCGTCGTTGCCACCCAGAATGGATCACTGGCATCCAGGATGGGCGAGGGGCCCCAAAGGGCAGCAAAGGAGAGGGCAGAGGGCAATCTTGGTTTATTGCCCACGAGACTCTCTGCCCTCTCCCCCAGATTGGGAGTTCTGGGGTCTCACCTCCTTCCCCCTTAACAAGCGGGAGCTAAAACAGCCCTTCAGGAAAGCTCCCATGCAGGCATGGGAGCTAGAGTGCCTCTAGACATGGAGGCTCAATGTAGCCCCTCCAGGGAGCAATCGAGTTGACTCTGTGGCATGTGGGGTGCCCACCCAGGTAGCCCAGCGAGGCCTCTCCAGATGGCACAGGAGCAACCCTCCCTAAGACCCAAGCTCTCCCACCTCTGTTCGGAGGAAATGCAAACAAGCATTGATAATTTCCACCCCACCTTGGTTTTAATCCTCCCAGCAATCTGTCACGTAGCTTAAAAAGCGGCTGCCCTGGCCATGTAACACTCGGAACCAAATCCGGTAAGCTGTATCTGCAGAATATCCCAACTTTGCTGAGCTTTCGTTTTTTGTTTTGTCGCTTATGTGTATGTGTGCATCACGCAAATCCAGCAAACAGATTAACGCATTAGCCCGGGTGTGCGAATAGAACCACTGAAAAGTTGTAGCAATTCTGAGGATCCACGATGTAGTTAGGGCAGTGCTTCTCAAGGTTGGCTGGGGAATTCTGGGGTTGAAGTCCGTACATGTTCAAGTTGCCAAGGTTGAGAAACGTTCATTTAGGGTTGTATGTCCCCAACTATTTGCGCTCTGTAACCTGAAATTTCCAGCTCTGTGTGTTTTGGATTTAGCAGGCGGTAGAGAGCCTGCCATCGTGGCTTATTCTAGGGTTAGGACGTGGGCCTGAACTGCCTCTGTGCTGGACCCAGGAAAGATGTGGGGCCCTTGCAGAGCAGGGCAGGTGGAAGGAAAGTGGACTGTGCCCCACGTTTTGTGACTGCCGGAGAGGCTGTCTGTTTTAGCAGGTTGACAAGCGAAGCAAAGCTGCCTCCCAGCCTGGAGTTGTGGGAGAGATAATGTGCCAGTTTGGCTCTCGGAGAGATTTATTCTCCCGAGCACAACCTCTTCCAGGTAGGCATAACCCTGGGGAAGTCCAGGAAGAGCACATCTGGGCCATTTGGGTGTGTGCTGCACAGCTGGCTATGCAGAAGCCTCTCAGCGCTGCTCTCCCCCTGTGTCAAGATAGGCAGTCTGGCCCTCTGAATCCCCAGCCAGTGTGATCTTTCTGGTGTTTGTGTGATGGTGTGTGTGTGTGTGTGGGGGGAGAATAGAGGGTGGTTAGAAGGCTGGGAAAACAGTGACGGAATGTGGGGGTCTTTCTTGGCTCCACACTCAGACTTTTCAGAATATCTAGAAATGATCACGATCAAGTACTTTGCTGGTCATGCACAAAAATGAGTTGGAATTATGTATGCGAGGAAGAATGCTTTAAATGCTTTAAACAAACAGAGATTGTGTACGTCGGGGCACATTCCTGGATGAAGATATGGCTGCCGAACCTGGGTGGATTGATCGATCTGTGGGTTCTTTCCAAGGAGGAGTCCCAGTCACCTTCAGATGCCCAGTCCCTCCCTCTCTTTGAGCCTCGCCCTAGAGCTCCTGGCTTCCCAGGAAGGAAATGCTACACCGGGGGCGTCCCCAGGCCAATCGGCCATATTTAGCCTCCGCAGAACATCGCCAGGGTCCACATCACACCGACCGCAGACGGGCCCTGTAATTTTCATCTGAAGGAAATCACATCCTGCCTGTTCCTGGCGCTGAAAGCCAGCAGAGGCTGCCGCTTCCCCGGATCAAAGTTCTCTCTGACTGGGACAGAAGGATGGGGCCACTTACAGGAAGGGCCCTTTTGTTGCCAGGATAGGGGAACGGTCCCCTGCACCCAAACGGCTGGCCCGCCTTTTCCCGGCACACTCCATCTGGGCCCACGATCCCTTTGCAGGGATTCGGGATCTCTGCCCTGTGGCGAAGCGAGCTCTCCATTGGCTGCAGCCAGAACCAGTCCTCGGTGGAAGATTGCCTGACATCAGCATTAAGTCTGCTCCATTAACTTTTAATTTGCAGGCATGCTTTTAATAACAATAATAAAAATAAAAATGAGGAAGCTCTGGGACTTTAGAATTCAGACAGAAAAGCACCTGCTGCAGAGCGGCCCAGACTTAACCATTGTCGGTAAGAAAGACAAAAAAAGAATCTGGATAGTGGACGTGGCAATACGTGGAATCGGCGGAAGAGAAGATGACAAAATAAAAAGACCTGTAAACAGAAGTGAAATGACTGTGGCAAAAGAAAGCCAAGACAGTGACAAAAGCCTTGGGTGCAGTCCCAAAACATCTGGAGCACCACTTGAACACCGTTGGCATTGAAAAAAATCCCCATCGATCAATTGCAGAAGGCAGCTTTGCTTGGAAGAGCTGACATCCTGCGATGCTGCTTTGAACACCCACCGACATCCACATCTGCCCATCCCAGGTCTTTGGGAAGGGCTCGATGGGTGGACCAAAATGCCAAATCCAGTCCAAACATCTGGCTGACTGTATGATCAATCACCGCCACCATCATCCGAAGAAGAACAAGTCTTGAATGCTGCGGCACCGACTGTCCATCTCTCTCTCTCTCTCTCTCTCTCTCTCTCTTTCTCTTTCTCTCTCTCTCTCTCTCTCTCTCTCTCTCTCTCTCTCTCTCTCTCTCTCTGTTGAGTCATTCTCCCCTCCCTTCCCCCCCCCCACAAAAGCCTCTTTTTGAAAAGAAAACAGAAATGCACAGCCGTTGCCGCCATGTTTGGGATCTGCCACACTCTGCCACTTCACAGATGCCACAAAGCTCGCCCACGCTGTTTACCTTCCGGCCGTCTGTCTGTGCCCGTTGCCAATTCTTTGCAGATGGGTGTCTCTCTTTTCTGGCAACCTGGATACGCACAAAGAAGCCAGAGTTTGCCTGACCCGGATCCGGGCTGCCGTGCATGGGCGGGAGACAGACCCGCGTCTCGGGGGTGCTTCGGACTGCGTTGGCATCTCTTCTACAGAATGGGCAAGATGGTGTGGGGGAGGGGGGAGACCGGCTGCCTACCTGGTGGGGGTTTACCTTGCAGAACGCCTCAGGATGGAGAAGGGCCCAGAGGCCCTTTTGCCCCCTCCAGAGCTGCACCTGGAGAGGCTGGGACTTCCTTGCCAGGAGCCTCCGGAGTTTTAGAGGTGGAAACGGGTGGGCTACAAGCGGCTGAGGCCAATGGGGCCTCTGGTCCCCCTGCCCTCTAACCAGACGGCTTCACCGGGACAGCCACGAACCTCTTCAGTCTGAAGTGGCCGGAGGGTCTGGCCGGTGGGCTGCTCCCGGTGGGGCTTCCTCCCTCATCTCCAGCCCCATTCAGGGCCCTTGGGAACGGTGTGTGTGTGTGTGTGTGTGTGTGTGTGTGTGTGTGTGTGTGTGTGTGTGCTGCCTGTGCTGGAAATGAGACGGTCGGGCAGCAGCTGGACCGAAGGGCCGGGCTCCAGACTCTGTCACTGGGGACCCCTCATTCTCCGATGCCCCCTCCCAACTGGCAGGGCGCCTCTGAGCGTCTGCAGAGAGCTCCGCCGTAGCGGTCCCCCCCACTCCGGGTGGAAGCGCGCGCCGGCCCCCCTTCCCTCCCTCCCTCCCTCCCTTCCTGTCGGGATTCCCAGCCGGGGGCGGGCGAGGGGACGGGCCGAGCCCGCCTTTGTCTCCTCCCTTTCCGCGGAAGCCGGCCAGGCGGGGCGGCTGCAGCTGCGGGCGGGCCGGGGGTCTCCGCCGCGCGCCCCTTGCCCAAAGCCAGCCTGCCCGCCCGTCGGTGGCCCGAGCGCCATGCTGGAGGGCGGCGAGGCGAGACGCCTTGCCCGGAGGAGCTGCCCCGGAGGCGGCGGCGGCGGCGGCTCTGCTGCCTGCCCAGGTGAGGCGCTGGCTCGTCCGGGCTCTGCGGCCGAGTCGAGCGGGCACGCCCGGCCTGCTCCGGGTTCCCTCCGCCCGCAAGCCGCGAACTCGGGAAGGTCCCCGCGACGGAGGGGGCGGGGGTCCGTCCTGTAGTAGCCGGCAGCTGGCTTGCGTTGCCTTTGGGGAGGAGGGGAGGCCGGCCTGCGGCTGCTTCCGGGCTTCGAGCGGGGCGTTGCTGCGCCCGTGGGAAACGGGGTGCGCTGGGCGCTGTCCAGCCCGCTCCCGGCAGCCCCCGGCAGCCCCCGCAGAGAGAGGCCGGGCTGAAGCTGCCTTGAAGATACCTCTTTGTCTTTCTGGAAGCTGCAGGCAGGTAGAGGTTCAACGGGAGTGGCTTTTTGCAGAGGCCCGGGTCGCACAGCCCCCACCTGCCAAAATTCTGGTGCCGTTCGAGGCAGACACCCCACCCCGTGCTTAGCCTTTGCTTCTAATGCACAAGGGTGGGGGAGCAGAGAGAGGTGGGGGGGCTTCTGCCGTGCAGTTCTGGGTCTCCCCTTGGTCTCTGGCTACCTGTCGCTTACGTGGCGAGGCTGCTTCTGCAGAATTAAAGCAACCCGGCCAGTTTCTCCAGGAGCAGAGCTAAGCTGACTTTTGTGTGTTGTCGTGTCAATTATGTGGTTCCCACCCTTCCTTGTGCCGTTTGCACCCCCACCCTGACCGATGGCTCTGGGCCATCTGAGTCAGCCCAGGGAAGTCCGGGCACTCGGCCTTTCCCAGGCAAAGCCTCCCGAACAGATGTTTGGACGGATCTTAACCTGATTAAAAAACAGGTGCGGGAGAACAGCCCCCCTGCCCTCCGCAGGTCACTCTTTCCCACGGCCTTGCAGCGTCCACTGCTGACCGCAGGTATTGTTTTTATCAGGGCTCCGGGGGTGCCTTTGTGGGCTGCTTGCAGGAGATTTCAGGTGGGGGGAGCAAAAGGGGGCCGGGGTCCCCCTCGCTGAGCCTAGCAGGTGGAGCCAGGCGGTGGTGATATTCAAGTGGGCTGCTGTGAGATTTATGGCGGTGAAGAGGGACCGAGCAGTCGTGCCAAAAGCGATAAACAAATGACTTCATCCTTGTCCATTTAAAAGGCAGTGGTGCCATTGTTGAACAGGAGATGGTGAGCCTGTCGGGGCCCCTTTGGGGCATGGCTCTGGCCCACGTCTGAAGGAGGGGAGGGGGCGTCCTTGTAAGCCTCCTCTGCTGCCTTCTCTCCCTGCCCATTTTTGCCATCCTCTGGGATCACGGGGGGGGGGGGGGAGGAGGCAGACTGCTGCTAAGGGGAGACTTCGCTGGGTGAGTAGCAGGGAGGGGGTGCAGACCCTGCCCTTGAGAAAGACCCCCTTTGCTGGTTTGGCTGTCGGGACGGGTGCAGGAAGCGCCCCATCAGCTGGCGATGGGCAATGCGTGGGTGGCAGGATCCTTCCTCTGCTCTGCGGATCGATTCGATTCAGCCCGTGGCTTCTCCCCTCCACCCAATTCCCCGCTCTCCTGGGTGGAGAAAGAGCCCACCTCGCGATTCCCTCTCCTAGCCGAGGAGCCGGAAGGATCAATAGTCTGGCAGTCGGAGCAATAAATGCACGCGAGTCCCAGCCGTGGGATTGGCTCCCGTCTCTTCCGAGTGCGCTCTGAAGCAGTAGCTCCAGGCTCGCTCCTTTTGGAGGGAGGGGAAGGGGGGCTGGAGACGCCGTTTCTCATTAAAGCAGAACTTGTTGGCACAGAACGTCTCCGAAGGATCTCGAGTTAGAAGATCAACTGTGCGTCGCTGGCTGTGTTTTCCCCCAAGGTGGAACTGGGCTCTTGTGAAGCTGCAGGAGGCTTTGAGGAGAGGCTGGGCAGGCAGAGCGATTCGGAGACGGTGTTCCCTCCTTGGGGGAAAGCTGGGTGGCTTTTACGCAAGGCCAGGCTCACTGGAGGCTAAGCCACTGTGCCCGCATCACGTAAAACACTAAGCCAAGGTGGTCTCCATACCTGAACAGAGTTGAAGGCCACCGGACACAGCAAAACAACGTGCAGCCCTGCGAAAATTTATTTATCCCTGCTTTGTGTAAATGATCAGTTTTCCATACAGCTTTGTGATAGAATATCTGAGTATGGAGATGGTTGAAGGTCCACAGCGGTGTCCCTTTGCAACCCCCCCTCCCCCCAAGCCTGTGCTTTCCTTTCTTTTCTGTTTTATCTCTGGGGGCAAAGTCCAGGTGAGGGAGTGACCTCCTGCTGGGAAGAAGCGATAAGGCCTTTCCAAAGGCCCCCAGGAACGTCCTCTGCCTGGACTTTGCTCCTCAAGCCGCCTTCTCTGGGGGAGGATGATAGGTTGGTCATCTAGTCCAACGCCTTGCTCAGGATGTTCATGTTGGGCCCCGGGGGGGGGGGTTCCCTTTGAATCCCCCTCCCCCTTGCATGACATTGGGAGATGGAGTGAGTGAGACAGGACGGAGTGGTTTTGAGCCTGTTTCCGCTTGCCGTGTTTTATTTCCACGAGAGGGCCAAGAAGCTGCCTTTTCTGGGAGAGAGAATGGAGAAAGCCTCTCTCTGGACTTTGGGCCTCCTGCATGGCCCAGAGGGCAGAGGAGCCCTGAGGGCGAGAGAGGCTCCTGTGCTCGGAGGCAGCCTTGGCTGGGCTCAACCTAAACCCACCTGGCTCGGCTCCCAGTCTAATGCAGACCCCTCCCCTCCCAAACACTCGGCAGCTCTCTTTGGATTCCATGCTTCTCTGGACCTTTGACAGCCAGGTGTCCACGAGGGGCTGATGGCCCATGACCCCAAGGGTCTGTCGTGGCTCCCACTCCAGCATGCATCTTTGCAGCCCCCCCCCGCCCCCCGGGGTCCCAGCCCTGCTTTCCTCTGGGGAAACTGCCCAGACCCCCTCCGGAGCAGTTCCACAGCCGGTGGGTCTGCTTCCTGCCTGATGGAACTGCCGCTCTCCCACAGGCGGCATCCGCAGGGGTTAAGTGGGCCGGCTGAGTACAGCCCTTCCCAGGACCGGTTCTGTGGAGGGACAGCCTTGCCTGCCGGAACAGTTTCCTGAGGCCAGAAGTGGCTGGGCTGGGAGCCAGGCCCTCGTGCGCAGAGGCCAAGCGCTGGCACCATACAAGGAGGTGGGCCCAGGACTCACAAGCTCACTTCCTGCTTCGGGGCGGGTGTGTGTGTGAGAGAGAGTGTTTCTCAGCCTCCCCCGGGGCTTCTGGAAGCTCTTGGTCGGGGGGGGGGATCCTTCAGACTGCAAGGTTGGCTTCCTCCAAAACAGACCTGGGACTTGGCCGCTGAGTGGAGCGCTGCCTGAGGGTGAGTGTGTGCCCAGGGCCTCTTTCTTCCTCTGCCTCCCTCCCTCGGTCTTTCTCCATCAGGAGCCCCCACAAGGCTTGCGGAGAAGAGCTGGGTGTGTGCCAAGGAGGAAACCAGCCTCCCGGGAGGTCAGCAAGGGGGCAGACCTTGCCCCTTTGCAGATGGGCCTGGGGGCCCGGGAGCCTCCTTGCTGACTGTGGAGCTGCATCTGTTGGCGTTTCTGTCTTTGGAGGCAACTGATTCTCCTCGTGGAGGGATTTTTTGAAGGTTTTGTCACTTTGCCCATGCTTTGCCAGTCCTTTTCTCTTCGCTGTCACTTCTCAAGATTGGGCCTCAAAATAGGTTAGGGGTCCAGGGTCCTGTGAAACATTTCCGCAAGCATCGCTCTTAGTCGCTGCTCTGCACTGCTCAAAAGGTATTAGGGGTTTTTCCTGTGGCTTCTCTTGCGTCTCTTCTTCTCCCTGTATCTGTGGATTTTTTTCCAAACCCATGGCAAACGCCTCAATTGTTTCCAGACTTCCAGAGATGGCCCCTGTTTTGCTCTCCGGGGGTGAAGCTGGGGCAGACGCCAGGGGGGGGGGAGAAGGAAAAAGAATGACCGAAAAGGCAAATCCTGCTCCAGAATCAGATATTTGCAAACAATGGCTGAAAAACTAGGTCACTTTGCCTATGATGAGAGTATGTGGAATAAAGTCTTTGGAAGGAAGAACATTCTGTCTGAGGATTTTCAAATTGGATGGAAGTCCACAGCATTTAGGACGGATGTTTTCAGTGTGGGGGGGACAGAGGGAGGCCCAGCCCAGCCTGGCCCTGATCTTGGAGTTCGTCATCTTTCAGCCCCTTAAGAAGCAAAGCCCTGGAAAGCCACAGGAGATTTCTCTCCTCCATGCCGAGGCTTCCAGATATTCCTGGGCTGCAGATTTAGGTCACAGGGCAAAGGATTTGAGGATCTCGTGTTGCAGCTCCTCCCCTCACAGGAAAGCGGATGTGGAGTTCCTGAGTTAGTCGCTTTGCTTTTCCACAGCTGCGAAGGGACGTTTTGCATCTGGAGAGGGCAGAGACATCAATGGGTTAGTGCAGTTGAACTCAGATTCCCACCCAGCCGAGGAAACGCTGTGTCGCTGGTGGCTGCACACTGACTTTGACGTCCTTCTTAGGTTGTCCTTCATCTTGGAAACCGTAGAAATGGACCTGGTCCAGAAATACAATTTGCTCCCTTGCTCTTCTCGGTGCCACAGAGTCAGGGCAGGCGGCTCAAATGATCGCCTCTTCCTTCAGGAGGGTCTGCCCGGGGTGGGTTGGAAGCCCCCAGGATAGATGGCTGGGTCCCCTCCAGTTTCCCCCCTGCCCTGGAGAATGGCCCCCAGGCCGGCTCTCCCCGCCCAGCTGCAGCATTTCCGCAATCAGACTTTTCCCTCCACAGCCACTCGGGAGGCGAAAAGGTTAGGCGGCACCGCAGCTTTTCCGGGTGGCTCATGCGCTGTTTGCCTGTGCCGGTTTGAATTGTCGCGAAGCTGGCAAAGTATGAAATCAGAGTTGGTTCTGAGCAGAGTGATTTATATCTCTTGTGAAAAGAAATCAAAGAGATTAAAAGTACTTAAACATCAAGTTTAAGTATTTGTTTGTTTTGCAAAATTGCCCAGGCAGGAAGGAAATGGTCAGTTAGATTATTCTTTGAAAAATGGGGGCTCCATTTGGTTCTCTGGAAACTTCCAAATCTCTCTCCCCACCACCTCCCATTGGCAGTCTAAGGTGACCAGAACTGGACCCCCTGGCCTTAGATGGTCAGTTGTTGTTGTTTTTGGGTGGGGGGGAGATCTAGCTGATATTTTTCCTCCCTACAGGCTTTACCAAAAATGGATGATTCGTAACTAAGCCCCCCTCCCTTGCCCCCCTCAAATAATCTGTCCCGGACGGCTACAGCTTCCCTTTGCCTCTTCTTCGGCTAAAGGTGCCCCCCCCCACTTTGTTTTCCGGGCAATTCATTTTTGCAAGGGGGGGGGCAGGAACTTTGAGGAATCCGTGTCCTTGCTCCACGGTGATTCATTAATGATAAATTAATATCTAGTTTACAAAAGCGTAATGCTGTTGAGCCGCGTTCCTCAACCCCTCACTTGTGCTCTTAGCTTGCGCTCACGCCTGCTTACAAATTGCCTTGTTGGTCCCCAAAGTAATTTGACGAGTCTGTCAGCTATTGATTAAAAAGAGAGAGATAGAGAGAGGAGCACTTTGCTACCTGAAATTATTCAAGAAGATTCAGGATGACTTGGGGAGTCAGAGAGAAAGTGTGTCTGTGTGTGAAGTTTGACAGGCAGCTCCTTGGGTGCCAGGGAAGGCTGCCTCCTCCTCCTCCTCCTCCTCCTCGTTCCCTGGATAGATCTTGCCCCCTGACCCACAAGAGCCGCCCTCTTTGGGCCACTTGGTCTCAGACTCTCTGTTAACAGGGAGATCAAACCCAGGAGGGTCTCCAGAATGTTTTGTCTCCCCTGGCTGGCTGCAGCCGGCCTTTCCTCCATTTCCCGCCTCCCTTCTCTGCCCCACCCAGGCTAGCCAGAGGGTCCAGGACAGGGTGGCAACTGAAAGGGGGCACCCACCAGCCAGGATGCATTCTGCCCCCTTTTGGCTTTTGCCCCTGCCCCACAACTGGCATTGCAGGCAGTGGTCGGGACACCTTTCTCTCCTCTGAAAACTGCTTTCCTAGGCAGAGGCGAGAGGGAACTGGCTGCCAGCCTCACCCAGTTTCACGGGCAGACCGAACCTGCGGGGTTGCCAAGCCTCACCTTGCCAGGCCTGCCTTGGAGCCCCACCCAGAGCTTGCCCGGGTCAGTCTTCTCCAACGTGCCAGCCGGGCACTCAAGAGCTGAAATCCTTTCCTGGATGGGTGTCAGATGAGGGGTGGCTGCAAATGGTCTTTGAAGGAGCAGGTAGAGATTCAAAATTAATCTCTCTGTGTCTCTTTCTTTTCTGTCCTCCAGAACAACAACCAGGGGTCACAGAGCTGGCAATATCCTTGAAGGGATATTGAGAGGCAATTATCAATATTTCTGGTTCTTTGCCTTAATGTCGGTCCTGGCTTTAAAAAGAGAGGAGGAGACCCAAATTTTCTCATTAAAAGCAGCAGAATCTCATCAGATTTTTCTGTATCTTTTCCCAGTTTTGTGACAGCTTGAAGCGCCTGCGAGCACACACACAAACACACATGCGGACACACAGAGACATGGCGTGGGCACCCAGCCACGTTCCCGGCTAGCCAGGCTGAACGCCAGCCAAGATTTTTGCTCTGCCTGGGAAATAAACAGTGAGCTGGGAATGAGTGTCAGTGGCGCTCTTTGGCTATTCAGTCTGTTTTAAAGAATTCCCTCGTTCTTGGGAAAACAGAGGTTGTGGGAAAGGAGGCTGTGAACCAGCGCTTGGTGGGCATCCCTGCCCAGGTGATCCTTGCTGTGCCTCCCAACATCCGGGAGCCTTGAGAAAGTTGACCACAGCTGCAGGATGGGGTGGGGTCCTTGTCCTCCATTTTTCCCACCCCTACACAGCGTCTGACCTAAGAGCAGCAGCCACTGTCTTGTGGCAAGGAGTTCTGCAAGCTAATTCTCCTTGAAGAAGGACTCCTGCAGGCTCACTTCATCGGATGATGCTCGCTTCGGTTACTATGGTGGGGCGAACAGCCTCCCTCGGCCAGCACTTTCCAGAGGCTGGTCTGGCATCGGAGCCAGCTTGCAAAGGGCCCTCTCGGTGATCGGCTGGCCCTTTTTTCTCCTTGCCAGATGTTTAAGGCAGGATTCCAGCGGCCGGGTCCTCGAATTATCTCGGGACATCCTTCACCCTCCCCCCTGCTCTTTCTGGAGGCCTCAAGGGCGTTGGCAGGGGTGCCCTTTCCGCTCAGGCTGTGATCCTTCTGCGAGGCGGAGAAATCCGCCTCTGTGCCAAGGAGAGGCTGGGCAGGGACGGAGGGGGCAACGCCAGAGGCTGCCAAGCGCAGTTGGGCTCTTCTGGGGCCAAAGGTGGGCTGGTCCGCGTGGGAGACCCCCTTCCCAGGGGCACCCAGAGAGGGGGCAGGGGCAGCTTCAGTCCCCAGGAGAGGCAGCGAGACTTGGACAACTGCCAAGGGTTTGGGGGGGGGGTTTCAAAACCCAGCGTAGCTCAGCTCAGCCAATTGCCTCTGGAAAGCTGCGAGGGAGGCAGGAATGCCAGCCGTAAGCCCCTTTTCAGCTATCGCGGATGAGAGGCCTGCCTTCCTGCCCGAGTTTTTCCAATCCCATTTTTTTAAAGAAAGCCATCGAAGCCGGCGGCCGTGTGAATTCTGCAGTGACAAGCAGTACGTTTCGTTTTGCAGACAGATCCTTCGTGCCCGTGGCTGTGGCGGGAGCAGGCGGGGTGAATCGTCCTCCCCCCCAGTCCCATGCAGAACGCCTGGTCCTCTTTGGGGGTCCTGCCCCTCCCCCGCCAGTTGTCTTCTGAGCTCAGTTGGAGGTCTCCAAGCCCCCACCGCATCAGCCCCTTCCCTACAACCCCACCCACTCCGCTGCCCATCGTCTGTTTCATGGGTGGTTTCCCCCTTTTGTCTATCCTGTCCCCCCCATCCCCTTTTCTGCTTTGGAAGAGTGAAGTTGTAAGCGTTTGGCCCAGGTGTTCATTCTGTGCCACCCATTTCCTCCCCTTGGCCCACTTTCTCCAGGCTTCCCCTCCGCTTCCTGCCCAGTTTGAAGCATCCAGCCACCCTGCTCTCTCTCTCACACACACCCACACCCTGCATGGCCGGCCGCCGGGCTGCCTTAAGAGCTCATCCTGGACAATGGGGGGGGGGGGGCTGGCTTGCCAGTGTGTGGATGTTGACTTTAACAGCAGATGTCGCTCCTTTCCCCAGCTACAGACGGGCCAATCAGCGCCAGTGGGCTGCCATTGCCAGCATCGCTGCCGCCCAGGCAGTGCCGAGAGAGGCGAGAAGGGGGTCACAGGGAGGGGGGCAGAGGCCGCTTGAGCTGTGCATTTGGGAAGAAGAAGCTGCCCGTCTCCGTGGGGCAGATGCTCGGCCGACGGGCACCCCGAGAGGCGATGCAGCGGAGTGGGACATCCCTCCGGGTGAGGAGACCGGGGCTGGGTGGGGAGAGGGGGGGTCTTTGCACTGCATGTCGGAAAGGAAGCCGGTGGGTGGACCTTCTTGCCTTGCTGGCCACTGTCCCTTCTCCCTCTTGGGCTGCTTCTGTGCCAGCCTGGCCTTCCCCCACCCCCTGGCTGTTGTACGGGGAAGCAGGGGAGGGAGCTGGCCAGCCCCCCCCCAGCCCCTGCAGCAAGGGAGCCCAGCAGGAAGAAATGGGTTAAAGGAGGGTTGGCTGGAGAATGGCAGGAGCCTCGCTGGCTTCACATCCAGGGCTGGGCCCTCCGTTCCTGGAAAGCGATTGGCATTCTGACCTTCTCAGTCCCCGGCGCATCACAGCCACCGCTGGTGGGGTGCAAAAGGCAGCTGTTTGGCATGCCAGCCAGGGAGCCCCTCCATTCTTGACCCTTCCCTCTTCACAAGAAATGCTTGATAAATTAAATAGCCCGCTTCCTTCCCCTTCTCCTGGTTTTTGTAGCCTGAAGGTTTGAAGGAAGCATCTCCTGGGAGAGGCATTCTGTCCGGTGGGAGGCGGAAGGAAGGATGCGTCTTCAGGATGATGCATGCCAGGCTCTTGTTTTGAAACAAACATTTGCCCTCAATCTGCACGCCTAGAGATGTGGACGGAAACATCCATACATCTGCATGCGTTTCCTGTCTGCGTATTTGTTAGTCTAGTCCCACTTGCGACTGTTTCCATCTCGAGTTTGAATCAATTAACAGATATGTATCGATTAAGCAATGTATTAGAATAATTCCTTCACAAGTTTCCCACATTGACCGTTCCCCCTCTGCTCTCGGGGGTTGGGGGGGGGAATTCTTGGGGAAAGGCAGTTGTTGGGGGGGCTCTTTGGGATCTTCTGATTTGCAATTCGGTCTCCGGCAAGGGGGGATCTGCCCAAAGCTTGTCTCTCGGTGGCTCAAGTCCCACTTGCCCTTCCCTGCCCCTTCCTTGGAGAATCAAGACTGGAATCGGTGGCTGTCCAGGCTTGCAAAGTGTTCAGATGACCTGCCAGCACTGGCTGGATGTGGGGGGGGGAGTTGATCTGGGTCCTGTGGAGAAAAGCAGCCCCCTTCGTCTGGGCAGCAGAAGAATCAGGAGGGCTGGCTGGATAAAAGGGCAGCTGATGCCTTTAATAGCCTGTTTGTCACAAAAGGCTCCTCCTGGTTTTTCAACTGGAGGGCTTTCCGATTTGTCCCCACCCCACCCTTCCTACTGAGCCCCCCCCAAGCTTTCCCCCCAGGCCCCCCTCCTCGCAGCCCAACACAGCTCTTTTTCCTCCCTCCCGCAAAATTGCGCACATTGTCCCTCAAAGAGCTTCCTTCTCTGGGGGGGGGCAGAAGGAAGAGGGGGCAGGAGCACCCCCAGCCCTTCCTGCTTCCATTCCAAAGTCCTCAAAGGGGGTCTCCAAGCTGTGACCCCGGAGTCTGTTGGGGGCTCACAATCAAGCCCCGATCCCCAGAAAAGTGGGCTGGAAAGGAGACCGAGGGCGGATTCTGCCTCTCCGGAGTTGCCAGGGCCGCCTGTGAAGTCAGACCTGTCATATCACGGCTGCTCCCCCTGCACACCCCCTGCTGACCCAGTCTGGCCCCAAAGGCTCCTTTTCCTGCCAGCCCAGCTCTCCTTCCTTCCTCTGCCTCCCAGTGCCCAACTCCGGCCGTGGCCGCCCTGCCGCTCCGCTGCCTTCTGAATTCCCGGCTTTGCCGCCATTCCTTTGTTCGGACTGTTCCTTCGGTTTCCGCTGCAGGTGGACTCCCTGCTGCCCGAGTGCCGGTGGGTGGGTGGGTGGGCGGGCGACGCGTGTGGGTGATTTACCCCTTGGTTGAAGGACGTAAATCCTGGCCGCTGCGGCTGTTCCCACACTGGCCAGGCAGAAATGTGCTGTGGTGGGTCGAGGTGGCACCCCGCGCCCATCTCTATGGCCGTTTGCGTGGGACTCAAGGGGGGGAAGCCTTCTTGCAACCCTGGCCTGTGCTGAGGGCCCTCTGGAGATGCTGAGTGCTGGAGGCTCAGTCCCCTTTCTCCCCCCCCCAGATCCCATCTAATGCCGAGGCTGAAGGAGTCGCGTTCCCACGAGTCACTGCTCAGCCCTGGTAGCGCGGCGGAGGCGCTGGACCTCAGCATGGAGGAGGAAGTAGTCATCAAGCCGGTGCACAGCAGCATCCTCGGCCAGGACTTCTGCTTCGAGGTGAGGGCCAGCTGGGGAGGGGGCCGGCAGGGAGGCAGAGCTCCTGGCATCGCCCTGGTGGGTGGAAAGCAGAGGGCTGATGCGGCTTCCGCTTGATTTTATGATGCACCGTGAAGTTCAAGGAGGAAACCTCCACAGTCAGAGGCAGTCTACATGAGGGCAGCAGAATCAAGAAAGGTGTCTGCTTTTTGACATTTGATCCAGTTGACCCAAGCGCAACTGCGGAGGGCCTGAGGGGGCGGCTCTTTCTTTCTTTCTTACCCGGAGACCCCCACGACCGTCAGCTCTGCCTTCTCTCTTCTCTGGCAGGTGACAACGTTGTCTGGGAGCAAATGCTTTTCCTGCCGGTCTGCAGCAGAACGGGACAAATGGATGGAGAATCTGCGACGAGCCGTCCACCCGAACAAGGTAGCGTTGGAGAAGGTCTTCGGCAAGATGCCCCTCGTTTGTTCTCCCCAATTTTCCAACTTCCTTTCAAGGAGGAGGCTAGCGAGGATAGCAGATCTTGTAGTCTAGCAAAATGTCAGTTCACTGAGACCTTTGGAAAAGTTCAGGTCTGTTAAATCTAAGAGTCCATTAAATCCAAATGTCTGTTAAATACAAATGTACGCTATTGGTGTCAGTTCAGCCTGCCCATATATAATTCATGTAAATGGCATTATTTGCACAAGTGTCTTGATCCAAATGGGACATTTCTCTGACGTATCTGAAGTCCACTCAATAGAGGGTTTACTGACTATTACCCAGAAGCTGTTTTGTTAGGGACATGGATAAAAGTTCTTAAGAGGGCAGATTGCTGGTCTGACCTGGGAGCCCTTTACGTATCTATGGAAGTGCAAGCCCTGGTTTACTCCTATTTCTGCATCTCCTTCCCAGGACAACAGTCGGCGGGTGGAGAACATGCTCCAGCTGTGGATTATCGAGGCCAAAGAACTGCCCGCAAAGAAGCGATACCTGTGCGAACTCTGCCTGGACGAGGCACTCTACGCCCGCACCACTTGCAAGCTGAAAACGGACAATGTCTTCTGGGGGGAGCACTTTGAGTTCAACAACCTCCCGCCCCTGCGGAGTATCGCCGTCCACTTGTACAAGGAGACGGACAAGAAGAAGAAGAAAGACAAGACCAACTTCATTGGGCTGGTCAGCATCCCGGCCGGCTCCGTTACGGGGCGCCAGTTTGTGGAAAAGTGGTACCCGGTCGTGACGCCCAACCCCAGCAAGGGCAAGTCCGGGGGGCCCATGATCCGCATCAAGTCGCGCTACCAGAGCATGAGCGTGCTTCCCATGGAAACGTACAAGGAGTTTGCTGAGTACGTCACCAACAACTACATGGTCCTTTGCTCCGTGCTGGAGCCGCTGCTGAGCGTCAAGAACAAGGAGGAGATGGCCTCGGCCTTGGTCCACATCCTGCAGAGCACGGGAAAAGCCAAGGTAAGAGCCTCGGGCAGGGGGGGGGGCAGCAGCTCCGCCCATGCCCATGTGGAACAAGGCACGCCTGGAAAGGAGACCGATGCTCTGCCTCTACCAACCGTCACTTGCCCATCACGTCCCCTGAATTGTTTGGACTTTACAGGGTTGAATTAAATGGTCACAAAACTGTTGTGCCCATAAACAAGTCTGGAGGGTGTGAAGCTCTTGGCAAAGCGTGGCCGGAGCTACTTGTTTCAGGCCCTGTTCCCCACTTCCTCACGGTTCCTGGCACAACCCCCTACCCCGAGGAAGGCTAGGCAGCCCGGCAGCCCCTGCCAGACGGGCTTCGTGTAGAGGGGCTCCCGTCCATCTCTGGAGAGCTGCTGGCTTGTCTCTGCTGTCGGCCATCCAGATTCCTGCTGGCGGCTCCTGCCTCCTTGCTGCTTCCGCCAGGCTCCCCTTCTAAGCAGGGAAGAACTGGTGGCACTGGGCCTTGGAGGAGGGGCAACCTGGAGCAGGCGTGTTCCTGGGACCCCTGCCCACGGGTGGGTTGTGTAGCCTCGTTTATACCTCGGAGAGCAGTGCAGTTTGCTGGCCAGCTGTAAATCCCCCTGGCCCGGCGGCTGCCTTCCGCCCAACCCCCTCCTCTCAGCGCAAGGAGGGGGACTGGGTAATATTTCTTACAAGAGCTGTTAGTCCAGCTAATTATGGCCTTAATCAATTTTACGAGGGCAGTCAAGGTCGTCTTTCGGGAGTAATCCTGTTCTTCTGAGAGGCATGAGTGGCGGCCAGGGAATTCGCATGTGTGCCCCCCCCTCAGTCAGGTCCCCAAGGAAGCCCCT